>NC_052048.2:103560760-104233260 GCF_903992535.2 Arvicola amphibius
AAATTTTAAAATAAATTAAGAACAGAGACTCCCAGGAGCTGTCAACATAGAAAGATGAGTGTGTCTCAGGGATCTTTGCTTTTATTTCAGGAACATGTGTGCTTGTGCTAGGCCATGGCATAATGTCAGTGCTCACTTGGAGAACAGTGGGCAACAGGTTCTAGCACGTGCTGGCCAGGTGGCTTCTAAGTAACCCTTCCAGGTCAGCTTGCATCAACAAGTACTTCTAGGTCAGCCCGATCACAAAAATTGCATGAGCTATAGCTTCAGGCTTTGTGCTAGGCTATGGATTTAGTTTTTCATGATTGGGTAAGGAAAACCCAGGAAATCAATTTTGTATAAACCACAACAAATTGGGGCAGATACATACAATACACAGATGCGCAGCACTGCCCCTTACCTCTGCGTCCCGGGTACACATGTGGGTAGTATTCATAGTATAGGTCTGGCTGGTCCAGAGTTCCGAAGGGTTCAAATTCCACTGCAGCATTCTGGAAAAGGCCCAACTTCACCAGCAGTGCCAGCCTCACAAACCAGAGCTGAAATGCAGGACGGGACAGAAGGTCATCCCATGTCAGCTCTGTCTGCAAGACCTTGTGTGGAGCCTGACCTCTACCACAAGGAAGTCAGGACTCAGGGCTGAGATTATCTTGTCCTCACATCTGCACAGGCTCCACGTTTACAGAAATGTGCTGAGCTCCACAGCAGCAATGGGAACAGTCTCATTTCACTGAGTCTAATAATACAATAAAGTCAATAATACAAGGTGTGTGCCTAAGCATCACGACAGCTTCTGAAGAGAAAACAGCCCCTCTTATTACAGGGAACCATGCTGTGGTGAACTCTGTGGTGGGGCTTGTGGAAACACAGCGGTAGGAAAAACAGCCCTCTTACTGTGGGGACCCTGCAGTGGGGTGAGTAGAGATGTGGAGGTGGGGAAGCCTCAGGAGGGATGGGGCACACAGGCTGTGTGAAGATGGCTCTTCGGAATGGAAGGGCTGATCTGAGGAGGCCCTGCGAGCACAGGGAAAGGTGTGGTCAGAGGCTTGGAGGGCTGTCTGTGAGAAGTGTGAGCATGGCGTGTGCACTGGCCATGGGAGGCCCACACATGGGTTTGAGAAAGCTGCCATCGTCGTGAGAGTGAGAGGACTTCATCTGAGAAGACCACATTGGTCATGACAAACAAGAGGAAAGCATCAAAGGCGGCTAGGACACCATGTCCACAAGTGAGCGACTCCGGACATGCAGGGCATGGGGGCTGAGGGACCACTGCCCCATTCTCCAAGTGCACAGACTCTCGGTGGGAAGGAAGCAGACAGCAAGAAGCCTGCCACAGGCTGCTCCACAGACAGCCCACTGGAAGCTCTTCTCAGTGGTGCAGAGTCTGTGGACAGTCCACTCTGGGACTCCTGGTGACATTGGAACTGAAGTTAAAAACTCAACAGGAAGGGGAGTCTTGACGGACTTCCAAGGCTATTTCCTCACTGGAGAAGTTTCCTTCCATGTAAGTCTCTCTTTTCACACATTTTAGAACATGTAAGCTCTACACTTGCTGGAGACTGAGACCTTCAGGTCACTTGGGAGGAATTAAACATGCAGGAAACTTGGGAAAGAAGGACCGCTGACCTCTCGTGGAGATCAAGTTCAGAATGTAGGAATCCCTATCCTGTTCATCTTACATGAAAGGCCACAGTCCTGTGTGCCCCCACATGACGATAAACCATCTAACAACTCGACAGAAAGGGCGCTGACCTGCAAGGAGTCTGTGGTGTGGCTGGTTGGCAGCCCACTCTTGCCATATCCTTGTCCGTGGGCGGTGAGCAGACGTCCGCACAGGTCGACCGCTGCCCTCCAGTTCCTGCAGCTCTGAAAGAACAGAAGCAGGAGGTGTCAACCGCACATACGCTTTCTTCCTTTGCGGTAGCAGAGCCGTTCAGATCTTAATAATCAGGGCAAAGATGGCTGGCTAGCTGGCGCAGAGGCCAATGTCACTGGACAACATGGCCCATGTGACTTGGTAGTAAAAGGTACAAAAAGCAGGTGTCAGTCAAGACATTCAGATCACAACATTAAAACTGAATGAGGCACAGAACACAGGGAGGTCGCTGGACAGCTCCTCCCCATTCCTAATCTAGAAGACGACGCCCTTTGTAGTAGATACCTCTAGGCTCTCATTTCTGTTGATGTACAATCAAGGTTAAATGTGTTAGACACATCTGTGCCTGTAGGAGCATCACGATCTGTAAGACATTGTGTCTTCTGTGTTCAGCACAATTCTACTTCCTCAGTATGAATGGTCAGTGAACAAGGTGAAGGCAGTCATGGCAGGACTGCCCACCAACACACATTTCCTTTATGCCACTTCCAGTCACACTTGAAGCACGGGAAGGCCGCAACAAGGGCAGACAGATCATTTGTCTGGGCTCTCACATTTGATTCTCTCCTGTGCAGGAAGGGACCATTGGGCAGAGCTACAGTGCTTTAACCTCTGCGGGAACTTGAAGATGCTTAGACGTAGTTTCTCAGTGTAACTGGCACTAACTGCACAGTAGATCCAAGAGAGTGAGAGAGGAGGAGGAGAGGGGGGAGAAAGAGAGAATGAGCCAGCACGACTTAGACCTTTCGTTGGTTCTCTTGGGTGTTCCAAGTGAGCATGATTGGATATCTGAGGAGGACACAATTGGAGACAGCTTCTCATTACTGTCTCATAAATAGGCAAAAGTGGTTCATTTAGTCAGCACCTCCTACAGGCAAAGTGGTGAGTGCCCTTATTACTGCTAGGATCTCACAAGGAAGACGGGCACTATGTGAAGTTTGATTCAATTCAATTCCAGATAATATGTCACAGAAGAATCTGTTGGACATGCATGTGTGCACAGACACAGGAAGGAGTGAGAAGATCGTGCTTGCTCATGTACATATATCAAAGATTGGTCACTCGGATGGGAGAAGCCACCTGGGCTGATGGGATCGTGGTAGAGGGAAACTTACGAAATAGCAAGTGGTTGGAATGGAGAACATGGCCCATGTGGGCATGGGGAAGTTGTGTCCCTGAAACCTGTGTAGCGTGGGAAGAGAGCACAATGAGCTCAGGAAGCAACACAGCTGCAGGGAGGCAGGGCTGGAGTCAGAGGATGGCCCAGGGTGACTGTGGGGACTCAGGGCTGATCAGAGTGCAGCAACTGCGGAAGGATCTGGATCTCACGCAGGAGTGATGGGGCTAGGGATGGCGGCAAATGCCTGTAGCCCTACACAGTCTGAGGTTACACAGTGAGTCCGAGGCCTGTCTAGGTGTGGTGCTCTGAAAGAAAATGGCCTTCACAGACCCACAGGGAGTAGAACTATTATGGGGTGTGGCCTTGTCGGAGGAAGTGTGTCACCAGGGTGGGCTTTAAGGTTTCAGATGCTCAAGCTTGGCCCACTGTGTCTCAATCTCTTCCTGCTGCCTGTGGATCCAGATGTAGAGTTCCTGGCTACTTCTCCAGCACCAGATCTGCTAGCATGCCAGCGTTTTCCACCATGGCGATAATGGACTGAACCTGAACTGTAAGCCAGTCCCAGTGAAATGTTTTCCTTTCTAAGAGTCGCCATGGTTATGCTGTTTCTTCACCGCAATGGGAACCATAACTAAGATACTCGGATACACAGCAAGAGCCTGTCTCAAAAAACAGAACAAGACAAAAACAACCAAGAGCCCATGAACAAATAACAACAAAAATAAAACCCCAAACTCAAAAACCAAAATAAAAGGGTGTGACAGTCTCAAGATAATGGGTACTCAGGTAAGGCCCAATTGTGCCTGGGTAAAAGAAATCCAGACCTTGCTTCACTGAGGACAAGGACTCAACTTCTAATTGCCGCAAATGGACGAAGGGTGAAAACAGAAAACCAGAAAGGTGTCTAGATGGTTACACAGGTGTGGAGCTGGTATAAAACTACCATATCAATCAAAATTTAGGCAAATCACAACTGTACAAAAACAAACAAACAACAACAACAACAACAAAAAACATGTCTACTAGGAATTGTGTCTTACAGTTTTGACCGGCCTTTCCTGTTAGCAAGATGTCTCCCTGCAGAGAAATGCAAATCAAAACAACTCTGAGATTCCATCTTACACCTGAAAGAACGGCCAAGGTCAAAAACACTGATGACAGGAGTCAGCAGTTGTTACTGAGTGGCCTTGGGCAGCCCTGGGGTACACAGCTGCCACAGAACATCTGCTGGTGTCTTGTGGACAGGCCCAGTGATGTGGGATGTCCTGTGGGATAAACTGTGAATATCTGTTGCTCTCATAGGTTGATAAACAAAGCTGATTTGGCCTATAGCCAGGCAGAATATAGCTAGGCGGAAAAGTCAAACTGAATACTGGGAGAAAGAAAGGTGGAGTCAGAGACGCCAGCAGCTGCCCAAGAAACAACATGCCAGTAGACTGGTCAGAGCCATGGCCATGTGGCAATTCATAGATTAATAGAAATGGCTTAATTTAAATGTAAGAGCTAGCTAGTAATAAGCCCGAGACATCGGCCAAACATTTATAATTAATATTAAGCCTCTGAGGGGTTATTCATGAACTGGTGGGCGGGAGAGAAACCTTCCATTTGGAGCATGGAATATTGCTTACTTGGGCATGACACAAAATACCATCCCCTGTAGACGGCAGGGATGTAGTAAGTATGTGTCTCATATGCTTTCCTTACAGTTGTCATTGTACAACTGTCTGGAGTCTACAGCCTAGCCAGGTCCTTTCTCTTGTCTGCCTGTGTGAGCAAGCACACCTCTCCATCAGCGCTGTGAGCTGCCTGGGCTAATGCAACCATTAGGGGAAGCATAATTACACCAATAATTCAAAAGAGCTTCACCTGGCCACCTCTGAGATCCTGTCTGTCTTCGTCTCCAACCCCTCCCAACCTGCTGTACTCTGCAGTCACTTGTACACTGATCCTCCCCAGGCAAACGGGCGGAGCTCCGGGAGCAGATCTGTAGTGGCCTTTCACTTGTATTTTACTAAATAAAACTTGCCAGAGGATCAGAAAAGTAAAACAGCCACACTGGCCAGCCTAATAGACCAGGCAGCAACGACACACACCTTTAATTCCAACAGCCACACAAGCTTGCCATAGAAACCAGGTGGTAATGGTGTATGCCTTTAATCCCAGAACTAGAGAGGATTATAAAATGGGAGGAGCCAGCTCTCAGTTTCAGTCTGAGATTTTTGAAGGCAGAATCGCCTTTGGATTGAGGTCGAGGTTAAGAGCCAGTGGCAGGCTATTTTGCTTTTCTGGACCTTCAGGTTAAACCCCAATTTCTCTCTCTGAGTTTTTATTATTCGTGCAACACAGACTCACCTTCCGGACCTGGGCATACTCTCCCTCCTATTCTTCATTCCCTCATGCACACGCTCAGCCTGGTTGTGCTGACCCAAGGACAGGATTCAGTTCTTGGGGATAAAAGAGCCTCCAGTGGTCAGTGGCCACCAAAGATCAACAATATCTAAGTGTTTCCTTCCTTGGCATTTAATTTCACACGGGGCTAAGAAAGGAATGAGTGTGTGTGTGTTTGTGCGTACATTTGGAATGCCAGAGGACAGCCTTGGGTTTCATTCCTTGGATATGCTCCACAGTGTTTTCTTGAGACAGCGTCTCTCACTAACCCAGAGTCCTAATGGTTGATTTGTCTGTTTTCCCAATGCTGAGATAACAAGCATATGATTACAACACACAAAAGCATGCCTGGCTTTTAAACTCATGTTCTAGTGATCAAGCTTGGGTTAAAGTAGTTGCACAGTGAGTACATTAATGGTTGACCCATCACCATAAATAAAAGAATTCTTTACTACAGTATTTTTTTTGGTTTCATTTCTTTTTTTTTTATTTTTCCATTCAAAAATTTATACTTCCTCCCCTCCTCCTTCCCCCTCCCTGCTTGAGAGAGGGCAGGGAACCCTGCCTGTGGGAAGTCCAAGGCCCTCCCCCCTAAATCCAGGTCTAGGAAGCTGAGGAAGTCAGGACTGCGAGGGGTTGTTCCATCCACTGAGACAGTGTGCCTGTTCTAATGGGAGCGCACCAAATCCAGCTGGACCGGGACTGAACGGGCATGTGATCAAACCGGACTCTCTGAATGTGACTGAACATGGGGACTGAGTGAGAAACCGTTGATAAAGGCACTGGGACTTGTTTCTACTGCATGTACTGGCTTTTTGGGACCCTAGTCTATTTGGATATACTGCAGTATTTCTATAGACATTCAAAGAATTGGGAGCAGACTGTAAGCATAGCAAAACAAATGACAATAAATAAAAGTATTTACCTATATTAACAAAGAAACACAAACTATAAAAAAGCAAATGCCTTTGTTAGCCTAAGAAGTCAGAATAAAAGTTTCAAAAACTAAAAACAAGATAAAAATGAGGCCAAATAAGGAGATACTAAAGTGACATTAGGGTCAAGGTACATGGTAACACTCTTTCTGGAACACAGTATGTGTTAACAGCCGCAAAAATGATCATATTCTTTGAGGTTGTCATTTCCCTCCAAAGGCTGACCCTGAAAAAGGACCGTGGGCAGGTGATCTGCCCCAGGGTGTGTATGATGGCTCCTGGCTACAGAACCACTAGCAGGTATTCATGGTAAGCCGTGGCAAAGGAGCTGGGAGAAGTGCACAGCACACTTCCATGCCGGATCTCACCTCAGCCATCATTCAGTGGCTGGAAGGAATGTGGTGACTGCTGAGAACCAAGCAAGGCTGAGGTGGCCTCAGGAAGTAAACAGGAGAGGGACCAGCTCTGTGGAAACTGCACACGATGGCCACACCATTGTGTTCACACTCAAGCCGGCCACCACAGCCTTTCCCGTACGAAATGGACTGGTTCACACTGGCTGAACACCAGGAGTGGAGAGCAGAGTAAGAAGAAGGCTGAAGGGTGGAGGCTGCCAAGGCGGCAGAGGTGCACAGACGAGGTCATCAGTGCCCTGGTGAGAGCTCCGCCATCACCTGGACGGGGGGGCCTGGCTCAGGGCAGCGAGCAGTCTCCAAATACTCGGTCATTACTGCTCAATTTTCTCAACATCAACATTTCACAGGTAGCTACTTCAACTGCTGGCTTAGCTGGAGGCACCCTGAGTTAGTAACTGATACTAGAAAAGGGGCTCTCTAAGAAAATGCTCCATAGACACAAAACTACAGAGGGGTAACGTGAAATTTGAGGGTAGTCTTATAAATATACCTTCATCTTTTGGGTAATATCACCTCCGCAGACACACATACACAATGTCTGTGTACCAAATACAAAGGCCTTGTATGTATCCACATCCGGGCTAATACAAATGTCCCATCCGTAAGCTCAGAAGCATTGTGAACAAAAGGCTGCACCCCCAGAAGCCGCTGCCACATCTGGCCCTCTGGAAATGGGCGTGTCCATTTCCATCTTCCCACTGCAGTGACGGCTCTGCCCCAACCCTACCCAGCGACACCTTTTCCATAGTGGTACCTCAGAACCAGAGCACACAGGAGCTGTGGCTATTGAACGCCCACTCCTGTGGGCTTCCTATGCCACACAGTCCTTCAGCAGGCACCATGTGCTCCCAGCTGCTGAATGGTGGCCATGTGGGTCAGGCAAACAGTAAGCAAAGGTCAGGCATGGGGGGAGTGTTGAAAAGTGTAAGGAGTTAGATCCAGCTGCCCTCTGTACCTGCATATCTAACCAGCTGCTGATGGATGGGTAGAAAACCATGTATGGGCTGTTTTCATGCCAGACTTCCCACCCGATACAGTCCAGCAGCTGTTTAAAACACACTTGCAGGCCTTGGTGTTAGAAGGAATGCAGTGCAGAACCAGCAACCTCTGCAGGAGCAGGCCAGAGCCAGAGACCTCTGTGGGAGCAGGCCTGAGCCAAGGATATCTGTAGGAACAGATGTGAGCCAGTGGCCTCTGTTGGAGCAGGCCTAAGCCAGAAACCTCTGCCTGAGAAGGCACAAGGCAGAGCCTCAGTGGGTGCAGCCCCAAGCAAGCAACCTTCATGGGAACAGACCCGAAAGATCCCTGGGGTTGCAGAGCGGCCCCTGGAGTGCTGAGCGACCTCTGGGAACTCTGAGTGACCTCTGGGAACTCTGAGTGACCTCTGGGGTGACTGGAACCATGGCTCTGACTGCACCACAAGGAACAACCATGTGAGCCTTGAACCCACTGGTACTTGGAAGACTGACCACTAGAGACTCAGCCCAAACTACACCAATCAAAGGAAAAGATGAGTAGACAGGAAAGAACACATTCAACACCACAAAGAACCACAAGACACCAATAAAAAGTGGTGGTTCTACAACAGTAAGACTTGAACACCCCAATATAGATGAAGCAGAAGAAAATGACCTAAAAAATAACATCAGGAGAATGTTTGATGACAACTTATGCTGAAGAGGATGTAAAGGGAAGACTTCTGCATTGCTGGTGGGAGTGCAGCTGGTACAGCCCCTTTGGATGTCAGTATGCCGATTTCTCAGAAAATTAGGAAACAATCTTCCTCAAGACCCAGCAATACCACTTTTGAGTAAATAACCAAAGGATGCTCAATCATACCACAAGGACATGTGCTCAACTATGTTCATAGCAACATTGTTTGTCATAGCCAGAAACCAGAAACAACTTAAATGCACCTTGACTGAAGAACGGATAAGGAAAATGTGGTACATTTACACAGTGAAATACTACATAGCAGAAAAAAAAAATGACATCTTGAAGTTTGCAGGCAAATGGATGATCTAAAAAACATCCTATTGAGTGAGGTAACCCAGACCTAGAAAGACAAATATAATATGTACTCACTCATAAGTAAGTGGCTTTTAGACATAAAGCAAAGAAAAACCAGCCTACAATTCACAATCCCAGAGAACCTGGACAACAAAGAGGACCCTAGGAGAGACATACATGGATGTAATCTACATGGGAAGTAGAAAAAGATAAAATCTCCTGAGTAAATTGGGAGAATGGGGATCATGGGGATTAGTGGGAGAGGGTAAAAGAGGAGGGGAAAGGAAGGGGGGGAAGCACAGAAAAATATAGAGCTCAATAAAAACAATAACCAAAGGAAGGAATGAAGTGGGGCAGCGACACGGGGCTGCATCTGAGAAACATGCAGACCCTGTGACGCAGGACATGAGAGCTCAACACCCATAAGGCTTGGTCCGCATGGGGTTCCTGAAAACCATCTCCATGATACCAAGGGATGACTGTAGTAGATACAGTCTCCTAATGTTGTGTTTTATGATGCCACAATGCATGTTGTTATCTGCTCAACACAGTAGCAAGGCAATTAGAATTTGTGCATAGGCAAAAGTATGGACATGAGAAAAATCTGTTTACATATTTTAAAAACACTTCTTATGTAATTAAGGCTCCTATCTCATTTTATAACCACTCTGTATGGATATCCACCACAAATAAAACACTTAAGTGGGCAACATTATTTGTAAGGAGCTTGCAGATATGAAGTGCTCTATAGATGATTAAAAATAGTGGAATGTCTTCACAACCCCATGGAGCCTGCGGTGATTCCATACTGAGTTGTCTTCTTTATCTCAAACTAGATCTGCTAAAAAAATAAAGCAAAACTCATCGTCTCAATTATTCATTTTCTAAGTAAGGGTAAGTCTGCTGGAAGGGGCCTTCTCACTGGACGGGCAGAGCGCAGCAGTGTGAGGGTGTCAGTGGCTCCTCCCAGAGTACCAGCTCCACAGATGCCTGACTAGGATTTCGTCGTAACCGCTGTAGCTCATCTATACACGGCATGCATTTAAATCTCAGAAATGTACATTAATCCGACAGCAAACACTGGAAGTCACAAGGTCCCAGTTCTTCCTTACGGTAACAGGCAGTGGCCCAGGGCAGCAGTCTGACAGCCCTGCCACCTTCATTTCTCAGGAGACTCAGGGCTATCAGGGTGTTTAGGGCCCTTGTGATAGAGGGCCAAGGCCCAGGACCGGAGTTAGGACATGAAAGGGCTCACTCCTAGTAACTCAGGACCAATCATGGGTGTGATTAGGATCGTCTAGCCTGGGTCAACAGGCAAGTAGAGGGGCAGGGAGGAGGTGGTTTCCCTCAGATTGTTATTTAAACAAACGTCACCAAGGGATGAGAGAGGAAATCACACACTAGCCGCTAGAAGATCTAGTTCACGTCTTCTATGCTCTGTCTCCCCAGTTCTTTATTTCCTGATGCCAGAATACAGAATATTCATTTGGCTCAAGCTTTGTGTTTGAAAGACACTTCCAGGCCCAGGAATAACTTTTTGTCCCTATGGAAGTCAACCATGATCACAGCCCATTCTCCTCACTCATCTGCCACTAGAGCCTTTGAGAGTCAGCCAGGACAGAGGAGTCCTGTCATGGGTTCCTGAAAAGTGTGTGTGTGGGGTTGTTACAAGGGCATAGAAGACAGCAAGAAACGAGATCTCCCAGGACCTGTCAACACAGAGGACAACTTGTAATAGGTGCTGGGAGAACACGCAGGGAAGGTGCTAGGTGATCTGAGTTCAATTCTGCCTGGCTTTCCGAGTCACAGTTTAGGTGTCACCTGCCAGTTTTCACATGTGACTATAAACCAGCACCACATAGGCAAGCCCCAGGGCTGCTAGTTAGGATCCTCCTGCTGGTTTGAAATGGTAATTTTCTGAGTGGTTTTTTTTTTCCTGTTCTCAGCATTTTCTATTTTCCTTTTCCCCTTCTATTATCAATGTGAGATGTTAGAAATGTCCAGTAAATAAATACTTTTCAAAATCAGCACTTGAAACATGGCACATAAGACTCGAGGCTTCGGGAAATTTTGTAGAAACTTTGCCTCTACTGGGTAGGCCTTGTAGCACTCTGGTGATGAAGTTAGTTTGTTATGAGAAAATTTCTAAATTTAAATAAATATTATTTCTTAAAAACTAGGAAATGAGTTAAGACTCTTTGAAAACTGAACACAGGCATCTCTGATTCCCAAGGCTCAGACAGATCGTCCAGCGAGAGGAATCTGAGTAACTAATGGTGAATGCACAGCTCATCTGCTTGCTCTCTGAGGACATCGTTCATTCTGCCCATGACACCACGGGAGTGATTAAAATGTCCTTCTCCCCAGGCAGTGACATTCACTTATCTGTAAATTACAATCTTAGAACACTCTGACGAGTCTTCAGAAAATATATTCAGAACCTCTTTCCTCTTTAAAGATGGTAGGACTTCCTTTAAGACACAATTAAACACCATGGCCTTTTATAAATGCACCCGTCTTGAAAAGGCTTCTTGGTTGGGACCTGCAGTAAGATTTCCCATGACCTCAAGCATTTTCGATGTATGGGGAAAAAATACAAGCCTGTGTTAATACCAGGAATAAGCACAGAGGGTAGAAACACGGAAAGCGGATGGACTACAGTCAGTACAGGGCTCGTGGGTGACTTCAGAGATGTACTGGGAAATAAAGGCATACTTTACGTGAAACCTGTCTGTCATCAAGACAGGCTACAGTGTTTTTTTTTTTTTTTTTTTTTTTTTTTTTTTTTTTTTTTTTTTTAAAGGCTAAATAGAAGGAAGGGGAATGTCTGTCCCTTACCATGGAAAGGTCTGTTCACTATACTAGCTCCCATGAGCCACAGTGATGGTTGCCTACAATCTCACCAACAATTGAAGAAAAGCAGACACCAAAATGAGTTATCCCTGACTTTTTAAAAAACTAGCATCTTTCTTTTTTCTCTGACAAAGTCTTATTTTCCTAATGTCTTGCTACGTAGCCCAGACTGGTCTCAAACACATAATCTTCCTACCTCAACCTCAGACTGTTGGAATTACAGGCATATGTTGACATGCTGAGCTACAAAAAGCTTTTAAGCACAGGAATCATCGGAGAATCATTTCAGTACAAGAATCGATGGGACATGAGATTGACATTTACCCTAATTGTCATGTATATAACATAGTGTAGCACTGACCTTCCTGAGAACACACTGGTAGCGTAGTGAAAGACGCTGAGAGGAACGGCACACTGCTGCTAGCAGACCCAGGTTTTGGCTGATAAATGCCTGCCATGGTGACAGCTGCCTGCTTCTGTTGGAGGACAAGGTCTCTGCTGGGATTCTACACTCTTTCAGGTTATAGAGTGAAGACCTGTGTTTGTGGCAACCATGCAAGTGTTCTAGAACAAGCGGTGTGGAGAGGAGGGAGGCGTGGAGGGTTTGGAGTGTTCTAGAACAAGCGGTGTGGAGAGGAGGGAGGCGTGGAGGGTTTGGAGTTTTCTAGAACAAGCGGTGTGGAGAGGAGGGAGGCGTGAAGGGTTTGGAGTTTTCTAGAACAAGCGGTGTGGAGAGGAGGGAGGCGTGGAGGGTTTGGAGTTTTCTAGAACAAGCGGTGTGGAGAGGAGGGAGGCGTGGAGGGTTTGGAGTTTTCTAGAACAAGCGGTGTGGAGAGGAGGGAGGCGTGGAGGGTTTGGAGTTTTCTAGAACAAGCAGTGTGGAGAGGAGGGAGGCGTGGAGGGTTTGGTCTTCGGACTCTGGACAGCTGGGACTTTGTCCTGGGCACAAAAGCTCTGAACAGGAGGCTGTCTGTGGAAGACGGAGGAGACAGAAGCCAACCTTCACTGCCTGCTAAGGAAAGCTGGGCTCTCCTGTCAGGGCTGAAGATGCTGAGGAAGAGCCCCCATAGGTCAGTGAGACTGGGGTGTGAAGGTTTAACAAATGTAGTGCCAGACCTTTGAATCTGAGTACACCGTATGAGTGACGGTGAAGATCAGAGAGCAAGAGCTAGCAACCTTTGCTATCTTCTCAGAGCCGAAAGACTCATGTGTTTGCTGGATAAACATACATTAGTTGAAGAAACAATATGGAATTTGTTTCAAGTCAATCAGAAACAGACACACAGACTGATGGACACACAGACAGACAGACAGACAGACAGACACACACACACACACACAGAGCCCAGTTCTAGCAGCTACTCTGTAAAGCTGAAACCCCAGTGCACACAGCTGGCAGTTCAGAAATACTATGTCATGTGACAGTAATCAATAATCAAAATCCATCAGAAACCATGGTCTTTAGGAGCTGTGCAGAACATGAGGACCTGGGCACTATGGGGACACCTAGGGCATTTGGGTGGAATTAGGTACCTCCTTCCCCTTTTAGGGAAAAGGCTTATTTGAGCTTCGAGTTTTAAATGGTAGTCTATCACAGTGAGCCAGGCTTGAAAGTTGGGGTGAGTCTGTCCTATGCAGTAGACGCCCTTCCCTTATTTTGTGGAGTAGGAAGCAGGTCGTTTGAAAAAATAAAAGACCTCACAAATCTCAAAACTACACTGTTTGTGACAGGGTCTCACCTTGCCTGGGGTAGCCTTGACCTCACTGTGTAGCTCAGAATGACCTTCAACTATGGTCTTCTTGCCTCCATCTCCCCAATGCTGGTATCACACTTTTGCACCACAACATTTACCTCTGTTTTCCAAACTTTTTTAAAAAAGAAAAGGTGATACATTTCCCCTCTTTAGCCCCAGTAAGATACAAAAGTAAGACTTTTGTATCTGTGAGTCCACATACAGACTGGGCACCATGGAAATGCTCTGCCCCAGGCCATAAATTCCTGTGCCCTCACCTGCCAGAAGTTACAGACGCCTGAGCGGTGTCCTGAGCCACAGTCAAGGAGTGGTGGGCGTCTTAGCTTTAACAAACCAGTGTGGCTTTTTTCCATCATGGACAGGTTCTCTTGAATTCAGATGCCCAAGCCACATGAAGGATTTTTTTAAATTATTTTTAAAAAATTTTATTGTATCAGTCAGTGTTCTCTAGAGTCACTGAACTTATGGGATGAATATATGTATACAAGGGAATTTACTGGAATCACTTACTGGTGCAGTCCAGCTAATTCAACAGTGGCTAGCTGTGGACACAAAGTCCAAGAAGCTAGTAGTTGCTCAATCCTACCAGGCTGAGCATCTCACCTGGTCACAGCCACAGAGGAGTAACTAAAGTTTTCTTGCCGGAAAAATGAGTGGAATAAAGCAGGAAACCCACTTCTCGCTCACAGTTTCAAAGTGACTAAACCTTTTAGACTGCCCATCATATCAGGAGAGTGACTAAACCGTCAGAGCGCGGGCTTGCCCTCTCATTTTCCAGACCCCTTCCATACAGTACACCCACTGACCACTTAGACATGAGCACCATGGAGGAGCAACGTCAGAGTTCACGAACAAGGCAGGGGAAGGAGGCGCTGTCTGAGATAAGGCTACCATTTGAGAGAACTCTGCCCCCAGAAGGCCACCTGAGGATTTCTAAAAGAGATACGTGCCATCAACTTCCAGGACATTCCCCCACAACCCAGGAGAGCAACCAACACTGCTGAAGCTCTCCTGTAAGCCAGGAATTTACTGGAAAGAATTCAGCCTGTGTAGGGCTGATGGAGGACTAGCAGATTAGAGAGATCTGCTCAAAGGACAGGGTGAAGTTTGAAAACATTTAGAAACCCAGAAGTTAAACAGTAAAACCAGAGCAAATGGAGCATATTTGGAAAGAGCGTAAAGACAAGGTGACACAGGCCTATTGTCACAGAGAGGGGCAAGGTGACGCAGGCCTGTTGTCAGAGAGAGTGAGGGGCAAGGTGACACAGGCCTGTTGTCACAGAGAGTGAGGGGCAAGGTGACACAGGCCTGTTGTCACAGAGAGGAGCAAGGTGACATAGGCCTGTTGTCACAGAGAGTGAGGAGCAAGGTGACACAGGCCTGTTGTCACAGAGAGTGAGGGGCAAGGTGACACAGGCCTGTTGTCTTAAGAGTCTGAAGAGATCAGATCACTAAAGCCTGTGCGACACAGTGAGTCTCAAAAAATAAAAATGAACAAACAAAACAAAACAAACGGTCTGCATTTGGCTAACAAGCGTCTCTGCTGTGCATCTGTTCCAGCTAGCAGGAGTCTGCTGTCTGCATTTTTCTAGCTAGCAGGAGTCTCTGCTGTCTGCAATTGTTCTAACTAGCAGGAGTCTCTGCTGTCTGCAATTGTTCTAGCTAGCAGGAGTCTGCTGTTTGTGTTTGTTCTGGCTAGCAGAAGTCTCTGCTGTCTGCAGCCCTCAGATCAGTTTATGGAACCAAATGAATGTCAAATGAGCGGCATGTTAATGGAGAGCTTTCTGCTGCCCGGGACTGATAGGGAACCCGGCAACGCTTTCTGCGCAATAGCTTCTGGTGCTGTGTTTAGAGCAATTTACTTTTGGGGGGAGGGAAAGGCTGTGAAGGAAGCCAGGCTTTATCAGAGATGTGCTGAAATCAGTGCGTTACTTACAATGAGCTGCTTCAGGCCCACGAAAGACTGTTCCACGGAGCTGGCGGTTAACACCTGTCTCCTCGCTGCAGCCTTCTCACCCAGGAAGCGAAGCATCAGGTCCTTAACTGCATCTCCCTATGAAGAGAGAGGGAAAGAGAGGTGGAGACGATGAAATGCTCACGGGCTTGGCATAGGAAAGCTGCAATCAGCCAGAAGCTAAGCCATAAGATTCCAGTCTTACAACTATCCTTTGAGAAGTAGTAAACTCACCACCAGACCAGGTTTTTAGCAGAGACCACAACCTGGCTAGGACAGGGGCTTTCATCGATGGGTTCAGGAGAGGGCTCCTAGCAGGTGACTGAAGACAGGTCCCTTATAATGACAAGTTCATATCCAAGATCTGTCCGAGCCTCGTACCTAGGGCTTGCTGGAGTTGGAGGATTCACTTTAAGATTATTTCTGCACTAGGGCAACTCTTGTTCCCCAACTTGATTCACCTGGTTATGTCCACCTGGAGACAGGGTTGAGTGCATTAGGTGTTACTTCAAGCATTTTACTTCTTTTAAAAGGGAAGTCAGAGAAAACAAAGGGGAGGAAGAAAAGGTTCATGTGAGCTGCACGGGGGAAAAGGGCCTATGACTTGAATGACAGGGAAAACCTAACTAGCATGAAGCATGGGATGTGCTGAGTCCCGTAACACTGTCTTTCACAAGCTCCTGATGCTCCAAGGCTACATAAGAGGTGACTGATGTACCAAGTCAACAACAGGGACCAGTATTCTGTATGCTCACACCAAGCAGCCCTGACAGTGCAGACTGTGTGCACAGGCTGAAGGGAACCCAGACCTGCCTGCTGGAGATGATGCTTCCTGTCCTGTTGACACTGTCTGCTCTTTAGGCACCTAGAGAGGCAGGCTGGCAGCCTCAGCAGGAGTCGTGTGGGCTCTGTGTTGTTTCTGCCCCTGTGTGGTAGGTGAGCCCGGTGCTTGAAGAGGGCCAGGCCACACATCTTCCTAAACTAGGGTAAAATTCAATAGCAGCCATTTTGTAATTCCTGCTTTTGGAGAACAAGGTACAATACTTCCATTATCACAGCCACAAGAGCAGCTGAGAGATCTACAAGGGGTGTTTAAAAGGCTGACAAGTGTGATCCCATCAACTGTAAAAATGCTACCTGTGCCAGATACAGAGACTTCCTGGGGCTGGGGGCTGGGGGGACAGAGAGCTGGGCAAAAGCAAACTCAATTCTGCATGCCAGATGGGGCAGGCAGACACATCTCTCCCATCCTAGTGACACTGTCCGTTAATGAGATCACACCATAAATATCTTTTATCCTTAAATTCTTTTCCTTAAAGTTTAGTTATTGGTGTGAGCAGGATGGCTCAACAGGTAACAGCGCTTCTCTCACATCAGGCCAGCCTGGTGACCCGAGTGCCGTCCCTGGAATCCACGTAAAGGTGGAGGAGAGAGCCAACTCTGACCATCATATATGCGCTGTGGAACATGTACACACACAATACACACACTGATAATAATGAACAAATAATGTAAAAGACTCGGGGTAGAAAGGTGTATCTGACTAATCCATATTTTCGCTGTCACCACACATCTAAGGATGGGCCTGTGTCTGCGGTGACGAGGACAAGCGAGATGATGGAGTCATACACATTACATCCCTTATGCCCACGAGGATGAGGAGAGGAAGCTGCTGCAGTGGGGCTGGGATCCAGGTGGAACATGAGGTCTCCTCAAACCCCGGAAAGGATGGGGGTCGTGGAGGAAAAGCCAAGAGCACACCACACCATTCTCCTGAGGGGCGTGAGTAGTTCTTGAAGGTCAGGGTGCTGGGGACTGAACTTGGGTTCTCTGAAAAAACAAGTGATCATGATTACTGAGCCATTTCTCCAGCCTCATGACTCATTCAAGCTTTAAATCTTATTCTTTTTAGATTTATTTATTTTTATCTGCATGACTGTTTGGCCTGCATGTATGCATGTGCATGCCTGGTCAAAAAGAGGTGTCAGATCCCTTGGAACTGGAGTTATGGATGGCTGTGAGCTGCCACATTAGTGCTGGGAGCTGAACCACCCTCAGAAGGACCATCAAGTGCCCTTAACCACTGAGCATCTCTCCACCCCAGAGTGATTAAATCTTAAGAGCAATCTGGGAGGAAGCACACCGGAGCTATTGAAGAGCAAAGGTGAGAACCGCAAAGCTCCCCAGAAGATAGTAACAAAGTATCCCTTGTGCCTTCAAACATGACTGTATAATGGGATTTCAAGCTAATGACAGCTGGGGGAATACACATGGACTAATAGGCCTACAATAAAAAATTAGGGTTTCGGCTTTCAAAGACACCATAAGAATATGTAATAGCGAGGTCCAGAATAGGAAACAATATTTCCTATAAATATTGCTCACTTCCATCAGAACAGTTAAAGAGCTTTAAAATCAGCCAATAATAGTAAGACAAATATCCAAAGTATAAAAGACAATTTTTTTTAAACAGACAACTTCACAAATTGGCATCTGAGGGCTGGCAGGATGGTTCAGTGGGTGAAGATGGTCCTAAGCCTGATCACATGGTAGAAGGAGAGAGCCCCTTTCTACACGATGTCCATTGATTTCCATATATGCTTCCTCCCAACAAATAAGTGAATAAATGCAAGGAAAAAAATTTAAAAAAATGGCCTATATACCAAAAAGAGTTTGATAACAGAAGTGACTAGTGAAAGCAAATTCAAATTCCAGCGAGATAGCACTACATAACCACCAGCACTGTGAAGCAGAACAACGACTTTGACATGTCCCCAACTTCCCAGGACAATCAACGACACTGAAGAGGACACAAACTGCTACACCTATTTCGGAAGCCAGTTCAGCTACTTATCACACAGCTAAGCACACATTTTCCACAAACAAGCTAAGGAAAACAGTGGCATACATCCACACACAGGCCTCTGCACAAATGCCTTGTTATGTTACTCAGGCTGGCCGTGGACGGCCTCTCAGTCCTCTGCTTCAGCCTCTTGGGGGCTAGAACCACTTGTACTCAACACACCTTACTTGCAACACTGTTATTTTACTAAATAACTCATAGGAGCTTGAGTGTGCATGACACATATAGAGAGGACACAGACACTGGAGGCATGATGAGTTTTACTTGTCTAAAACCCTGCCTACGGTTTCTAATAATTTAACACAGGACAGATCTGGAACCCACTGGACACACTGCAGGTGCAGCCATGGGCTGCATGCATTTATACACTATGGCAAGTACAGCGATAGGGTTTAACAGTTTAGCAATAGCGCTGACTATAGATTTGAGAACCTTAGACATGTTCTGCTAGGGGAAGTCATGTCAGAAGAGACTTAATAACCATAAATTTCTGCTTTCACCTTCTAGGGACATAACACCTTACCTTTGCCTAACTCACTCTGATATGTAGGCTGCCGTGGTCAAGAGGCTGAGTTTTGGGCCACGGGGTACAGGGTAAGGTACACAGACTTTGTTTTCCAGAAGCTACACCTACCAAAGGCAGGCTCAAGTGGCCCTTCTTCCCTCATCCTGGCGGCGGAGGGGGGTTGTGGGGGTCTTGATGCCTGAACCTGCTTTTGTTGGGGGGAAAGCCACCTCACAGACCTGGTCATATTCATTTGACTTCTCTATTACAGGGATACAAACTCCTACCCAATCCAGCCACTGTCACTTTTGTTGCCACTGGGGACTGCATTAATGCAGCTCAGGAGACATTCCAACTCAAGGGTTCATCCAAGTTTTACCATTCCTCTACGGATTCCTCTGGGTCACACATGGTATTAGCAAAGCAAGCCCCTGAAACAGTCCCTTCAATGCAGGGTTCGTCCAACACTCATGCATTGGTAAGGGAATGTCTATGGACCTGGTAGTTTATGAGACCTCAAAGATCTGCATGTCCCCAAATATGCTATTTTTTTTCCCAAATATGCTATTCTTGACCAGTTGCTAAAATTAAACCATTTGGTTAGTTTGATTCCCAGCTCTGCTTCATTTTGTGTCTGTGTGACTGAATGCCCCATGTGCAGTGCCCGTAGAGGCCAGAGGAGCGTGTCAGGTCCCTAAACCTGGAGTTACAGGAGGTTGTAAGCCACCTGCCCCGAGTGCTGGGAATCAAACATGGGTCCTCTGAGAGAGCAGAAAGCACTTCCAACCACACCCATCTCTCCAGTCTTCTAATTCTACTTTTGAAAGGAATATGGTTAAATATAAAACATTTATTTTATTTAATGTGGTTTTTTAATTTAATTGTTTTGAGGCAAGCACTCAGATAGTCTAATGTCTAGGTTGTCAGGGTTACTATTGCTGCGATGAAACACCATGACCGAGTGCAACTTGCGGGAAGGAAAGGGTACCTGGCTTACTCTTCCGCATCACTGTCCATCACTGAAGGACAGGACAGGACCTGGAGGCAGGAACCAACGCAGAGGCCATGGAGAGGCGCTGCTCACTGATTTATTGCTCATGGCTTCTTCAGGCCGCTTACTTATAGAACCCAGGATCATCAGTCCAGGGATGGCAACATTCATAATGGGATGGGCCCTCCCCTGTCAATTGCTAATTGAGAAAATGTCCCACAGCTGGGTCTCATAGAAGCATTTTCTCAATTAGGGCTCCCTCCTTTTAGATGACTCTAGCCTGTGCCAGCCGACATAAAACCAGCCAGCACACCCAGTTCCACCTTGGACTTGGTATTTAGGCTGAGCCTGAACTCTTGATCCTCTGCTTCCATTTCTCAAATCCAGGATATACGCGAGTGCCTGACCTCATTCTTCTAAGATATGTAATTGACACAAAAACTATGTATCCAGGGTGTCCAACCTGCTAATTAAATATAGGATACAGTGTACCAAATAACACAAATGAGTTACACACCATCACTACCCACAGCTACAGTGTGTGTATGTGATATAAAACCCACTGTCATACATTCTAAGATAACTGTAGAGTATTCTAACCGGGCCATCATACTACACATTAGACCTCACTCCCACGGCTGTACCTCAGACTCAGTTTCCACTAACTTCTACAGTACTGTCTGTCATGAGTTCATTTCTTTTCTTTTTTTAAACAAGAATATGTGGTATGCTTGGTGGTGGTGGCGCACACCTTTAAACCCATCACTTGAGAAGCAGAGACAGGTGGATCTCTGTGAGTTAAAGGCCAGCGTGGACTACAGAAAGAGTTCCCGGACAACCAGGGCTGCTACACAAAAATCCTGTCTTGAACCCCCACCCAAAAAGTGGCATTTATCTTTCTGTGCTTGAGTTATTTCATTTCATATCTCACCTTTCATGCATATTGTCAAAACGACAGCAGTCCCTTCTTTGTAAAGACTCAGTCACCTGCATGCACCCACCACATTCTCTTTACCTCTGGACCCGGAAATGGACACTCAGGCTGACTGTACTGCCCTATTGTGCACAAGACTGTAAAGAGCGCGGGAGTCCAGCTTTCTCTATGCTACTGACTTCAACTCTGATTGGATCATATGGTGATTTCAGTTCTAATATCTTGAAGTGCCTCCATGTTGCTTTCCATAATGGCTTACTAATTTGCATTCACTGCAATCACCGCCATAGCCTGTCTGTTAACAGCCATCCCAACAGGAATGAGCTGGCAGTCTCTGTGGTTTTATTTGCATTTTCCAGATGATTAGAGGCAACTTCCGGTTCTTCAGCTCAGATATAGATCTGAACACAATTTGTCATCTCTATGATAGATATAGACAGCACAGGGTGACACAGAGCACCCAGAACCATGGCAAGAACCCTGAGAACAGCAGTTGGTGCAGACGTCATAGGAATCTATGCAGAGGTTCCATAAAAAACAGAACTATTACATGAGGTGGATACGGTGGCTTAGGACTGTGATCCCAGACTTGGGAGGCTGAGACAAGAGAACTATGAGTTTGTTGTTAGCCTGAGTTATGCAGTAAGTTCAAGCACAGCCTAGGCTTTGTACCAAAACCCTGTCTCTAAAACAAACACAACAACAACAACAACAACAACATGTAATTCAGCTAAGTCATTCAAAGTTTACTCTAGAAGGAAGTCAAGCACCACAGAGATCCCCGTCATCCGCGTGTCCTGCACTCCACAGAGATCCCTGTCATCCGCGTGTCCTGCACACTCCAGAGACCCATCATCCACGTGTCCTGCACCCCAAAGAGATCTCTAAACATCTATGTTTAGTACAGTAGAGACCCCTGTCATCCATGTGTCCTGCAGCACCCAGAGAGACCCCTGTCATCCATGTGTCCTGCACCCAGAGACCCCTGTCATCCACGTGTCCTGCACCCCAGAGACCCGTCATCCACATGTCCTGCAGCACCCAGAGACCCCTGTCACCCACGTGTCCTGCACCCCACAGAGATCTCTAAACATCTATGTGTAGTAGAGATGCCTGTCACTCATGCGCACTGCAGAAGAGACCTATCATCTATCTGTACTGCCGCACTAGACCCACAACAGTCAAAATGCAGGAGCAGTCGAGGTGCCGTCAGCAGATGAGTGTAAAGAAAAGATGGTCTGTAAACACACTGGAGTTCTCTGCGGTCATAAAGCAGAACAAAGTCATGCCATTTGTAGGGAAAAATATCCAAATAAAGACTGTTAAATGAGATAATGTACAACATGAAAGATATTTCGCAGTTTCTGTACAGTGAGGAATCTACATTAAAAAATTGAAGTAAATAATTTGCTGTTGCTATCACACATTTTCTACTGATTTTTGACTGTTTCTAACAGTTGCATAAGGAAATGTTAATCTAATATCCAGAAAACATCTGCATATCTGTTTATAAACATATATAGCTCTCTACACATGTTTATGTATAAAATAACTCTAATACAAAGCAGCAGGACAGAGTCCTTGATTCTGTTTTTCTTTCTAAAACAAAACATTTTCTATGGGAAAAAAAAAAAAACAAGAAATGAAAGTAGAAATGGGACTTTATGGGGGGGAGAAGAGGGAGGGGTGAGAGAGGTTACTATAAGGGAAAAGAGAAAGATAAATACTTTATGTTCTCTTCCATATGTAGCCTAGATCAAAACACACACACACACACAAACGACACACGACACATGACACACACACACACCACACACATGCGCCCACCATGACAAGCAGAATGGACTTTGAAGGAAAGAAGCTGGGCGGTGACAGAGAGGACAGGAGACTACGATGGGGGGCGGATATGAGCAAAGGTCATGCTATCCGAGTATGGAAATGTCACAGTGATAGCCTATGATACTGTATGCTTGCTACATGTGATGAAAAGCAAAGAAGACCGCCTGTGCTGGCTGGCTAACTTCATGTCAACCTGACAGAGGCTGGAGTCATCTGAGAGGAGGGAGCCTCAATTGAGAACATGCCTCCAGAACATCAGACTGCAGTGAACCTGTCGGGTACTTTCTTAATCAGTGACTGATGGGGAGGGCCCAGTTCATGGAGGACGGTGCCATCCCTGGGCTGGCGCCCTGGGTTCTATAGAGTACAAGCCGAGCAAGCCAGTAAGTAGTACCCTTCATGGGCTCTGCATCAGCTCCTGCCTCCAGCTCCTCCCCTGCTTCCTGCCCTCAGTGCTTTGGATGATGAACTGTTATATGGAACTCTGAGTGAAATGATCCCTTCTTCCCCCAAGTTGCTTTAGTTATGGCGTCTTATTACAGCAATAGTAAACCTAACTAAGACACCATCAGCACAGCGCTTGGATGAAAACGTGCGGGTCCTTGTGGGGTGCCACTATCACCAAACACGGCTTCGCAAGCATCACTCTACGGCCTCTCTAACTTAATTGAATTGCCACCAAAGTTGCCTAATAAATAAGTAATAGAAATTTATCCCATAAATAGGAGACTTTTAATTAGATACTGAGATAAGCCACTTGGTAAACGAATTCCAATGTAAGTGTTTTAGGGAGCTGATTTAGAACAAAGGACACCCAAGCCACAGCAGTGTCGGAGGGAGGACAGTGGATGGGCACCATGTACACTGGAGTTCCCAGAAGAAGCCATGCGCACACTAAAGGTCATCTGTAAGGCTGATGACCGATTAGAAGGGTTCTCAACCTTCCTAAGGCTGCAACCCTCTAACACACTTCCTCAGGTTGTGATGATTCCCAACCATAACATTATTTTGGTTGTTACTTCATAACTGTAATTTTGTTCGGCTATAAATTGTAATATAAACACCTGTGTTATCCGCTGGTCTTAGGTGACCCCTGTGAAAGGGCTGTTCGACCCCAAAGGGGGTCACCACCCACAGGTTGAGAACCACTGGATTAGAACTTCTGGATTGCAGAATCCTGGAAAGTTACAGACCCAGCGCCATAGCCATCCCAAGTCTTTAGTTCCTTCAGTCCATTGCGCTATGCTGGGATCTGACCTAATCTCCAACTATTAGGCAAAACCTTTGAAAGGCACTTTTTTTAAATAAACATTTATTTTTAGTTGTGTGTTGTGTGTGTGTGTTTGTCTGTCTGGGGGTGGGGTGGGGTATGTGCACATGAGTGCAATGCCCGCCCTGCAGAAGCCAGAAGAGGCTATTGGCTCTTTTGGAGCTGGAGTTATAGGCAGCTGCAAGCGCTGGGAACTGAACTCTAGACCTCTGGAATAGCAAACACTACCAACCACTGAGCCATCTCTCCAGCCCTAGAATGCATTCTTTCTTTAATTTCTTCCAAAACTGATTCACATCCTGCTTAGGAGGCTAGAGTTGTAGCTGCTACCAAGCCCGTGACACACATTTCCAGGAAGAGATAAAAAGGGGTAAGATACAGACACAGAAACGTTCTGCGCCCTACCTGAATGTTGTCAAACTTGAGGCCAGGCATAGTGAGGTTCTCCTTGTCTACGAACACGGTGCCATATTGCTGGGTTGCCACCTTCATCAGGACCTCTCTGGTCTCCGGGCTGGGGAGCCATGCATCATTTCTCCGGTCCATCTCACTCATGCTCAGGGCTGTGGCGAAGGGGTCGTCACTTCCGGCAAACACAGCCTGGATCTGTGAGAATGGCTTTGGAGACTCAGACTCCAGAGGTGCCGGGGAAACACCTGATTCCGATCTTTCCACCCTCATAGAGTAAGAGGGACTGGTGGACTCTGGCAACTTTTCTCCCACAGGGGCAGCGAGTGAAGATAGCCTTTCTGGAACTGGGGAGCCTGCGTTGGGATTGCTGACTGAAATGAAAGTAGAAGTTGTGAAGGAGTCAAAGAAGTCAGAGGCCAAGGAATTGGAGCTCACGCCATCTCCAAAAAATGTACTCAGGCTGGGACTGGGCTGGACCATTGGAGGAGGGGTCTTGGCTGATGTCTCACTGGCGCTACTGAAACTTGGAGATTTCACCATCTGGGACTCGAAGCCATCCTGCAGAAACAAGTGCGGCTGGGAGGGAGTGGAGGTGGCCTGGCTGAAGATGGTGCAGACAGGTACGGGCTCGTCTTTGGAGGAGGACAGACTGGATGATGCTTCTGAGATCTGCTCCTCTGGGTGAGCTTGGCCGTCCCTGGGCCCCACGTCCTCCGCGCCAGCGTTCTCCAGCGCAGGTATGCCTGGCACATCTTCCCGCGTCGAGTCTTCTTTCAGAGATGCTCTGCTATCGGGTGTCATGTCTGAAACATCTCTGGGTGTATCGTCTCCATCGGTTTCACTGCCATTGCTCAGAGTGTCCGGCCCTTCTCTGTCTGTGGCGCTGGGCAGCTTGCCATCGGCGACATCCTGCAGACAGCCGAGGTCACTCACGTCACCCTCGCTGTTGTTTGGAGAGTCGGAGATGAGCACGCTCTCCATCATGTGCTCGTTCAGTTTATCGACGAAGCGACGAGAGTCTTCGGACAAGGGCTCCTTCTCGTCGGATCCAGACTCATCTCCACCGAGATCAATGGTCTCCTCGTGATACAGCAGCTGGCCCTCCTCCCCAGACGCTGCCCCAGGGATAGGTTCAGGCCCTGCCTGGGCTGGAGGAGATGCCTCACTTGGGCTCTGTTCACCATCTTTAGCTTTTTCCATGTTGCCTGAAAATAGAGGCAGCCACAAATCGCATCATTGTCTATTTCTAGTGTTGGCAAGTAACTTGCTTTTTTTTTCCTGAGAAAGGATCTCATATAACCTGGGTGGACTTGAACTCACAATCTCTATGGTTCTGAGATGATAGGCTGTGCTACCTAGATCTTATTGCTCAGTGGAACAAAGGTCTTAATAGTTTCACATCCAAATAATATAAAATTAGAAATTTCTCTTTTACTAGTTTACTTATTTTGAAGTGATAAAGTACACACAAATTCACTGCTCAGCATTTTTAAGTGTGCACATTCTCATTGTTGTCTAATCAGCTGCTAGGATTTTGATCATCTTGCAAAACAAAAATTCTATACCCATTAAATCTACCCTGTAAGAGGAGACTGCTCGTTCATTCCCATTCACCCAGACCAAAATAATCATGCAAAAACCATATTAATTACAACACTGTTTGGCCAATGTGTCAGGTGTATTTTTAGCTAGCTCTTACATCTTAAATTCACCCATTTCTATTATTTTATATTTTACCGTGAGGCTTGTGGTTTGTTACCTCTTACTTCTTGGGCAGCTCCATGGCATCAGCCTCCTTCAGCAGCTACAAAGCATTTGTTTGACGCTGCCTACTCTTTCTGTATATCTCTGTTGGGATTTCCTGCCTGGATTTACTCTGTTAAGTCACTGGCCAAAACACCTTTATTCATCAACCAGTAAAGCAACATATATACAGAAGAACATCCCATACCACTACCCAACCCCCAACTCATACATGAACAATCACCATCCCACTCCTGTTGCTTTTAAATTTCCAGGAAGCACATTTAAATAGACTCATAAAGCATTCATCCACTGTAATATATAGTTATCAGTGCCCAAGTGCTGTCTGCCCTGACTGTGGGATATGCACCCATGCCCCCTCAGCCCCAACCATGTCTATCTCATAGTGTCCTCCAAGGGCCCTTGCCTACGTACAGGCTGAGAACAATAACACATCTTGATGGTAAACACATGCTCTTGAGAAGAGACAGAAGGTAACCATTGGCAAGAGACACCGTGAGGCTCATTCATGAAGGATGGCTCTGCCCTGCCCAGGACCCTCCATCCAGAACTCTAGCACGACTGCTGCTTCCCCAGCAGATTCTGCAGGATGTCGTGAGTACTAATTTAATGTCCTTTGTTCACACTTGGACTCCTTCAGTCTTCTCTGGTGGACGTTGTGGGCTCTGACTGGATGAGGTTTGCTGCCTGCTTCTTGTTCTGTCTGCTGCATGCTGTTTGCTCTCTTTGCTTGCTAAATGCTCACCCATTTGAACTGGGATCATGGCTATCATAGATCATTCTCCACACTGTACTGAACATCCATGCTGCAGCATGTATGGGCTTTCCTTCCCTACATGCCCTGTCATTAAACAGGAATCATTGCTATCATAGATCATTCTTCACACTGTACCGAATATCCATGCTGTGGCATGTATGGGCTTTCCTTCCCTTTGACAGGTGACTAACATGTACTGCAGGCATGTGGCAGTTTGTTTATCCATTTACCCATTACCAGATACTTGGGTTCCTTCTAGCCTCTAGGGACCGGGCACGCTGCTGCTGCTGTGAACAGGATGTGTGAATGTATATATCTTTGAGATTCTAATTTCAGTTCTTTGGTATATCCTGTTTTAATGGGCAGAGATGGAAGTGCTAGATCATAAGGTAATCATGTTTTTTGTTCGTGTTTTTGCTTTCTGAGACAGAGTTTCTCTATGTAGCCCTGGCTATCCTTGAACTCACTTGGTAGACCAGGCTGGCCTTAAACTCAGAGATCTGCTAGTCTCTGCCTGCAGAGTGCTGGCATTAAAGACATATGCCACCACCGACTGAAAGTAATCACATTATTTTAACAAGGAACTAGTTTTTCCAGTTCAGTAGGAGCCCTTTCTGTTCTCTGCAACAGTGTACATATACCCCAATTTCACTACATAATGGCTGGCTGATATTTTTGTTTTTACTTAGCTTCCTACCCCCAGACAGGGTTTCTCTGTGTAACAGTCCTACGTGTCCTGGAACTTGCTTTGTAGACCAGGGTGGCCTCTAGCTTACAGAGCTCTGCCTGCCTCTGCCCCTCCCCCCCAAAGTGTGTGCCTCCATGCCCGGCTCTACTTAGCTTTTTCTTATGTGTGAGAATTTGTTTTTATAAATCAAGGACTTAGGTAACCTAAGCCGGCCTTAAATTATGTGACAGAAGTTGACCTTGAACTCCTGATCCTCCTGCCTCCACATCCCAAAGGCTGGTACAGATGCAGCACCAACACCCAATCCTACTCATTTGTGTATGTACAGTCAGAAGACAATTATCCGAAATTATTGCTTTCTTTCCACCACTATTTCTTTCTCCTTCCTTCCTTCCTTTTCTTTTGGAGATGCGGGGGTCCCCCTACTTAGCCCAGGTTGACCTCAAACTTGCAGTCTTCCTGTCTCAATCTTCCGAACGCCTGGCTTACAGGCACGAAACACTTTGCCCAGCCAACACGACTCACTCTTCACTGCTCAGGTTAAGCCAGTCTCTAAGGCCACTCGCGTTTGGCTTACCGCGGTGTTTTAAGTGCGGGGATATGAGACCCCGAGGAGGGCAGGAGCAGAAGTTGGGGTTAAAAAAAAACATACCATGAGCAACGGTGATGTAACACGGGTTTCTACTACACATGACATGAACCTCGCTCTGTAAACGAGAAACGGGCCTGGAGGGCGTATACCTTGTCCAAAACCACAGTGGGCACAGAATTGGCTAAAGTCAACAGGCCATCCCTGCTGGGGCTGCCACACACAGACTGGCGGGTCCCAACCCGGCGCGGGAGAAGGCGGTGACTACACGCGGAACGTCGAGGGCCCCGGCGACCCCTCCTGACTGCGTCCCACTCCTCACCTGCCACCCGTTCCCGGGGGCGGATCCCACTCGGGTGAAAAGGGTCCGAAGAGAGGACTGGAGACCGGAAGCCGACTCAAGATCCAAGCGCTCATGAATTTGTGCGCCTGCGCGTGCCGGCTAGTTAAAGCCCGACTTCCGCATAGGCTCAGTTCGGGAGCGCCCACTGGAAGCCGGAAGCCAGGCACATTTCCGGTCCATGAGTGGTGGGCGGGACCTAAAGCCCCAAACGTTTGGCGAGCGAGAAGGGTGGGCCCAGTGATTGAAGGAAATAATCTGTCCTTGGGGCTGGCACCAACCAAGGATGATTTTCCCTAGGACCTTGTCTTTGCGCTTGCTGGTTCTCCACCTCTCCACCTGTGTCTGTGGCAGTGTGTGCCAACGTCCATAAAGATGGGAGGAGTAGGGACAGCCAAGAGTCAGCACCTCCTGCTTGAGTGGGTTGGCTGATTACGGTTCTAGAGTCAAGGACTCCGCTTTCTTGATTTCTAGTGTTATCTCAGAAAAGGTTGTCACGGTGTGAACAAACAGCTCTCATCTCAAAGGGGATTAAGGGCTTATTCTGGAGCCAGTGATGAGTGACAGGTGGGAACATAGATTCAGGTTACCTTGATTAAATTCTGCTGTTTTACATGGTAACAATTGGATGGACTTTTACAGTAAGAATAAGAAGTAAGTCTAAATCTATACACTTTTCAAGCATGCTTTGGAAGCATTGGGTAGCTGGGTTACAGCCAAGCGGCAAACCCTCTGCTATAACTGTTTGATGACATTTGTAGCTTTGCGATTAGTGAAGACAGTGGCCAGAGGTTTCCCCTGCAAGTCACGATGTTGGACACAGAGGTGACCAGTGGATGACTGCTAAGGGAACTAATGGTAGTGTCATATAAACTGCTGTCATGAAGGTCAGTCCGAGATACTGGGAAAAGTCACAAACAGAAGAAAAGTGTGTGGATCCAGAGCTACATAGAGCCAGTCCAGTGGATTCCCTGGGATGCATTCTTATCTTCCAGAACTTCCCATGCCAGAACAGGACTTAAGAGACTTCTGTCTCTGGGAGCTCTGGGCAGTATAGATCATGGAGCAGTTGTGTCGCTGTGCAGGACTGGTCCCTCATGGGAAATGGACACGGCTGCCCTTCACGGCTCCTGTATACCGCTGCCGTCTTGACTCAAGATTGTAGCATCTTGTGAATATCTTGCATATCACCATAGAACCTTCACCTGGCGATGGATGGAGATAGAGACAGAGCCCCACATTGGAGCACCAGACTGAGCTCCCAAGGTCCTGACGAGGAGCAGAAGGAGGGAGAACAGGAGAAAGAAAGTCAGGACCGTGAGGGAACCTTCATCTGGCGATGGATGGAGATAAAGACAGAGCCACATATTGGTGCACGGCACTGAGCTCCCAAGGTCCAAATGAGGAGCAGAAGGAGGGAAAACATGAGCAAGGAAGTCTGGACTGTGAGGAGTGCCCCCATCCACTGAGATGGTGGGGCTGATCTATTCGGAGCTTACCAAGCCCAGCTGGACTGGGACTGAAAAAGCATGGGATAAAACCGGACTCCCTGAACATGGCGGACAATGAGGGCTGCTGAGAAGCCAAGGACAATGACATGGATTTGGATCCTACTACGCATACTGGGTTTGGGGGGGCCTGGCCTGTTTGGATGCTCACCTTCCTGGACCTGGATGGAGGGGGGAGGAAGTTGGACTTCCCACAGGGCAGGGAACCCTTACTGTTCTCTGGTTAGGAGAGGGAGGGGGAGTGGAGGGGGGAGGGGGGTAAATGGGAGGCAGGGAGGAGGCGGAAATTTTTAATAAAAAAGATTGTAACATCTTTTTGTTTTGTTTTGTTTTTGTTTTGTTTTGTTTTTCGAGACAGGGTTTCTCTGTAGCTTTGGAGCCTGTCCTGGAACTAGCTCCTGTAGACCAGGCCGGCCTCAAACTCACAGAGCTCCACCTGCCTCTGCCTCCCAAGTGCTGGGATTAAGGTGTGCGCCACCACCACCCGGCAAGCGTGCAGCATCTTATCTTTAAACGGACGTTTAAGTCTGCCGCTGAGGCTGGAGCAAAGGCTCCTGGCAGTGGTCTGGTGCTCAGGACCATGTCTAGAGTTAAGCACTGCCAACCATAATGCCCATTTAGCTGCTCTCTTTAGGACGCAGGGCGCAGAAGCTCCAGGGAGCAGGTCGGGAACGCTAGAGCGCCTCCCTGGTGGCCGCCCGTCCCGCAGCATTTGCTACCGGTCCTGCCCTCCGACCCAGGAGCCCCCGCGGCTCCTAGCCCGCCTGAGGATCCCAATGAGCATGCGCGTGAAAAAAGCTCCTCCGCCATTGGTTACGGGGAGGAGCGTATTGATGACGCCACGAAGAAAACAGGAAGTGAGCCGTCAGGGAGCCAGCCCGGGGCGTGGAGGCTCTTTTTCTCGGCGGGGAATGAATGAATGGGTTCTGGCCGTTTGCTGGTGAGGTCGGACTCGGGCGCTGAGGCGTGAGCGGAAGGGCGAGCCGTGTGTCATGGAGGACGACGCGCCGGTAATCTACGGCCTGGAGTTTCAGGTGGGCCTGGAGGAGACCGGAGGTCGGTGCCGCCCGTGGCTGACCCGCACCTGCGAGCGTGCTCACACTGACGGGGAGGATTCTGGGCTTCCCGGGCAGGGTTTAGGGAGAAGGGACCCGCTTGGAGGGTGGCCGAGTAAGGCCGAGGGCCGGCATGGACCCCAGAGGGCGAGCGCTCGGCCCGCAGGTGTCTTAATCACACTCGCACTGCGGGCGTCTTGAAGAGCAATTCTTGAGCACTGACGTGCTCTATACATGACCGACAAGGAGGGGCTTCGGGGGGGGGGGGAAGTGCTGGGCGGGTGTTATTAAACATTTGGTCATTCAGGTTGGGAACATATTTGCTTTTTTTTGTTTTTTACCCCCTCCAGTAGCTGTTGAATTCTATTTGTTTACCCCCCCCCCCCCGACTTTACTCTTATTCGTGATGTGTGCAGTTTAGGTTACTGATTGGAGTGAGTAGTGGAATGGGGTTACCATTTCCCAGTTTATTTTAGGGGTGGCTGTGATGACTGGTAAGTGAGATAGCTCCAGCAATTAGTGTGAGCCTCTAGGCTTAAAGTTCGCACGCAAGCTTGCCATTACTGAGATTGCTCCGTACTACTCACACGGAGTAGGAAACAGTAAACGCCGGGGAATGCCTGCTTGCTGTATGAGTACAGGAATAGTGGAAGAGAACAGGAGGATGTTGACTTAAAATCTGCACGAAGCAACACATGTTAAGTCGCAAAGCCAGCGTGCAGCAGTCTCGTGCTAGGGAGGGTTGAAAGGTTATCATTGTTGGGAGGAGTCAGGGGATGCTACTGGGCCTGTGCTGGAGTCAGCCTGCTGCTTCCTGAGGAAGCCTTGTGCTTGGGAGCATCTACAGATGTGTACTTTTCAGAGGTTTTTTTTTTTTTTTTTTAAGATTCGTTTATTTTTACTTTATGCATGTAAGTGTTTTCCATGCATGCATGTATGTGCCCCACACGTGTGCCTAATGCCCAGGGAGGTCTGAAAGAGCATTAGCTGCCTTGGAATTGAGTTACAGATGGTCCTGAGCCACCTGAGATGGGTATAGCTCTTAGCTGCTGAGCTGTCTTTCCAGCCCCTTCTTTACTTTTATATCTTTGGTTATTTACGCTAAAAGCTTTCTAGATGTTGGGTAATCCTTGAATTCTGAGATGGGTTTCCCATGCTAGATCCAGCTTACTTAGTGACAGTTCTCCAGAAGTTCCTAGTTTTTGTCGGCATGTGATTTTGGTGGGGATGGCTTCATCTGACCTGGGACTTCTCACGCTTCAGCCTGTGGAACAGTCAAGGTGGCATGTCTTATCTGCCCCTGGGAACAGTCAGGGCGGTTTGTCTTACCTACACCTGGCCTCTCATTCTCATATCTTCATAGTGTAGTTCCTGGTCATAGCTGTTCAGGCTTTTTATTTCTTTTCCTTCCTTCCTTCCTTCCTTCCTTCCTTCCTTTCTTTTTTTTTTTTAGATTTATTTATTTTTATTTTCCGTGTATCAATATTTTGCCTGCGCATCTGCCTATGCAGTATATGTGTACCAGTTGTGAGCTGCCCTGTGGGTGCTAGGAATTGAACCTGGGTTCTCTGCAAAGCAGCTAATGTTCTTAACCCATGGGCCATCTCTCTAGACTTTCTTTTTTTTTCATTTTTTGAGATAAGCTTTGTTAGCATTTTTCTGGTGGAATCTCTTCAGTATTCATTTGACATTATTCATTTGTTTTAGCTTCCCCGCCCCCAGAGTTTCTCTGTGTCGCTCTAGCTCTGGCAGTTCTGTAACTCACTTCTGTGGACCAGACTGGCCTTGAACTCAGAGACCCACCTGCCTCTGCCTCCCAAATGCTGCAATTAAAGGCTTGCACCACCACTGCCTGGCTTAACTTGCTTTTCTATTGCTGTGATACACACCATGACCAAAAGCAACTTGGGGAGAATGGGGTTTATTTCATTTCCCAGGTCCATTATGAAGGGAGGGCAAGGCAGGAACTTATGGCAGGGACATGGTGTTAGAAACTGAAGCAGAGACCATGGAGTAGTGCTGCTTACTGCATTGCTCTCAGGTTCATGATCAGTTATTACCTGTGCTGTATCTCCCAGGGCCACTACCCAAGGGTGGCAATGCCCACACCAATAGTTAGTCAAGAAAATGCCCCACAGACTTGCCTACAAGCCAATCTGATGGAGGCATTTTGTCAGTTGAAGTTCCTCTTTCCAGATGACTCTAGCTTGTGACAAACTGACCCAAAACTGACCACGACATCAAATAACTACATCGCGCCTACCATGTGCCAGGCCCTTTGAGTCACTGGATCACAGCAGAGCTGGGAACAGACAAGTTACAGCTCTTGTGTATTCCATCCATCCATGCTCAGAGCAGGCATGCTTCTGTACACAGAGTTTCAGGGTCCAGGTGATCAGTGCTTTTTGTGGTGTTGGGGTGGAACTTGAGGTCTTCCGCATGGTTGTCCAGTGGTCCAGTGGTCTGCCACTGAGCCGTGGCTTGTTTAAAAATTCATCAGCATATATGTATATATATATATTTCCTTTTTTCCCTCCCCTGCTCCTTTGGTTGTCTGCTCTCCATCACTTTAACTGGCTTGCTCTCCTGGTGCCTTGATGAGGAGGCTGCTTGTGCAGGAAGTCTGCTAAGTGCAGGAGAACGCTCACCTAGCCCTGCTCTTTGGTTAGAGCCCAGCCTTTCTTCACTGCTTTCCTTTCTAAGTTAGCATTACTCTTCCAAGGCCACTGCTTTTAGGTGCAGTTGGCGGTCTGCTGTGTAGTTAACCCTGTATTTCACACTTTAGGAAGCAGCCAGGTGAGATGATAAGTTTCTCAAGGGAGTGCCATAAATTCCTAAGTTCCTGGTGACTATTTCCCGCCATTGTCTGGACCCTTCAGTCTGTCCAGCTCCTGTTATTTGTTTGGGTTACGTCATGGAGACCACAGACTAGAAGTTTCATTAAAAACATGGCCAAGTGTTTCTGTATGAGAACAGGGGCACATAGACTTGTAAAGGTGTCTGGTGTTCCTACTGCAGCGACATGTCACCTGCCTCACTGTAAGAGCTCAGACAGCCGGACATTCTCCTCTTCTCCAGACCTCGATGTATTGGAACCTGTTAGATCATCTTTCTGACCAGACCAAACTGCTAGTGCAGGTCCATAAGTGGTGGCATTTAATCCTCGCTTCTGCCTACTGTTGAACCAGACAGTGATTTTGCTGCTGTGGTCTGTGCCAGTGTTTCTGATCGTCAGTACTCTTCCAGTTTGTCTCTGTGCTTATAAAGTGTTTGTTTTCTTTCTGCTAATGGCTTACTAGAAGAAATTGACATAGAGCAACAGATCTGGTACCAGATTGGCTAGAATAAAACAACCTTAGGAATTCTGCTTGACAAATAACCTTTCCTAAAAATGGGAAGATCTCGTTTAAACTTTTTGTGAGACTTTTATAGACACATTTTAGATTTGTTTATGAGAATGATTTTCCTTATCTGTTTTTCCAGAAACAAAACAAAACAACAAGAACACATCCATGTATTGTTTGAATTTGAAAAAAATACTTCTAGGTCAGTAATGCCATTCTGAATTCTGGCAGCTTGTATAAACGGAGGTTTCTCTGTCCTGCCCCATCCTTCAGCCGATTCTAAGTAGTCACTCAGAGGTTTAATATTAATTACAAACTGCTTTACCTATAGCTTAGGCTTATTATTAAGTAGCTTTTACATTTAAATTAACTCATTTCTATTAATCTATATATTGCCACGTGGCCATGGCTTTTTATGCTGGCATCTTGTTTCCTGGGTGGCTGCTCACATCTCTCCCCGCTCCGCCCTCTCTCTCTGTGTTCAGTTTGGCTTTCCTGCCTAGCTATAGTCTGCTTTGCTGTATACCAAAGCAGTTTTTTTATCAGTCAAATGAGAGTGACACATAGTCATAGCGTACAGAAGGATTATCCCACAGCAAGCTTGCTTTCTCAGCATTACTCTGTCCGTCCCCCCACCCCACCTTTCCAGGGCACCGTAAGTAGCATGCACAAGATGACGTGTCCCTGCCTATCTTCTTTATCCAAGAATGCTTGCATTCTGGAATTGCTTTTCTTTATTAGATGCCTGCTAATGCAGGGCACTTAATTTTGACTTCCTCCTTCTGTAAAACAAAGAAGCTCTTTGTCTTCTCTCTCTTGATTAGTCTAGGCCGTAAACCTCTTGGACACGTTCACTGCACCCGCAGAGCAGGAGAAACATGCATGTCAGCCTTTCACCATCAGTTTGAAATACAAAAAAAGACTTTTTTAAAAAATGATTTTTTTTTTAGTTTTATGTTTTTAAATGCTTTGCCTGCATGTAGTTTATGTACCATGTGCCCATGGAAGTCAGATGAAGAACTGGAGTTACAGGTGTTTGTGAGTCATCATGTAGGTGCAGGGAATTGAACCCAGGGCCTCTGCAAGAGCCATCAGTGCTCTTAACCACTGAGCCATTTCTCTAACCCTCAGGAAAGACTTGTAATGTGAAATAATCACTTCTCAGTTGGGTCCTCTCCCAGGTTCTATTTTTAGGGACTCTCGGCCTTGTATCACCAATGTGACCCACGTTGCCTTTGAAGGTCTTTGTATACTAATTTAGAGGTGGGGCCCTCACTTGTGTTTTCCTACCATGGTGGGGCTAGTTCCTCGGTAGCTACCTTCTTCTGAAAGTCAGTGTAATCTAAGCAGTTCATTAAGACATAGAGCTCAGAGGTTCTGAGATATTATTGGTAGGCTGTAGTTTTTGATACATGTCTGTGCAGATTTCTGCATCTACATCTACAAGGATTATCAGTTTCAGAAATTGATTTAAAAATGTCCAAACTGTCCGTCCAAGTGTGCAGAGGGCGAGGCAGGAGTGATCATGTGTCCTTAGCCTGCTTGACATGGTAAGTGGACACCGCCACATGTCATAGTGTGTATACCACCCTGGATGGGTAGTTAGTTCCTCCATTTTATTGAAAGATACTATCAGTTGAGTTTCGTGCTGATGTTCCTAGGGAAGGAGGTGGATAGAGATAGTGTGGTTAGGTCTTCTGCAATCTGAAATTTGCATGAATTGTGAAAACGGTATAAATGATATAGACTAGGTGGTCAAGACAGCTGTTAAACTCTCTTACTGATTTGCAAAGACAGAAGAGAAAAAGTACATGAATAAATAGTAAAAGCATTGGAAGCTCAGCTGTGACCATGAAGGAGGTGCTGGTGAGGGTTGGCTGTGGACAATGGGGACAGAAATTTAGAGGCTTCTCCTGTTCCCTAGGAGAGAAGCCCCGTAAAGGCTTTACTCTGCTAAAATCAGTTCACTGGGAGGTCTTTGTCACTTTGGGGCGGCTCCATGAGGGCATCTGTAACCCTGCCTTTTCCAGTGTCCAGAGCTACCCACAGTCCTGGGCACATGGCTTCTCCTCCGTCTGTAAAGCCAGCACAGCTGCCCGAGGGAGTCTTTCTTAAGCCGCCATCACTGCTACTAGAGACTCCTCTCACTGGAAACCCAGCATCTGAAGGAGGGATGTTGTTGGTTTTGGTTTTTCGAGACGGTTTCTCTCTGTAGAAGCCTGTCCTGGAACTCTCTCAGTAGACCAGGCTGGCCTTGAACTCACAGAGATCTGCTTGCCTCTGCCTCCTGAGTACTGGGATTAAAGTTGTGTGCAGCTGCCGCCACCACCCTGCGTGAGGGAGGAATGTTGAGGATAAAGAACGTAAAAGGAAAAGACGGAGCTTTGCTCACAAATGAGCATCTCTCTTCCAGAAGGATCATGGGTGATAATTATGAGGGGAGTGGCTAAGAAATGCGGAAATGTTCATGTCTCTTCCAAGAACGACAGGGGTCTTCCAGGAACTGGTGCCCCTTCTCTTCCCTCTTTCCATGGTCTGGAATTTCCAGTCATGGCTGATTAAACACCTTTAGCTTTGAAGCCAGAGGAGAGAGACTTAAGTCTAGGTTAGGCAAGGCTTATATTAAAGTTCTGGACAAAATATTTATCAGTGACCACTGTTTATGCAGAGCATAATAGGATTACCTAAGGCGAGGCTGCCAAGGAGACGGACACCAACCTCTTGTCCTGCTCTGGTCACCCATGAACTACTGCACACTAAGTGAAGAATAACTTCTTAGTGAAAGGGGCCCAGGGAGCATGTAACCCCACACAGCAGTGGTCTTATCTATGGCAAACCAACAATGTGTGGCTTAGCTGTGTGGCCTCCAGATTGGCTGGTCCCCCCCCTTGATTTCTAGGGAGAGTCTCATTAGATAGCCCAGCCTGACCTTGAACTCATGATCCCTGTGCCTGGGATCATGGGCATGCACTGCCAAATGTAAGTAGGAGCACATGAAGCTAGAGGACTGATTGATGTTCCCCTCTGTCACTCCACCTCTGACCCTGCTTTGTTTCTTCTTAACTGTGACCACAAGAGCGTTCCTGGTTACAGGCACCAGCATGATTAACGTCCTGGATGGTCTCCCTGTCTCCAGTCCCTTCTCTGTGTGTCTGAGCACAACCATCTGTCTAGGAGTCAGGATACAGACATTTATTTCCCTGGGCCCAGCAGGAAGTAAAGTGAGTGCTACAGGGCCTTGCCCTGGGGCCTGGTAGTGACTGGACCCAGAGAGCTGAGCTAGTTTACAAGCTGGGCAATCTTTTTTCTCAAAGCACGCAATTTTTAATTTTGTGTCTATTATTGAACACTCTAATCGTAGTTGGTATAGTTTATATTCTCCTCAGTTTTCTAGACTTCACCTTCATGAAGATTCACAACTTCTGAGCTGGACAGTGGCTGGCAGCTTAGTTGGACCCTGTAGCTGGAGATGGCTTCACCTGCAGAGGCATTTTGCCCAAGCCCGTTCCACTCTGCAGGGACAGCCTGTCGCCCCAGTTGCTCAGCTGGGATACGTGGTATAAAGCCTAGCTGTTGGCTTACACTCTGAGGGGCCCCAGCTCAGGGCTCCCAGCTGGCAGATCCTGGTTGACACATCTTAGCATGCCAGGGCCTGTTTCCTAGGGAATGGGCCATTTGAACTTCCTGTCCCTTCCCATTTTCTTTTGTTTTTGCCTAGGTGTTTTTTGTCTGTGCAATGACAGTTTTGAGTGAAGGTTAGGTTTCTGCATGATCACTTGGGATGTTCCCTTCCTGCGGAGGACTCACCGCTGGCAGGTTTCCCCCAGCCTGGGAGCAGCTGTCTGCTCCGTCTTCCTCTGTCAGATCAAGGGTTGAGAGCACGCACAGCTGCTCTGGTTACAATTCTGCTCCCCCTTACCGAGTTCCTGTGTGGTGAGGTCTGTGCCAGCTTCCCTGTGGTGGGCCCTGCCTGCCCTGCGCGTGTTCTCATCTGTCTCAGCTTTCCTCAGACTTCAACCTGCAGGTGCAGTGTCACCAATCCTGGGCCTCTTCACAGACTCTGAGGCCTTGAGGTAGACTGTATTTTGTGCAGCTTTTCTAGTTCTCTGCAGGGAAGTGGGCTTAAACTACCTGCATTGCATTTGCTGGAAGCCATTTCTGTTGTGTTGTGTTGTTTGATGAAGTGTAATTTGTTGAACCAATCTATTTATTGCTGACATGGTGGTTTTATTACACAACTTAACTATTGCTGGGTAAATAATTTGTATCTTTATTGCTTAGATTAGTGCCCACTTAGAGTTCTTTCACGTACAAATTTGAAGTGCAATTGTGTTGGAAGTGTGCAGTCGCCTCTAGACACTGCTGATTTATCCTTCATCACAGCAGATGAGAAGAGCCGACTTGTCTGTGCCTCTTAAGCCTAACTTCATAAATGTGTGTGCATTTTCTCCCTCCTCAGGCACGCGCTCTAACACCTCAAACTGCGGAAACAGATGCCATTCGCTTCTTGGTTGGGACGCAGTCTCTTAAATATGATAATCAGGTAACTATTTCTGACAAATGTATACATGTTAATTACTAAGCTTATTCTTAGTTTCATAGCCATTTTGCTCTTGATTTTTCAAGCAACACTTAAAAAATTTAATGCCACACAAAGTCATAGCTATTATCTAAATGTATAATCATTGAGTACAATAATTTAAACGTTCTGTTTAGTGCTTTTTTATGTGTATGTATGGTGTATGTACGTGTTTGTGTGTGTGTATGCATAGGTGTATGTGTATGTGTGAAGTTAGAGACTGACTTTAGGTATCTTCAATTGTATTTTCTCAATGTCTCTGTCTCTGTGTGTGTGTGTGTGTGTGTGTGTGTCTGTCTGTCTGTCTGTCGGTCTCTCTCCTCTCTCTCTCTCTCTCTCTCTCTCTCTCTCTCTCTCTCTCTCTCTCTCTCTCTCTCTCTCTCTCTCTCTCTCTGTGTGTGTGTGTGTGTGTGTGTGTGAATAACAGAGTAAGACCTGGAACTATGTAGATCAAGCTGGCCTCAAACTCCAAGAGATCTGTCTGCCTCTGCTTCCTGAGTGCTGAGATAAGAGATGTGTGCCACCATGCCAGGCAGTACCTTATTATGTTGAGATGGGGTTGTTTATCAAACCTATAGCTCATTGATTTGGCCAGATTCATGAGCTTCAGATATCTGTCTCTCTGCTTCTCTAGTGCTAGGATTGTAGGTTTGTGCCATCATGCTTGGCTTTTCTGTGGGTTCTGGCAGTTCAAACTCAGATCTTTGTGATCATGCAGCAAGCAGTTTAACGAGTATGCCATCTTCCTTAGCCCTGTTTAGTTACCCTTTGTTTGTTTATTTTGGTTTTTTTGAGACAGCATTTCTCTGTAGCTTTGGAGCCTATCCTGGAACTTGTTCTGTAGACAAGGCTAACCTTGAACTCACAGAGATCCTCTTGCCTCTGCTTCCCTAGTGCTGGGACTAAAGGTGTGTGCCACCACCGCCTGTTTAGTTACTTGGTAGTTGGGTTTGGTTTTATGGTCATATAGATTTTACTGTATAATAATTAAGAAGCAGTCTGGGGATCATGATCACTAGGTCATTTCTGACTGCTCCTAGTACTGTGTGTAGCTAAACCTGGAACGCCATGCTCCCATCTCAGTGAGGACATAGGAGCTGGTGTTGGCTGGTGTGGAGAATGCAGTAGATACATAGGGGATCTGGATTCAGTTTGTGGCTTAGTACTAACTGCATGACCTTGAACAAATGGATTGACTTTGCTGAACTTCATTTTCCTCATCAAAATGGAAATAAACATCCTTGCTTTATGGACCTCACAGAGAGACCATAAATACCATGAAAATGTATATTATCCTTGACACTGGGAAAATAAAGGTATGTAAGGCCATGGTAGTCATGGTGGAAGGCCTCCACCCAGCTAATATTTTCACATAGGCGATGGCGTTAACAGTTGTTGGTTAATACTGGTGCAGCATAGGCTTGGTGAAGTGTCACTCTTGTGTGCTGCTGAGGAGTGTAGAATGGCAGTCATTTCTAGACAGAGTTCTGTAAGTGAACATCTGTCACCTAACATGCAATTTCTGTATCTACAGCCTAGGAAAAGCTTTGTGTATAACAACGTTAGCTGCAGTGCTACTCAGAAAACCCGAGAAGTGATCAGAACATGGAAATGTGCACTTTAGGTCGGACAGTAGGGCGGCAGCCTCCTACCTTACCCTGGACACGCTCCGTGGGCTAGTGTTCATTCTCTCTGCTCGCTGAGGGACATGGTGACTCACGCTATAAAACCAACAATTGAGAAACCGAGGCAGGAGGATCACTTGTTCAAGGCCAGCCTGGCCTATATAGGAAGAATACAAAACTCTATCTTTATGGGGCAGTTGGGGCAGGATTAAGAGCAAAGCTGTCAAAATTTTTCTTGAAAATGTGTGTTTGACGGGCTAGAAAGATTGGCTTAGTGGTTAACAGCACATATTGTTCTTGCAGAAACCCGAGTTCAGTTTCTGGTACTCAGGTCAGGGACAAGTGCCTGTAGCTCTAGCCCAGGGATGTCCAATGCTTTCTTCTGGCCTCTAATGCTCTGTGCTCTTGTGCACAAACCCCCACTCAGACACATGCATATACATATAATTAAAAAATAATGGGCTGAGAAAAAAATACAACTGAAAATGCTTTTAGTGGTGGGTAGGGGGATGTGGAGAGATGGCTCAGAAGTTTAGAGCACTGGCTACTTTTTCAGTGGACCTAGGTTTGGTTCCCAGCACCCACATGGTGGTTTACAACCACTGATAACTCTAGTTCCAGGGAATCCAATGCTCTCTTTTGGCTGCTTTGGGCACTAGAAACATGTGATACACGGATAAACATTCAGGCAAAACAGCCAGACATAGAAAATAAAGTCTCTTTAAAGAAATGTGCGTTTGTGGTCTCTGAATCTACCCCAAACAGGGCATGTGGGAACTTACAGTTTCCTTCCTAGGGTTTCTGATCCTTCCTCTCTCCAGCTGTGCCACGGGACACCATCCCCTTCTTCCCTAGCTTGGAAGCAGCCATTGACTCTGCTCTTATCTGTCCTCTGGGTTAAGTGCCTTCAGTGTAGGGCTCCTCTTGTAGGGTTCTGGTCCGTTCTTTCCTGTATCTATTTTCCCTCAATTTTATCCCCTTCTTCTGTGGTACTCATTAGACATTTTCTGAGGACTAAGGATCTTTTAATGTCTGTCACCCTGTCACTAAGCAGTTGTCACAGATGACTTTATGTTAAGGAAGGTTAGACACTTTGGTAGCAGTCTTTTAATTCTTTTAGCTTTAGTTTTAATTATGTGTATGTGTGTGCATCTGTGTGGTGTATGAGCCTACAAATGCAGGAGTCGAGAAGGCCAGAGGTGCCCTAGTCCTCTGCAGAAGCAGTACACGCTCTTAATGGCTGAGCTGTCTTTCCAGCCCCCATGGTTATTTCTAATACAAAAAACACATTTGCTTATTTTACAGGGAAATCCTACAGTGTCTTAGACTTTGTTTGGCATTTGTTATATTTGTAGGCAATCCAATAAAATTATTTTTCTTTGAAAGAAATGATAGTGTGTGGGACTTGTGTGCCTGCAGCTCCAGTTCTGTGATCCCATGGGCTTGTAGGTTTGGATGTCAGGGAGATCTACCTCAAAATGCATTGCCAGTTTGCCTGCTAGAGGGACTTGAAGTCAACACCCCAGAACTTTCCATAGAGCTCATGTGTCCTTGTCCTGTGGTGTGCTACAACCCTCAGCTGGGGGTATGTTATAATACAGTGGCTCACGAGGGGTCTGCAGGATTGTGAAGGGAAATCCATCCAGGTGCTGTGCAGGTGTGTGCAGGTCAAGGACTTCCCAGGAGTCTACTTCATCAGCACTCCTGAGCACCCCCAGGACTCTCTGCTGCTTACTCTTCCTGAGATTGTCTACCTGGAGCAGGCTGGACATGTGAGTCATATCAGGAGAGACAGAGACCAAGATGGCCAGTCCCTTGCCTTGCTTCCCTCGGCTTATTGCCTTTGGAAGTCACGCTCTTCAATGTCTGAGAATTCTTGTCTCTCATATGATGTATTGATTATGCCCCCATCATGCTATACTTGAGGTTGGAGAGATGGGTTAACAATAGGAACACTGGCTGCTCTTGTGGAGAACCCAGGTTTGATTCTCAGCATCCACAAGGGGGCTCACAACCATCTGTATCTCCAGGCCCAAGGGATCAGATGCCCTCTCCTGGCCTCCACAGGCACTGCATGCATGTAGTATGCAAAAAATGCTATACTTAGGTATTTCTGAGCTTTAGGCTTACATTTAAACGAGGCACTAAAGAGACAGCAGGTGGCATCTGGTCAGTTATCTCGCTAGCCTTGGCTTCATGACACAAAAGAATATTCATCTTACTCATTGCTTTGAAAGACACAGCTACAGATCTCGGGGTCCTGGGATTTAGGGTATGTTGGATACTCTGTGCTGACAAGCATCTTTGGTATTCATGTCCTGGGGTTGAAGACTCAAGGAAATCAATATATGTAGGGATCCACAGCCTTCACCTAATACACATTGGGGAAAATATGACATATTTAATAATGTTGCCATTTTTTAATTACATTCACAGATGAAGGATGGACATTGGTTTTAGCTAAATGGATCTAGAAATCCGATTCTAAATTTACAAATGTTGAAGTAAGAGCCCAGAAGGACTTGCTGACTCACTTAAGGTAACACAGCCAGGAAGTGGCAGAATTCAGGCTGGAACTCAGGTTTCCTGCCTCATGTGATAGAGGGAAACAGACCATAGTGTTTTTGGTATCATTAGAGAAAATTAGTGACACATGACCATGAAAATGGCCTGCCCTTTCCAGCTTTAGCCCAGGAGGACTGTCTGTCATTGTCACTGGCCTGAGTTGAGAGCTGGTTGTAGTCATGGGGTTTCAGGCAGTGAAAGCTAGTGAGTAGCTGGGGAAGACATTTGTTCAGCTGGGCCAGGTCTGTGGAAGACTGGGAAAGGCAGCAGCCCGTGTGTGAGGATTCGCATGGGACACCACCAGAGCCAAGAGGCTCTTTAAGTAGCTTTGATGGGTGTGGGTCCAGGTACGTGGGTACCTGTGAGGGCAGCAATGGATAGCAGGGGTCCTCTTTAATCTTATTTTTGAGACAGGATCTCATTACTGTACTTAGCCCACTCCCCATAGACCAGCTGTGAGCTTTGGGTTCCTATCTCCACCCCACTGTGTTGGGGTTGCATATGCCTGCATTCCCACGTTTTTACCTGGGTTCTGGGGAATCTGAATCAGGTCCTCTTGCTTGTCTTGCAGGCACTTCCCTCACCAAGCCATCTTCCTATCTCTGCTTTTATTTAGTTATTGTGTGTGAGAAGTCAGAGGACAACCTATGGAAGTCAGGTCTTTCCTTTCCCCATCTAGGCTCAAGGGAGCAAATTCAAGCCATTAGGTTAGGTGGCAAGTGCCTTTGCTTCATGAGCCATCTTGTGGGACCCTGGTTCTGACTTTTAACTTTTTCTAACAGGATCTCACCATATAGTCCTTGCTGGCCTAGTACTTGCTCTGTAGACCAGGCTGGCCTCAACCTCACAGAGATCCGCCTGCCTCTACCTCTCCAGTGCTGGGATTAAAGGCATGTGCCACCATCCACTTTTGATTTGTTGTTTTGTCCAGTGTCCCCAGTCCTTAGTAGCCCTACCACTCCTGGTCTCTGTTACTTTAAATTTGTCTCATCTTCTGTTGAACTGAGCTCGAGGGCAGGAAGAAACTCACAGACACTCCTGCTTTTTCCCACAGGGAATGGCACTGTCTGTGTGTGTGCTGTGTTTGTGCTAACTGGCCTGCTCAACGTTGTACATGGCCGGCATCAGCCATTTTAGGCCACTGCTGAGATTGCATTCCACACTGATGAGTGCAGAGCAACTCTTGAAGAGGATGGGGTCATTTTTATACTAAACACTGCAGAGGAGAAAGAATCGAGGATGAGTAAGAAGCCACACCACACAAACATGCTATTAGCTATCGTGCAAAAACTTTAGTATTAAGTGTTTGCTTTGGCACACACCATTAAATCCAGCACTCGGGAGGCAGAGGCAGACGGATCTCCAAGGGTTTGAGTCCAGCCTGGTCTATAGAGTGAGTTCCAGAACAGGCTCCAAAGCTACAGAAAAACCCTATCTCAAAAGAAAAAAGAAGTTTGTTTTGATAGCAAAAGTCACACATATTTGTCATTAGAAAAACCATAAAAAATGCAAAGCCCATAATGTCAAAGGCAAAGACTGTGACTCCCACTTCCAGAGAGACTTCTTTAATTTCTCCAGTAGGGACACATGTGCTTTTTTAAACAAAAATGGGTGTCATGTTTGGTGTAGTCCTTTTTATGTTCCTGTCTTCTTAAATCTGTATTATGGACATCTTTCCACACTGCTAAGTAGTCTACCAGGTACTAAATAGCTTCATGGGGTCCTACCACAGCCAAGTACAGACAAGCATCTGAACTCGTTCTGGGCATCAAGGTGGCTTTGACCCTTTCATTACAGTAATCAATGCCAATGGGGAGCTTTCTTGGAAGAAACCTGCAAAGCTGTGCATTTTCTTAGTATATGTATATTTTTGTAAGTGTCTTCTACTGGCTTGAGAGCTGATCATTATATTTCCCCTAATTTTTCCCCAACAAAGCGTGGAGATGGTGTAGTTACCCTTGTCACTCAGAGACCTAAATTTCACAGTGTGGTAATTAATAGTGTATAACCATGGGTGCTGATATGCTGGCCTCACTTTTAAAAAGAAATTAAAATGTACTAAAATAAAGTCCCATATACCTCAGTCACTGCTGCCTTGAGTTGAGTCTTGCCCATCATAGAGGGACCAGTATAGCTCACCTGGTTCCCGCTGGGCACCAGCCCCCATGGCTACCCTGGACGTCAGCTGACAGCATTCCCTTGCCATTTCTGTCCTCCCTGCAACCACAGAGCAGGTCCGGGAAACGGTGAGGTTGATACTAGTGTGCCCTCATCCCTCAGCCTCTTGAGAGCAGAGGCTTTAGCACCTGAGGTTTTTAAACTGGAGAAAACCAGCTGGCAGCATTATACAGCTTGGCATTGTGGAAGCACTCCGTGGGGCCTTGCCCCTCTGCCCTTGGTAGGGGGCTCTGTGAGAACTGAACTGCATGGGTGTCCTGTTCAAAGTGCAGCCATTGCTAAGTTTGCATGTGGTTCTTTATAATCACGGTGCTTATTAAGGTGCCGAGGAAAGCCTTTGAGATGCTGATTGTCCTTTTCTTGTATTTGTAGATCCACATCATAGATTTTGATGATGAAAATAACATTATAAATAAAAATGTTCTCCTCCATCAAGCTGGTGAGATCTGGCACATCAGTGCCAGCCCAGCAGATAAAGGCGTGCTGGCCACCTGCTACAACAAAAGTAAGTGCCCTGTTTATTATTCTGTGTGTGTGTCAGCTGGGGGTGTCATGTGACAGTGATTTTATATTGCTAATGGGTCTGTGGGCAATTTAGAAGTTGTGGCCATTTACCTAGGCGCTGCCCTTACACACTGTGACACTTGGAGTAGATGTTTGTGGTCCAGGGTCGGTTTTTATTCCAGGAGCATTAGGTCCTGAACGTTGCGCTCTGCTCTGGTGTGAGCCACACAACCCCAAGCGTGGCAGCGACTTGCCTCCTTCCCACTGCCTGATGTTGGGGACACCGGGTGTCCTCAGCTGCCATGCAGCCCTCTCTGACAGCAGCAGTGCTGCGTGCACATGCCAGTGTCTATCCATGTGCCTGCAGGCGTCCTCCTGCAGCCTAGTGCTCCAGTCTCTGGGGCCTTCAGCTTTTGTGTCAGACAGGCAGTGAGCTAACCTTACTTCTCCCTCAGCTGTCCTTGCTTTGTCTGTGTGCTGACTTCTGGTGCCAGTTTCAGAGGAGACCCTCTGATGCCAGGGCACATCGCTTCCTGTTGGGTGTCTACCAGGAAGCCTTCAGGCACCTTCTGATTAGACTCTGCCTCCCGAGTATGCTCATGTTCACTTCAAGCCATCCTGTCTTTATTTTAAATATACAGTCTCTTATTCAGGTCAGAAAAGCAAAATAAGTTTTCTGAAAGGCCCTTTCCCATTGGAACCTTTTTCCTTTCTCCCTTTCTTCCTTCCTCCATAGCCCAAGTTGGTCTTGAGTTCTTAACCTTCCGTGTGCTTGTGTTACAGAGTGTGTGCTGACACACCCTGGTGTTCCCCATATCCTTCATTTCTTACTTTTAGCTTTTTACATTATGTTCCTCCATTTGTTGGGAAGGCCTTCACATTGAATTTCCCTATCTTAGTTACTGTTCTATTGCTGTGAAGAAACACTCTGACCAAGGCAGCTTATACAAAAAAGCATTTAAGTAGGAACACGCTTACAGTTTCAGAAGGTGAGTCCATGAGCATCATGTTGGGGAGCATGGCAGCAGGCAGGCAGGAAGACATGGTACAGGAGCAGTAGCTGAGAGTGTACCTGTTACGACAATGACCGTGAGGCAGAGGGAGAGAGCTGTTAGTGGAGTGTGCTTCTGAAACTTCAAAGCCCACTTCCAGTGACACACACCCTCCAATAAGGCCACACTTTTTAATCCTTTCCAAACAGTTCCACCAATTGTGGACAAGCAATCATATGTATGATTCTAATTCAAACTGCCCCACCCTAGACTTCCCCTTCATCACAGAGCTGCTTTAGGAGGTGTTAGTCTGCCTGCTGCTCTGTCTGTGGACACAGCTTTCCCACGTGTCTTCATCTTGGTGTGTCTGAGATGGCGAATTTGTCATACCCCCACCTAGCTGCTGTGTTGAACAGTGCTGCAAATGCTGCCCCACATCACTTGAGCAGACTCTGTTTACCTCTGAAGGTGACCTGTTTGTAGTCACCTCGATCTGATCATTGCTTCTGTTCTGTGGTTGCCACATCCATCCCAGCATTCTGCCTCCACCTAATCCAGCCCACCACTCCTCCTCCTTTTAGGGAGACTGCAGCTGTTCATACATAAAGAGAGCTGTGCTCTGTGCATCAAGACAGTGGTCTCCAGGAAGCCACGTTTAGACCTGAGGCTGATCTTTATGATTAGCTCAAGTTACCTTCACTTTGACATATCATGCGGTGTTCACGGTCACAGGACATCCCTTCCCTTGGCCACATCAACCCAGCTCTGAGCAGACTGCAGGTCCTGCTGCACTCAGGGTCGTGTACTTGGGGTTGTGTGAGGTGAGACCTGGCTGTGGAAGACCTAGTCCTTTACTTCAAAGGCCTAGCCACAGGGCGTGCCGGGTATCCAGGATGCACTACGAGAGGGGGTGGGGGCAGAGCCTACTCTGATGCTATTTGCAGCACAGCCGCTTAGGCACAGTTGCTCTCCAGCTGGTGACTTGAGGCCAAGGTGATTGGTTGCCCTACATGCTGTGCACAGTGGTAACCAGGTATGGTCACTGTGGGCATCCATCCAGAGAGGGATGGAAGGCAGCAGGAACTATGGTTCACATGGGTTCATGAACTCACTGGGTATCTCTCTGGAGGTCTCAGGAGTGGGGCCTCTAGGTACATTGTCCTCCATAGGCTCGCTGTCCTCCACAGACTCTCTGTCTGCCTAGGCTCTCTGTCCCCGTAGGCTGTCTGTTGTCTCCATAGGCTCTTTGTCCCCATAGGCTCTCTGTTGTCTCCATAGGCTCTCTGTCTCCAGAGGTTCACTGTCCTTCTGGCCATATCACCCTCCCAGGCATGACGTCCTGAGGTCAGCCTGTTTAGATTTGGTGTGCAGAGCTGAGCTTTCCAGTCATGATTGTTGCTGACTCCTCTCAACAGCTCTTGCCTCACCTTGTCTCAGTTCTCTCACAGTCTACCGTACCCCATCTGTTGGCAGGGCCAGCTTCACTCTGCAGGCCAAGGCCGGGGCAGCCTTGCTGTGTCTTCTGCCAGCATGTAAGCACTTCTCACTTCCTGCTAGGCCTTGGTGCCTGTCATGGACTCTGCAACGGACTGTTGAATTCATACCATTTTTGTTGATCTCCATTTATTTTTGACTTTTTGAGACAGGGTTGCTCTATAGCTTTGGAGCCTGTCCTGGAACTAGCTCTGTAGACCAGGCTGGCCTCGAACTTACAGAGATCTGCCTGTCTCTGCCTCCTGAGTGCTGGGATTCAAGGCATGCGCCATCACCACCTGGCTTTATTTCCATTTTTAAAATTAATTAATTATTTTTCCTAGCCTGATTACAGTTTCTGCTTCCTCTGTCGCTCCTCCCAGTCTCTGCCCCATTCTCCTCTCTTCCCCCATCCACTTCTTCCCCTTTCTCTTCGGAAAAGTCCAGGCCTCCCACATATATCAGCCAACCATTTCTGATATCAAGTTGCAGTAAGACTAGGCTCCTCCTCTCCTATTAAGGCTGGACGAGGCAATCCAGTAAGAGTCCCAAAAGCAGGCAACAGAATTAAAGACAACCTCTGCTCCCTCTGTTAGAAACCCCACAAAAAGACCAGGCTCCACAGCTGTAACACATGTGCAGAGGTCTGGGTCAGTCCCACACAAGTTTTCTGGTTGGCCCTATGTTTAGTTCAGTCTCTGTGAGCTCCTACGAGCCCATGTTAGCTGATCCTGTGTGTTTTCTTGACCCCTTTGGCTTCCACAAGCCTTCTTCCTTCTCCTCCACAGGATTCCCTGAGGTCCAACCTAATGTTTGGGTGTGGGTCTCTGCATCTGTTTCCATCAGTTGTTGGGTGAAGCCTCTCTGATGATAATTGGGCTAGGCAGCTATCTATGAGTACAGCAGAGTATCATGAGAAGTTATTTCATTGGCTTTTTCTTCCTTTTTGCCAGTCATATTTGCTTCTATCCTAGGACTCTGGGCTATCCAGCCTCTGGGTCCTGGCCCTCCAGGCAGTGTCAGGGGTGGGCTCCCTTTCATAGTATGGGTCTTAAGCTGGACTAATCATTGGTTGGCCAGTCCCATAATATTTGCTCCACCTTTGTCTCAGAATATCTCGTAGGCAGGGTAAACTGTAGATCAGAGGTTATGTGGCTGGGTTGGGGTCCTTTCTTCACAGGAGTTCATGCTCTGCATTTGCCATTGCTAGGAGTCTTAGCTGAGTCACCCTCATAGACTCCTAGGAGTTCCCATCGCACCAGGTTTTTAGCTCATCCCAGAGATGCCCCTGATTCCAGTTGTCTTTCCCAGTGCTCTCTCCCTCCATCCTCACTAACCTGATCCTCCTATTCCCACGCACACCTCTCCATCCAGACCTCTCCCCCGTCTACCTGTGATGTCTACTGTTTCCACTTCACGGTGAGATTCACCATAAAGTAAGGGATAATCATGTTACAATCCGCAGACCCAAAGAAGCTAAGTAACAGGGAAGACTCAAGGGGAACACATGAATCGCTGTTTCTTTTTAACTTTCCTTCCAGCTGCTGGGATCTGAAGCAGCTGCCTTCTGTAGGCTTTGGTACCACAGCACCCCCTGCACAATTCAGTGTACTCTGAGAAGCTGCCACAAAGATGGGCTGTGAGGCAGCATTTCTGCACCCAGGGTCCAGAGGTACATAATGATGGCTTAGCAGATATTCTGCTAAGTCTCATGGCAAGTGTTAGGTGGGACTGGATTTGGAGTCTTGTTGCCATCCTTGGTTGTGGGTAGAATTAAGTTTCTAGGGCTTCTGGGTCTGAATGTCAGATTTTCTTGGCTTTCCACTTGGGTATTGCCAGCTCCTCAGGCAGTATAAGGCTGGCAATGTTTGAGGTGCTCACCTGGCAGTATTAGCAGCAACAGCAGCAGCGGCAGACCGGTATGAAGAGGAAGCCTTCTTCCTGGTTTGCTGCCATGTGTATTAGTTCCTTCCAGTTACCCCGAATGTCAGATCTTTGCGAAACTGGCTTTTTCCCCACTAGATGTTAAAGGCAGCCTGGCCCTCCATTCAGTATTGCCCTTGTCTGTTGCCAGCTCTGGGAAGGAGGAAGTTGGACAGTATTCAAGTCTGAATTCCAGGAATCCTGTCTGTAGGTTCAGTCTGCAGGAAGCCCTGATTTTCAGAATGTTGAGCTCTTTCTGCTTAGTGCAGCCAGCAGGAGCTGGTGGACTAGAGCTAATTACTTCTTTGCTCTTTGAAGCCATGGTTTGTGTTGTCCCTAATCTACTCGAATGATCTGTAGTGACATCATGGAGCCAGGTGCCCAACTCTTCTTTCCAGATGCCCCCAGAAAGCCTTTGCTACATAGCACAGCCCTGCCACATGTAACTGAAACAGACAGCCTTCTCAGGGAGGACTAACTTACTTTGCAAGTGAGCAAGTGAATACTTATGTCTTTTTTTTCTTTTTGAATGCACATTACCCACGAACTACTAGGTCTTCATGTTTCTGTAAATTAAATAGGAATTCATTCGAAAGCACCACATACTAGGATTAGAACATGTTGCTTATGGTGTCTTCCTTTATGCAGGTCTTCCTGTGAGGAGCAGAGTTCTCCTCCCCAGCCCCCAACAGTCTTTTCTTGGCTGTTTGTAGACTTTTCGGTATTGATCATTTGTTAGTGTGTGTTTGTAGAGAGGCCCACCACTTGCTCTCCCCAGTGTGATGTGGTCAAGGCTTGAGGCCTTCAAGATGTGTCTTAGAATGCATAGTCCACTGGCGATGTGGACAGAAAGGGAAGGAGACTGATGGGTGGAGACAGCAGGCTTTGGGGGACCACTTTCTTTCAGCTTGTGTCCTCAGGCCAGTGGCAGTGTCCCCTTTCACACATGTCCTAAACTAGTGGATACTACTAAGAGGATGGGAGAGAGGACCATGGGAAGGGGGCTTCTAAGAGAGACTTAGACACGGAGTGCACCGTGTGTCTTCTGTGGGACTCTTGGCGTTGTCATTACTGTAAACAACAGTCCTCAGGTTGTGTCTTACTTGGGACATGCAGATTCTCCAGTTACTGAAGTCTGAGAATGGTGGAACTCTGATGGATTTATTCTTTCTTTATGTGTACATGTATGTGTCCGTGAGTATCTGCCACATGTATGTAGGTGACCTCAGAGATTAGAAGAGGACATTGGGACCTCTGGAGCTGAAGTTATATGCAGTTATGAACTACCAAGGGAGGTGCTGGGAATCAAACTCCCGTCTTCTAAAAGAGCAGCATGTTTTCTTACCTGCTGAGCCATCTCTCAAGCCCCACCTATCCTGCTTTAATAGCATTTTTAGTTTTCTAAATTAGAGTGTATTGTGTGTTAATACTGTTCCTGTGTGTGCTGTGTGTAGTATGTGTGTTTATGGTATTCTTTGACACATGTGCACCCATACTGTGTGTGTGTGTGTGTGTGTGTGTGTGTGTGTGTGGTGTTCTGCCTCTGCTGACACTGTCCTTGCTGATGCTCACGTAGCAATGACCTCACCATCAGTAGAGGGCACTCTTGGCCTGGCTCTGTGACCTTGTCTGTGACCCATCACATTGTCCCCCTCATCATGTGTTCTGGTGAACCCATCTTTACTGCTGCTCTGAATGGCCACACGCCATTCCTGAAACCTTTCCTTCTGACCTTTCTCAAAGTGTGCTCTGACTCTCAGGCCTTGCCCAAAAGATGTGCCTCAGACTTGAATTTACTCCTGGCAGCTGTTTCTAGTGGCCAGGGTGCGTCACAGGGCAGGCACAGGTTCTGTAGAGAATTTAGTTCCTGACTCCTAAACCACAGTGATTCACAGATGGGTCCTCAGGGCTAGGGTACCAGTAGTACTTGGGATGGTTAGAGTGTGGTGGGTGGATGAGCTAGCATCTGGGGTGTGGTGTACCCCCGCCTTCTAGGTCACCATGTGTTCACCTTATTTGTGCAGCCTTTCTGTGATGGTAACAGGAGCTTCTGAAATGAAGGCACAGAACTCCTGGGGCAGCTGCAGAGTGGGGGCCAGATCCACAGGGTGGATGTGGTATGTCTTTCTCTAGTGTCAACTGTATTGATTTTAAGCAACGAAAGGATTATTTATAGTGTAAAATGAATTTAGATATGTTAGCAAGCGGAGTGCGAAATTCACAGGAATCTCATGAATAAAAGACGAGACTACTGAGGACCCCTCAGATCTGCTGTGCAAATACTTAGCAGCTTGTAAAGGACATAGCCCTGTTGGGACACACGTTCCTCCTTTCTGGTGGTGGGCTCCAGAGAACAGGGGCAGCTGCTGTGTTCTGGGTAGGACGGGAGGACAGGGTTACACAGGAACTTCAAGTGTGAGTAGGAAGATTTGCTGTGAGACTATACTTCCCAGGGCTCCCCTGCACATCAGGGTGCCAGAGCTGTCATCAGAGTGCTCTTCCCTCAGGGCTTGTCTCTTTATGTGGCCTCTCTGCTGGGACATCCGCCATGGCCTTCTGGAGCAGGCACAGTAACAGGTGGCTGACAGAAGTCTGCCCTACTGTCTGGGTATTTTGAGGACCTCACGTGATGACATGGAGTCCAGGGCTTTGAACCCACAAGATCTGCTGGAGCAGACTCATCCACAGAGCCCAGGGTTTTCTGCTGGAGGTCATTCATGTCTGTGGAGACACCAGATGAGCTGGCTCTTGTTGCCAGAAGCAGTGTTTTAATTACATTTCTTGTCGTTGTGATGAGATACTTAAAAAAAATTTAAAGGAGGTAGGATTTATTTTGATTTATGGTGTGAGAAGGTTCAGTCCACCATGGAGCAGAAGGCATGATTGCAGGAGCATATGGCCTCTGGCTCCCATTGTGACACACCAGGAAGCAGTGAACTGTGCTGGAGGTGAGTCCTGGGCCAGAAGCAGAGCCTCACTGTAGCTCTTAAAGTCCTCCCATGACCCTGTGTCTGCCAGCTGGGCCTCACATCTAGTAGATTCCATAGCCTCCCAGAACAGCTACCACCCAGAACCTAACTGGTCAAACACTGAACCCTGTAGGAGACATTCCATACTCAGAGTATAACACGCAGTAGTGGAGTGCAGCGCATTGGTACCTGGTGTGGTGTGCTGTGCTGTGCTTTGTTCTGCTCTCAAAATGTGAGTGAGCCAATAAGCAGTGAGTAGACTGGTGCACTGTGCACAATTGGACCTGGTTCTTGTAGCAGGAGGGTCCATGAGGGCTACATGCTCGGGACTGAAACCCAAGGAAGGCAGCTGTGACGCTGGACCTGCCTGAGTTCACTGCCCTGAAGGTGAACCTTTTAAACACGCACAGTCAGCAGAATGGTCCTGAAATGATGTCCCATTTTGTCACTGTCTCAAAAAGAGAAGATGAAGCTGCAATTGGTTCAAGGAACCTGTTCTGGCTCATTCTCAGCCGGCAGTAACCATGTTCTCAAAGGCAGCAACTGGTTATAAGAAGGGTCCAGGTCATCAGGGCCAGGCAGCCATACCACTTATATATCAGCGCAGCTCTGGGGTGGGTCCTTACTGCCTTTGAGCCTCAGTTCCTTGTCTGTAAGATGGGAAGGAGCTGTTGAGATCACAGGAAGCCTGTCCGCTGGGGTATTTTGAGAACCCTGGTGGTGACCGGAGCAGCCTGTTGTGTGAGGCAGATTTTGCTCAGTCCTGGCATTGTTTTAACATTGGTGCTGTCAACTTGATTTTTGTATTCATGCCTGCTCTCCATCCAGATCCAGTGAGAGCTTCAAGTAGTCCTTGATGAGTGCCGTGCACAGAGCAGCCCCGGAGAGGAGCGCCTCTGTCCCAGCCCTGGGCGCCCGCTGCAGCACCATACACGCTGCCCTCTCTTCTCACGGGGGACAGCCATTTGACCTGTGCTCTGATCTCTATTTCCAGAGGAAGAGCAGGTATGAGATTTGACCTGGTGTGTCAGAACCATGACAGTCTGGGCCACTGTCCCAGGACTGCACCCTGCATCTTCAGTTCTCAGCTCACACCCCTTAGAATCCCTGCTTTGTTAGGACAAACGGAACATAATTGTGGAGGAGATGGTGAGCTGAGTCTGTGCCGTGGGTCCGGGAACATGTGAGGGCGAGTGTGGAGACTGTGTCAGTTGGAACGCCCCGCACATCCGTGCAGTCAGAAAAGGTAAAGGGGTTGCTTATGTGTTTTCATGGATGCGAGCCTTGTGACGAGTCTGCGAGGAAGGTGTAGCTGAAGTGCCCAGGACACAGAGAGGAGGATACTGCCCTAGCACAGCACTCCAGAGCTTGTGGTCCAGTGGGGCGGACAGATGTGGCTGGCAGCAATGCCAGTTGTTGCTGTGGTTTGAATGCTGGACTTTCTCATGAGGTGAGGGTCACTGCCCACCTCATGGGTCGGAAGCTGTGGAAGAGTTTTTCAGAGCAACTGCTATTCTGTCCATGAAACACAGGCTCTTGCAGTCCTGGGAAGGGAAGCTGCATGTGTGTCTCCTGATGTTGGGCATGTAGATCTTCAGAGGAGCATGGAGGGACATGCCAGGGGCTCTCCTGCCTGAGTCTCCCTGGCTTAGTTTTTTATCTGTAGCATGGAGATGCTGAGGCAGGTGGTCCATGATAGCCTGCTGGCCCAGCAGCCTAAGTGCCCTGATTGCAGTAATGGCCACACCCGGGGTCAGAGTACAGCTCTCTGTTAGAAGCCACCATGTCCCTTCATTTCTGTGCCATATTAGAAAAGAATTACATTTTTCAATTTAAATGATTGCTTGGTGAAAATGAGCGAAGAAAAGAAGGGTTTCCTGGGAAGAGAGTATCTTAAGGCTTCTCTTCTTTAAACCAGAATTCTGAGATGAAATGATCAAGAGTCCTTTGAGAATGGCACCCGGGAGAGGCAGGGAGAACAATTAGAGTCCATGAAGATCACTGTCGAGGGGATGCTAATTAAATGTGGGACCAGAGGATGCCTGGCTGCATGCGGGGCCCTGCTGCATATCTCTGAAGCTCGTTGGCTTCTGTCTTTGCTTACTTCCCTTCGTGCTTGCTGAGTAGATACTGAGACTGAACACTGACTTTGTTTTAAGGTAATGAATACTTGGAAAAGGCAGGGCTGGCTTTTCTCATGATCTCGGACCAAGAAAGAGCTCTTTGAACAAGAGAGAGGGATCAAGAATTCACTGCTGAGGACCTGTCACTTCAGAGACCCTGGGGGCTCTTCTCAGGCTGGGGCTCCCAGGCGCCCTTCGTCTTAGTCTGTTGGTGGGTGGCTTCTTTTCAGAACCCCTGCCTTACTCAGATGTTGAGCGTGAAAGTGTCTCAGTACTGCCAGACCTTGTCTGTAACTTCATATTAATTTTTACATTAGAATATGTTTTGAAATGAAACATTTTATACTTAAGTTTAAACTTAAATGCAGCATGTGACTTCATGACATGGGCACACTCTGAGACTTGTGTGGTTAGGTGATTCTGTCATAGCATCAGAGAGAGTACTTACACACCTCTTAGGGCCAAATGCAGAACAGCACGAGGGCAAATCTAGCTCAAGAGAAAAGGGTGTAATCAAGAGACCTGGTGCACACTGACATGATAGGTGCCTTTTCCTCTGCAAAAGTCCATCAGAGTCTAGTGCGGTAAATCCATGACCTAGTAACGGTTCACTATCACAGTAGTGTATAGTTGTGTGTGGTGAGCTCACACGGACCAGCACCGCTGCTCACGTCAGTAGTGTGTGGTGAGCTCACACGGACCAGCACCAGTGCTCACATCAGTAGTGTGTTGTGCTGTGACATTGTTAGGTGATGGAGACGATGAGCCACTCTCTTAAGGTGCAGCCTGTTGCTGACTGGATCATCATGAAGTGCATTACCTCATCTTGTGGGTTTTAGTTTTTCTGTGATAAATGAGTGTCAGACTAGTTGAACCGTCTCCTCTGGAATAGCTGTTTACTGAAGATGGCTGCCCTGGGAGGCAGAAGCCTAGGTGGGTGGGTATTAACTATTCATTTTGTGAACGTCTGGAAGGTGCTGTGCTTGGTTCTCTTTGGCTTGGAGTTTGTGTAGAAATGATTCCTTGAAGTCACCGTGCTGTGGGGAGAGGTGAGAAAGCTACACAGTATCAACCCACCCAGGTTCCAGTGATTGCAGTTTTGGGAATTATTATTTTATTATGTTATGTTATTTTTAAGGTACCTCCTTTTGGGTATGGATCTCCTAAATTTATTCTCCTTAAAATTTCTTTGCTATCTGTTCTAGCCTATAGTGATAAACTGTAGATGGGGCGGCAGGGCTGCGTCCCACCACCTGGCTAGCTTTACACCCGAAATAATTACATGGAAACTGTATTCTTTTAAACACTGCTTGGCCCATTAGTTTCAGTCTCTTATTGGTTATTTCTCACATCTTGCTTTAACCCATATTTAGTAATCTGTATAGTACCACGAGGTGGTCGCTTACCAGGAGAGATCTTAACCTGCGTCCGTCTCGGAGAGGAGCAGCATGGCGTCTGCCTGAAGCTTCTGCCTGACTCTGCTTTCTTTCTCCCACAATTCTGTTCTGTCTACTCCGCCTACCTATGTTCTGACATATTAGGCCAAGCAGTTTTCTTTATTAATTAACCAATAAAATAACAGATATACAGATGACCCTCCTCCATCATTAAATATAGCATAGTCTCGTAAAGATACAAGCTCTCCTCATTTCCAAGCCTCTTGAAGAATGTGGACAGGATGTAGGGGTGCCGAAGGCCTTCTAAGGGCTCTGTTAGCCTGCCCAGGGTGGACCGAACTCTGGTGAAGGGAAGGAGACCATGCAGTGGCCTGCCTGAGACTGCTGTGAGAGTTTTAGAGAGTGAGCAGGAGCGGCAGGAGACTTAGGGTTCAGTCCTTGCTACTTGAACAAGTTACTTAATATTTTTTGCTTTCATCATTTCCATCATTCATTTTTTATACATATCCATCTTTTATACAAAGGAAGACTCAATGGCGGTGAAAATGGTGATGGCAATGAAGGACACAGAGATGCTTTTCAGTGCTGCAGTGTCAGAGAGGACATTAAACACAGATTATGAATTACCTAGTTAACACCTGCCTTTTAAAAAACTACACTTTTTATTGTATGTGTATGTATGTGTGTGTGTGTGTGTGTGTGTGTGTGTGTGTTTGTGTGTGTGTACCATGCTCATATGTACATGCACGGAAATCAGGACAACCTGGGAGAGTTAGTTCTCTCCTTCCACCATGTGAGTCCTTGGGGTTCAAACCAGGTTGTCAGGCTTGGTGGCAAGTACCTTAACTGAGACGTCTTGTTGACCCTGTTTTTTTGTTTGGATGGTGACCACTCTTCCACCGAGCAACATGTCTGTCTAGCCAGTGCATTGTTTTCTTTTTAGAACAGGGTTTTGATTTGTAGACCAGGCTAGTCTCAAATGGGCAGTCTTCCTGCCTCTGTCCCCTTAGTGCTGGGATTGCATACATGAGCCTTGCCTGGCCGCTCCTGTGCTTTCATTTCCATGTTCTCACTGAGGAATCTCTAGGTCCTTTGTAAGCCAGCAGCACAAGACAGTGGTGCGCAGCTTGGCTCTAGAGCATGCGTCTGCAGCCAGGAGGCCAGCGCTGATTATAGTTGTCTGTACTGAAATCCTGAGTACAGAAGTTTTGAGCGCTCCCCCCAGCCCTCAGTTCCCACTGGAAAAGGCTAAGTAGCCAGAGTAGGAAGCCACCCTGAGGAAGGGATTGTTATGGTTGCACCATCTTAGACAACACAGGCATTTGGAGACATGGGTTTGTCTGTGAGTTTGTCCCCAGAAGGGTATTGGGGTTGGGACTAAAATCTTCCTGGTAGAAACATATGTGAGAGTGTGTGCTTTGGAGAGGGCCAGGCCCTGAAGGAAAGCATACTTCCCATCATATGACACTCGGTCAGCTAGGTCTCTCGGCCCACCCTCAAGTAGCTGCCCACTGCCCTCTCTGCAACACTCAGCATCATGTTTCCTGTTCACACGCCAGGCCCCTGTCTTCACACACTCACTGTTGGGAGTGCAGATGGCGTGAAGACCTTAAGACAGTTCTCACTTGCTTTGTGTTTCTTTGGCAGTCAGATTCTAGAAAGTTCATGTGCAGTGTTGTTCAGCATGTGCTCCGTGCTTGTGCATGCCATGTCATAAAGAGAGGTCTTCTCTGAACACGTGTGTTTGCAAAAGGTTTTGACTTGCTGCGTGAGCAGTCTGTCTTCTCTGGATGGAGCATGTTTGTCGTGGCTTTCATGGTGATTGTTGTTGCATAGCTGTGTGCACAGACCCCAGCTTTCCCCTTGGCGCCTTTTCTTCAGGAGCGTTCTAGTTCACTGAGTCACTGCTGTTATCCCAGAGAGCTTATGTACAAAATATGTGACTTTATTACATAGCGTGGCTAATGTTGTGTTCTGCAGAATTTTTATTTCTACAAATAACCCATCTAAACATGTAAGTAAATGTCTTCTAAAAATTAATTTTATTATTTTTTCCCAGAGCAGTCTTTTTAGGATTTCGGCCCTTCCAGATTTGCTGTTTCCTGAGAGCAGCATTTGGTGTGTAATGACACAGGGCTTTGTCAGGCTTCAAGGATGTTTCTTCTGGGATGTACATTTTGTAAATACATGTTGTATATCTCACTGTTTTTTTTTGTCCTGTGGAATTGAACTGTAATTGTTACTTTATATGTTGTAACTTTTACATATTAGAGTTCAGAGGTTATGAGTTCAAAGGCCTTAAACATGTGTCTCCTTTATATCTTTAACCCAGAATGAAGTCCTAGAAACCCAATCATTGTGTTGTTGGCTAAGTCCTGAGAGTCCTAGTTCTTGTCTTTTTGGGTGTCCGCCTTGGCATCCATGTATCACGGTGAACTCAGCTGTTCATGCTTGTGGGTGGTCCTCCTGAGTGTTGATCACAGGATTGAGGATTAGGGTGTGGCGTGAGACCTGACTCTTTCAAATGTCTGACTTTGGGTGCCAGCATTGGTTTGAGTGCTACTGTTTATCGCTTCTTAGTTGTGGGTGGGTAGGACATGGCTGCACCTGCCAAGCCCCTGCAACTTGGGGCAGTGGATGTTGACTCAGAGCACAGAACTGTTCCTGTCAGCCTCTTATGTGAGGCCGAGCCCTGCATAGTTCCTGCACTCCTCATGAAGGCCTTTGGGTCCCATTTGCGTCATTTCTCTGTCCTCATTGACTTTCTGCGGCACCTCCAAATTCAGAATCATCTGGATGTGTAATTAATGTGCTGTTTACTGCTCCTTCCAGATCACTAATGAAGATGTTAAATAAGGCCTGGTCCCAATGCACCCTGGACGCTCCTCAAAGCTCGGTGTTCTGCCATTTATCAGTGTGCCTTGTTTATAGTCCTTCCTCCTGGTCTCAGCCCATGGGGGTGCTTTGACGAAGCCCAATCTGAATTAATTTTTCCAGTAAGACCATAAAAAACACTATGCCAGTTTCCTCCCTCAACTCCAGATGGGTCATTTGCTATGCTTGCCCACAGCCTGGTGCTTGTTCTCTGTCCTTGGCCCTCACCTCTCCCAAAGCATCTGCAGTTCTGCTTTGGAGCTACAGAGAAGGAGGATGCAGTCTCCCTGGCTTTTGGGGGCTGGTCTTTGCATTAGGAAGGTGGCCTTGAGGTGGTTCCTTGCCAGATATATTGTGTACTTTTCACAAAGGTGCAAGACTCTGCACTGGCCTACTCTGCTGTGCAGTAACCCTGTAGGGATGGGGTTTACACAGCAGAGCAAGCCTCTGCGCTGGCCCACTCTGCTGTGCAGTAACCCTGTAGGGATGGGGTTTACACAGCAGAGTTTACTGTCTGCAGGGTGGAAGTCAAAAGGAAGGTCTAGCGATTTGTGTCTCCCAAGTCCTCTCTCTGTGGTTTGCAGATACCTCTTGTATGTTCTTTGGCCTTGCCGCTGTGTGCTCATCTGTTTGTCTTCTGGAAAGACACCAATCATGTCAGGTCACTGCCCTACCCTTGTGGCCTCGTTTAACCTTAATTCTTCCCTAGAAGCCTGTCTATATACATGGTCACCTGGGACTTGGGGTTTTAACATAAGCACATCTTTAACAGCCATGATATCTTTTTTATTAGTTTATTTATGGGGAGGTTTGGGAAAGGCCTTCTGTCACCATTAGGTTCTCACACCAGCTGTGAGGCAGCCTGCCTGTCATCACTTCATGCCTTCCTGGTGTTCCCTGAGCCATACCCCATGCAAAGCACACATGGGCCCCAGCTTGCATACATTCTGCTTTGTATTTCTGATTAGAAGTGACACCCTGCAGGCCACACTCTGTTTTGCTGGGGACATTTTGAACTGTTGGGGCTGCCTTGGGGATGGCAAGATGTCGGGGCCTGAGGGGTGGAACCTAGGTCAGGCGGATTTCGAGTAAAGGAGCCCGCCCGACTGAGCAGCCTGTGTCTGCTGTATAGCCTGCTCTGTGGTCTTTGGCTTGAAGTTATTTTTGTAATAACTCTTGAGGGAGAAAACAATAATTAAAAGACTTCCTTGTGAAAAGGAAATCCCAATTAATATGGAGAAACTTGAAATTAAAGAGCAGTTAGCCTGAGGAAGGGATCTTTGCTCATGAGCCTTGTACACCTAGACCCTGAGTAGAAGTAGGATTCAGTCTAGAACATCAGATGACAAGAAGATGGGATATACTCTGAGGAACATGTTTCTTGGACTGTTCTTTACACAGAGGGCACAGAGCTCACGAATACAGACCTGGGTGGTGAGGGTAGTTACTCTTAACGCAAAGAGAGACCCTATAATACCAGGGGTCGGGTGATGCTGTAGAGCACTGCATGCTGAATTTGGGGCTTGTTTCTTTGGTTTTGTTTTTGAGACAGGGTCTTCTTGATAGTCTATGGTGACCTGGAACAGAATCACTAGTATAGTCCTGGCTGAGGTTGGGCTGGTCTCAAACTTAGGGTCTTCTTGCCTCAGTTGCTACAGGGCTAGGATTACAGGTGTGTAAGTACAAAAGCAAAACCCCCATATCACTAACAGTGGCTCTAAACTTTAGAAAAAGAAGGAACACACTAAAAAATAACAGTAGAAATTCTAGTAGAATAAATAATGCAATACCATAATTGATGGTTATCCAGTGTTATGTTTCATATGTGAGTATATGTGCTGTAATTTTATAGACTGACGTATCAGGGGCTTCTTTCGCACTAGTACCACTGCAAATGTGGACTCTTGGTGGCAGGGACTCTTCAGTTCTTATAATCTTATGGGGCCACACTGTTGACTGAATCATGCTCATGACTAGACTTTGCTTATGAATCTGCAAAATCAAGTATGATGTTATCCATGAGTTCACATTGGGCTTGGCCTCATAGTAATTTTAGTTTGAAGTGTGTAACTTAAGTGTGTATGGAAATTGCCTTACAGCTAGCTCTAAGGGGAAAGGTATCCTGGCAGTCGGGGAGCCAAGGAATACTACATAGTCACCCTGCACAACAAACCTCACACAGATTTATTGGGAGGGAAGAACCCAGGATGGTGACTGCCTCTGCTTGTGTAAGAAACTGTACAGAACTGAGAAAAAGGCAGTGTTTATATAGCATCCCTTGGGGGTGGACCTTTCCAGGGTAGGGATTAGTGAGTTTTCAAGTTCTGAGCTTGGATTTTGTACTCTGTAGGTTGTAGGCTGGACAGTTAAAGTGGGTAGGACCTGGCAGTTAGAGGTCCTTGGTGTAGGGCACTTGCATACTGTAAGGGGCTTCCGTAAGTCAGCCATGTCCCATGGTCTCCCAGAAAGTAAATGGACGGTGAGGGAGTTGTTCTGCTGTGCAGTACCCATGGTGAATTAATGTAGTGTGTGGACATCCTGGTGCGGAAGGGGAGAGATGGTGGGTATTTTGGTGATGGGGTGGGTGGGAGTGATGGTAGTGATGGTGCAAATGGTGGTGGGGGGGTGAGGTGGTGAGGACTAGGTAGAGTCATAGTGGTGATAACGTGAGAAAGTGGTAGTGGTTGGGATGCTGGTGATGGTGTTGGCAGGTGTCTTAGTTAGGGATCTCTTGCTGTGTAGAAACATTATCACCATGGCGACTCTTAGAAAGGAACACATTTCATTGGGGCTGGCTTACAGTTCAGAGGTTTAGTCCTGTATCATCAAGGTGAGGAGCGGTGTATAGGCAGACATGGTGCTAGAGGAATAGCTGTTCCTTTAGCTGAGAGTTCTACATCTGGATCCTCAGGCAACAGGAAGTGACTGTGACACACTGGGCCTTAAGCTTCTGAGACCTCAAAGACCACTCCCTAGGGATTCACTTTCTCCAATAAGGCCACACCTACTCCAACAAGGGAATACCTCCTAATAGTGCTACTCCCTGTGGCCGTGTGGGGGCCATTTTCTGTGAAGATGGTGGGGGGATAGTGATGTGGTGAGGATGGAGGGAATCATGATGGTGGAGATGTGTAAGTCCCTGTCCTTAGGAGTCTGTCATACAGCGGGAAGTGCTGTGTGGACATGGCTGGGCTACTGGCCAGGGAAGCGAGTGAGTGACAGATTTTGCTGTTGGTCCTATGGCTAGAAGGAGCTTGACTGGCAGCTTGGTGAGTACCTCAGGCTGGACATCCGGGACATTGCAAGGCTGGGTACTGTAAAGGGAGCTAGGGCGGGCAGTGCAGGGCTGGAGACCTTCGCAGTGTGGGGTGGCCCATGGCAGGTAGTGTGGATTATGGAGGCCATCATAGTCACCTCATCAGAACCCAGACCCAGGGCATTTGGGATCAGACCTGTGTTTTCAGGGAAGTGGTGAGGGAAGGTTCAGGAAGAGAAGCAGTCCCAGGTGCAAGACCCCCAAGGCTGGAAAGCCCTCTGTCTGAAACTAACCCCCCTCCTCAGCCCTTCTGTCTGTCAGTCTGGGGACCCTTGTTTCAGTACACAAAGCAGTGGAGATAGAAGAGGCAATACTGTGAAGCTGGGGACCTCAGTCACTGGACGTCAGGAAGACCAAAAGATGGGTATGTCCTTGAAATCAACAGCTGCTCCCTGTGGAGAGCTGTGGCAGAAGGTTGGTAAATTAGAAGCTTTAAAGTCTGCATTGTAAATGACGACTTGCTGAGCTCCATCCATGGCTGCAGAAGGGCAGCACGTGGCAGCAGATATGAATGCTGCCAGCATCCATTCCCTGCCTTATGCCTGGGCAGGAGCATCCACATAAGAACCAGCATCCATCTCCTGCCTTATGCCTGGTCAGGAGCATCCACATAAGAACCAGCATGAATCTTTCAGTGGAGGAAGGTGAGAGAAATGTCAGGAGGAGCGTAGATCATGTCAGCGCTGAATCCTCAGGAAATGAGAAGCTGGGAGCTGACAGCTCACAGAGCCAGTGAAATACCAACTGTGTCTGGTGCTCCTGCTGGGGCCTCCTGGGATGGTGGGGAGTGGGTTATGTGTGCCAGAGATAGTCAGGATCCCTTGTTGGAGCTCTGGATTGCGACCACTCAGACTCTTGCTGTGGCATCTGGTAATTGAGACCCCAGGGTTATGCAGACTAGCCAGGCTTGCCCTTTCCTTATCTTTCCACCCTGACTGGAGCACATTTTCTCCCATTTCCCTTCTAAGCCTCTGCGCGGCCCCTTGGTACCCACCTGAAGAGTTGCTGGTCAAGCCCTCCAACAAAATTTAGGCTAGACCAATGTGATCAAGCCTGAGTCCTTGGTGCATATCAGAGTTGGTGAGAAGAGGCTGGGAAATAAGAGTTGGCTTTCTCTGTACACCAGGCAAGGTGTAGGCTCTCAATCTCATTCATCTATGGGGGATGACTCCGTGCACTCAAGGTTCTAGTCTGTGAGGACCACATCGTTCCTCCCTCTGTAACATACCCCCAGCCCCTTCCCTTCATCACCTCTCTCCATAGAGCTACACAATTCTTGGGCTCATAGTTTATGGATTATGCCTGGACACACACACACACTATATATATATATATAATACCAGGCTTTATACAATCTCTAACGGGGCAGTCTATAGAACTGTGGTGAGGTTAGCAGTAGTCAGCCTAGTTGGGATTCTTTGTTCATGGCATGCCACAAAGGTTCGGGAGCTGCCTCACTGGGCTCCCCAGGGCTCCCCTCCTCCTACCTTGCTCCTCCTGGCTGTCAAGTCTGGCCTGCCATTTTCCTTCCACATCACTTCCCTTTCATTGTGCTGTGGATACTGCCACATTGGAACTCAGCAGACCAGCCAGTGTGAAGCCCTGGCTTCTCTTGAAATTGTGAAGGGAAGATAGGCAGCAGACAGCTGTCCACCAGAGTGACCTTGGTGCAGGGCCATGGTGGTGCGGGGGTGGGGGGGTGGCGGGGAGGATTAGCCAGGATGGGTACTCAGAGATGGCCAAACATTGACTCCCAGCCAAGGCCTGGGAGTCCCCCTAGTGGCCATCATGATGAGCACGGCCTTCTGGAGTATTGTCTCTGAACTTCAGGACTGAATTCAGAGAGCTGGTAAGAGGAGTGGAAACTAGAAGAGAAGGTTGGTGCCGGTAGGCAGGTGGACAGTGTGATGAAGCTGATGTTGGGTTTGGAGCTCGATGCTGAGCTGTCTGCAGGTCACCTGGCATAGCACGTGCAGCTCACTGTGGGGCTAACTGGGAAGACAGTCTACAAACAACTCAGGAAGACTACAATATTCACTTTCAAATTTTGCCTTCTGCTTTTAAAGTCAGCTCTCTGTTTGCTTTTGGGTGGCCTCGTGTGTGCTTTGCCACTGTCATAAAAGTCAGCAGGGTCTGTGATCTTTCCGCTAGGCACTGCCAGCCATACCCTCGTCACACTAGAGCTACGAGTTCAGGAAGTCGTTTCTCCTTCACTGCCGAGAGACTTTCAAATGGCTTGGAAACCTCAGGCCACCGAGGGAGTATTCTGTACGCAGTGTCTCGAGTTCATTACACTCTGGAGATTTTGCTGCAGTGTGCGCAGGCTCAGGAGCCCCATTAAAAAGTCGTCTCCATTCTGCCTCACTGAATCTGGCAGCTTCCCCTCCCCAAGCCTTCCTGTGGTCCTGTCACGCCCTAATTAGTGTGCAGCCCCACTTCCTGGCCTCTTGACCCATTTGCTCTTACTCCCTCGTGTGCTAATAAGAGCACCTGCCACAGCTGAGGCCCAGGGTGCTATAAACAGCAGAACCAGACACGGGAAGATATACAGTATTATCTTCCCTCCCTTGGTACTATGGCAGTGTCTGTACGCATCTCTGAAGTTTGTCACCTGAGCTCACATTTACTCAGTCTGAATTGGGAGGAAGAACTTGGAACTGTTAGACCAATGTTGCAAGAGCAGGCGTGTCTTCCAAAAGTTGTTTTGTTTCTAGCTAGCAAGTTGTGGTCTATTAGCTAAGTAATAGTCCTGGCCCCTTGTTACTTCCAGCTATTACCCCCACTTGATGATTAGCCTGACCTCTGTGGAAGAAGGAAAAGGTTCTCAGGTTTAGCAACCTGGTTTGGGGAGTCCTACTGTTCATACAGATCCTGTGGCTTGCCCATGGGCGAAGCTCTGCTTGTTAATGAGGGAGGACTGGGGAAGGGCTGGATGGCTTTGTCCTCTACCACATCTCACTGAAACTGAGTCTCAGAGCCCAGAGGGTATGCCTGTACCCAGAGCTCCTGCACTCTCCACAGCAGACTCGGCGGACCTGGCCTCCCAAGTGAGATCAGGCCTCAGCCTTTTCCCTGGAAATGACCTCTTTCCAAGGCAGCTTTCAGTCCAGTTTTCATGGAAGTTGGTAGTGACGAGAAAGAATTTGGATGGGGTCTTTGGAGCCCTTTGAATGTGACCCTCAGAGGGTAGTTAGAATATGGCATGTAGAAGGATCTCTGATGTTAGCATCTGATGGGAGGCTGGCTGTCTTCTGGGCATTTCTAACCTGTGTAGGACCCTCTCTGTCTAGTAAACCCATTCAGTGCTACCCTTCACCAGCACTTCCTGAATCCACCCACACAAGTGCTTGTTCTAGACAAGCCCTCATTGTCCTCCCTCCTTCTAGACTGTCTGTGATTGGACTTTCCTTTGGGCCACCAGCTCACAAATAATGACATGGAGACTTATTATTAATTATGAAAGTTTGGCCTTATCTTAGGCTTGTCCCACTAGCTCTTTTAACTTAAATTAACCCCCCCCCCTTTTTTTTAGTAATCTGCGTTCTACGCTGTGGCTTTTACCTCTCTCCCATTTTGTGTGTCCTACTCATTCCGAGTCTCGATGGCATCTCGCATGCCTCAGTTCATCTCCTACTTCCTCTCTCTCTTCCTAGAAATCCTGCCTATACCTCCTGCCTAGCTATTGGCCTCCCAGCTTTTAATTACACGACCACAGCAATACGTCTTCCCACAGTGTACAATTTCCCCGAACAACCATTTTCAGGTTCAGGGAGTGTGGAGGGAACATGTGGAAGGCTGTAGTGGTGCAGATAGATTGTGTCATCAGTCCGCAGTGTTGGGTGTGACGATTCCTCAAAGCTGACTCTGGTGGCAGGAAAAGACATGAAGGCATATGGGGATGGCATGGGGTGTGCTGAGGAAGAAAGCCAGGGCTTCAGCTAGGCCTTTGGTACTATTGCTTTAGAATGGCCTGTCTAGTTTAATGTGGAAAATCAGCTCATTTTATCCCAACTAATAAGTTTGTTTTCTAGATCAAGCCATTAATGTGATGCCTATTTTTTGTGTGTGGGAGAATATTCCCCTCTCTGTCTCAAACATTAAAATTTCAGGATTACTTGAGTCTGTTATGACATTGCCGTTGTTTCAGTCTGCTTTGTGCTGATGTGGAGGGCCTGAGGGCTCCAGGCTGTCTGTTTTCAGTTCCTCAGAGCGCTGCAAGAATCAGAAAAAGTACAAGTGTTAGATACCCTTGGGTTTGGGTGACAGGTCTAACGTGAGGTTCACTACCCTGGAGAACATTTCTTAGCCTCTCTAGACTTAGAATCATATACAGAAGAAGAGGAATTAAAGGGATGTGAACCAAGATTGGACTGCTGTCCTGCACAGCTTGGTCAATGCAGTAAAAGAAGTAGATCCAGAAAGTGCAAGTATTTATGTCTACCACATAAGTTTCAGATGGTGAACCTTTAACAGAAATGTACAACTAACCAACTGCTTGCTGGGCTAATCTCAGTCACTGGGGTCCTATGGGCCCTATGTGCTGGCTTCTGCTTGATCAGAATACTTCCCAGGTAGACCTACCTGTGGACAGAGTAACCTTTCCCAGTGTTGCTAGCATGTAGCCCAGAAGTGACTAGTCTTGATGTAAGACTCCTTTTGCAGGCCCAGAGTGGAGACTGCTGCCCAGATCCGAATAATCACAAGAAACCATACTGATTACAACACTGCCTGGCCAATAGCTTAGGCGTATTTCTAGCTAGCTCTTACATCTTGAAATTAACCCATTTCTATTAATCTATGTGTTGCCATGAGACAGTGGCCTATTGGTAAGATTTTCTGGTATTTTTCCCCCTTTGGCAGCTTCCTGCCCCCCCCCCCCCCCGCCTGGCTATATTCTGCCCTGCTATTGGCCACAGCTTTTTTGTTTACCAATGGTAATAAAACAATCAAGGCACATAGAGGGGAGTCCCACATCAGCATTGCCCAAGTGCAGCCCCCAACCAGCTCTGGGCAGCAGGAAAGCACTGTAACACTTCTGCCTGTGGCATGTGGCTGTGTTTGGCTTACACTCTATTTGTAACCAGTTGTGTCTCTGAATGTGATAATTCTGTGTTGTAGAAGGATCATAGTCTACAGGTTTATTGTACAGATTACAGGAAGAACATAGGCCAGATGCTGGGACCATTCCTCATTCACAGACTCACGCCTTATATGTTTCAAGTATGTTTCTTGCTAATGGTGAATAGATGAAAAGTTCTGGTTGCTTTTAAAACCACTGTCTTAAGAACTGTGCATTGCATTTAGATAAAGGATCTTTAAAACATATTGGATCACTTTTATAACATGGTTTGATGTACATCATAATGCATTCAGCATGTAGCACATTCTAGATGACTTTTGAAACAGACAGCTTAGGAACTGTAGGTATGCCGTGCCTAGTACACTGGTACACAGAAGCACTCAGGTATGTAACGGACTGTGTGCTGGTCACATAGTGCAACGTCCCGTTTTGCATTGGTGTGGATTCTAATTATCAAAACCTGAGCTTTAACCCTCTAAGTGCATGTAATGATACTGGGTCGGGCCTTGGCTCTGCTCTGAGCTCTTGGTCTTCTAAGCTGATGTCATGATGCTGGAATGGGGCCGTGACTATGCTCTGAACTCTCACCCCATTCTGCCTTGTCTCTACTGTTGTGGATGCTGGCAGCCAGTGTATGAACTTCACTGATCACATGGGCACTGACTTTTCAGTGCCCAGCGTATGCCCTTATCACTGCTCAAGATGAAGGACCTCTGAGAAGAATGAGCAGAAGCTGCCTTGCCCATCCCTGACCCATAGTTCTTTCAGATGGGCAGGTTCCTGTGAGATGTGAGTACTTGTTACTCTTGTGAACATATGGGATTGCTGTCAGTGGTGTCTGGTGGGTTAAATTTCTCAATTTTCCCGCTCATGACCTTTTCTCCTGAGTCTAGGTATATGTGTGTAAGACAGACATACAAATCAAGCATTTGTTGGTATTAAACTACAATTTTATTTGTAAACAATTTTTTGTTATACATCATAATCTTTAATAAATGGTACACTTTGCCATTTATTAAAGATTAAGTTTACATATTAATGAAATGAATGTGTTTTTTTTTTTTTTTTTACAAAGAATTAAGCTTGACTGCATTTTATTTTTCACAAGCCTAAACTTTATTTGTCCCCAACAGAATTAAAGTACTTAACAAACAGGGTTTCTCTGTGTAGCTTTGGAACCTGTCCTGGACCTAGCTCTCATAGACCAGGCTGGCTTCAAACTCATAGAGATCTGCCTACCTCTGCCTCCCGAGTGCTGGGATTAAAGGAGTGTGCTCTCCCCCCACCCCCCAACCAGCTCAGGCAAATAGATTTTTGTGAGTCAAGGACAGCCTGGTCTACATATCAAGTTCTAGGTTAGCCAGGACTATACAGAAAAACCCTGTTTCAAAAAGGAAAAAATATCAAGCTGAAGAGATGGCTCAGTAGTTAAGAGCACTGGCTGCTCTTCCAGACATCCGAAGTTCAATTCCCAGTAACCACATGGTGACTCACAACCATCTATAGTGGGATTTGATGCCCTCTTCTGGCATAAAGGTATACATGCAGATAGATATTATATGTATACTCATACATATAATAAATTAATCTTTAAAAAGGTATCTATTGTTTAAAAAAGGAAAGAAAACGCCCTCAATGGGCGAAGGAGATGGTAGGATGCCAGTGCATAGAGAACCACATTCACTTTCTGGCCTCCAGGAGGCAGCACGTGTCCTGCCATTGTACCACGATCCCTGCTGGCAGTGTTTGTTCTCTTTTCCCCCTTAAATAGCTTTTACTGTTAGCATGTGGTCAGGGGGATGATCTCCCAGGCTGAGCATAGTAAGCAGGGACATCGTGACTGCCTTTGAGTGGGGATGAAGGCTTGATCTGTAGATGGAAGTTTTTGTCCCCTCCGATCCCACAGCCATTCAGTTCCAAATAAATACACAGAGGCTTATATTAATTATAAACTGTTTGGCCTATTGTTCAGGCTTATTACTAACTACCTCTTACAACTTAAATTAGCCCATAATTCTTATCTATGTTTAGTCACATGGCTTGGTGCCTTTTCTCAGTGAGGCATTCTCATCTTTCTTCTTCTGCCTCTGACTAGTGTCTGTGTCTCTGACTTGCCTCTTCCCAGAAGTCTCCTGTTTTGGTCACTCTGCCTATATTTCCTTCCTGGCTGCTAGCCAATCAGCGTTTTATTAAACCAATATGAGTGACAGATCTTTACAGGGTACAAGAGCATCAGTGCACAGCCTTGATGTAGAGTGGTAAATATGGAGGCAATGAGAAATGGCACAATTCAATGGTATGTTTATGACAGCATTTGAGAATCAAGACAAGGTCAACATTTGATGTGCTGGGGAGCCTGGGAGCAGAGGGTGTGAATTATGACACCTCTCATTGCACTCAAGCCTACATGAGCCCATCTGGGAAGCTGAAGAGGATGCCTGGTGCTTGTGGAGAGAAGAGCCATGAAATTCAGCCTCATGTGTATGGAGAAGAGTGCAGATCAGGTACTGGCAAGTGGAGGAGGAAACTGAGGAAGCCTGTAAGGACTGGGGATCCAGGAGAGCCTGGAGCAAGAGGCTCCCAGAGTCAGAGGGCTGGAGCTGAGTGAGGTGAGCAATGAGGGTTCCGGATTTCTTGTTCACCGCTCCCCTTGCCATTATGCACCCCGGTTGTCAGGGTTCCTCAAAGTCTGCTCACCTATTCCAGGTCTTTGAATCACATTATCCCTCTGTCATCAGGACATAGAGAAGGACACTCTGAGATTGGCGTTCCTTATTTGAAAACTACAGTAGAGTGACTGAGGGAGAGAGACAGTAAACCCAAGAGTTGGAGGGTAGAGCAGCAGGGGTTTGCCTGGGACTCCCTGAAGCCAGAGACAGGGAAGAACAGAGTGGTGCTCTTGCTGGAGAGGGCAAGGGATAAGTTAGTCCCTAGAACATTCAGTATAGTGCAGATGTCAGGCTGGGGAGGCAGTGTGTCAGTCAGGTGAGATGATGGTTGAAGGGCACATGGAGGAGACATCTGGTGATTTAGATCTAGAGCAGGATGGCATGGAGCTGCTGTGCATTCACACAGCCTATCCCAGAGAGGCTCATGGTGGCCCTGGGCTAGGCTGTTCTGGGCATGTGTGAGCACCAGTGTGAGGATGACCGAATCACCTTTGAAGCAATATCTCCCCAGACTCACTGCACATCTCCCGTTGCAGCTTTTGTGTGAGATGTCTACTTCCTGAGGTTTGTATTTGAAGCTGGCGTGTGCTTCTCTGTGTCACGGTGTCTGGCTGTGTTCTCAGAAAACCCTTTCTCTCAGACAGTAAAGGGTCATTCCATCTGCAGTCTGCACATTTGGGCCCAAGTCAGGTCGCTGCCACCTTCTGACAGTGCAGCTGGCAGGTCACACAACAGATACCTGAGCCTACCAGAGGGTAGCTGGGCTGTTGCCTAGCAACAGTTTCATTCTGCCTCTTTAAGGACCACAGTGATGTCTGACTTGATTATTGGAAGTACGCCCCCACCCCCACCTTTTTTTTATTACCTTCTTAGTAACTGTTCTTTACCTGACACCAACAGAGAAGCAGAGGAATTCTGCAAACACCATGGCAGACTGGGGACAGACCTCTTTAGTAGTGACATTTGGTGTTTCACAGTCATCTGTTTTTCTGCCCTGTGATCACTTTCAAAGGACTAGGAGAGTCGGGATGAATTGTCCTAGAACTGTGAGAGTCCTCCCAGCATGCACTTCAGACTCAGTGTTGCTGTTATATACATGCTTCTTTCCCCTTACCTGAGATTTCTTCTCCTTTCATGCTCTCCTTTCTAGTTCCATGTCCAGCTAGGGGACAGAGAAGGAGAGTCAGGGAGAGGACCCAGTAAAAACAATATGTATGAAAATGCATAGTGAAACCCATTACTTTGTTAATTTACAAAACTATTAGTAAAGAAAAAGATCCTGGGGGGAATTAGTATTGAGTAGCTTCCCAATTTTGAGGTCTAAAAGCAATCTGTATCTTAGAGGACCTCTGAGCTAGCTAACAGTGCTTGAGAACAAATATCCTCCCTAGCATGTTAGTGACACCTCAAGGTCACAGGCAGCCTCTGCCACCTGTTATTGTGTCCTTGATCTCAGCTGCTCCTTGTAGCATACACCACCCACCAGTCTCTAATCCACATCTTAAAGGTGGGCCAAGTGGGAAGAGGGTCCATTTGACAGCCCAGGAAGGTGGACACGGGTCTCACATGCTGGGGAACCTCTTCTGAGAGTGGGGAGAAGAGAGGAAACTGAGCCGAGTCCTGAGACTGCAGAGAAGAGGGGAGGAGGGAGGAGCTGGTGTCAAAAGAGTTTTGGGGAGAAATCTTTAGTCCTGGGCATGGGGGCTTTTCTTTCTTATAGGAAAACAGGGAACAACTAGTTTCAGCTTCTGCCAGCAAGTGTAGGGACTGTGGGGAGGCTGCACCATGCCTTCACTTATTCAGGGTATATCATGGAGACAGGCTACCTTCTCAGCAAGCCTCTGGGTGTCATAGATTCATTACCTTCCTGCAGCCTGGAGCTGAAACTAGGACGTAGCCCAGTGCATCTTCCAAAGCCTCCAGTGCAGATTCCCTGCCCCGCTGAGTCCTGCTCCAGAGGAAGAGAGGGGTGGACCCTGGCAACTGGGCTTGTTATGGATCAGGGTGGTCTCAGCCTGCTCCTTGCTAGTGGGCTGTCCTCAGATTGTTCTGTGGTCTAGACGTGTACACTGATTTAGCCACTCTTCTATTGTTGTAAAGAGATACCATGACCAAGACTACTCTCGTGACAGAAAGCATATGACTGGGGGATTGCTTACAGTTTCAGAGCTTTAGTCCATGATCATCATGGTGGGGACCATGGCACCGTGCAGGCTGGTGCTGGAGCCGTAGCTGAGACTGCCACATCCTCATCTGTAAGCAGAGAGAGCAAGGGGTTTTGAAACCTCAAAGGCCACCCTTGGTGACACACTTCCTCCAACAAGGCCACACCTCTTAGCCCTTTGAATCCTTTCAAAGAGTTCCTATTCCCCGTTGACTAAGAATTTAAAAATATGAGTCAGTGGTGGGTGGTGGTGGTCATTCTTATTCAAAACACCATAGGTACTTGGCCACAAGTAGCCACTAGGATGACTTTATGACATGTATACTCAGTGTCTGCCAATCACTCGTTTAGGTGCTGTGGCTTCTGAATAGAAAATGTCCCACCCTCTAGAGGGCTGCCTTTGTGTATGCTTAGGAAAATGCTTTTGAGATGAAAGCAGATTTCCCCTGGAAACATGCTAGAACAGCATTGAACATAAGTGTGTCCACTCCCTGGTGTTCTGTGCCTGGGAGGAAGCTGCATCTGGTGTGTGTGTGTGTGTAAGCAATGCAGCTCAGATGGACAGTATCCTGGCAGTCAGGAGCCAAGGAATACCACAAAAGTCACCATAAGTTTGGCAGTTACAGCCTTGCTCTAGAGAAAGGTTTCCCAAATTCAAGTTTAACAGCTCTGCTCTGGCCGGTAGGGTTTCTCCAGTGAAGTTGTTACAGCTCTTCTTAGGTCCCCTAGAGTGTAACAACTCTACTCTGCTTGGACAAAGTTTCCCCAGCAAGTGTACAGATCTGCTGGGCTCTGCTCCAGTGTGAAAATGTCACACTGCACAAACACACCTCACTCAAGAGATTTACTGGTAACAAAGATTCCAGGAGGGTGGATGCCTCCAGTGAGAAACAGCAAAAAACTGAACAGGGAACAGACTTTATATAGGATTTCTTTGGGGGTGGATGGGGGCGGAGCTTTCCAGGGTTGCTTGGGATTGGTGGATTTTGATGGTCTGATTCTGGGGTAAGCTCAGGGATTGGTGGCATTTTCTGTTTAGGGATTGGTGATATTTTGAGGTCAGGGACCTCAGGGTTTGGTGGGATTCTGCAGCCTGACTCTGTGGCAAGCTCAGGGATTGGTGCAATTTCAAGCACTGACCTGGAGTCAAGTCAGGGTCAGGGTGTTTTTCCTTGTCTCTTTTCACCCTGCAGTATGTGTCCTGCATCTTTTGGGTTGTGCCCTATAGCTTTCTGAAGTGTAGACCCTGATAGCTGGAGATACATGGTAGCTCATCACACAGTCCACACAATGTGTGCAGGAAGGCAGGCATTTTTTAATGCCTTTGACTTTTTTAATGAAGTTGACATTTTTAAAACAGAATGTGGTGCCCCTGGGTTTGAGCATTAGGAATCAGGTGGCTGTTGTCTTGTGGCAGGGGCTGGAACTCTAGATTTTGATCCTATTTGTGTCTGGAGCCTCCCTCTTACTTTCTATCCCTGTATCCATAGCTTCTTCTAGGCTACAGAGTCCTTAGGGGTCTGGCTGGACTTCCCAGCTTGTTCCAAGATGGCCATGCTCTGTGGTAGTGCCAGCAGCCTCACATTAATGTGATGCAGCAGTGCTCCTTTGATGGATATTTATTCCTACTATTTTTCTCTTATGTGGCTGGAGTGTGGTTTAGTGATAGAGAGCTGGCCTTGTAGGCATGTGGCCCAGAATTCCATTTCCAACCTCCCCTCAATACATACATGTACATGCCTGCATACACATACATACAGATACAGACACATACACACTGTGACACACACATACACAGACAAACATGCATATACATACACACAGATACAGACACAGATACACGTATATACACACACTGCTCACAGAAACAGCAGCTTCATGGTTGATGGAATGAAGAGGCAGTGTGAGAACCAGATGTCAGTCCTTCAGAGGGTTGGCTGCTGGCTGTTCTTACTGACTTGCGGCACCTCAGGAGGTGGGAGGGAATAAGTGTCCGCCTAGGTAGTCCTCATCTAGTCACCCTCCCCCCATATGAGAAAAGCAGGGATCTCAGGTCAGGGGCAACTGGGCTCCCGAGATTGTGCACAGTGGCATGGCCTGTGTGTTTTGCGTGTTTCTGAGTGAGGACTGTAGACATGGTGGTTACGTGCAGTAAACAGCTGCCATATGGAAAGCACTAGAAGGCCGACCAAGCTGTAGGTGTGCTGGCTACTTCGTGTGTTTCTTTGGACAGGTGCTGTTGAGATAATCAGGGGTTCGTCCTGGAGGCAATTATTTCTCCATACCTCTGCGTGTGGCCTGGGGTGAGAGGGACACTGGTCTCATCAGTGGGCAGCCACATGATCTTTTTGTCAGTGGGGAGGTTGGGGCATCTGCAAACCCCTGTTCCTGTGCTGGGAAGCGTTAATGGACACCAGCTAGGTCTTCCTGACTTCTCTATGAATAGCAGAGGTGCCCGGTGGAGTGCAGTCTTGGAGCACACCCTTCAGCAGCTGTTCCCTGGGCAGTGTGGCCTTTGGCTCTGTCTCATCAGAGTACACACCAGCCAGGAGCCGGTTTTGCAGCCTGTGCTACTCTGTGGGGTGGGTGGTAGACGCCTTAGCAGCTCCAGGGTTAAAGCAGAGGAACCGATGTGGAGTTCCAGGAGTGGTAGATGCACACAGTGTGGGGGGAGGAGAGAAGAAGACGTACGTCTGATGGGAGCTGTGGCATTCCAGAGAGGATGGAGTTTATTGCTGTCACTTGTGTCCCCGCCAGTCTCCAGGGTCGTGTGTGGGATCCCCAGGGTGAGGGAGAGATAGCCCGCTAGAAAGGGCTCCTGCGCAGGCCAGGTCCTTATTGACTGTCAGAAGGACGGGGTGGGTGTTGTTCTTGTGGACCTTGGTGTTTACCAGGCTTGACAGGGAATTTTCACAGAATGAGCTCTTACTGCCACCTGTCCCTGTCCATGTTGCGCGTGTCTGTGCTGAACAGGACACTGCATTCCAACTGGACTTTTTCATCTCCACTTGTGTTCTTAATAAGGGGTCTTTCCTGTCTCACAGGGGTCTCTGGCCTAACCGCTTTTTCTTTTAAAAGGATATGTTGTAATTTTTTTCTTTTTCTTTTTGACTCATATAGAGATTTGAAATAAACACAGTATATTTTTAAAATATGGAAAATTTAAATGATTTATTTTGGAATCAAATTTCAGCATAGAGTTTGAGTTTGAGATGTTGATAAGGGCAAGGATGAATTTAATTCACATTGTATGACAGTTTAGTGAATGAACGGTGTTTTGAAATTGACTACAGGAGGGGCACTTGCAGGGCTTTGCTGTGGTCAAGACTGTTCTACACCTGTGGAGGATGAGGTTTCCTGTGTGGCTGTCTTTGAGGAGATGTGCCCTGCTTCCTTCTTATGCTTTCGCTCCTTCGTAAGGCTGTAGTCCTTCTGAACATGCATACGTGTGCACAAGCCAGTCCACTTCAGGACTGCCTGTGGACCTCCCTCCTCAAGGACGTGTGCTCTGGCTGAGAATGTCTAGGTCAGCTAATTTCGGTGTGTGTGTGTGTGTGTGTGTGTGTGTGCGCTGTCTGTCCAAACCAGGGGCACCTTGTGTGAAAAGAGAAATGCAGTTTTCTTACTTTTCTAGTTACCAAGTCGACTTCTAGCATGAGTGTGAGCCAAGCCGTGATTTCACATGGGCCAGAATAGATCTAACTAAGTTGTGATCATGGGGGCAAAGACAAGTCGTTTGTCCCCAGTGAGCACTGTCACACCTTGGTGCCAGTTTGCTTATGAGACTGTCTTCCAAGCTCACTCACCTGTTTAAGGTGTGGTCCCCAGCTGACTAAGGAGGCTGGATCATGAATTTACTAACATCTTGGGGGTTCATAGCTAAGTGAACTATCGGTGGCTGGGTCTGTTTGGAGGGAGCAAGGCTTTGGAGGTCTGTCTTTGAACTGTCTTGTCTCTGGTCCTTGCTTTTCTCTCTGAGGTGAGAAACTGAACGGCTGAACTGCTGTGTACTTTCCGCCCTGTGTTCAGCTTTGTCTCTGGCACACAGAGAAAGGCCTGCGACCATGGCTTGAAACCAAGGCAAGTCAACTCTTCTTCCTCTAGGTTGTTTTAGTCAGACAGAGGTGAAAAGAGGAGAAAAGCTAATCCAGGTACCAGTGGGGCTCAGGCAGCCTTCTTTCCCTGCTTGGTTCCAGGAAACAGTCCATTAGTGCTCAGCCCCCAACAGGAGACTGACAGGAGCACTGTTCAGTGGGGCCTTGCGAGCGATTCTTAGAAATAACCATGGGAGATGACCAGGATCCAGAAGTTGCCCTGTAGTGAAGCAGACCATGTGTCTGCAGAACCCAACCCTGGTTTACAGGTGGATGGGAGGAGCCATTCATGTATGTGCAGAACCCAGGCCCTGGGTAGACAGGTGAATGGAATGGGAGGAGCCATCTGCCATTAGTGCCCTCAGTAGTGGGTCTCTTGTCCCTCTTACTGTGTTCCAGTGGGTGTTGCCACATTGCAGCTGTGTTTGAAGAAGCCTTTCATCAAATTGCAGAAGAACATCCCCCAAACCAGAAGGCTTGGTTGTTACTGCTAGAATGGGAACAAGGCTTGAATAGGTCAGAGAGGAGCCAGACCAACTAGTCAGGAGCTCCCTCCCTATGTGGACATGCTTAGGGAGTGAGCCAGTAGCCATCATCCTCCTCATCAGTGAGGGAGACTGGTCACTCAAGGTGCTGAAGCATCTGTCCAGGTGAAGCTCTGAGGTACGGGAATGCTACAACCTCCCGGTGCCATGTGTGTGCAGACAAAGCTGTTCTCTTTCTCCCAGGCCTGGGGCCAGAAGAATCTGTTGTGAACCATCAGCTAATATAGTTCTTCCAAACTGAACAATCCTCCCTGAGACAGCAGGCAAGGAGAGTGCCACGGTGGAGGATAACCTAGTCCTAGTCCTTCCCAGGGAGCCATTGTCCATGTTTAACTTCTTTGCAGTGTCCTTGGCCCTTTGAGGATGTGGGTAACAGTATAAAATGCATGGACAAAAAGGGTAACACAAACAGACTGCCATGCGAGGTGCTAAACAGGCCTACTGGGACTTTGCTGTATAAGACTGGCCATAGGGAAGGATGTCTCCTTTCCCCACCAACTTGAAAAACCACAGGGCACCACCTCCCCTCTTTATTTTATTTTAAAATGTTACATTTATTCATTTTGTGCATGTGTATGTATGAGTGAATGTGTATGTATGTGTGTGCACGTGTGTGTGCAATTGCTATGGTGTGTGTGTGTGTGTAGGTCAGAAGACAACCTGTGGGAATCTGCACTCTGTTTACGCCATGTGGGTCCTTGGAACTGAACTCTGGTCATCAGATTTGGTGCCAAGTACCTTTACCCAACTTTATTTTTCAATTTTTTTGATTGTTTTTGTTTTTTGAGACAGTTTATCTATGTAGCCCTGGATTTCCTAGAACTTATTCTGTAGACCAGGCTAGCCTCAAACCCAGGGATTCATTTGCCTCTGCCTCCCGAGTGCTGGGGTTAAAGGTGTGTACCATCACAGCCTGGCTATTTTTCTGTTTAAAGGAGATTACTAAATGAATAAATAAATAAAATGATGACCCATGGCCTACATGGGAAGTTAAGGTTTATGCTGCATTTCTCTCTCTTTACCAAAGGGTGCTTGTGAAAGCTGAGCTATGAGCTACAGGCTGCAGCAGGATATAGCCAGCATGAGACTCCCTTTCCAGGTGGAGGTAGGTGTTGATATGAGCTATGACCTTGGTTCTCAAATGTGTCTCCATCAGTGCCTAGTGTGACACAGCCATGCTCCCCATCTCCATGCAAGGCTGTCCTACTGGGTCCCTTGCATGCTGCTCCCTGCTGGGTGTCAGTTGTGTGTTAGTTACTAGATGTTCCCACGGCCTGTTCCTTTTGGTATCTGCCTGTCTCAAGCAAGAACGGGGCAAGGATGCTCATTTTTCCTTTCACTTAATCTTTTCCAAAGTCCTGAGAGACTGAGACCTGTCTATATTTTGTAGGCAAGGCACAAGGCCTACAAACTTACCAAAATAGCTTGCCTGTGGTCACAAAGCCAATGAGTGGAAGCCAGAACTTTAATGTGCTCCCTGAGATTCCCAGTGGATCCTTTTGACCGTCCTCGCACCCTTTGTACCCGGTGGAACAACTTCCCTCTATTTACTGAGAAAGCTAAGATGTTTTCACGTGTAAATTGTGTCAAGTGGGTATTTTTGTTAGAGGGTGTTTTGGTATTTCAGCCTGAGGAAAAATAGTAGAAACCTAAACATGACAGTCTGCAAATCGTTAAATTTTCAGAGAATGAAGGTGTGATTTTTTTTTTTTTTTGCAAGGGTGTTAATTAATTTCTGACATGGCCAAGTGCCAGAACAAAGCTCTGATGTCAGTTTGAAACCTCGGCTCTGAGGTCTGATACTTCAGTTCATGCTGCGGACTGCTGTTCTCTATAACAAGAACACTCTCCAAAGAGCAAATATAGTTTGACATTTTGTGGATGCCACTGTCCTGTTTGAGGCATTGAGGTTTGCTCTCAAGAGCAGGCAGATGTATCAACCCTGTATCAGTCTTTGCTGCTTCAGGTTCCAGATTGCTTCGTTTGGCTGAGGCTGAGGCTATGGCTCCTGTCCTGGGCATGGCATCTCCAGCCAGCCAGGCCAGCTGTGAGGGCCAGTATCAGTGAAGCAGTCATACTCCTTGTCTGCTCTGTGCTCTGAAGACGTTTGCATTTTGCATACACTCAGTTTCTAGAAGGACAAACCTTTCCAATAGCCAGCCAGAGTTCCTCAAATCAGGCTCACCTGAGGGAGAGGGCCACCAGCCACCCTCCCTTCAGCTCCCTTAAAGAAGTGGCTATGGGAGAAGGCTCTGGGGAGCAGGCTAACCTGTGCGTGGGAAGTTAGGGGTGGGAGCAGCTGAACTGGAATTTTAACATTGCTACTTGGTGTCCAAGAGGATGCCCTGGGGGAGGAGGAGAAAGAGAAGAAGATACTATCTCTCTTAGGCCAGGCCTGGAGTTTACCAAACAGACTAAGGCCAGCAAGACTCAGTGTTTATTTTTCTGTCTCTGCCTTCCCAGCCCTGGGAAGCTTTTTATCCTCATTCTGAGACTGAGACTCAGGTCTTCATGTTGCAACATAATCACTTTAGTGAGGTGTTTCTGTTGCCTCAAAGACAACATTCTTGGCTGCCAGCCTGTGCTGTTTCTTGACCTGTTGCTTTCCCCATGTTCTGCAGGTATGGGGAACTCGGGACTGTAGATTAGAGAGGACAGGACCCTGGGCACTACAGCTCCTTTATAGGGCATTCTTGGCATCTGTGTGGATGGAGACATGTTCTCCTGGGTCATGCCTAGAAGCAGAAGCCTGGAGGAGGCAGGACAGCCATTGCTTGAGTACTCTAGATCGTGGGGCAGGGCTGTGTGTTGGGGGGGGGGTGGAGAGTTGACACTAGACTCAGACCTGGAGCCAGGCTTCAGAGATGTCCCAAGGCTAATTTCAACTGCAGGTGCATTCCTGAGACTATCCGAAATGACCAGGGGCAGCAATTTCAGGAAAGGCTGGGAGGGTGGTATTGTGGGCCAGAGCAATTATACTTAGTTTCGCTTGCTTCGCTCAGCTGATCTGCCGAGCAGTGAGGTTCTAGCTCAGAGAGCAAGGACTCTTGGTGGTGCCCGCCTCGCTTTTCTGTCTTCATTGTAGTCCTTGGGCTCACACACAAGATGGCTGCCCTCTCAGAGATTGCATGATTGAGCCAAGATTCTACAAGACACAAATGGGATCAGATGGAGCACACTGAGTGACCCCATGCACTCAGGAGACACGTAGGCCCTCCCTCACCAACTAAGGCTCCTCAGCTACTGAAGAAGAGGCAGCAAACCGTAAGCAGGTGGTCCCTTCTCCCATAAGCATTAGTGACTCACATAGAGCCACTGCTGTAGGTAAATGTGTGTTCATTTCAGTTGTTGTTTTATTTATTTCTAGATTGTGTATGTGTGTGTGGCTGTGTGGGGGTCTGTGCATGGAGGCCAGGATGTAGTGAGGAGCTGCGGGCTGCATTCCCGCTGCCTGGCTCTCAGCCACCTGGCTAGTTTATGCCCCGAAATAACAACATACAAACTGCATTCATTTAAACACTGCCTGGCCCATTAGTTCCAGCCTCTTACTCACATTTTGATTAACCCATATCTAATAATCTGTGTAGCACCACGAAGTGGTGCCTTACCGGGAAGATTCTAGCGTACATCCACCTTTGACTGGAGCTTCATTGCATCTGGCTCCAAGAGGAGAGGCATGACAATTTATTAACTTCCCTTCCCAGCATTCTGTTCTATTTCGCCCACCTAAGGGCTGGCCAATCAAATGGGCCAGGCAGTTTCTTTATTAACCAATGAAATCAACTCAAACAGAAGACCCTCCCACATCACCAGGGCCTTTACTGGAGCTAGAGTCAGAGGCTGTTGTGAGCCTGCTGCTCTCTGCAAGTACCACATATGCACACTCTTAACTGCTGAGCCATCTCTCCAGCACTGGTTCTCAAAATGTTTATGTCATCTGTCTGGGATAGCTATCAGGATGTTCTGCAGAGCCGGATCTCCTGCATCTCTAATCCCCTTCTTTCCCAACTCTTCCCATAGAAACTGTCCACGTTTCCAGGTCTCGGTGCAGTGCATCAAGGAGGCATGCATGGCCTGAATGGACAGGCTGGGGTTGGGGACTCTTGCCCTGTGCATTTGGTTTGTTTTCTTTTGTTTTTGTTTTTGGTCTTCTAAGTAAGCAGGCCTTTAATAGCTTGCTATTACTTAGATCTTTAAGAGTATTGTACTTCATTTTCACAGATACTCCTCTTTAGTACTTTAAATCAGTATTTAACCAATGCAACACACAGCTGGTATGAATGGAACTTGCTAGTTGAGTGGAATCAGCGGGTGCACCAAGGACTTGGGCTCAGATATTGATAGGATTCATCTTTCCAGAGGAATCAGACAGTTCTGTTAGGATGTTGATACTGTTTCTATAGAGGAAAATTTTAGTGTATAATCATAGTGTCTATGTCATAATTTTATTGTCATCTTGTTCCCCCAGGCAGCTCTTCATGATATTGCTAAAAGTATAAAATATAACTCTAGAGGAATTTCAGACAGTTGATGTGCCAGTGCCGACATCAGTATCTGAAGCCTAATAATATGGTTTCTCTTGCTATTTCTGAGCTGGAGAGATGGCTCAGAGGTTAAGAGCACTGGCTGCTCTTCTAGAGGTCCTGAGTTTAATTTCTAACACCCACATGGTGGCTCACCATCACCTGTAATGAGATCTGGGGCCCTCTTCTGGCCTGTAGGTACATATGCAGGCAGAATACTATACATATTAAGTAAATAAATCTTTAAAAAAGGGGGGGTTTCAATGGCACTCTGACACTCCCTGTGACATATTTGTTTACAGTTTTATCAATCTTTCTTTGTCCTTAAGTTTTAGGGTAATTTCTCAAAAAGAATGTTCCAGTGACTTAAAACAATTTTTTAAATTTATATGTGTGTTGGTTTGTTTCAAAGGACAGCTCTCCTTTGAACCCAACTGCCAATGCTTCATTTTTATAATTGGGAGGAATCCTGAAGCTGTATGCGCTCAATCCAGAAGCTCAACATTGTCAACTTTGCTCTGAATGTGGATCCCTGCTTGATTAACCATTTATCTGTTTGTGTATTTGTTTTTAAGTACGTGGAATATTTTGGGCTCATTCACAGTAAATAGGACCCAAAGGTATAATAGCTCAGATATATTTGAATTCAGAAGTTTGTCTCCTTTTAAAAATATTAATTCATGTGTGTGTGTGTGTGTGTGTGTGTGTATGTGGGTGTGCATGTGTGCAGGTCTGCACTTTGTGGGAGCATTCACACACACACACACACACACACACACACACACACACACACACACACATATTCATTCAAAAATTTCCACTTCCTTTCCTCCTCCCATTCCCCTCCTCCTCCAGTCTTAAGAGATGGCAGGGTACCCTGACCTGTGGGAAGTCCAAGGCCTTCCCCCCTCCATCTAGGCCTAGGAAGGTGTGCATCCAAATAGACTAGGGTCCCAAAAAGCCAGAACATGCAGTAGAAACAAGTCCCAGTGCCATTATCAATGGCTTCTCAGCCCCCATTTTCAGCTGTATTCAGAGAGTCTGGTTTGATCACATGTGGGAGCATTCTTATACTTTGGATAATCTGAGAAAGCCTGCGGTTCTTTTCTGGGTGGGGAGGGTTGAAGCAGGCTTTGCATATGTAGCCCTGCCTTTGTCTCTCATGTACTGGGATTACAGACACACTTAAAGCCCGTGTTTCTTGGGCATCTTACTGCTCTGCTGACTGGACAGCCCTCTGTAACCTGGAGTATGCTCTTCTGGACTCCCGGTTTCTCTGGAGAAGCAGTCATAGGCTACTTAGGTCTGGCTGTCTTTAATTTGTCTTCTCTTTGAGGGTGTGCATTTGTCTATAGCCTGCCCAGGACTGGACTTGCTTGTAATTACCCTGTTCAGCAATTGTCCTGCTTCCTGACCTGGAGAATTTGTGTATCTCTTTCTTTCCTAACATTTTCTATAAAGATTCTGTAACATTCAGGCCTTTGAACCACATGTCTCCCTTGTACCCCAAGTAATTGTGTGGTGGCTGCTGTAGCCCCTCCCCCCATTACCCCAGTGTCACCCAGCTCAGTTTTCTGTGCTGTACCCAGTGTTTTCTTGACGTCTTTATTCTAATCAGTTTTAATCACCAGGAATTAACTTGCCAAGTAAGATTTTTTAATAACTGTAATTTTTATTTTTAGATACTTCATTTAATTCTAAAACACACAAACAAACAAACCAACCCCTGAAAAACCTCTGTTAAACTTGATAGTATTGTTTTCTTGCTCACATTTCTATTCCAACACTCACTCACACATGCTTAAAATTGTGCTGTCTGAAGTCACAGGGGCTGCAGTTCTATTCTGTCATTTCTTTGGCCAACTCTCACACAAGGTCACAGTTTTGTTTGTGACTTTTAGCACGTTCATATAAGCTCCCATCAGGTTGTTCTACCTCTACAGGAATTGAGAGTGACTTGTGGGTGTGTTCCTCCAGCTACAGCATGTCTTGGGGGTCTGGAAAATGCCTGGGGCTACCTACAGCCTAGGTCATGTCTCTTTCTCTCCCAGTGTTCTCCTTCCCTCCCTCTCACCCTCTTTTACATGAAGCAGAGTTATTGCTTCTACATAAGCCGCAAGGGGCAACAACAGCTCTGGATCTGTTGTACATCTCCAAAGATTCAGGAGAGCTGCCAGGGCCTGGGGCTGCTGCTCACTAAAGACGCTTCAGAAGGCACTGGCTTCTGTTCTCAGCAGAGGGAATGACAGGGAGAGAGAAGGAGTGGGAGGGAGTGGAAAGGGGACTTGAGAGGTTGAGAGAGATTGGAAGGAGCCTGGTTGTGTGTGCCTCTGTACTATGCTGGAAGCAGTCAGCGCATCCAGAACTGCATTCCTCAGGTCGGGATCCAAACAGCAAACTTTAAAGGATACCACATTTCCAAGGGAGAGAGAGGAGTTTAGGTTCCTACCAATCTAAGATGCTGCAGTTCCAGCACATTCCTGTATTTTAATTAAAAGTAGTTAAAATATCAATAGATCTCATCAAGCACTAGGAAGATACATAAGTGGTTGTTAGAAGCAGTGTCAGTGGCAAGAGCACCGGCGAGGGCACATTCCAGGGAGGGTCGGCGAGCAAAAGAGGAGGGAGGACTAGTGAGTAGAGGAGGGAGGACTGGAGAGCAGAAGAGGGAGGAGCTCAGGCTTAAGTTTCCTCATCTGTAGTTCAGGTTTTTCACTACTTTTGCCCCCTCTGCTCCATCATTATTATTTTATTGAGATGCTGAAAATGTCTGAGTTGGTGAACTTGTAAACTTAGGGCTGGCAAGCTGTCTGCTTGTTAGGAGCATGTACTGCTTGCTCTTGCAGAGGACCTGATGTTGATTCCCAGTGCCCATGTTGAGTAGTTCATAACCACCTATAACTTGAGGGCGCCCGACTACTCTGGTCTCTGACACCCACACTCATGTGCAGCCCTTTCCCCAATATACACAATTTGAAAAAACAAATTTAAAATCCAGATTTTGGGAAATTTCTGCTTTGATCTCATTGAATATATTTTATGTGCCTTTAGTTTTTAATTTCACCTATTTTTTAGGATTGGGTTCTGAGGTCTGGTATCTTGACCTGTGTCCTAGAGTTTTTAGATGCTCTGGTCATGCCCTCCCCCCGTATGACTGTTATTCATTATCATAACATCCAATAGTATCTTCTGGGATTTCCCTTCAGTTCTTTTCATCAATCCCCCGCTCCACTTGTAATGGCTGCTAGAGCCATGTTTGAGTCAGATGTCTGAAAGCGGAGACAGGGGTCTCAGGCTCTGGGACTCAGCAGTAAGCAGAGACACGGAACACTGTGTAGCGGAGTCCAGGTTGTGCGCCCTCCCTTAGTCTCATCACCTCCTTGAGGTGACAGTGTTTACCAAGCATGAGAATTCCTCTGGGGAGTAGGCGGCTGCATCTGCCTGTGCTATGGCCAACAGGGTCATCCACACTCAGCATGTGACACATCCTCTTTGTACCATGGAGTTCCCTCTCCCAGTAGGGCCAGGGTGAGATCTGCCCTAGCTTTCCATGTACTAGGGTTGCAGATGTGCAAAGCCATGTCTGATTTGGACTGGGCCTTGAAAGGAGAAGGTGTGTGCAAAGGGCGCTCACTGCTTGGCTTCCAGACCCTAGCATCTAGCTGTGCTTATCCCACGGGGGTGTCCAGTTTGCCCCTGACTCTGTTGATGACAGTATGGTGCTGCGTACTAGGATTCAAGCCTAACCTTCACTTTGAAGACCTCTGAATGGAGCCCTACTGTCAACAAGTCACATGGTGCCTCCCAGACCCCAAAAGGCCACAAGTAGTTAGCTTCTTAGTGGTAAAAATGTTCTGCACTGCTGCAGGCCACCAACCCTGGAAGCTCCATTGTAACAGTGCTGGGGATTCCATGGGCCTACTCATCAATCACCTCACGTGCCTAAGATACCCCCACCCCTCCCCAGAGGCTGCTGTTTACTAGGCACCTTGCTGGGCTGTGCAGTCTGGGTTGGGTGGAAAGCAGATAGAGAAGTTTCAACAGCAAAGTTCGAGAGGCAAGTAGCTGACCTCGTGCAGGAGACTTTTCGTGCTGCACCAGGTTACCAAGTAGGAGAGACCTTGAACTGGTGCTGACCTTGTGGAGTAGTGTCGCCCAGGCTCAGAAGGGCCGAGTGTTGTATCTGCTGGCCTGACTAGAGAGGCAGCTTCTGTCCCCCTTCCGCTTCTCCTCTTCCCCCCTTCTTTCTTCTCTTTCCCTCTCTTCTTCTCTAGCTCTCCCCCCCCCCCCCAACTAAATAAACTGTATACCCAAGCTATCTCCATATGGCGTGTCTGTCTGGTCACCCACCTCGGCCCCTCCTGGGACCAGCCTCGGGTCACCCATGTTATGAATGATTGCACAGAGAACCTGCGTCAGGATAGTCCAGAGCGTATCTGCAGTTGCTGGGGAGGTCAGTGACCACTTTCCAAAGTGCACAGGGTGCAGAGGTATCGGGAGCCCCCAGACAGCAGTCAGAGGGAATGGGAACTCTGGCACAGGGACAAGGCTTTCTGGAGCTGGTGTGGGCAAGAAGCTGTCCGTACTGTCCCTGGGTAGAGAAGCTTGGGGAATGACTGCGCAGACCAGAGCAGAGGGGACTGGGAGGCCCAGGACAGAGACCCCCCTTAAAGGCCCATGTTTGTGAGAGCCTTTCTTCCTGCAGTCCCCCTCAGGTGTCTTCTGAGAACAGGATGCCCTCTGTAGGAGAAGTGTTTAAAAGGATGGGGCAGTCTGCACAGAGCAGGCCATGCTGGTAAGGTTAGTACCTGGAGCAGGAAGCTGGTAATAGGTTGGGGCCGTCTGCACAGAGCAGGCTGTGCTGGTGAGGTTAGTATCTGAAGCTGGAAGCTGGTGATAGGATGTGGATACAGCAGCTGGAAAAGACCAAAGATGTGGTACTTAAGGCTCTGAAGGCCACATGGTTCCACATTCTTCCTCTTGTCTTTTTATGCCAACCTTAGCTCATGAATCGCATAATAGGCAACAGACCAGACTTGTCCAGTCTCTACCCCTTTAGTCCCTGACCAGATTCTGTGGAGAACTCAAGCATTGATAAAGACCTGTAACAGGACAGTGAGTGTGTACCTGGTCCTGCTAGGTAATAACAGGAGAACAGGTGGCTCTGAGGACCCTTTCAAACTGGTCTGGTGAAAATTAAGGGCTACATCAATCTCAATATTTGATCTTGACTGCGTTGTTTTGCAATGGCAGTGGCACTCTAGACAGCCCCTGCCCCTCTGCTGGAGAGTCTAGCTATATGCAGCTTTCTCTACTGGCTTTATGCTTAGGTCAACAGGTTCTGCCAGAGAGCTGGTAAAAAAGGCAGCAGCCAGCATCAGAACTTAGGAGACCTCGCTCTGTGCTGTCCATGATGTAGTGTTGCTTTGACTGACATTTTCTAAACTTCTTGGGGGCTTTCCTGTCCCTCCTAGCATGACTGGCTCTTCTGCACACCCTGGGTGGGATGTTTCTAGGCAGAGAGGATTAGCCCTGACAGTGTCAGGGACATCTTTTCTGATGTACACTCAGGAATTACGGAAATAATTGCAGGTTGCATGGATAACCCTAAGCCTTCTGTGAACTGGATTTAAGACACACTCCCATAGAAGCACAGACTTGTGTTTCAAGTCTGTAGGAATTGGCAGCGTTCGTGGTCCTAGAGGCAGTGCTTACAGGTCTAGCTGCTTCCTTTCTTTGAGAGGACTAGGGTCCTCCTGAGATGGAGGGCTTGGTTTGTGACCTGTCTCAGGTGAAGAACAAAGTCAAAGGACATGACTGTTCCCTGGTCACTCAGTTCAGTGCTCCGTGGGAACCTGCAGTGAGTCAGTCACAAGGTGCTGAAGCATACAGAGCTGCCGACAGCACCCCCTTCTCAGTCAATTTTTCCACTGTGAGCGGGAACCTATGCACTTGCCTCCTGCACAGAAGCTTTAAGAGTTGCCTGTGCCCCGTTAAATCTGCCTGGAGAGGGACAACAAGAGCCCAGCAAAGGGATAGCCCTGATGCCCTGCTGGGATGCCTACCACCCTGACCCCTCGCTACAGTCAGTCAGTGTATCCCGCTTACTTACTGTACATTCTGCACGTGACCACTCCCCTGAAGCACTGTGGAGGTCACTAGAGAAGGTATTTTTAGTCTCAGGCGCTAAGGCACTCATTGTACATCCGGAGCTAGGCCTGTGTCAGGTGATTGCCTTGGCTGGGTTTCTTCTCACTCACCTGCCTGGCCTGCGCCAGATGCTGAGATGGCTGTAGTCTCTAAAAATAGCCCCGAGACTCTGCGTATGCTCATTATGCAGCAGCCACGGAAGCCTCCTCCTCCTCCAGCTGGGGATCACACCACGTCCCCCAGCCAGGGCATTGTTAGCCCTTTAGCAAGCTGGCTGCAGCTGCTATTCAGCCCACAAAGGCTCTAATCTCCTTTGAATTCCTCTAAGCCTTTTGACTCTAATCCCTTACAGCAAGCAGCACACTCCACGGGTACAGTTGGCGCCTCAAGTATGCCTCTTCCATTCATTTTGCCCTGATTATCTTTTTATCTCATTAAGTGCTTTTAGCTCTTGTGTTTCATATAAAAAATAGAAGCATCAAATTGGCCTTAAAGATATAACTTAGTATTTTCTCTCTCAAAGCAGTGATTCTTCTGAGGCAAGAGGCTCTACTTTATTCCCAATGCTGGTACTGTTGTGAGTCCTGTGAACCTGGAAGAGTCAGTTACCTTCATCCAGCCCCAGTTTCCTCTTTGCTAAAATGGAGAGGCCAGGCCATTGGTAACAGTTAGATTCCTTTCTAGATTAGCTGTCTTGTGGCTCTCTAGCTCTGTGCCAGCATGAGCAGGGTTGGTGTGTGCAGCGGTGTCGTGATTTGCTTGTCTACAGAGGCTGTGCCTGGTGCCCTGTCTTAGCTGTATACAGAGGCTGTGCCTTGTGCCCTGGCTTTAGCTGTATACAGAGGCTGTGCCTGGTGCCCTGTCTTAGCTGTATAGAGGCTGTGCCTGGTGCCCTGTTTTGGTTGTGTGCAGATCTTGTTTCTTGTACTGTGGCCTGCTCCTATACAGAGTCTGTACCTGGTGTGCTGTCTTGGTTGCATATAGACCTTGTCTCTCGTACCATGCCACAGGTTTTGTTTAATACAGGGTTTGTGCTTGGTGCCCTCTATAGGCTCCTAGTCATGGTAATGCTAATTTGCCCAGGTGGTTACATCATAGGACCTTATTTCAGGCAAGTGTTACAATAGAGATGAAAGCTGAATGCCTCCCTGGTTATTAGAGCCCATTGCTTCTAAAGGTGAGTGTTCCTTCTTGAAAGTCCCTCTGCTTCTTTGATATCCCCTGGATGTGCGCTGACTGCTCTGCTGAGATGCAGGCAGCTATGGAAATCCTCAGAGTCTCAGAACCAATTTGTGTGTCTCCTTGGCATACCTCCTGTGTTTCTTGTTAGCTCTGTTTACCTTAGATTTTATCTGTTCCTGAGAATGGAGAGTTTCTGGTAGTACCTACCATATTCCCTGGACTGGCACCACAGTTCTTATTAGCTGGTTTTGTCTCTAAGGCCACGGTGTGGGCAGTTGCTGCCTGAGTGAGACACTTGCAGCTTTCTGGTCTCCCTGGTGCATTCTTGCGTTAACACCGTTTTCTGGGTAATTTTGGACATTCTTGAACCCATTAAAATTTCAGTGTAAGCTTTGGAACAGAAATTGTAATCTTTCAGATATCAAAATAAATTTGCATATACTTGACAATCCATTCTGCTTTTTACTTACCAATTTTTAGAAAAATATATTGATTTGGAATATTTTTCCTTTTATTTTTGAGATTGTAATTACATCATTTCTCCCTTCAAACCCTTCCATACCCCCCCTCACTGCTCTTTCAAATTGTTGTCCTCTTTTTTATTAATTATTATTACATGTGTATATGTGTATACATATATCCTAACCCTGCTCAGTCTGTACAGCATCACTGCTGTGAATGTTTTCAGGGCCACAGTCAGGTGCTGATTTGCAGCCTTTTACAAAGTGTCTGGTGAGGTTCGCTTGTGTCCACTGTACAAGCCAATTGGTCAGACTTTGGGATGGGGGCACTTGGGCTGCCCTCGCCCAGCCATCTCCCAGCAGTCTCAGCTAACTGGTTTGCTGTTTCTCTTCATCTGGAGCGGGTTGCTGAACCTTTCTACTTGATTCCACACCCCTCCCTTTATTTTCTTCTTCTTTGAGTCAGGGTTTCTTTGTGTAACAGCCATGGATGTCCTGGAACTCATTTTGTAGACCAGGCTGGGCTCGAACTCACAGAAATCTTCCTGTCTCTGCCTCCCTAGTGCTGGGTTTAAAGGCATATGCTACCATGCCTAGTGGCACCCCCTTTGTTTTTTGCCTGAGAAATATTTTTACTACCTGACATATAAAATAGTTATGCATACCAAACATAATCAGTTCCTAAAGAAATCTATCTAAAACAATTCCTTGGTGTGCATATATCTTAGTATTCATTACAGATAAAGGGAAGTTCCCATAGGAGATGGATGTGCTTATGCTCTCAGCTGACACTACAGGGTGTGGGGCATCTTCAGTCTTCTTTGGAGATGACCACTAATTTAGTTCCATGATTATCATGATCAATGCTGAGAAAACAATATTGAAAAAAGTACACAGCACAAAACTGTAGATGTGGGCTCAGGGTTTTTAAAAATAGTTGAAAATCCTATCCTAACCCCAAGCCAACATTTTGAGTGATTTTTCTCTTAAAAAACAAATAAACATGTGTGTGTGTATTGTGTGTGTGTCTGTGTCTGTCTGTCTGTCTGTCTAGTGTCTGTGTATGTGTGTATACTATGTGTATATCTTTCAGGTCAGAAGAGGGTGTCTGATCTCCAGGAGCTGGAGTAGTTGTAAGTTACCTGATGTGGGTGCTGGAAACCAAACCAGGTCCTCTGCAAGAGCAACAAGTGCTCTTGTCTGCTGAACTGCTTCTTCAGACCCTCTTTGAAGGATTTTGGTTGAGACTCAGTGAGCAACTCAGGCAACAAGAGTTCAAAGTCAAGCAAGGTAGAATCCATGCCGAGGAATGGCAGTTAACAATATTAGAAGTGTTTACTTTCCTTTGACAATCTGAGGGAAATAGATGGAAATGGAAAGTGCATTCAGTGAGATAACTGGGCGTAGGAAGGAAATATCACGTGGTGTGTCTCATGCATGTCCGTAAGGTTTTGAAATTTAAAATCAGATTTCACTTATTGTGTGTGAGAGAGCGTGAGTGTGGTGCATGTGTGCTACAGTATGCTGCTGGAAGTCAGAAGAAACTTCCCCGGAGTTTGTCCTTTCACTGTGGGTTTTGGGGGTCAAACTTGAAACTGTGGGCTTATATAGCAAGTGACTTTACCTGCTGTGACATCTCTCTGGCCCTTTCTTTGCTTTATTTCCTCTGCTGTCTTGGAGCTAGCTCTGTAGACCCGGCTGGCCTCCAACTCAGAGATCAGTCTGCTTCTGCCTCCTGAGTGCTGAGATTAAAGGTGTGTGCATCACACTCAGCTCTCCTAATTGCCATGCATGTATATTTCTGTGAGAGTGTGCAGAGAGGCCAGGGCACTAGGAAAGTGCTCACAAGAAATGGAAAATGAAGCTGTAGGGGAGGTGAGGGTGGGCAGTAGGGCTTGTGCTATGAAGTGAGTTGGGATGGAGGAGGTGTGGGTGGCTGCAGGGTAGGATATACACATTGGAATGCCACTTAGCCTGGGAAAGAGGCAGATTCTAACTGATGAGACCTGGAGTGAGTGTGGCAAGTGTTGTGCTGAGTGTTAAGAAGCCAAGCACAGAACAATTCTGTATTACCCTACTTCATCCAATCATAGAGGCAGAGGGAATGGTGGTTAACCAGGGCTCCAGTGGGGCTAACTGAGAATGGTGGTCTAAAGATACAAATTTCACCGAGACAAGCGGAATAAGTTCATGGTTCCAGAAGTCTGTTGTTTACCTGAAAATTGTAAGGGAGTAGTGTTTGGATGTTATAAGGTAATGATTATATTAATTTAGTTCCATTTTGTCATCTCAGTACTTACACAATTTAGAACATAATAATGTCTATCATAAATACATGCAGTTTCCGATAAGTAAAAATAAAGACCTTACATTGTCACTGCCACTTGCTGGGCACAGGCTGTGCTGGGTTTCCCTTCGTAGAGCCCGGCGGTCTTTGGGGAGATGGTGTGATGAGGACAGTGGCTCCTATGATTCCGGGTCGGTCTGCATACTCAGTAGTCAGGGCTTCCTGGTCAGATTCTGTGTGTGTAACAGTGCCCGCGGCATGGATGCACTGACTAGCTCAGAGCTCAGGGCAAACTCATGCCTGGCGTAGGTGTCAGATACAGTGGTGGTCTGGATACCAGGTGGATGTCTAGTCCTCTTTTGTGGTGTATCTTTCATTTTAGTCTACTGACCAGCCATCCAAGCCATTGGCCATGCCCTTGCGTGTGTGCCACTTCTGCTTTCATGGCTTGAGGACAGAACAGTGTGCCAGGCCCTGGACTCTGGATGGCTGCATCTCCTGCTCCTGGCTGAGGCCTTCTTCACTGTCCTCCTGCCTAGTCAGCATGATGTCACCAACACTGGTCAGTGTATGTCCTGTGGGGGTTCTCTGTCAGCCTCGTGCTGTGTCCCAATGGGCATAGGGGAGCAGACACAGTTCTGCTTTTCATGGTTTCAGTGTCCCTCTGTTTTTAGCTTCCCTTTTGTTTTTCTGGGAGGGAGTAGGCTACTTGCTACCACCCTCTGGCAAAATGGGGGGAGGGGGTAGTTCAGAAGCTTCTGGGCATGCACAGGCCACAGTTGGAACATGGACATCCTCTAAGTTGCCTGTCCTTCCAGTCTGATTTTGTATGTATGGACCTTGGAGATGTCACAGAGTGGCACATACCTGGAGGACCTTCTGTAACTACAGTCCAGGGCTTTATTTGACATTTGGTCCCCAAATATCTCCATGATGACATGATGCCTTAGATCTCAGGTGGTAGTAATGCGCACACACCTGACTAGGCAGCCTTGCCATATCTAGGTGTGTGTTACTCTTTGTCCAGTGATCAGCCACTCAAGCAAACGGCAGCAGGTGCTTCCTTGCTGTGGCCTGGAGTGACTGTTACAGTGTTGTGCTTGTTCTAGGCTGCGGGCCCTCACCCCTGGGCTGCTGCCTGGGCTGTCAGTGGGATTGAGTTTGAAACTGGCCAAGCTGGGCCTGGTTAAAGATGGCGTTCTATCAGCTTCCTCTTGTTCACCCACTCTTGCTGTTTCCAGTGTATCTCTGCACACATATACATGTTCATTCATGTTAGGCAGCTGGATTCATGTCTGTATGTTCCTGTAGTGCCACCTCATTGCATCCCCTCAGCTCTCTTTCAGTCCATCGCTGTGCTCATGCCTTCTCTGACCCTGGCTGCAGCAGTCTACACACGGGCACTCATGTGGGGCGGGGGCAGGCTTGACTGCCAGAGCTGGAAGCTGCACAGAGCCTGAGCAGGCTCTTCTAAGATGGGCGTTCTGGGGTCGTCTGGCGTTTTTGGAAGTGTGTGTACTGTTTTCTCGCCCTTCAACCCGCGGGACAGCTGGTTTTTCCACTACTCACACCCAGAGTTCTATTTTTTGGGGGTTGGGCGTTTGGCGCCCTGCTGAGTGTGGTGTGTCTCCCTTCAATTTTATTTTTCATTTCCCTAATTACTGAAGATATTGTGCATCATTCCTGGAACATGCTGACCACTTATACATCTTCATTGCTAAAGTGTCTTTTCAGTCTGCCACCCATTTTAAAAAACGTGCTCTTTGTTTTATTATCAAGTTGACAGGCTCTTTATAACTTCTGGATACAGCTCTTAGTGAGTTATATGTATTATAACGTTTCTTCCTGGTTTGCTTCTTTTTTTAAGTAGAGCTGGATTTTATTTTGATGAAGCCCAGATCATAGTGCGTTTCAGTGAGCAGATGTTTTTAATTTTAGTGTTGTTTGTTGTCCATCTTGTCCCTAGTGGCTGACACACCGCTGCTGTAGAAGAGCGCTGCTGTCCTGGCTCCTCTTATACCTTCATCTTCAATCATCATTTGCCCTTGGTGTTTGAGACCGTTGTGGGTAGGGTGAAAGTTGGCCTTTTCATATGGATACAAAAGCGACCCAGCATAATTTGTTGAAAGGTGGGATTTTTGTTGACCATCAAGTGATTGTCTTGGCAAGGGCCCCTTTGTGGAGGCTTGTCCTTCTCTGGACCACTTGCCCATCTGTACTCACAGAAACTGACATCGGACTTGGGAATCACAACTGTTGGGTAACCAGGGCATGTACATTCTCGTGCAGGCTTCTGATTCCCACCCTGTGGGTTCTTCACAGTGGGAGTGAGCTTCCCGCCCACGGACACGGTGTGCCCCACCCCGTGGGTTCTTCACAGTGGGAGTGAGCTTCCTGTCCACGGACACGGTGTGTCCCACCCCGTGGGTTCTTCACAGTGGGAGTGAGCTTCCTGTCCACGGACACGGTGTGTCCCACCCCGTGAGTTCTTCCACAGTGGGAGTGAGCTTCCCGCCCACGGACACGGTGTATCCCACCCCGTGGGTTCTTCACAGTGGGAGTGAGCTTCCTGTCCGCGGACACGGTGTGTCCCACCCCGTGAGTTCTTCCACAGTGGGAGTGAGCTTCCCGCCCACGGACACGGTGTGTCCCACCCCGTGGGTTCTTCACAGTGGGAGTGAGCTTCCTGTCCGCGGACACGATGTGTCCCACCCCGTGGGTTCTTCACAGTGGGAGTGAGCTTCCTGTCCGCGGACACGGTGTGTCCCACCCCATGGGTTCTTCACAGTGGGAGTGAGCTTCCTGTCCGCGGACACGGTGTGTCCCACCACTTGTTTATGTCTTTGATTTTTTTCTGTCAGTGTTAATTTGTTTAAATATACACACTTACATATTTTTAGTTAAGAATTATTTGTTACTAAACTTTTTAATGCCTTTAAAAAGGTTTTTTATTATTTAATCCTGTGTATGTGCGTTTGACTGTGTGGGTATGTGCACATGGAGGCTAGAGGTCCAGGTGTTTGTGAGCTGCCTGACAGAGGTGCTGGGCCCGGAGCTCAGGTCCCCTGGAAGAGTGCCATGCTGCTCTTCACCACTGAGCCACCTCTCCAGCCCACGTGCCCGCTTCCTCTTGTTGCTGATGATGAGTAGATAGGCAGCCGTGTTTCACGGCGCTGTTAGCTGCTTTGCTTCCAGTAGCATGATGCAGACTCAATTTCTAGCAAGCAACATCAGTGTGATTTCTTCTTTTCTTGCTCTTCACTTTTTACTTTTTTCCTGCTGCACAGATGAAGTAGCTCTCCTTTTAGCACAATGTTAAGTGGCCTTGGCAGTGCAAAGCTGCCTCTCCTCATCCTCAGAGGCAGCGTCACACTTCATCCACAACACTTACATTTGCTGTAGGACTTTTCTTTTGTTTCCATCTCTCTCCTCCCCCATCCCCTTCCATCTTCTCTCCTCTCTCCCTTCCCTCCCCTCGGAGTAAATTTTCTTCTATTCCTAGTCTTCAGAGTGTTACCAAAGCCAAGACTGAATTGTATTGACTGTTTCTGCAGTTTTGGTGATCATGCTTTTTCCCCTTTAGCTTGTTAATGTGATGAGTTAGGTTGCTTAGTGTAGAATCAACCTTTTTTCCCCTTGTTTGTATTTTTAATGATTTCATCCATCCACTGATTTAAGTGTGTTGGTGCAACACTTAAGCCAGGGAGTGCATCTGGAGGTCAGAGGCTAGCTTGCAGAAGCTGATTGTTTTCTTCCACTTTGTGGATTCTGAGGATTGAGCTCAGGTTGCCAGACTTGGAGGCAAGAACCTTTCCCTTTAAGCTGTTTTGCTGGCCCAACCTCATTTCCTTGAGACATTGCTATTTTTTGTATACACCATCAAGCTTTATATATTATCATTTTTGCATCTGTATTACTGAGAGTGATGCCCCATGATATCTTGCAATTCCTTCTAGATTCTTATTATCAAGCAGGTAGCTCTCCTGTCTCCCACCCTCCTTCCTTTCTCTGTCCTTCCTCTCCCTCTTCTTTCTCCCTGTTTTGAGGAAGAATCTCACTATGTAGCACAGCAAATTGTGAACTTTGTAGTCTTCCTCCTCCTACTTTATAAGTGCTGGGGTCATAAGCAGGAACTATGGCACCTGCTATCTTGCCTGTTGTTTCGATACTTAGATTTGTGATATAATCAGCTGAACTTAGTGGTTCATTTACTTAATTACTTATTGTGTGTGTATGCACAAGGATCTATTGAAGGCCTGGAGAGAAGTCTCAGTGGGGAAAGGCACTGGCCATCATGCCTGAGACCTGAATTCAATCCCCGGAACTCACAGAGTGGAAGGGGAAACTCAGTTCCTGCAAAATGTCTTCTGACCTCCACAATGGCTGCTCTCCTCCCACATGCTAGCTTGTCAGGAGGAACACACGTAGATTGCATCTTGTAGCACTTCTTAATGGCCCTGTCCTTTGGACCCAGACACTGACTGTTTCAGACAAACTGAGACAGAGCATTTGACTAATGAAGAATATCTCAGTGTTTGGCATCTGTTTATGATCTCATGAAGAAGCTGTGAGTAGAGTCCCCAAGCATGGGCCTGACAGTTATGGCAGTGTCCCCATCTTGTTCCCTTTCTCAAAAACCACTGTCAAAGAACAGGGTGAAACTTTATTCGAGGAGGTTAAATTCTATAAGGCAGAATGATGGTTTATAAACCAGGAATGGTGGGCTTTCTGTTGCTGATATTGACTCTGCCTTGCTCTGCTGGCTGCTCAGGTTGGACTGACTGCTACCTGCACGTTAGTATTTTAGGGAACAACGTGCCCTGCTTGCAGACATGTGTGTTGAGTGTATATGGGGCTGAGCCCTGCTGACATTTTTCCTTTTGCTTAGCTTCAGACAGTCGAGTCCAGGCGTGTGCAGCTGTATGGAGGATGCCCAAGGAATTAGAATCCGGTAGCCACGAGTCCCCCGACGACCCCGCAAGCACTGCGCAGACCCTGGAGCTGCTCTGTCACCTTGACAATGGGGCCCACAGCAACGTGGCCTGGTAGGATGCTACATATTTCATACACGGGAAGAAGCCTGGAGGCTGCTCAGGTGCTGTGTGTGCACAGCCCCCTTGACTTCGTCCAGTTTCTCCCCCTTTGCTCCCTTCTTCCTATACTCTTTCTCTTAGATGTTTGTCCTCGGCTGTCACTTCTAGTCCTGGTATTTCCTAGGTTACCCATGGTTGCAGAATCCCTCCACCCAGCTATGGGGAAGAGCACATGTCCCACCATTTCCCTTTTCCAAATCACCTAACTGGATAATAGATGAAACATTTAACAATCACCTACCACCTCAGCTTGAAAGTATGCAGGTTACTCTTCCTGTGGGCTCCTGAGGAGGGACGGGTGTGCCAGGTGACATCCCCAGGTCCCTCTATGTCTCTGTCCTTTTTTTTGGTTTCTTATCAATACTGTGGCATGTACAGAGATGAAGAGCTGTGACTATCACTTGTGGGGCTCCTGGGCAGGAGCTGGTTAGAAGTTGGCTCTGTGTGGTTAGAAGTTGGCTTTATCTACCCAGGGCCTCCACACAGTGGCCAATGGCTGATGTGATGGAATTGAGACACCATGGCTTCAGACTTCATGGCATGATGCTGCTATGGCTGTTCCCAGCGCTGTTGCTTTACTTGATATCGTACACTCCGGTGTCAGTGCCTGTGCACATGTGTGCCTGTGTGTGCATGTACATGCCTGTAAGGAGGCATGGATGCTCTGCAGTCAGTCAGCTCACCTGATTAAATCCAATCCAGCAAAGTGTATTAAGTAGCCACCCTGCCAGGCTCCAAGGATGATGGGTGAGTGTCAAGAGACCTGGCTTTGAGGAGTCATGGTCCCTAGGGGAGACCTAGAACTTAACAGTCTCCCATGACAGGATGGGCTGTATCACACCCTGGACCTGTCATGAGTGTGTACTGTGTCTCAACATGAAGCAGCGAGTCCTGTTTGTTAGAGAACCAAAGAGGGACTCACCTGGAGGTATCACTTGGAACTGGTCACTGTGGGACCAGTCTGTCACTATCAGCCACAGTCAAGCTGTGTGGGGCTCTGGTGGCTTCAATGCTAGCTCCAGGGAATTGGTTTTCATGGCTGGTATGTTTCTACTTGGCCACTGGCCACTTGCTTATCCAGAGGAGCTCTAAGTGTGGGTGCCACCTCAGTCTCCCAGGCGAAGGAAAACCAAAGAGTCCTTGAGCTACAGGAGTGAGCACGTCTGCGCTGTCACTCCACTGCCTAAGTAGAGTCTCGCAGAGTTCATGTCACACAGCGATAGCGTTCCCTGATTAGGCCTCGGTGTGTGGACATGGGTGCCAGGTATATGCATACATCCAGAAGCACAGCGGCAATGGAGGGCAGACAGAGGATCCCATGGCAGGTAAGCCATTGCTTAGAGGGATAGTCCTATCCAGACGGTTCCCAGCTTGCCTGAGAGTGAGAGGCCTAAAGGTTGCTCCCTTGACTACCGGCATGCTGGCACTCTTGTCACACACCACCAGAAGGACATGCCACAGCTGTGTGCACTGTAGGAGACTGGGCATCAGGGTGCATGCTCAGGTGCCCTCTGCCCGTGTGCACTCTACAAAGGCTGACTCAGTCTGTGTGGCTCATGTTGGTGACTGTCCTCAGATTCACCTGGAGTGCTCTTGGTTGTGACCTTTCTGTTGTTGTTCAGAGTATCTCAGCTTCTTAGTGTTCCAGTGTGTTGTGCATTTTTTTTTCACGTTTGCTTGTTTTGAGTCTTACTTTAAAATAATTATAGCTCCACCAGCTGTTGTAGGAATGTCCTGGGAACTCTGAGCACCCTTCTTTCTTGAATTCCTATGGTATCTGCATGATTTTTAGAACACTAGTGACTGCACTATCCCTGGGGGTTTCACAACAAGCCTGTGACTATGTGTGGGAGTTCCATTCCCAGTACCCCATCATTGGAAGCAAGCTCTTTGAATGGAAATGCCATCTTAGAGTTACTGAAAGTTATGTGGCAGGACTTTGACATGGAAGCATGGTACTTACTTTAAAAATAATGACTTTTATGGTAAAGTAATGAGGGCTGATAATGTCCCTCAGCCCCCACTTTCTCTGCACTGTTGGGACAGAGGCTCCATGCTGAACTTAATGGAGTTGTCAGGCGACCAGTAACTGTTGCTAGTAACTTTCTGACTCCGCCTCCGCTCCGGAGAGGTCCTGCGCTCCACTCTCCCCATGACATGGCATCGTCACTTCTATGCTGTCTTCTTCCCAGCAACCAGTTCCAGCCAGTGTTCTCTGCCCCTGCTTACACTCATGCTCTCCTCATGCTCTGCTTAGCCAGGGATAAGGCTGTGTCTTCAGCACCGTGGACAGCACTGGACTCCGAGACTGGGCATGAATCATTGCAAGTGTATGACACAGCCACTGAGTCAGCGTCCTTTCTCCACTGATCCCGTGAGAGGCCCTGCCAGTGTTCTGTAGCCTGGGGAGTGAAGCAGAGTGCAGAGGTCTGCTGACTTCTTCGAGGACTGCTGGATTTGTAGCAGAAGCCTGTTTGCTTCCCAGCCACGTGAACATCAGCATCTATCATCACTTGGGGTCTGGCTGTTGTTTCAGGTGTTAGGAATCTTAACCTCATCAGAATAGACTTCCAATGCACTCACATCCTCCAGTGGAAAGCAGATACAACACGACAGGCTTTAGGGGAGGCCCCACTACCTTTTCTAGAATGTTTCTTGTCCCCATTAAGATTCATAGGTGGCTTGCTGTTGCCCTGGAGGAGGCAGAGAGCCCTGGAACTTCAGGTCCAGAGCCAACAGTCTACCACATTCTCACTATGGTCTTCTTTTTTTCCCCATGGGTTGGGTGTTTGTGGGATGTATCCTTTCCAGCTCTAAGTTAGTAGGATCTCCTGACACTAAGTGCTGTCCAGAGTGAATGAAGACCCTCCTTCCTGGTGCCTTTGCATGGAATGGACCTTCCATCTGTTCTGGCTGAGGCAACTGGACAAGTGATCTGTGAGAGAAATAGTCCCTGTGTTTCTTTCCCAGCAAAGGATTGGAGGCTACCCAGTTTCATTCCTTTGTGGGGAGGCAAGTTAGCAGACAGGCAGCCTCTGAATGGATGTGGATCCATCACTAGGGGGTGTTTTGGCCAGATATTGCCAGTCTGCTGTGACATTTTGACCATTTTTAGTGTGTCACACACTGTGAAATATCAGACTGTGTGCAGCTGCATTTGGATAGCAGGGATCTACATAGTATAACGAGCAGAATTCTACCTTGTCACTAGTGTGAGAATGGAGACCAGAAGAGGTGACCAGCAGCGTCACATTTCTGAGTCCATTACACACTTTTACCCTGTAAGAGTAGATGAGGACTATCTACTTTCTTATTATTCATGATTTAGTGTGATGAATATTTTGCCTGCACACATGTCTTTGTATCACATGTGTGCCTGGTGTCCACAGGAAGAGGGCAGAAGAGGACTCACTGAAACTGGAGTTGCAGATGGTGTGAGCCACTGTGCGGTTCTAAGAATAGAGTTTGAGTCATCTGCAGGAGAAGCCAGTGCTCTTAAACACTGAACCATCTCCCCAGCTTAAGGATGATCATTCTGAATTCTGCCTTGTATGTTCCATGTAGTTCTCCTTGAGTTGGTGACTAGACTTATGCTTATGTGATATTTTAGTGTGGAGTGGGTGCATTAACTCTGGACCACCATGCTTGAATGCATTGGGTATCTGCCCAGCTGGTGTACCCCATCATCTTCAGGGATCCCAATAAATGGGTGGTTTTCTGGATCCCAGCTTGTGAGAAAGGAAAGAGGTGATGACTTTCCAAGAGTCATATAATGCAGCAGCATCATCACGAGTTTGTGATTGGCCACAGCAGGCTCATTCTGCCACTCTCATCTCCTTTCGATGACCAAGAGGCCTCCAGCCACTTGGTAGTGAGCACTTTGGCCAACAGCTGAAAAGCCAAAACAATACAAAACTCACCACGTCATGTTGTGTGCGCCCCTTGAAGTAGTCCTGTGAAGCACTCTCTTGAGTGATGAAGATCTCCTTCATAGGAGAGCTTGGTTTATTAGCCGTCAGAAGCTTTGGAGATGTGTAGGATAAGTGCAGCCCACTGCGGCATCTTCTCAACTCTTGCATCCAGGATCTGAATTATGTAGGTATCAGTATTAAGCATGCAACTCCATGCAGGCTTTTTTTCTGGCAGCATTCTGAGTGACTGGCATTGCACAGCTAACTGACCCCTGCTTCCTGAGCCAGCTGCTGAAGAAGAAACACCCTCCCATACAGATAGAGTAAATATCACACTGAAATGCCAGCCAGGCCGAGCATGCAGGACACCTGGGAGGACTGGTGTGCGTAGCAAGATGGTGATTAGGAAGTAAAGGGCAGGAGTGGTGTTGAGAGAAGAGGGAGGGGATCCAGAGTGTTTGTCAGGCGTAGAAGACCTGGCCCTGCATCTCTTTCCTTCTCTTCTTTTGGTTTATGTGAGGAACAGTGGGCATCGGCATAGGATGAATATTGTAAGGAGTGAGTTGATAGTTCTCCTAAGTCCTGCACAGCTGCTTGAGGGAAGGGAACACACCTGAGGCTTTCAGAGGTCAGTCAGTGATCACCGCAGGCAATTGTTAGATTGACCACGTTGTTAGAAGAGTCACCCCAGTGTCACTGCAGTTCATAAGCAGATGCGTACGAGCTGATTCCCAACTACTTACCAATATCACACTTGTCCTTTAGAGTGCTGTGTGCTTTGTGCAGGAAAAGGACAGCTCTGCAATGCCAGAGGGCAGTCTGAAATCCGTCGGTGTTTCCTCAGTAACCACTGTCAAAGGAATGTGTCATTGTCTTCGCTCCAGATGAGTGTTAGAAAAGTTAGATATTAAAATCCAGTGTACAGACAGTTTTTCCCGAGAAGAGTCATAGTACAGAAGTCTGAAATACAGTGTAGAAAGTATAGGTCATTGTTCACATCAAAGAGAGATTCATATTCTCCCCAAACTTTAGTTCTTGTTTCCGTTACATATGTAAAGTGTTTTAAGAGTATGTTTCTATTGGTTGTTTTCTGAACTGAGTGTGAACATGGGAGGAAACAGAGAGTATACATTGTGTTCTGTGGAGAGGAGGAAGCTAGTCCATTCTGGCTGTTGCCATCAAGTGCTGCAGACTGGGCACCTTGTAAATGGCAGAATTTCGTCTATCAGTCTTGTTATCTAGAAATCCAATCTTCTGTCTCCCGCTGACCTGGTGTCTGGTGAAGTCCCTCTGTCCAGCTCACCCGTGACTCCTGCCACTGTGTCTTCTTGTATACACAGGAAGACGAGCTCCTAGGGCCATGTTGCCTTTGATGCGGCCGCCAGTGTTTGTGAAGTTCTGTTATTGAAGCTTGAGATCCAGTAAGAATTTTAACCCTAAAGGCATGGTGGTCCTGTGTGTAGGATATTTCTCTGTAGCTGGCACTCCTGACACTGAGGAGGTGAGAGATGAGAAGACAGAGCGCTCACCTGGATGATCGGAGGGGCATCCCAATATCAGTTTGTTCTTTATTTCAAAATTACTGTAATTTAAAAGCTACCTTTGAACTTGCTGAGACCTAGGAACAAGCATCTTTGGAGTTTGGAGTGTACTGTGTCTTTAGAAGGCAGGTGAGCATCCCCTGGGCTTGTTGTGTTCTCTCTGGATCTTAGGTAGACTCCTACAAGTGGAGTGTTGGGCATCCATGGCTTCATAAAGAAGCGGGGACTCTCAGGGCAAGCTCCAGAGCTGGTGTAGATTTTGAATTCCCTATATTAAGATGACCCAAGCCAGCTCTGCTCGTTCAGCTCTCAGGTAGCTGAAGAACAGGCTGTAAGCACAGAGCCCCTCATGCTCTGCCCACCCCTCAGCCTTCCTCCACTCCAGGCAGCAGTGCACCCGGGGGTCGGTGTGGAGAGTTTGTATGCCCACACTCAGTGTACAGCTCCTCTTTGCTCTCGCATGGTGGGTGGGAGAGGGTTTCCCTGCTACAGTCAGTCTCTGGCCATCTTTGGCTGGCAGAAGGCATTTCTCTTGAGCTAGGCGTTCATGCTGTGGAGCTTTTACTTGAGCTGTTAACTGGATGTTACACTCCAGAAGGGAAGAAAATGTCTGACAAAACCACCTTCCCCTCACCTCCAGGCTGTGTTTGCCCTTGGCTTTCTGTCTGCCTACAAGTGGATTTTTTTTGGTTGATGGAGCCATAAGTTTGTCCCAGTGAGATGTCAGAATAAACAGACTTTTAATAACCAAGTCACCTGGTGTCAAAAGTTACATGCTCGCCTGTCAGAGAGTTCCCAGGCAGCATACCAACACAGCTCTGTCACTGGAAGTGTTCCTCATGTCACAGCATAAAGGCCCTGCACCTCTGCAGACAGATCAAAAGGGCTTGTTGACTTTCTCATGTGGCTCTCAAAGCTGCTTTTTCAGTCTTTATAGCACTTGTGTGAGGTTTATTAACCAGGTCTGTGTGCTGTGATCCAAAGAGTTTATTACATTGAATTTATTTTGCAATATTATTTTTAAAAGAGTTGACTTGCATAGACACATTTTTTTTTTTGCCTTTCCCTACTCAGTAAGTAACATGTGGAAAACCTGGCAGCTGTGGCTACCACTTCTCCTGCAGTGGGACCTGCATGGAATACCCCCCCTCCCCCCATAGCTGCACAACCCTTCCACTTCTCTTTCTTGACAATCAAGGGAAGCGAGGAGGGGCATGCATGGTGATTGCAGATTTCAGTTGTGTTGGGGTTGCCGTGGCACTGTCCCTTCCCTAGGTGCTAATGGAGAACCATTAGTTTTGGGTTCACATGCTTAAAAGAAAGTGCCTTGTAGGAGGCATGCTGCTTGTTTGTCCTGGCCGCCCGGCTAGCTCAGTCGGTAGAGCATGAGACTCTTAATCTCAGGTTGATGGGTTCGAGTCCCACGTTGGGCACCAGATGAAGAAGGATGCTTAAAAGAAATCCCACACTAACTCAGAATTGAAAATACTAGAGGGTTATTTATTTAGGGGTAGATTCACAAGTCAATATCCTCTGCTGGAACAGAGAACAGCAAAGAGGCTGGACATGTGCTTTACATCGGCATAAAAAGTATAAGAGGCCATGCCCAAGTGGGCAAGTAACTTAAAGGCTACTGGCGGTAGGAATTCCTACAGCAGTATCTTTTTTGTTTGAACATGAAACCTGATGAATTAGAACCACCATTCTGTTCCTGTGGCCCTTGTTCTCAAAGGACCTCAGCTGTAATGTTATTGGGTTCATGTGTAGTCAGCCCTTGTTTGTGCTTTTTGCACCATGGTTCTATAGGGGCAGAGCACACCCCTGCTGGCCGTGCTGTATTGTATTCTTGACTTTTTAATGTTGTTTATGTCCTCGTTCTTTGGTAGAATGTGATAACAAGTGGGTGATTTTTATGAACAGAAAATAATAAAACTTCTTTTGGAGTGGAAAGGATGGCAGGAACCATAGGCTGTTTCCCTATTTATAGTACTGTTTCATGGTGATGATACACAAGAAGACGGAATTTTCCTTTTTATTGTCTTTTGTGGATTACAGCTGTCATAAACAGTGATGACCTGAGGGAGGCTACCTATAAAACAGCAACAGAGGCAATGGCCATGGGTAAAAATCATTGGTGGTGCATCTCTGTAGAGGCTCTGATAGCCTTGCCCAAGGTTGCAGCTCCATGCTGCCTGCAAGAAGCTAAAATCCATTCTGCCTGTGTCTTTTGTGAGTGCATGCCATAGTGTAAAAGACAACTGGAAAGTAAGAGTTAGAGCTCATCAACAGGGGTGTGTCTGGAAGGACCCACTCTGGGTTCATGCAGTCACTGGGGATCATGGAGGAACCGCTCCTCACTTACACATCCTCCCAGTGAAGTCCCATGCAGTGACCACAGCAAAAGGAAAGCTTGTGGGAGCAGGTGTGTTCTCCATGAGGTGTCTGTCTTCTGCATGTGAATTGTAGGAATCAAGGTTTTCTGAAGGAAGGGACTCAGGGCATCAGTTTGCACTTGGAACATATCTTGTCTGTAGATAGAAGTTTCTGTCCCTCCTGGTTCCACAGCCATTCAGTCCCAAAGAAACATACAGAGGCTTATAGTAATTATAAACTGTTTGGCCTATTAGCTCAGGCTTATTGTTAATTAGCTCTTACAACTTAAATTAACCCATAATTCTTGTCTGTGTTTAGCCATGTGGATTGGTACCTTTTATCAGGAAGGCATTCTCATCTTTCTTTCTCTGCGTCTGGTTGGTGACTGACTCTGCCTTTTCTCTTCCCAGAATTCTCCTAGTGTGGTTGCCCCGCCTATACTTGTCTGATGGCAGCTTTCCTTTGTTTACATTCTATGTGTCACCTGTGTGGTGCTGTGTTTGCTTTGCCTATAGATTCTAATTGGTGAGTTGGAAAAGTTCTTACAGTGTTGAAGTCTCTCACAATGATGACAGGGTTTTCTGGAAGTCTACTGTCAGAGATTCCAAGAAGCCCGACTTCAAAATGGCTTAGTTATTAGGGGCTGGGACTGTGATAGTGGCAGCAGGAAGCTGCTCTATCCTTGACTTGGATGAGGTGGATCTTGTGTATGGTCACTGGTGGTTTTCATGTCATTTCTTCTTACAACATCCCTGATCTCTTCTCCCTGGTCCTTAAGCCTACTTTGGACTTGTCCTAGAAGGAAACATCCAGGAACTTCCTTAGTCCTGCTGGTTGGTTGCTTCCTCCAACTCTCATTTAAAAGATTGACTAGTGAGCCAATAGTGGCACAGTCAATATGACCCTGGAGCACCTGGGACCATGGGTTGGCACCTACATGACTTAGGGTGGATGACTACCCTCTAGAGATCTTAAGCCAAGTGCTGTGAAGGTCACTCTGTTCCAGGACTCCAGATGCACAGGAGAACAGAACATAGCTAAGTGTCTGCACTTTACAGAGCCAAGAACTAAGTGTCTGGACTCTGTTGGTTACTTTCCCTTAGAACCAGTCTCTATGGTGTGTTTCTATAAATGGAGTTGTAGTAACTGGCAAAAATATCTGACAGCAGAAACCTAGGGAAGGAAGGGTTTGTTTTGGCTCTTTGTCTGAGAGTGTGGTCAGGGAAGGCACGACAAGAACAGTTAGTAGCTGTGGTGTCAGGAATGTGGGTTAGGAAGCAGAGACGGATGCTGGTGCTCACTCCCTTTCTCTTTTCTGGTTAGTCCAGGACCCCAGTCCCTGAGATGATGGTTGCCATGGCTGTGGTGATTCCTCCTCAGCTAACACTCTGGGTAGAAATGGCTGGAACACTGACAGTGTCCTTAAGTGTCACTTGGCCCTGATTACAAGGCACACCTGCCTCTGCTGGGCTTTAACCTAGGGTTCCTGGTGAACAGGTGGTGTTGAGACTCCAGCCTTCCTGTAGTGCACAGGAGACAGCCATGGGTCATGGTTAGGAGAAGTGCTCTTCATCTCAAGCCCTGTACATCGAGGCGAAACCTTAGTGCTGTCAACATTTAGTCCGCGTTCTGATGGCTAAGGAGTGATTGCCTGGAGGAAGAATTCGTGTTACTTTTTGGTCAGTTTCCTTATGTTGCTATGATCCACACCCCTAAACTCTGCAGTCATCAGGAAACTTGTTCAACTTTGCCATGTCTGGAACTGACATGACCAGTTGGCTTTGAGCCCTACCTGAGGACTTCAGTTGAGGGACCCCAAGGGTTTTCCGGTGCTGGGCTCTGAACAGGAAAGTCAGATAGTTGTAAGGTGAGAACCTAAGAGCCCAGTCCATTGCAGCTACCTTTGAGGTCCCAGAAAGGCACAGTGCTCCTTGGTTGTTGGTGCATGCAGGGTGTGTATGTGGGAGTGCATGTGAGTTTTCAAAGGATGCCTCTGGTGACCAAGAGTTGCTGCTGCTACCATCAGCACAGGAAGAAGGAGCCAAGGCTGAAGCACTGAGCTGATGCCATGTGTAAGCACATGTTTAATTCCCTGACTCTGAATAGGGAAGAGAACACATGTCGGGCAGGTACCGTACCACTGAGCCAGATCCCAGCCTTGCTCAAGCAGGCCTTGAACTCATGGCCCTCCTGCCTTGGCTTAGCTTCCCAAGAGGCTGCAGTTAAAGGCTTCTGGCATCAGTTGTAGGTACATGGTCACCAAGCAGGCAAAATATGTGTTTATTTTAAAGACAGTGTCTCACAGGGTAGCTCTGGCTGACCTGGAACTAACTATGTAGCACAGGCTGACCAGGAGCTCACCATTATGTAGACTAGGCTGACCTACTGACCTAGAGCCTACTGTATAGCCCAGGCTGGCCTAAAACTCACAACGATCTTCCTGCCTTTGCCTCCTGAGTGCTGGGGTTAAATCATGCTGACATATCTCTCTATTCTCAATGTACTCTTTCAGGGGGATATTTTTTTCTTGCGGGTTTGCATCTCAGCCTTTAACTTGCTAATGGAAATCATTTGTGACTTTCAGTTTCTTAAAAAAAAATGATGTCATTGAAATTCCTCACTCAGTGTTTTGGGAAAAGAAAGCTTTCTTTTTCCTTACAAGTATTTTCCACCTGTGGCCTGCTAAATCCCATGACCTGCGCTCTCTCCTCCAACACATGACTTTTGACTAGAGGCGTGTCGGTCTTCACCCAAGGGAGGTGGCCTTTTGTCCTTTTGTTGGAAGTGAGGGCACTGTGAATCAAGGACAGGGCGTGGGAAAAGGCTGTCATGGCATCTGAGAGCTGTGGGGCTGGGAATGCAGATGCTCGTCAGACAGGGTTGGAGACTGTGCTTCTAGTTAGAATCTGAGGACACGGGATGAACAGGGCGGGCATTCTGTCTCTCCTGTGTCAGGGTGCCAGCCAACCTATCCCTGGGCTGTCTTGGCAAAAGCTTGGGCCATTTTGATTTCCTCTGAACTCCTAGGTGGGTATTCTGTGGTCTAATCAGAAGAGTCTGTCAGTGTGGCCTGACAACCAACACCGTGTGTGCTCACTCCTCCCAGTGGTTGTCCTGAGTGGAACAGGAAGTGTTGCCACCATTCTGAGGATTCCATGCCTGTTCTAAAGATAGCAACAAGGTCAGTGATGAGGAGGGCGCCCACATGTTTGGGACAGTGGCAGCATGAAGGGACATTAAGTGGGTGACTTTGGGTATTTTTACTGAGAAAAGACTGAGCATGCTGAGTCAAATGAGCCAATGAAGAGCCCTGTGGTCCTGCTAATCTCTTTGCTCTGGCAATGATGCAGCCAGCATTCGCCTCCCACTCACTGGGGCCCTCCCGTAAATAAAGTTTTATTACATTGTGCCTGCCAAAGTTTGGCCTGCGTCTCCTGTAAGTGCTTTTATACATCAGGGAGAGCTCTGCTGGTCCAGAAGCCATACTGCTCATGGTGTTGTTCACCATCCAGCCCTCGTGGAGGAGGCTTGATGACACCAGCTCAGGCTATTTGATGCAGTGACTCCTGACTTTGAGGTTTTCTAATTTTTGCTGAACAAACTGTGGATTTTACTTAATGTTGTGAGTTTGTTACAGTTTATTTTCCAGTCGAATAGATTTGATTGCATTCTAAAAGAAAGACTGGTGATTCTCTGGTGCTGTAATTCTTCACCCCCTCAGGCCTCTGCTCACTGAGAATTTACCCCGGTGAAACACTGGTGAAGAATGAGTCCTCACACGTCAGCAAGTGCTTCTGTGAAGGCTGCCTTTTAGAGATGGGTCATAAAGAACAAGGTCACAGGAGAACTGCAAGCAGCCTCTCATGCTTTACAGGATATACGGACACCTCATTGACAAGGAAATGCAAATCAAAGCAACAAATACACTTTTGGGGGAATTGGACGTTCTTAGCACAGTGGCCAGAGTCACGTTTATGACCAAAAATGGAAATACACCTTTGTGGGAAGAGCTGCAGCCACATTTGTCAAACTGGAAATTGCAGTCCCAAGAACTGATTTTCAGCATGTGCTAAAAAGTTTTTCTCCCAGATACCTACTGCTTTATCATAAATCAGTTGTGTGAACAATTGAAAAAATCCCAGAAAACCATCATGTTGTAGTAACCAGATTTTTTTTTAAATATTTATTTATTATGTATACAATATTCTGTCTGTATGTCTGCAGGCCAGAAGAGGGCACCAGACCTCATTACAGATGGTTGTGAGCCACCATGTGGTTGCTGGGAATTGAACTCAGGACCTTTGGAAGAGCAGGCAGTGCTCTTAACCACTGAGCCATCTCTCCAGCCCCTAGTAACCAGATTTTAAAGTCACAGAAATCCTGGGACTGGAGAGATGGATCAGTGGTTAAGAATATTTACTGTTCTTGCAGAGGACCTGGGTTTGATTCCCAGTACCCACTTGGCAGCTCACAACCACCTGTAACTCTAGTTCCAGGGAATCTGATGCCCGTTTCTGGCCTCTGTGATTACCAGGCACTCATGTGGTACACAGACATACATGTAGGCAAAACACCCAGACAAATAAAATAAAAATTTAAAAATATTAAGAATTACAGAAATTTGTATACTGACTTCTGTGGAGCCTGTGGATAGAAGTGTATGTATTGGACCTAGGAGGTTGTCCAGGATATATTTTAAGAAGGAACAGAGGTTGCCCAATGATGCCAGTGGCTGGTGACAATCCTCCAGGGAACCTCTGTGATTGTGTTATTTGTACCCTGCATGTTAGAGATGGCCTAGAGAGCATGTGTCCTGAACAGAGTGTCATCTTAGGTGGGGAGAATCTGAGGGATGCCAGCCTTTCTAAATTCACATCTTTTGACTTGGGCCTTTAACTTTGTGTGTGAAGAATTAATTAACACCAAGGTTCAACAAAGTGTTGCAAAAGCTGGTGCCACCCTGAACTTAATGCCCAGAGGAAGATCCTTAATACCCACTGAGCACTGGTTATTATTTGTTAACAAGATTTGTTAGATGTGGGTGGTTATGTTTTCTGAACTACTGAAAAGGAGAGAGGACAGTGCTGGCAGGGGGCACCTGGGAACAGAAGGGATGGTCAGCTGAGCTTGAAGAGCAGGGAAGCCAGTGCCCAAACACACAGCAAGTCTTTGTGCTAAGCCCTGAAGGCAGCAAGATGAGAGATACAGGGAGAGGGAGAGAGAGAGAAAGAAAAAGGGAGAGAAAGAGGTAGAGAGCACATGCTCCAGGTGGGTTCCAGCCACCAGGGTTAAGATAACAGAAAAGGTGAACTTTTAAGTGAAATAAATGTCTCTAGACAAATGACGGTGGAGTCATGCCGGGTTCTCTGGCAGAAAGAGCTGGGGGGTGGGCAGAGCTGGAACCACAGGAATCTTCCCTGGGGCTGAATGGGATGGTACATTTTTGACTCAGCCCTCTCCCCTGGGCACTGGGGAGAAACACACCCACTGAGTCTAGAGTCTGTCAAAGCAGGAACTCATTTAATGGTGTCAGGCAGGGACTTATATAGGGTTGTGATGGGGTGGAGAAGCTTGGGATGGCTTGAGGTGGAGTAAGGAACAAGGGCCAATAATATTCTTCCACGCTAGTGGTGGCTGGTCAGAGGCCGGCCTAAGTTGGGTAGCCAGAGACAGGTCTCCAAACTCGAGTTAGGCTCAGGAAGTTACACTAGGTCTCACCAAACTCAAGTTAAGCTTAGGAAGTTACAGGCCCAACAGAATCACATACAACAAAATTTATGGGGTGCAGCAAAAGTACTTCTAAGAGGGTATTCTGTAGTGATGAGTATCCATGTTAAGTTTATAGTGATGAGCATCTTCATGAAGCATACAGTGATGTGTGAGTGTCTGCATGGTGTGAAGTGGAGAGCGTCTGCAGTGAGTGTGTACTGTAGAGTGTCTGCAGTGAGTGTGTACTGTAGAGTGTCTGCAGTGAGTGTGTACTGTAGAGTGTCTGCAGTGAGTGTGTGGTATTGAATATCTGCAGTAACTATATAGTGGTTAAGTACTTTCATTAAGTGTGTGGTAAGTATCTGCATTACATGTGTGGTGGCATTAAGAAAAGAGAGCACATGAAGCACCCAGCATGTGGCAGGTGATGACATGCAGTGCTTGGTATGAGACAGGCGGTGACATACAGTGTCTGGTATGTGGCAGTATATTGCATAAGGCGGTGGTGATATGCAGTGCCTGTCATGTGGCAGGTACTGCAGTGTTGTTGTAGCAGGCTTCCTGTTGAGAGCTGCATTGAACTAAGATTGGCTGGGCAATATAGTTCCATAAATATGATAAGCTAAAGTCCTGAAAAGATAAAATTCAATAACTTTAGTTTTGCCTTTGGAGTTTAAGAGCTTCCAAATTTGTGTCCCCACAAAGAACATCAACACCACAGATAATATGCTGATAGAAGCGCGGTATGGCAGAGAGCGCGGTGTGGCAGAGAGCGCGGTATAGCAGAGAGCGCGGTGTGGCAGAGAGCGCGGTGTGGCAGAGAGCGCGGTGTGGCAGAGAGCGCGGTGTGGCAGAGAGCGCCGTGTGGCAGAGAGCGCGGTGTGGCAGAGAGTGCGGTATAGCAGAGCACTGTGACTGGTGCCCTTGGAATTCCAGGTGAAAAAGCAACACTGCCTAATAATGCATTTGGGGCAAGGCATGCAAGCTGCATATGTGAGCTCTGACTTTAGCATAAGGCTGCCCTGTAGGTTACCATTTGGAATGGGAGCAGACACATTTGGAGGCTAAGGACAGAGGGGCCTAAGAGTCTGTGTCTATCAATGGCCTGCAGGGTTTTACTTAACCTGCTTCCAGCAGTCACAAGAGTTACTTCCCCAGTGGACCTCTTCCCGAGGAGGTGCCTGTACTCTTGGGGAGCAGCCTGCAAATAGGCTTCTCCCCTGTGAGCTGTACCTGATATGTGGGGTCTCTACTCATTTCTCCTCTGTGCCTCATAAGTATACTGGACATATCACCTGTGTAGTGCTTTTTCAAGCTGTGGGAACTGGCGTTTGACCAGGAATGCAGACATTCAGCTTTGAACAGTGTCTGTATGTGTGTGTGTGTGGGGGGGGGTGCACCTGCTACTCAGAAAGGCAAGGGTTGGTCCTGTGTGTCCAGTTAGGGCAGCTCACTGCTCTCTGCAGGAGAGGCAATGAGAGGAGGCACCCTCTCCCACATGTGGACTATGGTTCCCTGTACCTGACTTGCCCTTCCCAGGGTCAGTTATGGGCCTATGAAGAGCGATGATGCTCCCAGCTCATATCAGAAGGGCATGTAAGATGCTGGCGTGCTTCTGATAAACGCCAAGGAATTTCCCCCTCTTGACCCTTTCCATTTTGTCTTGCTGTCTGTCACCTGAAAAACACTAGAGGCACAGAGCTCTATTTCAGGGAACTTCCTGTCTATAAGCAGGCAGTCTCATGACTTTCTAGATGCCACCTAGCATTGTCTGTGTGCTTATCTAGTGAGCATTTAGTGAGATGAAGGGCCAGCCTGTGATGCCATCATGTACGTGTCCAGCTCCTGGGGTCCTAGAACAAGGATGAGCCTCTCTGGGTTTGGTGAACACCGTGTCTGGCCTGCCTGCTCCTTCTAGGCTATATAGACACTGTCTTTAGGTTTTATATTCGTTGTAACCTTCAGAACACAAGTAACAGGGACTTTGTGTCTGGGACATGAAGCTTTTGTAAGTGCTCAGCTGTGAAAACTCAAAACCAGGCTATTTTCTAAAGCAAATGAATGCTGCCCGCTGTGAGCCTTCAGCTCGTGACGCTTCTTTTCAAATTAGAATATATTTCTCCTTTTTAGATATAAAGGTTACTTCTACAGCAACTTGAAAATAGTTTTATCCATTCCCCTGTTCAAAATACTGGGAAATGTGAGTTTTTTCTTAGAGACAGACAGATCTACAAATGAGCAGGTAGGATGAGGAGTGTGTGTCTTGTGCTGGTCAGGGGAAAGGTGCCGCTGCAGGCTTGTGTTAGCTGGATTGATGTCTTGCGCACCAGGTCCTATGAGTATGGAGTTAGGATGGCCTGAGATGCATGTCAGCTGTTTCTTTGTGGGCAGGCGACTCCTCACTGCTGCAACCACGTCTGACAGAAGCAACTGCAGGGAGGAAGGCTGCATTTGGGCTCGCGGTCTGAGGGGATGCAGTTTGTTGTGGCAGAAAAGGCATGGCAATGGAAAGAAGCTTCTTGCTTGTGTGTCCGTGGATTGGAAACAACTCCGGTGGAAGAGAAGCCAGCCTATAAACATCAAGGCTCACCTACACTGCTGAGGCATCGTGGGTGTAGCTTCACAGGTGTATCTAGGAGACGAAATCTGACGGCAAACTTTCTGTTCCTCTGGCTCTTAGAATCTTTCTGCTCCTTTCCCATGGTGTTTCCTGAGCCTTAGGTTCAGGAATTGTGTGATAGATCTGTCAGTTAGCTCTGGGCCCCTCATGGTGACTTATTCTCTGTATTTTCATCTACTGTGGTTTTTCTGTAATGATCTTCATCTATTGTAAGGAGCCTTTTTGATGAGAAGGGTAGGACCTATACTTCACCTGTGGGTGTGAGGATAAATATTCAGAATGTTGTTTATGGTTTAGTGACATGGTTGTCATAGGTTCTCCTCTGAGATCATGACTTCACTAGCCCTGGGTTTCCTGTACCAGGCGTGAGTTTCTTCTTGCTAAGTGGCCTTAAGTCCAACCAGAGAGCTGTTGGGTTATCCTCAAAGCATGCATGCCTCTACTACCCCTGAGAGCTACTGTGCCATGATGGTTGTTGCTTTAGTTCATAGGTGTTGTGTCTGGGTGGACTATTGGTTGTTTTCCCTTGGAAACTTGCTAAGCTGATGTAAGTTTATTAAGAAGTAATAAGCAGGGGTCTGGAGGGATGGCTCAGTGGTTAAGGGCACATACTGCTTGCTCTTCCTGAGGAACTGAGTTCAATTCCCAGCACCCACCTCAGGTGGCTTACAGCTGCCTGTCATCCCAGCTCCAGGCAGATCTCACACCTCTGACCTATGTGGGCACCTGCATTCATGTGCACATATTTCCACATAGACATATTAAAATTTAAAAGGTAAAAAAAGAAGTACAGCAGCAAGTTGGACAGTGGTGGTGCCCACCTTTAATCCTCACACCCAGAGGCAGAGGCAGAGGCAGAGGCAGAGGCAGAGGCAGAGGCAGAGGCAGAGGCAGAGGCAGAGGCAGAGGCAGAGGCAGAGGCAGAAGCAGATGGATCTCTGTGAGTTTGAGGCCAGCCTGGTCTACAGAGGGCAATACAGGACAATCAGGGCTATTACACAGAAAAACCCTGTCTCAAAAAAACCAAACCAAACCAAAACAACAACAACAACAAATATCCCAGCCCCTCCCCAAACAAATAAAAAAACCAAGCAAACAAAATGGGAGGGGGCATGAAATGGCCAGGATCAGCTGAGAACCAAGTAAGACAATGTTGGCAAACAGAACATGAGGTATTGGCCGGGCAGTGGTGCCTTTAATCCCAGCACTCGATAGGCAGAGGCAGGTGAATCCCTGTGAGTTTGAGGCCAGCCTGGTGTATAGAGTGAGTTCCAGGACAACAGACTCCAAAGCTACACAGAGAAACCCTGTCTTGAAAAATTTAAAAAAAAAAAAAAGAACATGGAGTATCTTTAACACTGCCATAGGATTGATAACCACAGCCTAGTGGGGAAGAGTTGTGTAGGCCTTGTCAGCCCATTAGTTTCCTGGCTGCCTAGACCCAAGTAATCACACAGAAACTATTTTAATTGCTACACGATTTGGCCAATTAGCTCAGGCTTCTTATTAACTAACTCTTACATCTTAAATTAACCCATTTCTATTAATCTATGTATCACCACAAGGCTACCAGGAGTCTTTCTCCTTAGGCAGCTACATGGTGTCTCTCTCTGACTCAGCCTTTTTTGTCCCTACATTCAATTTAGTCTTTCTGCCTAGCTCTATTCTGCCCTGCCATAGGCCAAAGTAGCTTCTTTATTAACCAATGGTAATAAAACATATTCACAGCATACAGAGGGGAATCCCGTATTAGAGTTGGGTCTTCAGAAACCACAATCTTGACTTCTGTGAGGCATTGGCTTTAGTGTCAGATAGGCCTTACCAAAGCTGTTCCTGGAGAAGGGCACAGAACTAGAGTTCGCTTTGTTGCCTGGACTTTCTCACCCAATATGATCTTTTCTTGTTCCATTCATTTACTTGCAAAGTTATGGTTCCATTTTTCTTTAGTCTGTATAGTATCACATTTTCATTATCTGTTTGTCAGGTGAAAGACATCCCAGTTGTTTCCACTTCGTGGCTGTCGTGAATAGAGCGGCGAAGGGCATGGCTGAGGAATTACTGTAGATTGCTGAGTCCTTTGGCCATGTGCTGGGGATTGGTACAGCCGGGTCACGTGGCAGATTATTTTTAGCCTTTTGAGGTCTCTCCACACTGATTTCCAGAGTGGCTGGACCAGCCTGTAATCTCACTTACAGTGGATAAGGTTCCCCTTTCTCCACATCCTCTCCAGCATTTGTTGTTGCTCTTTCTATTCTGATGGGGTCATATGGAGTCCCGAAGGCCCTTTAATATGCAGTTGCTAGTGATGAGCTTTTCTTTCTTATTTGGATATTTCTTAGCATTTACCCCCTTGCTTTGAGAACTTTCTGTTTAGATCCCAGTCCCCCTTAATGATTCATTTCTTTTTTTATCTTGTTTTGTTTTCTTTTTCTTTTTTTGACACTTTGTCTTTTGAGTCCTTCATATGTTATGGATATTAATCCTCTGTCAGATATGCTACTGGCTAAGAGTTTCTCCCATCCTATGGGCTCCCTCTTCAACATCTTCTCCACTGATTGTTGTGTAGAAGCTTTGGGGTTTTATGAAGTCCTACTTCTTAGTTATTGGCCTCAATTCCCAGGCAAATGGAATTCTGTTCAAAAAGTTCTTTCCTGTACCTGTGTCTGTAGCCTATGTTTTCTTCTAGCCTTTTGAGTGTTTCAGGTTTCACATTCAAGTCTTTCTTTCTTTCTTTCTCTCTCTTTCTCTCTCTCTCTCTCTCTCTCTCTCTCTCTCTCTCTTTCTCTCTCTCTGTTTCTCTTTCTTTCCTTTTTTTGCTGCAATAAAAATATGCTACAGATATGAACAGAAGGTTCTCAAAAGAATTAAAAATGTCTAAGAAACATCTAAAAAAAATTAAGTTCATTGTCCCCAACAGTTAGGGAACTGCAAATCAAAACAACTTTGAGATTCTTACTACAGACAGAATGGCAGATATCAACGAAACAGCCTACAACAAATACTGGAAAGGATGTTGGGAAAAGGGAGCCCTCGTTCACCATGTACCTTGATAATATCCATCCCAGCTCTCTAAGACATTTGCTTTTTGTTAACCCTTCAGATCCATGGTTAGAATAGTTGGGCTGCAACAGTGGGAAACGGCTGTGATTGGCTCAGACAAGGTGGCCTGTCGAGAGCCTGGAGTATGGGTGCAGCTCTCAGCTCTGCCCTTCTCACCTCTGCAAGGTATTGCCTTTGCCCCACCAAAGACATCACGTGTGAAGTCCTTTCTCCCGGTGCCTTCTGCAGTTGCCTACTCCTGTGTGCCAGCTGTGTGCTCCTTAGCAAGTGGTGAGCTGTGTCATATGAGCACCCGAGTCAGCCTGGGGTGCTCTTGTGACTTGTGGCCTGGAAGACTGACACTCCGGTACTGGCTGGTTTAATTCTTGATGAGATTTGTTCTCCAGGCTTATACGGCTGCCTTCTTGCTATCCTCACATGGCAGAGAGACAGGGCTTCAAACTCTGCTCTCGCCTCTCCAGACACTCAGGTCCCATTCAGAGAGCCTACCTTCATTATCTTCTCCCACCCAATGTGTCCATCATGCTGGTGGTTACAGCTTTGACATTTGACTCTGGGGACACTGAGAGAAAGGTAGTGGCTCTGACATGTGTCATTAGATGCCAGTGTTAAGAAACACTAGAGGCTTTGGGCCAGGAACGAGCTTGCTGAAGTATGAAAGATCTTTGTAAAAGCTGTGGCTACAGGCTCAGGGGTCCCTATTGGTCACATTAATATTTGGCATTTGTCTTTCTTTAGCGTCGTGTGGGAGCCGATGGGGGATGGGAAGAAGGTCATTTCTCTGGCTGACAGCCACATCCTGCTGTGGGACCTCCAGGCTAGCTCAAGCCAGGCTGTGGTGAGTAAGAAGGACAAAGGTCTCACTGGGTGGTCTTTGGAATTGGACCTTTTGGGTTGAATTCAGAATACACTTCCTTGTCCATACATCTGGAATTTTGAAATTAATTATCGCATAGGAATGATGCAGGGACGGAGGTGTAGAGCAGAGAACTGAGTGCTAGGCCTTATGGGTTCAAGTGGAAAGCACTGTGAAGTGGGACTGAGCCTCACTGAGGATGGCTTCAGGTCCAAGTGTGCTCTTTTCCCAAGGCCTTTTTAAAGCCACACTTGAGGAGGGACACTTATGCAGGCTTGATTCCACATTGCTGGCTAGCTTCCCCTGCATTTACATGAATTTTAAAAACGAATTCAAGTACTTTCTTGGGACTCAGTTTGTTTTCGGATACTCATTTTGAGTATTTTGCTTTTTGTAAGCTAAGTATTGTGTGTATTTTTCATGTTTTATTCCTTAAATCTTTCTTTTGTAAAATGTGTTTACAGGCGTTCATAATTTCACTGCACTCGTTGTCAGAGTATCAGTTGTAGGAAGAAGAAACCGTATAGTGCCATGTCCCCAGGGCCACATCGTCACCTTCACAGTAGCCGAGGTCTTATGTTTATTTGTTCCCATAATGCTTGCTGAGCTCCTTCCCTCATGGTGCTTTACAATATTAATAATGCCCCTAGGTTAAAGAGAAAACATGAGTGATGATGTGTGGTTATTAATATGAGGTATAGATGCTAGGCTTCTTAAAATATTAACTGACTTTTTAAAGCTTAAAAACTCTGGCCATACTACCAAGTAAAGTTTGGGTTGGCCTGTTTCCTAGAGCACTGATGATATTTAAGGGAAAAAGTCATTTTAAAAGACAATTTTTAAAAATCACCATATTCTATACGATAATCCCAGAGCCACAGAACTTTTTAAAGTAAAAGTTGGGTCAGGGGATGTAGTGCCTTGGCTCGCCTGTTGACAGGTCCAGGCTGGGCACACGTTCATGACCTCCACCGTAGCAGATCTGGGGTAGGGCTGGGCTATAGTTGGCCAGCCCTCCAGCTCCTCCTTCAGCTGTGTCTTAGCTGTCAAAGCTTTCAGAAAGAAAAGGGAAATACTCCTCCCCCGCACATCAGGCAGGCTTGCGATGCCCCTGGGGAAGAGCTAGTACAGCCTCCCTGGCACTCTTGGTGTCCCTGAGCTGGGACTGTGCCCAGCAGAGGCCCAGGGGGTATGTCTTAGCTCAGGAGGTCCTGCTTGCCCTTGGCCGTCCTGTGCTGTGGTCAGATGGTGAACACATCTTCACACCCCAAGTCCTCGCTAAAGCTTTTCATGGTGGGGTGATTAATCTGTAACTTATTTTCTGCAGAGACCAATTTAGTTTTCTCTCCCCCTTTTTTTATCTGCTGTCAGCAGTTCTGTCAATATCTCTTTGTGACCCAGTGCCGTGGTATTTAATACAGAAACCTTCCCATCGATTGCAGCCTCCTCATACAGGCTTCTCCTTTTCCATTGTTTGAGGATATTGCCTTCTGTGGTGAATCTAATCTTATGCTCCCTGCATCATTACCTTCTGCAATTAAATTGGAGATCCTTTGCCATTTATAATCATTAGCTGAGCCCTGGGGAGGCCTGGAGTGGGCGGGTCTACGGGGTATGTGGACAGCAACCAAGGCTTGGGTGGCCTCCCTGTTTCCATCCACTCGCTCATCTCCACACCCTGCTGCCTGCCCTCTGTGGACATCAGTGCTTCCGCCAAGGGGGCAAAGCACAGACCCTGGTGATGCTCTTGCCTAGTGTCCACACATAGCTCTCACACACAGTCCCTCCTGTGAAGAGACACAGTGTTGCCTAAAGTTCTACAGGAATGTTTCCTATGACTTTTAGGTCTCTTTCCCCAGAACTAGGTGTGGTTTGGAAGTATTTCTCCTGCCACATTACCTATTTTTCATCTTTTTGTATGGGCTTGCACAGAGCCCATAGGTTTTGCTGTTTTTTTCTTGCTTTCTTTTTTAATGTTATATTTATTCATTGAGGATTTTACATGTTTTGATCATATTCACTCCCTCCCCATTCCTTCCAGATCCTTCTCCACCTCCCTACCCACCCAACTCATTTTTAATTAGCATACAAATTATATATTTCATTATGGCATTTTTGAAACAATTTTTTTGTTTTTGTTATTTTTCTTCCACCCTACCACCCCATATTTTCCCACCTCGAAGGTTTTCATGGAAAAAAAAAATAGACTTTACACAGCACAAGCCTATAATTCCAGCTAATCAGGATGCTGAGGCAGGAGGATTGTAATTTAAAGCTTTCTTGACTATAGAGTGTGTTCAAGGTCGGAATGGATAACTTAGTAAAACACTGTTCAAAATAAAAGTCAAAAGGATGCAACTCTACCACAATTGTAGAGCACTTCCTAGCAGGTCCTGAAATGCTCTCTAGAATAGCAGAAACCTGAACTAAGCGATACCTCCAGTCCCCTGAGCAGCATCCTTGACAGCTTCATGTTGTTAGCCATGCACATTGCATTGCATCCCCAAAGTCCACAGTACACAAGGCTCGCCTTGGATCCTGTGGTCCAGATAAGATGCAGAGTGATGGGGCTCCGTGCTGTAGTGCCCTGCAGGGGCCTCCCCTGCCCTAAAGACCCAGTGTTCAACCCGTTTTCTCTATGCTCGTCTTGCTCCTCCGGTAACTACCTATCTTCTTACCTCGTCACTATTTGCTCAGCTTCGTCTTTTCTGAATGTCACAGAATTGTGCGGTTTTCAGCTCAGCTTCTTCCACTTTGTCTTCTCATAGCCTGATTACTGCTTCTTACCCAAACACTGTTCCTCTTGGGGACTGTCCTTGGTTTAAGCCTGACAATCCCAAGGACCCATGGATTCTGAAGGCTTTCTCATCCAGATCTTCCTAGGTGCCTGGGTTTCCACGTCCTAGACTGAGGTTTGTGAGCCATTTGAGTTAATAATTATCTAGAGTCTCACATATTGGACTCCACCTAGATGGATGGGGGTCTTCCACCAGCCAGGTGAGTATGAAGGGTAGTTTCCTGACTTGCTTTGATGTGCATTTTGTAGGGTACATATAGGTTTCCTTAAGTGCTTCTGGGTTTGTTCTACTGGTATTTGCAGCTGTGGCTTCTCTGGCTTCACATCTGGGACGAGGGACGCCAAAGGAAAGCCTGAAAATAACCCAAGGCCCCCTCTGGTTAACCTTCCACTTCCCCCTCTTGGAGCTGTCCTATGTGACCTGCAGCAGCCAGAGCTTTGCTTTACAGAGCAGAGAGAGCAGAGGAGGATGTGTCTACTGCTCCTTCTATTCAGTAGATCCCTTCTTTGGTGTCTTCCCTTCCTTCCCTGTGTTTGGAGACCTAGATGATAGGAAAATTCTGTTATTCTAATCTGAGAAAGTACACACCCATGTGGATGAATGTTATGTATGTGTCTTTACTCAGCCAGTGCCAGGGGGTGTAGTGATGGGGCAGTGGGGCAGCTTCCCACCGCCCTGCTCTCGGCCACCGGCTAGCTTATACCCCAAAATAACATCACACAAATTGTATTCTTTTAAACACTGCCTGGCCCATTATTTCCAGCCTCTTACTCACATCTTGATTAACCCATATCTAATAATCTATGTAACACCACGAGCAGTGTCTTACCGGGAAATATTCAGCATGTCTGACCTGGCAGCTGGCTTCATCGCATCTCTCTCTCTCTCTCTGTGGAGAGGCATGGCGGTCTGTCTCACTTAGGAGAGGCGTGGCAATTGACTGAGCCATCTACCTCACTTCCTTCTTCCTGTTCTGTCTACCCCACCCACCTAAGGATTGGCCAAGGTAGTTTCTTTATTAAAACAGAAGACCCTCCCACATCAAGGGGGCATGGGAGGAGGTTAGCAAGCAGGCAGAATGAAGAGTGGTGGTTGGCTCCACAGTGCAGACAACAGACCTTACTCTCCATGAATTTCTTGTGGCCTGGAGCTAAGTAAGCTTAGACTCTTAAGAGCCAGCATGTCCCAGGCCTAGGCCATTTGATGTCAGACAGGTACAGGCAGCTTTAGAGGGGCAGCTCCTTCTGACCAGTATTTGAGGACATGTAAATGCAGATGTGTTCTTTGACCCTCCGACTTGGCAGATGAAAGCAAGAGGCTTAAAGAGAACAAAGAACCTTCTAAAGGGGACTTGATACAAGTGACAGCTGCAGGACTTATTCCAGCAAAGGATTCCCAAGGCCCCCGCCTGCCCAGCCCCTGGTTCCATTCTTAGGATGGCGGCATCTCAGAGTCTGGCTCACGCCTTCAGGTTGAGTGTCTGCAGTTGTCCGTAGCCTTGTGCCCAGGGAGAGTGCACTTGATTGGCGGGGAAAGAATATTTAGAAAAGCATGCTGTAAACAAGGCTATTAATGAAACTTGTAAGCTGCTAGTGGAAATGTGAGAAATAAATGAAAATTGGTTTTCTTGTGACACTCATTTCTGGTGTCTTGGCTGGATCATGAGAGTAAATGTCACCTTTTGGGTCTGGACTTGAGGTAGAGATCGGTGAACTTACATTTAGGACAACTGTGCTAGGTGTAGTGCACACCTGTAACTTCAGTGCTGGGTGTAGTGCACACCTGTAGCTTCAGTACCTGGATGTAGTGCACACCTGTAGCTTCAGTACCTGGGTGTAGTGCACACCTGTAGCTTCAGTACCTGGGTGTAGTGCACACCTGTAGCTTCAGTACCTGGGTGTAGTGCGCACCTGTAGTTTCAGTACCTGGGTGTAGTGCGCACCTGTAGCTTCAGTACCTGGGTGTAGTGCGCACCTGTAGCTTCAGTACCTGGGTGTAGTGCACACCTGTAGCTTCAGTACCTGGGTGTAGTGCACACCTGTAGCTTCAGTACCTGGGTGTAGTGCACACCTGTAGCTTCAGTACCTGGGTGTAGTGCACACCTGTAACTTCAGTGCCTGAGGCTGAGGCAAGAGCACCAAGTGTCCATGGTCAGCTTAGGGTACAGAGTGAATTCAGGGCTAAGCCTGAGCTTTATATGTGAAGCTATCTTCTTTTAAAAGCTATTCTCTTTAAGGCATAGAGTTTAGTAATTTACTAATTATATATCTTAATGTGGTCGACTAACTATCTGCATTTTTAGATGTTGTAAACATTATACAGATAACTCATCGATCCCCAGCACTGGAGTCACACGCTGAGCAGCTGAGTGCTGGTATCCCCACCTGTAGGAGTATTTTCTGCCAACAAGGAGATCCATCCACGTCTTTAGGACTAAGTGTGTTTACAGAAAGGAGCTGCTAACACTGGAGTGGTGGTGCAAGCCCAGGTCTCTGTGTTCTGAATGCCACCAGTCCACATCCAGCATCCTCTGACAGGTGGCCCACTGCAGAACCTTGGGCTGCAGTAGATAGGTGATGCCTTGACATGGGTCAGGCTTGCGCTGAAGGGGTACAGGCAAGGGAGTTCCTGTCACCAGGGTGGCACTGCAGGCTTTACGATGGAGGCCTGTTTCTGCCACTTTATAACAGGATGCCTGCCTGTCCAAGTATCTTCAGCCACATCCCTGATTTAGAGATCAGGCATGTAATAGCAGAGTTATGTTAGGACAGAATCTCTCACTGTGACGTGGCTGGCATCTGGCACATACCTGATGACAGCCGGGTGGGCGAGTGCTATGGATGGTAGGCCACTGAGTAGGAGGCTAGCTAGGTGCATGCATGGAGAGGCACACTGGTAGATGCATGAGTACATGGGTTCATGGGTTCATGGATAGATGGTATATATATGGGATGCTAAATAGTACTTGATGTCCAGACTGGATTATTAATAGTGACCACTGAAGATCCTAGGGCAGAGACAAGAAAAGAAAGAAACTAAGGTGTCAAAAAGCAGGTTGTGTTTCCTTCATGATTAAATGATGTTCGCAGAGTCAGCAAGTAATAATCGACATTCAAGCAAGAAAGATGAAGGTGTGTCTGTACACAACTTGTAAGCCCAGCTCTTGAGAGATCTGGGTAGGAAGAGCTCAAGTTCAGTGTCCTTGGTTACCTGGAGAGTGCCCATCTCAGAAACCAAAAAGAAATGAAGCCCACTGTGGACACAGTATAACTTTGTTGCTGCTGGACTTACTTTTCTTTAAGTTGTTCCTCACAAAAAGTCCTGTTCCTGGCCATAGCATTGACTATAACTAGGATGGTCTCTTCAGAAGTCACTGGAGTCTAATTGGTATCACAGAAACAATTTTTGCATTCTGGTTCATCCTGGTAAAAATTTGTGAGTTTGCACATAGAGCCTTCTAGGACTAAGATGTTCTATATAACAGGAGGAAGAGTAAGCAAAGGCCTACAGAGACATTTTTGGTATAAACCAAGTACATGGCCATGATATAGAATTCTACCACCTGGTGTTCGTACTACCCCTGTGTGTATTTTCTATGTAGGAAGACTCCCTTTCCTAGGAGGCCTCTCCAGACCCTCAAACCGGCCACTTTAATATAATTCGGAGTACATCATCCCAGGGAGATGTGCCCCTTATGGTAGTGTATATGTGACACACTGTCCTCTGTGTCCACCGATGTGCAGTGTCACAATCCAGCCATGGTTCCCATACAAACATGGCAGGACCCTGTCTCTACCTTGTGTCCAGGCCCTTGGTTGCATTAGCTTTCTCATTGCTGTGCCACAGTCCCTGTTACTGATGGGGCAGAAAGAAGACACTTATTTTGCTCAGTTTCAGCCCACCATGGTGGTGGCAGAGCAGAACATTCACATCTTGGTGACTAAGAAGCACAGCAAAACAAAGACAGAATTTGGTCAAGGTATAATCTTAACAGGCACATTCCAGGGACTGGAGAGATGGCTTAGCGGTTAAGAGCACTGGCTGCTCTTCCAGAGGACTCGTGTTCAATTCCTAGCACCCACATGACAGCTCACAACTGTCTGTAACTCCAGTTCCAGGGAGATCTGGTACTCACACAGACATACCTGCAGGCAAAACACCAGTGCACATTAAAAAACAAAAGAGACACATCCCAGTGACTTACTAGCTAGCCTCTACCTCCTAATATTCCCAGACCCTCTCAAAAAATAGTACCACTAATTGGGAACCAAGCATTCAAAACATGAAACTGAGATACCATTTCATATTTAAACCATAACATTCTTCTGTTCCCCCTCAAAGGTCATGGCCATCTTGAAATGCAAAATGGCATTAGCCAATCTCTAAGAGTGTCCAATCTTAACATTTCAAACATTGTTCAGAAGCCCATGTTGATTCAAGACCACTTTTAGCTATGTGCCCTATAAAACTCAAAAAACAAATTATTTACTTCAATTTACAATAGCACCAAGTAAACATCCCCATTCCAAAAGGGAGGAACAGTAAGACAGCAAAGAAAGATGGTATCAGAGCAAAACTGGAACTCTGTAGGGCAAATATTAAAACCTGTAGTTTCGTGTTTGGCAAGTAGCACACAGCAGTGTAATGTGAGGACTAGAGGACTCGGGCAGCCCTGTGCCGGGCCACGGGGTTTCTCTCCCTTGGCAGTGTGTGCCAGGCCACAGGTTTCTCTCCTGGGCAGCCCTGTGTCAGGCCACGGGGTTTCTCTCCTTGGGGAGCCTTGTGCCAGGCCACAAGTTTTCTCTCCCTCAGCAGTGTACCAGGCCACAGGTTTCTCTCCTGGGCAGCCCTGTGCCAGGCCGCAGAGTTTCTCTCCTGGGCAGCCCTGTGCCAGGCCGCAGAGTTTCTCTCCTGGGCTGGCTCTGTTCGATGCCTGCTGCTTTCCCTTGGAGATGTTTCGTGTTCTTCTCACCCCAGCATGCTGGGATCTCGACTGCTACTTTGGTTTTACTCTTGCAGTTCATACCACTCTCACAGGGACCTTGCCCTCGGGGACACTGCCCTCCCAGGGCTGCATGCAGGGATCCTGGCCCTGCCGTGCACTGCCACGTCTTTCCTTCAAGTCTGGGTGGAAGCTTCCATGATTCTGCAGCTCTTGTATTCTACATCCCTGTAAAATTAGCATCATGTGGATGATGCCAAGCTCTGCTGCCAGCTTGATGGCAGCCAGGTCTTCTTGGACTGGTAGCAGCCTCTGAATGCCTGGGTGGGCAGCCTCTGTAAGAAGGACACCCTGGGGTACTTTGTCTCAAGGGAAAGTCTTTCAGTCTCTTGTTCTTTCATCCCTGTGGACTGGTGGGATCTGGCCAGTTCCTGAGATGCCCTCAAGGTGGCTTCTTTTGTCCCATTGAAAAGCAAGGCTTTTCAAGTAGCTTGAGTCTCTTTGGTGGCTGGGTCAGCCTGTCCACAGTTTCTAGTATGCTTGTTTTCTAGCCAAAGCACATGTTTTTCAGGCCTTTCTGCTGTGTTTCAGCTTCTGATCCTCACTGTAAACCTGGTTACAAGTAGCAAGCAGTGGCCATACACAGCCTTGAGAGTTCCCCCTACAGATTAGTCTGCTCTCTTTAAGCCCAGGCTCCTGCATGAATTCCATTGCTCATGCCTCCATTGCCTTTGCTCTGACCTCATCCCCGGGGCTATGCTGAGCTCTTGAAATGATCCATGCATTGTGTATGGAGTCATGACAAAATTCAAGAAAATTCAGATGGCGTTGCAAGATGGCAGGCTGCATTCACTGCAAGTGCAAGATGTGGCTTGAGAGAAAAGGGAGTTAGACAGTCTGATGCAAGGGTAAAGAAGAAGGAGCAGTTTTCCAGCAGCATGGAGGTCCTCTGTTCCATAGCCACCTGCTCTGCTGTATCAACGTATTACGTATTTGTCATGATGCTGGCAAGGCAGCTGCAGCAGTTCCAGCCATCACATCCAGATTCCTACAATACCAACACAGAGAAAGCCGTTTTCTCTGTCCAGGTGTCAGACACAATCCTGTCTTAAACCTAAACTAGTCACTGACTTCAAGCTGTCTCTGGCCCAAGGCTGGGAAGGGGCTTAGAGTAGGGTGGCCAGAGCTGTCACATAAGCTGCTCCTGTTGGCATGGGTCACTTTGTGCCACCTAACAGTGTAAGCACCACAGCCCTGCCTCCTCCTCCTCCTCCTCTTCCTTCTTCTTCCTCCTCCTTCTTCCTCTTCCTCCTCCTCCTCCTCCTCCTCCTCCTCCTCCTCCTCCTCGATGGGGTAGGGGTGCTCGGTTCTTTCTGCAGGGCTGTTTACTCCTGGTTTCCTTCTGGCTCAGTGGCCATGGTGGTAAAAGTGTAGCTCTTTGTCTTTGCAACTCTGTCACCAAGGCTTTTCTGAAATGTCCCCATGAGAGGCTCGAGGAGGACTGAGCATGTTTCCTTTGTTTGTGTCAGTGACATTTCACCTGAAAACATTTGTTAGACGCCTTTAATCATCTTTTTCGAACCAGGAAATCCTGAGTATTTCTCTTTAACACTGAAAAACATGACTGTGCTTGTCATACCCGGTGGAGTTCTTTTCTCAGGAAAACAAGTGTGGTGGCTGTCCTTGCAGCATGTCCACGGTGTTGCCCTGAGCGGGTCATTCCTAAGGTTTATCTTCTCAACTCCTTGCCTCTACTCTGATGGCCTCTACTGGTGAGAGGAAGGCCTGAGCCTTGGGTAAGGGTGACTTCTCAGTCCCTTCCAGAAGCCCTGATGACACTTCCATCCCATGTCCTTGTGACTTTGCTTCCTAGTGCTATGGTTCAGACCCATGGTCAGACCCATGTTCCTCTCTTGGTTGGAAGGCACATTAAGACCAGGTCCTACCACAGGACACTGCGCCTCATTAGCATTCCAGAAGTTCTTCTCTCCTGACTGTTCCCAGCTCCCTGGGTGACTGGCCACACAGCTTCTCAGGGGACACTGAGAGCACAGTTTGAAGTTTTAAATGAATTCATCACAGTGGGCTTGAGCATGTTGGAGAAGTATGAGAGATGGTACCCAAGTCAACCAGATGAATAGAGCTCCAACGGAAAATGGAAAGAGCTGTGGGCCTTTGCCAGAAGATCCCAGGCAGGGGGAACGTGCAGTGGGCTTATCTCCCCAGGCTTGGAGCCAAGGCCTGCTGTCTCTCAGCACCCCAAGAGACAGCTTTGTGGGCCTCATCAGCCTGTGGAGATTGAGTGAACCCCTATGAGGATCCTGTGATCCTCATGATAAAGGGGGAAGAGGCTGTGTATTGGGAATAGCATTTGATTAAAGAGTATGTGTCATTGTGGAGCTTCGTTTTTCTGTCTCTGGAAAAGCCAGCTGTTTGAGTTATTCCATATTGTTCTCTTCAAGTTTGAGCTGATTGTCTCTAATCACACTTGAAGCGAGCCTTCCATAATAGGGCTATTAATGTGCCTTCTATTTTTTGCTGTGCTGTTTTATTTTATTTTTCCAGTAAGGTTCAAATGGTCTTGTCTTGTAAGGGAAGAAAACAAAGACTAAACCTCCTAATTGTTCTAATTATTTCCATAAAATCCTGAGAATCTTATGAACAGTTCAAATTTTTCTCCTCTTCTTTGAACAATATCCATCATGCCCAGCTGGCCAGCTCAGCAGCTCTGGAAGGAAGGGGGCAGCTAAGGTTCACTGCAGGGCGGTGGAGCCCACACCACAACTGTACCCAGGTGGCTACGGCAAGTGACACCACCCTGCGAGGATGGGACACACGGAGCATGAGGTCAGTGATGTGCCCATACTTTGGATCCCTGCTTCCTTCTCACTTCCCTTCCTCCTTTGAAGGAGTTGATTGAAAGCCAGAGGTGCTAGGGACATGTGACTTGCTGTCTCCGTCTTATTTCTGTGGGAATTATCTTCACCCCAAATTAAACTGGCAGATCCATTGCAGGGAGCTGGCTCTGTGATGTCCCTTAGTGTTTCCTGTGTCAGAGGCAGCACAGAAGGAATCCAAGGCCGGGGCTTTGTGGTGCCTCACAAGCCCCATGGCGACACAGATGCTCCATCTCTGTGATCAGCGCTGCAGCTGGCACTTTCAGTCCCCAGCCTAAGCCTCCCTTGTGGAGTTGTCTGGCCATTTCTGTGCTTTCAAGAGCCATACCTATTGGGCAATCATATTTTGTCATTTAAGTAATTATACGCAACAACCAGCAGTTCTAATGGAACAAACAAGAGCGATTTTTCTGTTCCAGTTGTGATTTTGATAGGCAGAGGAGTGATGGTGGGATGTCTGTTGCCATGGCAACAGGAGCCTGCACAGGCTTCTTTAAGATGCAGTTTATCCCCTTAGCACACCATCATTTATCACTGAGCTGAAGAGACGGATGTCATGTAATAACGTGGGCTTCTTCCATGGTGGGGGAACACCTTTAATTTTAGTTCCGAGGCCCCTGTGAAAATCCAGGGCTGATAAATAACCGGTAGGCACTCCTCCCCTGTGCATATCTGCACAAAGGAGTGATTTGGCTTTCTGATCAAGCTGGAGGCCGCAGACTCAAACTGTGATGGATATCCCACGCAGGCCCCTTCTCTTTGTCCTCTGGGCTTCTCTCCTTGCTGCTCTTTGAAGGATGTGAAGGCAAGAAGCTCAAAGACTGGCTCACACACCAAAATACAAGATGTATACGACACTGTCTGGGAGCTCCCCACAGTGACCTTGTTGTGCCGAGGTTGTCTCTGTGACAAGGCACCAGCTTCCAAAGGAAGTGTCCCCATAACAGCAAGCCTTTTTCCTCTCATTGACGGGTGACTCCTTTGGCAACAACCTTACTTTTGTCTAGCCATACGGCCTGGACTGTTTTTCTGGCGCGTGTTAAAGTTGTGCTGCCGGAAACTGAAGTGAGCCTCAGTCAGGCACAGCGCACCTGTGACCGTCTGCGACCTTCAGAAGTTTTGATTCCACAGCTCGTTTCATCAGAGTTCTTAAGGCTTGGGGCATCTGATTTTCAGGGGTAGGTGTGCCAGAATATTGGAAACATATAGTATATACGAGCCAGCTAAAGATGTAAAATGCCAGGTTGGGGAGACACTTCCATGGGTAAAAGCACTTTTCCTGTGAGCCTGAAAACCTAAGTTCACATGCCCAGGACCCACATAAAAACCAGATGCAGCAAACACAAGCGTCTGTAATCCCAGCACATCCCGCTGACAGGGAGTATCCGGAGCCAGAGGCTAGGGAGCTTCCAGAAACCCAAGGGCGGATGCCTGTTTACACAACAGCAAAAAGGCCTTGGAAAGACAGGACAGATACCTGAAGTTTGTCCTGACCTCTACACATGTGCACCTGCACTCATGTACATGAATACACATGTGCTCACATCTCATACATGCATAAGTTAATCAATTAAAATGCCATCAAACTGGGGGATCCAGCCTGAGGGAAGGGAAGGAGCTGAGCTGATAATTGTTGCAGGGCAGAAGACTGTGATAGGGTTCTGCTATATGAAAGGTTATTATCTCTTCTAGGTTTTTCCCCAACCCCCACTGAAGCCATAGCAAATAAGGAAGCCGGTGATAGCACTGGAGGCTTGAGCTCCCCCCTGAGGAAGAGGGGTCAGTAAAGTGTGGATAGGAAGGACACCGCAGGGTTGTACTGGGTCCAGCACTAACTGGCACCACTATCCACCTTCACTGGGTGACCTGACCTTGTGACCTGACCTTGTTTTGGGTACATGGCATCAGATGACTAGAATATTTATATTTCTGACCCTGTGAGGGACAGCCAGGGAAACAGAGGTCAGGGGATGGGGAAAGGAAAAAAGGGAGAAGAGAGAGAGAATGAACATGAGTATATACAAGTGTACATACATGCATGTGCTTGAAGAGTGCACATGTGTGTGGACAGTGTGCACATATGTTCAGGTGTGTGTGCATTGAGCATGTGCACTCTAAACCACCATAGGGATGATTTCAAACACCCCTTCCACATCTCCTTCCTTGAGAGTGAGTGGGGGTGCAGACAGACACGGAGTAAGCCCAGCTTAGCAAACCCTGTCTACATTTTTCTTGGAGGTTTTTAAACTTTCTCTGTTTTTCTTTCTCGTTCTCTATATAGCTCCAAACAGTAGCCACACACCACTCACGGCTGTCCGGTCTTCTCTTTCTCATTTTGTGCTTGGAAGATGCCAGGGCCCTCACATGTCTGGTCCCACTTCTTCATGGCTGTCATTGCCCCTCTGGCCACTCCCACTCCCAAGATTCCAAGTACATTTAAAAAATTAAAAAAAAAAAGATTGCATTCATTTGTTTAGAGTGTGCAAGGGGGTGGGTGGGGGTGGCTTTGTCGTGGTGCACACGTGGAAATCAGAGGACAACTTGAAGGAATTGGGTCCCTGGGAGCAAACTCGGGTGACCAAGCTTGGTGGCAGGCATCTGTACCCACTGTGCCATCTTACTGGCCCACCAAGACACACTTTGTTTCACTTGTCCATTTGGTTCAGGGAACTACACATACACTCCTGGGATGGCAGCGCTGTCTCTGCTGTGAATCATTTCTGCAGGGGGAGGAAGTGGCCGAGCCTAGGCACCCAGGCTGAGTTGCCCTCTGCTTGGCTACCAGCAGGAGCATGAACTAGCTCTTCATCTGGGGCTCAGTCGGAGTCCTGGAGAAGTGAGGTGGTTCCACAGCCCACTCCCTCTTTCCATGTGCCGATCTCCCTCCAGCCAGATATACTGCATAGAGAACGCTCACGGGCAGCTGGTGCGTGACCTCGACTTCAACCCCAACAAGCAGTATTACCTCGCCAGCTGCGGAGATGACTGCAAGGTGAAGTTCTGGGACACACGGAATGTCACTGAGCCCGTGAAGACCCTGGAGGAGCACTCCCACTGGTACAGAAACTCATTTGCATGCTGCTTTAGGGAAGAGGGGATTATGTAATTTATTTTGCTAATTACTTTACCATTTGGAAAAGCACAAACCAGCTTAGTTTGTGCTACTGTGAATCATTCAATCAGCCCAGCTTTATTCTTCCTAAAGAAACCCTAATTCCAAATGTGAATGTTTGTGATTTGTAAGTGTAGGAAGGGAAGAAAAACACCAGATTCGGTTCCCCTTTACACCACGCCGGTTCAAGTGTGGAAAAGTAAATGTGCGCAGATGTTCACACAGCATTGTTTGCTACGCATGGAACCTGGAAGCGACCCAAATGTCCATCAGTAGAGGATTGGTTAGGTAAATTTGGTGACATCCGTGCAGAGGAGATTATGCAGCTGCCAGAGGGAATGAGGCATATCTGTATGTGTGGATATGGAAGGGCGCCCAAGACCATTCATCCTCTCCAAATATTGTCTGGATGTGTACCATATGCTGGGAGAAAAAGAGAATGAAATGCAGACCGGTATATGTGCCATGAAATCATGGTTTTACTCCAAGAAAGCCTATATGTGCTGCACACACGTGTTTGTGTATGTGTATAGGAAATGTGTGAGTGTGTGTGTAATGTGTGTGAACATGTGTATGTGAGTGTGTTTGTGTGAGTGTGTAGGAAGTGTGGGAATGTGTATGTATGTGTAATATGTGTATGTGTGTATAGGAAATGTGTGAGTGAAATAGTATGTGTGTATAATGTGTGTCTGTGTGTGCATGTGTGGGAAATATGTGACTGTGGGTGTTCACATATGTGTAGGAAATATATGAGAATATGAGTGTCTGTTCATGTGTAACATGTATGTGTATAGAAGATATGTGAGTGTGTGCAGGTATGTACAGGAAATGTGTATGCATGTGTGTATATGAAAGTCTGGCTGAGAGAGAGCGAGCTACTTTCCTGAGGACTCCTCCCTAGGTAAGGAGTTCCCTCCAGGGCTTTTCCTTCCTAGGCTTATGTCTCTGGATCTGTGAATTCCTTACCAGAAGTGGTAAGTCTGTGAGGCCCCAGGGTCCTCCTGTGCAGTTCTGATGAACTGGATGAATGGCTGTAATTTGCTGCAGCCTGAACAGAAAGCTTTGCTGTACCCACTGTGCTGAGCACAGCTCCCTGTGTGAGGCCTGCTGCACTCTCCAAATGGGAGCACTAGCGCCATCTGTGACCTTAGCAGGATCAGGGGGCCAAACTCAGCAGGGACCCTGGCCACTGCGAGGAGCAAGTGGCCCAGTATTAGACCTGACACAGGCCCTTGTCTTGGGTCCTATGGCAACACACAGCTGCAGAGACATGCGGGACTTGGTTAGATGTTCCATGGCATCAAGGGAGACAGAATGCTGAAGCCTTTTCCCTCTACAGATGACGTTTAGTCTTCTGGTCTTGTGTGCTGGGTCCTAAAAGAATATTCTGGAGCAGCACATGGTAGGCTTTAGCTCCTTCCCCAACGTCCGTGGCAACAGCATATGTGGTGTTGATTGCAATGCCACACTAGTGCCCCCCGTTCAGTAAGGTCAGGGACACTCATGTATGTTCACTCACAATTGTTCATCTGCCCGTGACTGTTACAGGGTGTGGAGCGTCCGCTACAACCACTCTCATGACCAGCTGGTCCTCACTGGCAGCAGCGATAGCAGAGTCATCCTGTCCAATATGGTGTCTATCTCCTCAGAGCCCTTCGGCCACCTGGTGGACGATGATGACGTCAGTGACCCGGAGGAGCACCATGCTGAGAAGTAAGGGACACAGCTGCAGGTGACTCTGGGCGGGAGTGCTCTGTGGTCACCGATGACATCTGGGGTCAGGCGAGTTCTGTGTGTGAGAAGGATGCTGTCCCTTCCTCTCTGCAGTCACAGACTACGGATTAGCAGGTCATTAGCTGTGGGATAAGGAGAGTTATAAGAGGTCCTCTTGCATGATTGGAGTGCCTGGATCTCTGACTTTTCCATAGTCTTTGTGAATGCCACATGTCACATCTGAAAGATTGCTGCTGTCCAGATTTGAACTCTGGTAACAGTGTGGCTGATACTCCCTGGTCTTGTCACTCCCTGCATCACTAACTACTCAGTATCCTCGGGATGCTCAGTGGATAGTTCATAGTGCTGACTATTTCCTCGTAGCCCTCAGCTGAGTAATGTGGGTCTCTGTCCAGGTCAGTAAGTTGGTCAGTCCTCCTCGGCCCTGAGCACTGCACAGAGTGTTCTGGTATGCACTTCCCAGCCACACCATTGTGGTTCAGTGTTTTCTAAAAGCAATGTCATGTACCTGTTTCCCGTGCTAAGTGCATCTTTGACTGGAAGATGGCTGTGGTTGCACCCTCTTCTTATCAGGGCTCCTGTCTCTTACACACAAAGGGGTCTGAGATTGCAGAGTTCGTGCCTGGCTGGACTCCCAGTGTGAGTCAGCATGGGTGCTTTCATTATGTTGTGAGAGAAGGCAGCAGGGCCTGTAGCTCGCTTTGTGGAGCCCACACCGGAGGGAGACACTCTTGTTCCCTAAGTGGTTTTTACCATGCTCCTGTATGTTAATGGCTTCCCCTAAGGTATGCCCCAGGAATTTGTGCCCAGATTGCAGAGGAAAGAAGGTTCTGGAGTGAGGCCCAACAATTTGGACTGCTGGAGACCCCAGAGCACACAGCATCCTGGCACTGGTCTGTGTCACACACACTCCTTTGTTCACTTGTGTCACATCCCTGAGTGGCTCATCCGCAGGGTTTGTCCCTCCACTGTCGCTTTCCTGTGGGTGCGCTGCTGAGCACAGGTGCACAGCCTCCAGCTGTTCTTCCCGGGTGCCATGTAGACTTGGCTTCTGCCAAGGAGGCTGTCTTTCAACCCCTCTGTGCCAGGCAAGAAACTGACTTGTTCCCTCAGTCTGCTGAGTGATTAATGTGTGTGCTGCCCCCTGTGTGGGAAGCATTAAGGAAGCAGGGGAGGGATTGTGGCTGGCAGACTGTCCTGATGACTTCCTGCTATGTTGATGCCACTGATTCAGGAAGATGGGCTTCCCTGTGGAGACTCTGCCTGGTGTTTGTCACAAAGCAGTCTTCGACCACTGGCAAGTCCACTTGCTGGGAAGTGGGGGTCTCACAGTGTCTTGACTCCAGGTGATATTTAAGGAGGACTTTAAGAGCGCCGTTGGTCTCCTGGGGAAAGGAAGCATTTTGTGCAGGCACTCAAGACCCCCAGACTGCATTCAATGCCTGGAAGTCATTCTGTGAGATGGGGAGAAAGTGCTAGAGCAGCTGTGCCTTCTGGGAAGTGGCCTGTGCACATGGGGTTCCATGCTCACAGCCCTGAGCTTCTCTGTCAGGACTGCTTGGGCTCATGTCTAAGGACATGGGGAGAGGGTGTTGCCTCACTCAATACCAGAGCCAGGAAGGCTACACACTTGATCAGAGATCCTGAACAGAGCCTTTTGTAGCCAGACTCTGGCTACTCTGTGCAGCAGAGAGCTAGCCTGGCTGCTTTTGGTGTCCATTTTGCTCACACACTAGCAGCTTTGCTGTTATACTCTATTAGGCATAGTATTCTTGTCTCTAGACAGGGCCCTCGTAATACACCAGATAGGTGATCATCCCAGGAACTTATGGTGCCAAGGGTGGGGGATAAGGTATTGCTAGACACTCAGGATGTCTATAATCCACAGGTTGTGTCTTATCCCCATAGCTGTGATGCTGTCTCCTGGGCTTCAGCTGCATGTTGTTCTTGCCTCGTTTTCCTCTGTAAACTCTCACATCCTCTGTGCCTCACGTGGTTTTCTATCTCTTGGGCTGTAGGAATAAGGAACCTCTGCAGGACAATGTCATCGCCACCTATGAGGAGCACGAGGACAGCGTGTATGCTGTGGATTGGGCCTCGGCTGACCCATGGCTGTTTGCTTCCCTGAGTTACGACGGGAGGCTAGTTATCAACAGAGTCCCCAGGGCGCTGAAGTACCACATCCTGCTCTAGTCCTGGCAATGCTGGTTGGCATTTGGCAGGGTCTCAGGTTCTGCAGCCATGAGGCAGTTCCCTTTGCGGACTGCTGCTTCCTGGGTAAGCAACATTGCTTCTGTAGGAGCTCTGAGGAACGTGGGAGCTTCTGCCAGAAGCTCGTCTGAAGCTGTCAGCACAGTGCCCAGCACAGAAGGGAGCCATGCTGGACATTCCTATGTTGCTGTATGAACTGACGGTAGCCCAATCTCGGCTCGGTTCCTGTTTTCTGTTCTAAGGGTGTTGGGACTTTAACTCTTCGTGAGTGCGTTTCCACCTTGCTATTCTCACTTAAATAAAGTGCATAGCAATGCATATAGCTTCCTTCCTCCTTTCAGGCTCTGCCTCACTGAGGATATCACATGACTCTTTGTTTTCTCTAAAACAACTTGGAAAGGATGAGTACAGTGGACAGGTGTGCCCTCCCCACAGCACCATCCCTCACCTGTGGACAGGTGTGTCCTCCCCACAGTGCCATCCCTCACCTGTGGACAGGTGTGTCCTCTCCACAGTGCCATCCCTCACCTATAAACAGGTGTGTCCTCCCCACATCGCTGTCCCTCACCCGTGGACAGGTGTGTCCTCCCCACAGTGCCATCCCTCACCTGTGGACAGGTGTGTCCTCCCCACAGTGCCATCCCTCACCTGTTGACAGGTGTGCCCTCCCCACATCACTGTCCCTCACCTGTGGACAGGTGTGCCATCCCTTACCTGTGGACAGGTGTGTCTTGCTCACACTGCCATCCTTTAGGCAGAGCTCTTGTGGACTGTTGGCTACAGGTGTAAAGGATGAGTGCCCAGCCTTGAGAGCCTGGGTTGTTGGTGGTTTGTTATAGTATCTTAGTTAGGATCACCATTGCCACGATGAAACACCATGACCAAAAAGCAAGTTGGGGAGGAAAAGGTTTACTTGGCTTATACTTCTACATCATTAATGTTCATCATTAAAGGAAATCAGAACCTGGAGGCAGGAGCTGAAGCAGAGGCCATGGAGGGGTGCTGCTTACTGGTTCACTGCTCATGGCTTGCTCAGCCTGCTTTCTTATAGAACCCAGGACCACCAGTCTAGAGATGGCACCACCTCCAATGGGCTGGGCTCCTCTCCATTGATCACTAATTGAGAAAATGCCCTACAGCTGGATCTTATGGAGGCCTTTTCTTAATTGAGGCTCCCTCCTCTCAGATGATTTTGAAGTTGACAAGTTGTCAGTCTGACACATACAGTGAAGTTGTCACTCAGCCTGTTCAACATCCTTACTTCTGCTTGTAGAATGAAACAGGCCAGCTAGCTCTTTGCTGGTTTCTGTCATGTCAGAAGTTAGGAATGGGTAGAGTCACCATGGTTGACCAGCAGCATATTTCACCTTCAGTTTCACAGGGAGCCCTGGGCACTGCCAACCCACCCTCTTGTCTGTATCTCTGTCGGTAGGTCCTGGGGCCTTGTCTTGTAGGTCTGACACATGATCACATCTGAGAAGCCACCTCAGTGGTAGAGAGGGTTGTTCCTGTAGAAACTGCTTCCCTACCCTGATGCCCTACTCTTTCTACCTATGAGGAGAGGGGATGAAGGAGGGGGATGGCCCAGTCAGTTCCAAGGTCTGTCCATCAGACCACAGCATCACCTTGAACCCCTGACCTGGCCTCTGTGTACACCTGGAAAGTTTGAGTTCTTGCTTTTCTCTGGATGGCCCACATTGCAAGCCTAAGGGGTCACACCCTGGACCTGGCTCTGCATTCCTGGGCACAGGCAGGGCCAGAAGGTGTGTGTGGGCATACTCACTGCCCTGCTGGGTGATGTCACTTTCACTGCACAGTCTATGGATCTTTACAATGCAGAACAATTTGTCAAACCAGATGCTTCCCTGCCGTGTCTTGGGCTCCCAGGTCTTGGCCTGACTATCTGGATCCTCTTGCCTGTGTGAATTTTGTCTTTGGAGACTGTCACAGAACATTGTGCCTGGGTGATTGAGCCCAGATATCTTGTTTCTTCCTATAGGCTACCCTCTGCTCTGGGGACCCGTAACAACTGCAAGTTCCCCACAGAGGATGTCTGTGGCTTGTGATTGATAATCAACAGTAGAGCTGTCTTAAATGCGTACACAGGTCCCTGGAAACAGACACTTATTTCTGGGCAAGGATTGGTCAGCTGAGGACCTGTGGTCAAATCCATGCCATGTTTGGTAGCACACCACGTTCAGCCCCTGAGGTGGAGGGCTACCTGGTGACCCTGTGGCCCTGGGTCTGGTTGTCTTCTGACATTTCCAGGCTCTCTGGTATTGCTCCAAGTATGTAGTGAGGCGCTGTGGGCCACGTTCCTGCCACCCTGATCCTGGCCACCCGGCTAGTTTATGCCCCGAAATAATTACACGGAAACTGTATTCTTTTAAACACTGCCTGGCCCTTAGTTCCAGCCTCTTATTAACTAATTCTCACATCTCTTGACTAACCCATATCTAATAATCTGTGTTACACCACAAAGTCGTGTCTTACCAGGAAAGATTCAGCATGTCTGACCTGGCGGCTGGCTTCATCGCATCTGTCTCCCTGAGGAGAGGCAAGGCACGGCAGTCTGGCTAACTTAGGAGAGGCGTGGCATCTGACCGAGCCATCTACCTCACTTCCTTCTTCCTGTTCTGTCTACTCCACCCACCTAAGGGCTGGCCAAGGCAGTTTGTTTATTAGCCAGTGAGAATCCTCCATCACAAGTAGACACTTAGAAGTAGATTTCAGGTCCCCATGTGATATACAGACCTGTAGCCCCAGCACTCAGCTGGAAGCGAGAGGGTTGCTGTGAGTTCAAGGCCAGCCCGACATACATGGTAAGTCCCTGTCTCAAAGAGACCTAGAAAAAGTGGATCTCGGGGTCCCTGGTAGATGTGCATGTGACTTTGTACACTGCCTAGTGCTTTCCAGGCTGCATGTGTTCCCCTCCACTGAGAGCCTGTCCCTTGCTCTCAGCCCACACTTCAGTCTTGTACATTGCAAACCTTGCCCCTGCTACACAGCTCATTCACTACTTAACCATCTGATGCCCTCCTTACCAAAGCCTGTAAATTCAGTTGGTTGTTAATTAATTATGTGTTTAATTACTATTGATTTTGACAGTTCTTTATTTTAGGTGTAAGTCCCTTATCAGCTATGTAATTTCACATAACCTGTTTTCCTCACCTTGTTGCTTGCTGAGCAGTATCACTTACAGAAAAAAAAAAAAAAAGGATAAAACCCAGCTTGCTTAGCCTTTCCCTTTGTTTGATCCTGTCTGACCAACTGTGTTTTCTTCTGAACATCTCACCGTTCTACATTTAGGTCCTGAGTCCATCTGGGATAGTTCTGCTTCTTTAGTATGAACACCCAGGTGCCCAGCATTCCTCACTGCTGACCTTCTCTTGCTATGGCTTTTTTATCCCCATCAGGTCCTGCTCATTGGTTGCCTCTTCATATTCCTTTCCACAACTCTCTGCCCCTTTAGGCATTCCTTAGGACTTTTATGGGATATTTTCCAGAACTTTCCCTGGAGCTTTCCTCTGGATCCCATGCCCATTTCCTGAGGACTAAGTCCTCCAGTTGCTGCCCATCTCACAGCAATGCCTGTGTCTGGGGCCAGTGGCAGATGAACAGGAAAGACCCCATGTCTTCAGAATGACCAGAGAAGTGTCTACGTCCATAGTCGAGGCTTCCATGACCCCTGTGGCCTCTGCACACAGCTGTATGGAGATGTTGAGAACCCTTCTCTCTACCTGCCACAGAAGAGTCCTGCCTTCTGTGAATGCTCCAGAACCTTCTCATTGCACCAGGTCCTGCCACGCTGCCCCTAGTCCTGCCCTGATGTGGGAGGTGATGTATGCTGTGAATATGTCTTATTACCGTTGGTTAATAAAGAAGCTGTTTTCAGCCAGTGGCTTAACAGAGTAAAACCAGGCTGGAAGAGTATATAGAGAGAGTAGGCAGAGTCAGGGAAAAGCCATGTAGCCGCTCACAGGAGACATATGCACTGGGACCTTGCTGGTAAGCCATGATACAGAGATTAATAGAAAATGGGTTAATTTAAGATACAAGAGTTAGCCAGAAATATGCTTAAGCTATTGGCCAAACAATATTGCAATTAATACAGATTTCTGTGTGATTATTTCGAGTCAGAGCGGTCGGGAAATGAACCAGTGGCCTCTGCCAACACCGCCCAGACCCTCTTTGTATAGAAAGCAGATGAAAGAGCAAACTGCTTCATACTCTGAGTGCTAGAAGAAGGGGCGAGGAGGGCTAGGGCAAGGGTGACGTGTGACATCTGGGGATCCATTCAGTCAGTTGCTAGGTCTAAACAGGCCTGACATAGGCCAACTTTTTTCGTCTAGTTTCATAAAGTCTAAATTGTTTTCCTCAATGATTGACATTTTCAAGGGCACTTCACTCTGTGGTCCTCATTCTGGAGCGGAAAGTCCCATTGCAGGTGAGGGCCTGAAGGTACCAAGGGCCCCCAAAGGCCTCCTCAAGGCACACTGGCTCCCTTCATCCACATCTGGGCTCCCCCATTGCACTGACATTCCTAGAGTGACCATGGTAGCCACACCTGCCCAGGGACCCTGAGGCATCTTGGTTTCCCTGTCTCCTCCCCATCATAGACATCTCTACAGGAGAACCCCTACATTCTGTCCTCCACCCACTCACCTTCCCCAAAGCTGGTGTCTCCATGCAGTAGGTCCAGCAGTCTGGACAGCCCTCCTCAGACACAGCCCTGCCCAGAGTGTTGGATGTCCCATGCTAAGAAAAGAGAGCAAGACAAGGTGTGTGACATGCCTGTCATCTCTGGGGCCGGAGCTTATGCAGGTCAGGGCAGCAGCCTTCACAAAAGAGTGGTCAGAAGTACCTACAAGAACCAGATAAAGGTGCAAGAGAGGAAAGTAGGGCCAGCATGCGTGAAGGGTGAGCAAGACCGGGTGTATAGGGATTTTAGGCTGGCTGGTCAGGTCTCTACTGGGAAAGGGGAGGGCAGCTCCCTTTTCAGGGCAGCAATATGGGGTCCCATGACCCTTGATGGGGTTCGTATTTCTTTCTCCACATTAGGACTACGCTTATCAGGGTTTCAAACAGAAACTACCAAGAGGGGCTATCCTGAGGCTCCTGTGCACACCTTCCTCACAGATGCCTTTCCTGGTCTGTGCCTGCCAGACTGAGGGACAGTGGGCTCTGCTGGACACTGAGGACAGCATAGGCCTCACCAAGGCCTGATGGAATGCTGAGGCTGGGAGGCAACCGACAGGTTTGTGGGGACAGAGCTCCCACACGTGAGTCACCCTCAGAGTGGACGGACACCCTTCCGTGCGTGAGGATACACGGAGTGCAAAGACACATGGGCAGCTGTGGGCAGAGGTGGCCCAGGGTGACACTGCTGCCTCTGAGACTCACCATCCTGAGCTGTGCCAGTTGATAGTGAGGAGGTCCCCCAGAGGTGGCAGGGATGCTTTGAGAGATCTTTATATTTTCTTAAGCGATCAGGGCTAAGATGAGGAACAGAGTGGTTTGAACGGCCTTCCGGGTTCATCTGATCAGTGCTAGGTGATCATCCTTGCACACAGGTAACAAGACAGCTGCCATACACAGACTTGTAAACTGTACCAGCTTGGACCTGTGTTGGGCTACAGGAGCGATTGGGAAGCCTGGGTGTTCCGCTTTGGGCTGGGTGGATAAAAACCACTTAAAGGGCATATCCGTGTCTTAGTTGGCACCCGACCAACTGAGGGGTATTGCCAGTGCGGCGTCTGGCTCCTCGAGTAAGCAGGGAAAGATAGGCAAGACAGAAGAGTGGCTGGAGAAGGAGTCAGTATCTGGTGTGCCTGCTTGGAGCATAGGTGGTAAGGGGACATGTCGTCCACTTCAAGTCATTTCCAGACATTTCTAAGATGCACAGGTGGGCTCGCTGACCAAGTGATGGCAACAGTTGATGCCCAGGGGACCCCCCTTTCCTCAATATGTGGAAGCTGGTGAGGTGCCCCAAGAGGGATGGGCACCTTCATCGAGGAAGAACAGATCCCAAACCCTGTTTCTTGAAGAGCCCTCGCATTCAGTCCCTACGGAAGCGCAGAGCTTGTAAGTGGCCGGCCTGTTGCTGGTCTGGATCCTGCCTCGCAGATAAACTCAGAGTTGCATGGGAGGTGTCTTCTCACCCGTGAAATGAAATAGTCCCTGTTCTGTTCACATGGGTGTTAGCCTGTGCTGAAAAAGGCCAGCAGCACCTGAGACAGGAACACATGGCCAGGATGCACACTGGCTGTTGAAGACTCTGGGTGTGCCAGGCATAGTGAAACCACCTAAGCAAGCCCCTTGACCATAGAGTACCACCCTGCCTGCCCATCAGGAGCCCCCTACCTGATCAGCTTCAGTGTCCCCATAGGCAGAGCTGTCAGGATGGACTAATGTTGATCTCCTAGGCCTCAGCATCTACTACTGGTTGTTGGCTTTCACTGCAAAGAAAGTAATATGAGGTCATCACAGAAGGGACAGCCCTGTCTTAGTTCTTTCCCCAGCAGAGCCGGTCCTACAGCTCCAGCAGAGGCTCAGCAAGTAGCCGGGAGGGTGGGGGGATGGGACCCTGGCCCCATCCAGGTCACCAGCTCACACAGATTAACCGTGCAGACCTGTGCCACTGCTCATGGATCACTGTTGGGATGCCTGTCGCCACTCTGTGATTTAAGACCAGGCAGAGCCATAATTCTTAGTCCCTCCTGCTCACGCCTGGCAGTTTCTTGGTGCAATGCCTTGTGGCCTGCTGAGGAATGGCTTTGGTGGGGGATGTGGCCTTTGACACAAATACCACACAGGCCCTGTATTGGCCACAGCCCCCAAGGTCAGTGTAGACCACCCCCCCATCCCACTCCAATCCTGTGCATATAGCTGTGTATGACCGAGCACGTGTTTGTCACAACACCCACCAGCCCTCACCATGGTCTCAGAGTGGAGGGGCTGCACTTGCTGGGCTGGCATGGGCGCTGCTTTGATGCAGAAAATAGCAGAGCTGCTCTCGAGGTCTGCAGCTATCAGCAGTTGTTAAAAGCCTTCCAGGCCAATTACACAGAGAGCTGGAGGTGGGAGCACTTGGGCAAATCATCCCACCTCCAGCCCATCTGCATCGGGGCTACAATTTCAGCCTGAGGAGGGCCAGCCAAGGGACATTTGGGGGTGGTGGGCTGGAGCTGACCTCTAAGCACAGCAACGGCTCCAGGGTCCTCAGTTTTGACCGTTGGGCTTGACTTGTGAAAGCGTGTTACTAACTGCGGTATCTGGGACAAGGGCCTTTATCTGAGTCTCAGTTTCTCCCCACATAAATTGCAGGTTGTTAAGGCTCATTTTGTGCATGGAGAGGCTACCCGATTCTTAATTAGTGGTAGATATTCTTTAGGTTTGCTGAAGAACTGAGCAGAGCGTACAAAGTTCCACATGCCTCTCCTGATATGTGAGTTCAGCCTGGTGATCCATGTCGACTTGCTGTGACAAGTGACACTGTGTATGAGTTCCCTCTTGGTGCTCTGCACTCTTGGGGTACCAACAAGCGCGCAAATCCCGTCACCCAGCACTGTTCCAGTGTTGTTCAGGATGGGTATGTGCTTGAGGCTCTGATGATGGAATTCCTGCCGTGTTCATCTGAAGGACATTTCCTGGTTCCTGCTGATTCCTGTTGGGCTCTGGGGATTCCGCCAGCAGTCTTCCAGTCTTTGCAGGTGGAGATCCAGAGGTTTGGGGTCAGCTAAGTCAGAATCTGGAGAGGTACAGAACAGCTGGAGAGAGCCTGTTGGATCCCAAGGCGCAGTACCTTCCCATGTCCTGGCTGCTGGCTTTGTGAGGACTCGGGGCACTGGACAGGTCATGGGTGGGGTAGATACTGCAGCACTGTACTAGGACAGATACTGGGGTCTAAGTATTAGAGTAGGTGCAATGGAGGGTACTGGGGGTACATTAGAGTGGGTTCTGAGGTAGATACTTGGGTAGGTACTGGGCACTGGGTACATTAGGATGGGTTTTTGGGTAGATATCAGGTAGGTACTGAGGTGAGTATTGGGTATATAAGGATAGGTACTGGGGTATAGGTATTATAGTAGGTACTGAGGTGGTTATCAGGGTAAGTACTGCTGTAGATGTTCAGGTAGGTACTGGATGGATATCTAGGCAGGTATTGGGCTGGGTATTAGGGTAAATATCTGAGTAGGCACTGGGACTCCACGCTGGGGTAAAGATCCGGGTAGATGGTGAGGTATGTAGGCCCTGGGGATGGATACTGAGTTAGGTGCTGGACTGGGGTGGGGACTGAGGAGGGTATTGGAGAGATAGTGCTGAGAAGCTTCAGAAGGGAAGGCAACCAGCCGGTTGCATCAAAGCAGCCCATCTCAGCTGAGGCTCTAACCACCTCTTGTCCCCACCAGGTGGTGCTGGCCTTGTCCTGGTGTTCCCTGGGTGGCACTGGCCTTGTCCTGCAGCCCTGTGGGGATTATCAGAGACGTGATTCTTCTCCACAGGGCGGGTGGGACCTCGAACTCAAATGTCTCCAGCATCGCTGTTTCCTTCGCTGTAACTAATGAGTCCCACAGCTGGGCCCTGAGCCAGAGCCTACAGCTGGGTGTCTATTGTAATGAGATACCTCAGGCTGCTGGTGGCACCTCCCTCCGGCTGGCCCGAGGCCATCGTTAATGTCCCAGGAATGGGTGGCCACAGAATCTGTATTTTCCCTCGTCTCTTTAAGGGACTCCGCAGCCCCTCACCACTCTCCGTTCTTCATTAGGGATGGCAAGGTGCCATGTCCATATTCCTGTGAGGACACGGAATAGCATTGAGCCATCCCATGCCAATCCATCCATTATAGCAGCTGCGTGACTGGGGCTGTCTCTACACTTTCTCGTCCCTGGGAGAATAGCCTCCCTCTTTACCATAGTCCTGCCCCCTGCCGTGTGCTGCTTGTCTTTTCGTGCATCTGCGTGTGGGCAGTGGCATCTTGGATGGATACCTGACTCCTAAACTGGGAACTTCCTTTTTTGCTGTATTTTTTTAAAAGCAGGAGTAAGAAATCACACATATATCATCATCGCCCAGCAACAGAACCCAAACTTAAGTAAAAAATTCTTAAGAGTTTTTTTCCTGCTCAGCGCCTGGCTTATCTTAAACTGTCGAAGTTGATAGCCCAATCCACTTTTTGATGTAACTATGATGGTTTTAGGAGACTTAGACATGATTTTTTATAGCGTGGAAAAGAAAAATAGAGCCGAATATATGATAATGATGAATCCGCCGACTTCTGCGTCTGAAATTGCTTCCAGGCACGAGTTATTGCATAATAATTCATGCCCTGTTGTGTCTTGCTGCTTAATAAGCGTATGGAAAGGCTTGTGCTAGAATTGTCTTTCTATTGCCATCTTAGAGCTGGCTACATTGCAGAGTGCAGGGGAGGGCCGATGTGTGCAGTCCTGACTAATGAAGCTGTCAAGGTCAGGGGGCAGGGAGTACAGGACCTAGCCCATAGTACAAGGACCAGGGAAGAAGGCTCCATTGGCAGAAATCCCCTCCCCCCAAAGAGGAATAGTCCATGGAAGGATAGCCTCCGGCTTCAGCCTCTTAGAAGCATGCATCAGACTTAGTCCTGGGCATGTGTTTCAGCATTGGTAGCATATACTAGATGAAAGCCATTCTTACTGGGTTGTTGGCTATACCAGCTTCAGTAGAACAGGGGTTTCCTGGGACCGCCAGTCATAATAGTTGGACCCTACTGAGTGATACCCTGCACACGGGTCAGGCTGTGATCCTCTATGGAAGCACATCATCATGGGAGTGCATTGTCCAAAGTGATTCTGTCTTTACCCTGCCCCCTTCGTTGTGTGTTATCTTTTAATTTCAGTATTGATAGTGGAACAGGTCAAGTGGTTATGATGACCTGGGTTTGATTGTTGTGGAGGTTCCCTAATGGGCTAGGGCAGGTTGCTTTACTTTTCTGGGTAGGAGTCTCCAGCTGTAAAATGGAAGTAACTTGAACCTTGTCCCAAAAGTGAAGGTGAAATTCTCCGTTTGTAGGGAGCCTGTTGTTTCCTGTGTGAGGTTGGTCACCAGACTGACACTCCTGATACATCTAGGCAGTGGGTCACCTGCCAGTGCTGGGCTCAGCATCCTCATCAAGACAAGGGGCACTGGAGAGCGAATCCCTCTGAATACTGCGAGCTCTGCACCTGTGACATGGCTTCACTAGGGCTCCCAGGGGACAGACGGTCATAAATGTTTGGTTCTACACCCTGCCTTTTATCATGGTTTTGATTCCTGACTCATCCACGTAGCCCATGAACACCCTGCAACAGGCCATGTGCATCCACCTGAGAAGTCAGAGTGGTACCCAGCATCTCTGTGCACTCTGTCTTATCCTGTTCGGGCAAGTGTCTGTGGTATTTGCGCAGCACACTGTCATCAGTACTCAAGTGCTATGAGAGATGATGCCTGTAGCACAGAGGATGTGGGGAAATGGGGAACACTGTGGAGTAGACAAGCCCGAGGTCTTAGCATGGAATTTGAGGACTTGGTGCAGCAATATCTTAGTGGGGAAGTCACAGGGCAGCAGAGCACTGACTGCCACTGCAAGGGGCTTGACACGTCATAGAGACCCTCCAGGTGTGTCTGGATAAGACCGCTGTCCTTGGCCTTGCGAGGCTTTGTCTGCATCTGAACACTAGATTGGCTGGACTGTGAACTACAGAGGGGGTGTGCTAAGCATGTTAGCTTATGGCTCAGGAGGGCTGAGGATGAAGTGAAGAAAGGCCAGGGTGAGAGTATACGCCAATGAGGCCCATCACCCTGCAGTGTTGAGAGTATACGCCAATGAGGCCCATCACCCTGCAGTGTTGAGAGTATACGCCAATGAGGCCCATCACCCTGCAGTGTTGAGCATCATAGACAAATCTTGCTGAGGACTTTTCTGTGAAGCAGCAAGCCGTGATCAAGGAAGGACATTCAAGCCAGCTTCAGTGGTCCCAGATATTTGGAAGGCTAAAACAGGGATTGCTTGAGGCCAAAAGTACTGGGCTAGCCTGGACAACAGATGAAGACTGCCTATTATCTCCTTCTATGCCAAAAAAGGGGGGAGTAAGAAGGGAAAGATAATGAGAGAACAGGGAGAAAGTGATGAAGAGGATAGGAAGAGAGAGGAGGGGAGAGGAGGACAGAGGAGGGGAGAGGAGGGCAGAGGAATGGAGAGGAGGGCAGAGGAGAGGAGAAGAGGGGACATTGGTTTCACTCCACATGGGACATAGTCTGTTCCAAGAAGAGGCATTCCTTCAGATGATACAGCTGGGCTGGATGCCTGGTTTTGGGTGCCCTGGACAGTAGGCACCATCTACACCCTGGGCTTTAGCCCATGGTCATGCTGAGGTATCTCTCCCTCTCTCTCTCTCTCTCTCTCTCTCTCTCTCTCTCTCTCTCTCTCTCTCTCTCTCTCTCTCAGACACACACACACATACACACACAGAGAGAGAGAGAGAGAGAGGGAGAGAGAAAGAAAGAGAGAGAGGGAAGGAGGGAGGGAGGGAGAGAGAGGTCATGGAACTGTCAGCTCATTGGAAACTGAGCAGGAACTCAGGAGGATCTGGCTGGTCCTAAGGTATCCCTCAGCTCAGAGACACTTTGACCCGGTCCTCAGGGCATCTAGCGTGAATTATAGTTATACAGGGTTACACATGTCCACCTTCATGGGCCTCCTACCCACAGGCACATATCGTTCACTGGTACATGCTCACTAATATCACAGAGATCAGGTCCAACACAGCTGTGGCCTGCTGACTGCTGGTCCAGCTGATGGCCTCTCGTGTGCACTGCACCCCTGCCCCACACCATCTAGGATGCATGGAGCTTGGTCTATGTTCCTAAGCTGAGTGCTTCATAGAACAGCCTCATATCCAGAAACTGGAGTGATTTGGACCCCCACAGGAAAAGAAGTTTTGGAGCAAGGGTCGGGGTGACCTTGATTGGAGACTCTTGTGGATGTGACATTTGAGCTCATGCTTTGAAGCTCAAGATATTTGTGAAAACTACTGACTGATATTAATAGGGAGGCAGGTTTGAGCTTGAGAAGAAAAACATGGTGGGCCTTAGAATCATGCTCGGAGACCAGTGCAGCGTGGCAGATGTCTGGACAGGTATGTGAACCGGGCTACAGCATCTGGCCAGTTTTGTGACATTCATTAAAGATAATGACTTTCAGGAGGCTGCAATCCCTATCACAGACCTGGCTCCCTGCTCTCTCCAGCAAGGCCTTTTTGTCTTGCTGGATCCCCTGGTCTCCTGCTCTGTGCGGAGTCCATCTGCTGCGCACAGCGAGGTCCCACTGTCCTTCCAGGACACGCACTGACCACGAGGCTGGGAGAAGGAGCAGAAAAATCTCAGGTTGGGAAGCAGGTTAACAATAGGGTCAGGATGGGAACAAAGACTTCGTTCACCCCACAGAGACAGCATCCCGTGGGTGCATGTGCTACTGTGTGTATCTGCACCCGAGTCCTTTCATGTTGGAAGCCTTTAACGTGGTAGGCATGTGCTCTGTCCCTGCCGTGCAGCCCATGCCTCCAAGTTCACCAGTGCTTCTCCTTCATATTTGGCATATGAGTTTTGAAGCAGTTGTCTCATCTGGGGCTATACTGAGAGGTTAGAGATCAAAAGGACAGAGGACGTAACTCATGCTCATTGGATTTTGTGCATGTAATAAAGCCTGGGCCACTGTCCTCTGGTAAGTGTCGTTACTGAGTGGATAAAGAGATCTTTTAGGAAGAAATACTACATTTTAAGCGTGGCTATCAAACATTGAAATGAGGCAATCGAGCAATTCTCAAAGCTTTTCTCAAGGGGTTTAGGGCAGAGGGTGCGTTCTATCCTGTGGTCACCACAGAGTGGTAGTTGACACCATTCATCTGTCAAGCATATATTGGGCCTCAGTGCTCTGCTAAGTGCTGGGGACAAAAACAGATGAAATCTTTGGGGAACTCGTGATTTAGTTCATTTAAGGCAGAGAAGATCGCAAAGGGCTGTTCCCATCTAGCATGCAGGATCTAGCCTAGTGCCTTGCATCTTAGTAGTAATGTCTGCCTGAAGAAGCCGAGAGAAGATTCTGGAGATGGAACTAGGGGCTCTGCTTCTTCTAGCTGCCTTGGCCCCTCCCTGGTGTGGGGAGTCCTTTTGTATATGTGTTGGTTTTATTGGTTAATGAATAAAGAAGCTACTTTCGGCCAATGGCTTAACAGAATATAGCCAGGCTGGAAAAGATACGTATATAGAGAGAGTAGGTGGAGCTAGAGCTGCCTGCAGGAGACAGACGCACCGGAACCACTGGAAACTTGTCAGTAAGCCACAGCCATGTGGCGATACACAGATGAATAGAAATGGGTTAATTTAAGATATAAGAGTTAGCCAGAAATATGCTTAAGCTATTGGCCAAACAGTACTGCAAATAATATAGTGTCTGTGTGTTTATTGCGGTACCAGGCAGAACAGAAACCTCCGCCAACACCTCCCTCTGCCACAGAACTAAGAGCCTTAAAGTTAGGGAGTTTCTGGAGTTGGTACTCAAGTGCCTGTGTCTGTGTCATTAAGAGAACCCCACCTGGAGGGAGTGAAGTTCCGAGAACATCCTGGCCTCTGACACCAGCCTAGGCCCTTCTCCAGGGAATCCGTGATGAAGGAGGGGCTGGAACTCAGGGCCCCTGCAGCAGCCTGAGCCCTCTGTCTTCCTGACAGTCTTACCAGCCTTGGAGAATAAATCTGGCGTGACCTTCACACGCTCACGACTGACTACCGTTAATGTGTATTCCTTTTGAAATATGCAAGACGTGGAGTGTGATTAAGTTGAAGAAGGATTAAGGTGAGTCACTCCTTTGTTTGAGCTGTAGCTTCTGGGCTAGACTTCCACGGGAGGGATTTAAAGTGTGCACAGAGCCACAGGCAGGGGGCATGTTGGGGTGCAGAAGTCATGTATCGCAGTGTAGAGGAGCCACTTATCAGACACTAATGCACCATGTCACCCTGCCCTGACTTGGATGGAGCCCGGGCAAAAAGGACACAGGGCTGTCTCCTAGAGTGTCATGAAATGCCACAGGCAGCCAAGGTGGGGCTGAGGGACCATGTGCCTTCCTGCTGCTGTAGAGCCTCTTTCTTGCCCAGTGCTTTCCAGATAGCCTCTTCCAGACATGTTTACAGCCAGAGTTCACAGACTGGCCTTTGAAGATGTGCTGCCCCATGCTTCAGGCCCATGCCCACCCCATTTCACAAATCCTTACCCTGCAAGGTCAGCCTTCTTCCTTAAGCCCAGTGCACATCTCTTGGTGTGTGGCACTCTTGGTGAATCTATTCTGAGGGGACCGTTCCAGGGAGAATTGGATTTGGATGGAGGGGAATCAGGTGGGCTGAAAGTCTCCTGCTCTCTGTTGTTTGAGTCTATGCTATCAGTGGATGGCATTATGGGAACCATATCCGCTGGGCACCCCCAGCAGAACAGGAATTCAGAGGCCAATCCTCCTGGCTTGGGCTTGAATTTTACCTCTGCCTTCTGCATGAGCCTTCTCTGCTCTGTTCCTTCGTTTGCAAAATGGAAATAGCATATATCTGCCGGGTCTTCTAGACTTAGTGCTGTGCCCATGGTAAGAGCCACACCTTTGTGACGTGGGATTGGTAGCAGTAGGGATGGCTGTGAGGTGCAGAGACCACTCCTCCCAGTCCCACCCCCACAGTACACAAACTAGGCAGCTGAGCAATTCCTGCAGGTCATATCTAGGCTGTACAGATGAAACCATGGCTGCCTACAGCCTGGTCCTGGCCTCTTCGGCAGTTAACAGCCACTTCAGGTTCTGATGCTGTGTGCTGAGCGGGCTCTGTCCGGGGTCCCATGAAGGTGGCTGTGGACAGTCATACAGGAGCAGAATTCATTTCAGACGGAAGTGCCTGGGTCTCTCTGTTGGTACTGTGATAGGTTAGTTGTGATTTGCACTTTGCAGTTGCATAAATAACTGCTTCATGCCCTGTAGGCAGGCATATCAGATCTGACCTCCTTCCCATTGTTCCAGTGAGATACTGCCTGCCTGCTTCTGCCAATGGGACTGAATCCCCTCACCTCTTCTCTCTTGTCTCAGTCCTCACTGGCATGGAACTCTATATGTCAACCAAGCTGATCTAACAGAGGTCCACTTGCTTCAGCTTCCGGAGTGCTGGGATTCGGGGTGTGCATCACCACATCTGGCCCTTCCTCTTTTGTTCTTAGTCCAGGTGCTGAATTTGCCCACTGCCCTTGTGCCCTCAGCAGCACATAGCCAACACCAGCTGGCTGGCCAGTGTGCTGACTTAGTCCGGAAAGATGAAGGAAGACGGACAGAATGCCTTCAGCTCAGGGTGGGAACCTAATACCGACTCCTGAGATGAGGGAAATCACCAAGACCAGGCATGTGCTGTGGGCCTGGTTCAAAGGGTTTCCAAGGGTCTATGGGAGGCATGTCCTGGATGGGCGTGCGCTCAGAGAAGCGTAATGATGTCCCTGCTCTCAGGGAGCTCAGACCTAGGTGGTGAGAGAGATGCTTGTGAACAGGCAATGTAATCCTACGGGGAACTAGGGAGATGTCTTAAGGCTTTGGAAGAAATGGGAGTTGTCTGGCAAAGAGGGAAATGATGACATTAAAAGACACCTGGGGGAAAATATGCCACTAAAATGTACGTGGAGGACAGGTGTTCATCCGAGGTTTATGAGATGCAGCCAGAGAGACGCAACTGGCAGGTAGCAGTCTTCTACCTTGGATGGACACAGGTTGACATATCTGTGGTAGCAAAGGAGGAATGGCATGGACATATATATATGTGTGTGTGTGTGTGTGTGTCTGTGTGTGTCTGTGTGTGTCTCTGTGTGTGTCTGTGTCTGTGTATAGTCTATGAAAAGAGGTTCTTACGACTGCTTACTCCAATGCAGGAGCCCCCCCCCCCCATGTGTGCACCATGCAAAGGAGTCACATGTATGCACTATGACTGGGATTTCACATGCGTGCATATCATCATGTAGACACAAGTCTGAAGGACTTTACTATAGTAACTACAAAGATGGCCAGGAGAAAGCAGGCCTGGCCAAGATACTGTTGGAATAAATGCAGGCAGAAGGTGGGGGAGGCGTCTCTAAAGTTCTCACCTTCATGAGGACCTGTGTTCAGTCCTCAGGACCTGTGTTTAAAAGCTGGTGTGTCACCTCCAGGACATTTGTGCCACTGTGGCACCAGTTTATCTTACACGCAGGTCCTTATTGTAGCTTTCGGGGTTTGTAACTGGGAGAGACTGATGGCCGTTTCTCTTCTCTGCTGGCCTCTATAGCACCTTCCTGTGTACGCGGGTCAGTAGGCATGAAGCTTCTACGTGAACACCAGCTTGTTTTCTCCACATTCAGAAACGTACGTATATGGCAACTTCAGCAGTAGAGTCTACTGTCAGGTTGTGGAGGGTCATCCGTGCATTGGCAATAGCCTGATATGTTTGAAGTGGTTCTGTGGGACTAAGTGGTCTTCCGCTAATGACACAAAGAGATGAAACCCAGTCCTGGTATTGAAGTTTTTGCTTAGTGACATAAAATGTCGAAGTGGGGCTTGTTTCCCTCCATTTCAATGGTAACACCATTTAAATCACACACACGTGCACACACGTTTCTACAGTAGCAGTTTTCCATGTGGCTTTTAAAAAGACCTCTAGTGTTGTTGACCCTCCACATAGTTCCCCCTTTGTCTCCGACCCCAGCCACCCCCTTTAATCCTCCTATTCTAATTTCCCCTTTGTCTTTTTATAAAACTATATTCTATTCTCGGAAGATCTTCTCCCCTGGTTCCTAAGTAGGTATCAAACCTTTGGATAGTCTAAATAAAACACACACACACACACACCCTAAATCTTAAAATCTATCATCCATATATAAGAGAATGTATGCAATGCTTGTCTCTCAGGGGGTGGTAACCAACCACTGTCTGATAGGATTTAAGGCCCAGTCTGTGAGATGGAACCTGTAGCTGACACTGTCAGTGAGGACAAGAACCTGAGGTGAGAAGGGTCAGGGGCCCAGGAGAAAACCGACTCCCATTATCCTGCTAAATGAACAGCAATCAAATGAGTCCTAATGACATGCTGCTGTACCCATAGATTAGAGCATCGCTCAAACCTCATCCGAGAAGCTGCTTCTCGCAGTAGATGGTAATTAACACAAGAGAACTCACAACTGGACAATGTTCAGGGAGCGAGAGACCTGAAACACTCAGCCCTAAGTGGTCTGTGCCACTCCCCTTCCCTCAAGGCTCAGGAATCTACTCGGAGGTAGAGGCAGAAAGATCATAAGAGCCAGGGGTGGTGGGTGACTCCAGGAAAGCCTCGTCTTCTGGACACAGTGGGGCCAGTGTACACATGACCTCGCAGAGACTGGGACAGTACACATGAGACTGGCACAAGTTTTAGTCAGTCAGACTCCCATCAGGGAGAAGCGGAAGTGGGCACAAAATCCCACCCTGAAGAAGAAGCCATTAGCAATTGATACCTGCTGGGAGAGGGGACATCAGCTTTCTCTGTCGGAGTGTCACTGGGTGGACCAGCCTTGCTCCACGAGGACTCTGTTTCTTCTGTGGGTCTCTCTCTCTCTCTCTCTCTCTCTCTCTCTCTCTTTCCCTCTCTCTCCCCCTCTCTCTTTCTCTTTCTGTTTTTTGAGAGAGAGAAAACCATGAAGTTGGGTGGATAGAGAGGGGGAATATCTGGGTGGACTCAGGAAGAGAAAATAATATGATCAAAATATATTGCATGAGAATTTTAAAATACTAAATAAAAAAGAAAAGCTGAGTGGGTGTGGTTGCACACACTTATAACATTTGTAATCCCAGCTTTGGAAAGACAGAGACGGATGGATCTCTGGGGCTTGCTGGCTAGCCAGCCTAGCTTAATCAGTAAGTTGCAGGCTGGTGAGAAACCCTGTCTCAAAACAAAAACAACAACAACAACAACAACAACAACAACAAACCAAAGTGGACAGTGCCTGGGGAACAGCACTTAACATTTGTCCTCTGGCTGCCACACCTCCCCATGTGTGTACACTTGAACACACATACTCACCACACGTCCTCATCCTCCACATATGTACCCCTCCACCCACCACACACACACACACACACACACACACACACACACACACACACACTCCCTCTCCCTCCATGCCTTCCCCTCCCTACTTTCTACCATTCTCTCTCACATATACCCTCCACACACCCACCCCCACATCCCCCCACATTTGTCCACAGCCACCCATACACCTCCCCACATCTACACACATGCCCTCACCCCTCCCACGATACAGGTAACGCGGACTGACCTGTGGGACTAGAGGAAGAAATGGAATGTTTTCACGGATAGAGCAGCACATGAGATAAGCAGTGGGGTGTGAGGAGGGGAAGCAGGGTCAGGAATGTGCTGGAAGGGCCTTGGTCCTTACTGCTAAAAAGACACAGGACACACAACTTGTGGGGAGCGGAGGAAGCCCTGAGTGAGGGACATCATGCGTGGATATGTACTGTTGGCAGTGGTGTGACCATGTCAAGGACCCAGACACCTCAGACCCAGCAGAAAATAGCAAAGCCCCCCACCTTCCCAAGGTGAGGCGGGGAGGAAAATGGCAAAGCCGTCCTTAGCAGGTTCAAGTGTGGATGTTTGTGATAGTGTGTGCAGAAGATGCCCACCGTGGTCTCTTCCCCTCAGAGTCGGAGCCTTCAGAGACGGAGCCTACAGAGATGAAGTAAATCTGTCTCCTTACTCTAGCTGCATCCCATACATTCTGCCTGCTGATGTGTATCCATTAACACCCCCCCCCCCAGTTCAACTGTATATAATAATATTCTGAGGTTCCAGGGTCCTGGGACTTTTCTGTTCAAGAGCGCAGTTTACCCAAACCCAGCCTTTTTTTTCTGTGTGTCTGTATGTCTGTCTTTTCTTCGTTCCCTCTCCGCTCCTAGTTGGGCCACCTTCCTGGAGTCATCATTGGTGACTCCAGACAACACAGAATGTGCTCTGTCAGTCAGCACCCACTCAGCTAACTCACTGACCCACTCAGCTAACTCACCTATTGGTGGAACATTGGTCATTGCCGCTGGGCTTGTGACCAGGCCTCCAAAAAACATGTGGATCAGGGACAAGATGCTGGTGGCGCCTAACGAGTGCTTGCCTTGCCGTGTCTAAGAACCTGGAGTTCATGCGTGGCATTCCGGTTGTCTGAGCACCCTGACCCAGGTCCTCCATTGCCAAACAAATTATCACCACAAATTCGGATTTTACAGAGTATAAATTATTTTATATAACAAATAAGTTACCTCCTCTCTTCCTTTTTGGAACACAGAATGTATACTTCCCTTTCCTTCTGTGTATAAACTAACTTCGTATAAAAGAGAGAGAATTCTCCTTCATTGTGTTGGGACAAGGCAGATAATAGACCGTACCTATGCAGGACAAACTGACCTCCTGCCTCAAGTTAATCTAAAGTCCACTTAAAGTGTCAACGGCAAGAAATTAAGCCACTGTGCTTGAAGGACACTGGGGATGCCGTGAAATGGGGCCAGGATCCATTGAGGGGACGTCTCTTCGCGTGTGGTCTGAGCCTCTACTGGATGGTGCTGAGCATTAGGATAGCGCAGGGTGTGGGAGTCACCACTCGACAGGGGCGGGGTTCGCACAACAAAGCCAGGAGGGTTGCTTTTGAGGAGAATGTTAGTATTCAGTATTCGCTAAGGTAGGACCGAGTGTGGCAAGGGGTGGGTTGAGTTGCCGGACTCAGAGAGGGTGGATGCCATTGTCATTTCAGTCTGGATCTGCGTGCAGCTCCTCATCCCCATAGGCTAGTGATGGCTTTGGTCAAAACATGGTACAACAGAACAACAGAGACCTGGCTGTGGGGTGACCTGGGTGAGGACCGCACATGAGCTGGAGGTGTTAGTGAGCTGGTTAAACATCAAACTTTGCATGACTGGATTAAAAGGCAGTAGCATCTGGCGAGTCTTCCCTGACTCTCCCTTGCTCTGAACTTACTGAGAAGGCTAAGACCCCGTCCCCTTCTCTCTGCCTTGGCCCCTTCTCACAGTCCCACTTGTAGCTTTGTGGGTGACCTGTGAATCAGTCACAGCACACCAACACACCACACAGCGTCCAGAACAATAGAGCTGTGAGCCCGGGTATCAGAAGACACTCTGTGTATCTGGAGCGGTAGGTGACTCACCCCTTCCCATGATGCTTGCATCCTGGTCCCTCCCTTTCCAGTTGATAGTATCACTGGATACCCATAGGACTGGAGTGTAGGACATAGGGCTCATTGACCTTTGGTCGTGGGTGCCACCCTTGTGCCTCAGATTTAATAAGACTGGAAGGCAGGTCAGATACGGCACGCTTGACCACATCTGACCATTCCTGGTTAGTGGAGGAAAACCACATGGGTCCCCTCTCAGACTCTCCCATCTAGGCTGTTGAATCCCACAGGAGGAATGGGTAGGTGTCTACTGACAGCCATAGCTGGACAGTGGAGAGTTAGCTCACTGCTTACAGCCCTCTGTCCATCTGCCATAATGGGCAGTCAGCGGGCTCCCCCTAGGTCAGAGTGGGCGGAGCTTGCATTTTTTCTTCACTGCCACCCTTGTGTGTAGTTGTGAGTTTTTTGTGTCTGCCTGTTTAGAAAGGTCCTGACGCTAAACCTTTCATTAGGATAAAAGGGAGGAAAATGTAAATATGCAAAGCAGATATATTTGCAAAAGCTGAACTAAATTCTTCTCCGGTGAGTTCTGAGCAATGTGGTCAGCCGAACCACTATGGGGTTCGGGTAGAAACCGAAGAGCTGTTCACGTGGAGAATTCTCACACTGACACTAGCTGAGGCGGCTCGACTCCCTAAGGCCTGCGTAGCCGGGAGAGAAGATGGCAGACTTCCGAGGCAAGTGTGGTGGTAACATTGTGGATTTCAGGGGCACCTGTGTCAGGGTGGGGAATGCCTTTCTGCCCCTCCCTCCCTCCTTCCTTCCTTCCTTCCTTCCTTCCTTCCTTCCTTCCTTCCTTCCTTCCTTCCCTCCTTTCTTCTCTTCCTCCCATTAATTCTTTAATTCATCATTTATGCTTTTAAAGGATTTATTTTTAATTATGTGTATATATTTGTGTCTGTGTGGGCTTGTGAGTATAAATGGAGGTGCCCACAGAGGCCAGAGGACATTGGATGCCCTGAAGCTGGAGTTACAGCTTGTCCTGAGGCACCAGTGTGGGTGCTGTGAGGCTAACTCTGCAAGAGTGGTCCACTCTCTACCCCTGGACCATCTCTCCAGCCCTGCCTACATAGAGTTCAAATGCTGAGCTTGCTACTCTTCCCTCTTTCTTCCTATAGAGATCAACTGTCTGTAGCCATCTCCAATGTCCTTAGCTTTTCCCTGTAATTTAAATTCTCCAACTGATGTCTTCCTGGGACTTTGTTTTTTCTTCCTATGTATTATATTTTTCTACTCTGACGTTTCCATTGTATAAATGCTGTTTCTCTGTAAGTATTTGAAGCATTTTCTTTTTTTTCAACAGTGTTCACCTTTATCTTTGAAGCATACCAATAACAGCTGATGTTAACAAATAGATAATCCAGACATCGAATGCACCTCAAGGTTGGTATGTGCTGGCTGTCTTTAACTTTGAGAATCAGATTTTCCTGGTTCCTAGCACAAGAGATAATCTTAGATTATATCCTATACATACCGTGTTGTGAGATACGAGTTCTCTTTAAGTCTGTAGCTTTCAACCAAGGCCGTTCTTGCCTCCCTCAGGACATTTGGGACTCTTTGAAGAATGTCCCAGCTGTGGGGCATTACTGGAATCTAGTGGATAGAGATCAGGCGTGGTGTACCACATCTTGGAGCCTATCAAACAGTCTCTGTTCGTAGATATCCAGTCAGAAACCCAAACTGTCAATATGCCAAGAAACCCTTGCTTAAAGCTGGAGGAGGTAGGCTCAGATCATGATACAGGGTGATTTTAGTGTGTGCCATGGATGGAATTTTGCATAAAGGCATTTGGAAATGATTGAGGTCATGTGAGGTCATAAAGGTGGCCATTCACAAGATAAGATAAGCCAGGATGATCTGTTTGATTGAAGACATGGGCCGTCTGGAGCGAGAGAGAAGGCCTTGCCAGGACCTGGCCCTGCTGGCACTCTAGCCATGGACTTGAGTCTTGCAGGACTCTGAAAATGTCCATTTCTTCTGGCTAAGCTCTGGCCTGCTGCGTTTTAGGATGGGGCTGACACATGCACTGTGCTTCTTTGGGTCTGCTTCAGAGATGCACAGCTTGCTAGGAAGTCAAGGCAGAATCCACCCACTAGGGAATCTTCTCATGGTACCTGATGCTCAATGGGAACCTCCAATACTGTCTGGATCAGAAGGACATTTCCCCTTATACCTTTAGCTGGAACATAATGGCTTTTCTGTCTTAGATTTACCCTCCCCTGTGCAGGGTGGGCTTGGCCAGGGCCAGATGGTGAGAGGACAGAGAGAGGATGGATTTTTACCCGTGGTTACTTGTGAGTACCCCAGTGGCCCTGATCCTGTGCTCAGGCCAGCTGAGCGCAGAGCTAACGAAGGACTGCAAGGGTGCTGTAGCAGAGTCACAGTTGGACACCCTCAGGCTCTGTCCCTGGGCCCCGTAGGAGTCTGTGAGTGCTGCCTGGCCACAGAATGTCTGATCCACAGACAGGCTGAGATAGAATAAAGTGTGTGTTCCTTCATTACCCTAATAAACATGCTGCCTTGATGATCCGATTCTATCCCGGACTCGGCTGCCGAGTGCAGCATCGGGATGGTGACGAGGTCTTCTTCTCTCTCATCCCCATTAACCCCCATCAAACAGGTCCACTGGCCTCACCTGCAGATATCACTTCTATTTTTCCTCAGTATGGCTGAGAGAGAAACCCAAGCAGTCTTTGGAAGGTCTGCGCGGATGAGGTGTTGCCCTTATCATAATTCTTGGCACACTCCGCTGAGCACACACAGAAAAATCGTTAGTTACCCTTTGCTTTGACAGAAGTATCATTTCTGCAGTTGAGATCTGCAGATAATTAAAAAAAGCGCAGGGCTCGCGACTCCCCATCACTGCCTTCTTCTGATGATGCGGTGCCCTGAATAGAATCCTTCCCAGCCACACTGACTGACAGCTGGAAGGATCTAGCCCATCCACCTGGGAGTGCTGGTTCCGTAGACGGGATTTCATGGTGCAGCACTGGGGGACGCGGCACTCAGCCTGCCCAGATCACTTGAGCCGTGTGGTCTAGTGAAGCAGGGAGAGGGCCGCTGAGAGAAGACAGCTCTGCCCAAGCTTTGATTTGTATGCTGGCTGCTGAAACTCCTCTAAGAACCCATGTTGTGCAAGTGGAGGGAGTTGCTCACCTGAATGATTCTGTTAGCCGTGGGTAAGGCGCATTGCACCAAGCTTTGTTAAAGGGACCCGTGGGAAGCAGCTCTTTCCAGCCCCCACCTCTCTGTGGAGGAGAGGGGACAAATCCAAAGATGGGTACACTGGACAATGGTTTCTAGTCCTAGCTGGTCACCGGGTCCCTAGCAGTTTGTTGTTGCCACCCATTCCCAGGTCCAGACAGACTTGGTTAGACTCTGTTTACAAGCTCAGGGAAATGTATTCCCTGCTTTAAGAAACCTTAGTTTGCTACAACACAGGCTCAGCTCACAAGCATGAAACAGCAGAGAGGCCCATGGATTCTTTCCCCAGATTATTGCCATTATACATCTTGTAAACTGGCCCTTATAAAATCATCAGAGCCAGGCTATTGGTCCTAACACAAACCACCCCTTAAGCAGACTTCCTTGCCTCTGGCTCTGCCCTCTTTTGCCCGGTTCTACACACATGGTGGAGCCGATGGAAGTATTTTCACAGCTCTAGCAGGGCATTTAGACACTAGGATTTTGTGTCTGGTTGACCCCGATGAGAAGCTTCGTCCTGGGATGTGTGTGAAAAGTTCAATTTATCACTCTAGCTGCCGTAGCCTTTCCTCCGTTCATGTTTTATGCCAAGAAAACTAAGATTCGCTTCATATTGTGCCATATAGGTCCCAGCACACTGGTGTCAGTGTTCTCTTATGAAGCTAATGCTTACTCTTTTGTATGAATTGGCACCTGTTGCTGGCTTTAGTATGGGTGAGCGTGGTTAGTGTGGTGCTCGTGTAGGGTGAGTGTGGTTAGTGTGGGTAAGCGTGGTTAGTGTGGGTGAGTGTGGTTAGTGTGGTGCTAGTGTGGGGTGAGTGTGGTTAGTGTGGGTGAGCATGGTTAGTGTGGGTGAGCGTGGTTAGTGTGGGTGAGCGTGGTTAGTGTGGTGTTAATGTGGGTGAGCGTGGTTAGTGTGGGTGAGCATGGTTAGTGTGGTGCTAGTGTGGGGTGAGCATGGTTAGTGTGGTGCTAGTGTGGGTGAGGGTGGTTGGTGTGGTGCTAGTGCGGGATTGGCGTGGCTATCATGGTGCTGGTGTGAGATCAGCATGGTTACCATGGTATCTCTGTGGTGCCAGTGTGGCCCTAGCCTTGCTCTTACCTGCTATTGGCCTGTTGTTAGTGTAACACTAGGTGATGTCTGCAAGGTGGTCTATAGTGTCGGGAGATAGCAGTAAAGTACTGGAAGAGACAAGCCTTTGGCCATGGAGATGCAGATTCAAACCCAGGTTGCATCTTTCATCCCAACATGAGAGATCTCTGTGCCTCAGTTTCCTCTCAGAATTCTCCTGTTCTCGTCGCCCCACCTCTACTTCCTGCCTGGCTACTGGCCAATCAGCATTTTATTAAAATACAATTGACAGGATATAAACTATTGTCCCCCAGCACAGCACAATTTTCTGCATTCCCAATTAGAAAATGACAGCAAACCCCTGGCATCACATGGACTAAATGGTTCAGGATCCATGCACTTCTGGTAAGTTCTTCCCAGTCTTTCCCCTCCCTTCTTTTCCCAAAAGGTCCCAGCTGATCAGACCCATTCCTCCTGCATGGGCCTCTTATCTCTTCGGTCCCAGGCACCTTGAATACTGCATACCCTCAGAAAGTATCCCTAGGGACACTGCCTTTTTCCCCATCCTGCTCCTTGGGAGCTGCTGGGCCTGTCAACTATCCTTTGTTTGCAAGAGAGGACTAGATTTCTGGCTTGAGGTGACAGGTTTGGCTTAGTGTTTATCTGTGCTTCCTAAGATCTCTTTAAGATGGGCTGGGAGAGGAGCGTCAGTGCATGAAGACGCGTTCCAGGAGCCTGTCTGGAGCAGAGCTGGGGTGGAGGAGCTGTTTTTGTTCAGCAGGCACGAGAGCTATGTGCCTATGATAGAGGAGTAGACCGGAGAAGCTAAGTGCACGCCGGCTGGATACAGGGGGTCACAGCAGAGTCGAGACGGCCAATCCCAGGCAGACCTGCTTTGCGAAGCATCAGTAATGGCAGCCAGCGCTTCCCTCTGCAGACAGGCCCAAGCCCCTCCTTATTCTCTAAAGATCTTGAAAGGGAGAAGAAGGTAAAAAAAAGAAAAAAGAAAGAAAGATCTTGAAAGAACAGGGTGAGCACACATGAGTCCTGACCATCGGTACCTTGAGGTAAAGATGGTTGATTATGACACCTGGGAGCTCCTGCTCACCTCCAAAGAAAAGCCTGTCACTAACCCACAGAAGCGCTCTCTCAGGTGTGCCTGGAGGGGTCTGGGGATATTCCTCAGTGGTAGAACACTCACCCACTGGGCACCAGACCCTGGCTTGGCTTCACGTCTGATACCCCACACCCCAAATAATCCTTCCAATGTGATTGGAAATATTCAAAACTGCTAACAAAAATAGGATAAAAATAGCCCACGTAGGCAAACAATCATGAGATCCCCAGTAATTAGACTCCTCAGAGACGTCAAAGACTAATGCACACGGATAGTGTGTGCTGAGAACGGCTGTACCTCAGGGACGCGCTGGATGACCCAAGGCTTTGCCCCTTCCCCTCCTCAGCCCCTGCCCACATTTCCTTCTCCCAGCACCACCTGTATTATTTTATACATTAAACATGTACATTTATTAAAGATTTACTAAGCAAACGGATTTTTAAAAGCGTATTCAAAGCACACGAGGCTTGTCTGGTTCTAGTACCTGGGGCCATCAATTATTTATTGGTATCAGTTTATGGAACCCCCCAGTCTCTGTATCCGGGGAGATTGCCAGGTTTCTGGTTTAGGATTGTCTTGTTGCCGGCTGCCCTCCGAGAAAGTTCCCAGTTGTTGTCACGGGACGACTCTCCTACCAACCATCTCTTCGTTCTGTGAGGGTCTAAGCAGACCTGCTTTTGTAGCGTGGAAATGACACCTGTGTGGATGGCACACAGAGCAGGCGGCCTTGAAGTGCTGAGGACTGACAAGCCAGGGAAAATCACGTGTGCAGGTCACTTGAAGGAAAGTACAAAAGGAGACGGCTTTGTGTGGCTCCCACAGAGAAGAGAGTCCTAGGTTCATTTGTTTGAATAATGATCATATTTACTTGATACCATCCAATGGGTATGCTTTAAGAATGTCATGAACCGTGATTCCAACCTGCCAGGTGGATGAACCTGTCTGTGCAGTCTTGGGGGTAGCCAACTGCTCTGCAATTGGATTTGAGGCCCACTCTAGAGGAGAAAGCCCATGGCTAGTATTATAAACCCAGTCAAACGCCCATGCTTTGTGAAGTCATGGGCTCTGGGTGGGGGACTTAGTACTGCTGTTCAGCCGAGTCAATACAGCACCAAACTGCCTTCTAAATATCTATTTTTATACCCGTGGACATAGAAGCCTCTCTTTGTGGTGAGCCATGATGAAGGCAGAGGTGGGTGACTGGCCAGCATCCTAAGTGACAGTGGAGAGCTCCAAAGCAGAGCGTTTATATATATATACTACCCCATCTAAGGCTCGGGCAACATTGTAGACCATGAGAAGGAAAGACCATAGAGCAGGCGGATGCAGAGAGAGCTGTGAAAGGCCACCTTTGGGAGCCACATTGCAACCTTGAGTTCACAGCAGCTCCTCTTACTAGCACTGGGCCTGTCCACAGTCAGCTGTAGATGGCCAGGTGCTTAAGGGTCATGTCCCTTACTGCTAAACTATTGGCTACCAACAGATTCTAGGGGAGGCGATATATAGTGATATTTTGTTTATGATCTAACAAATAAAGCTTGTCTGAAGATCAGAGTGCAAAACTAGCCATACTACTTACCCATAAGAAGTTGGGCAGTGGTGGTGCACGCCTTTAATCCTAGCGCTAGACAGGAACTCGCTCTCTTTTCAGTCTGAAGATTTCATAGAGGTAAGAGCTCTCTCATGGTTGGTTGCTTTGCTTCTCTGATCTTTCAGCTTGAACCCCAATATCTGTCTCTGGGTTTTTATTAGTTGTGCTGCACAGACATCATTGTCTTCAACTGTGTATCCACAAGGGAGCCTACTGGTCTCCAGTGGTTAGTTCTAAGCCCATGGTCATACAGATAATTGTGTTTAAGTTCAAGTGGGCAACAGAACAAAAAGATATGAATGTGGGAAGCAGACTAAAGAGGTGGGAGGGAGCAAAGATGCCTGGGGATAACATTCAGGATATATTTTATACATGTATGAAATTGTCAAATAGCAAATTTAATAAATGATTAAAAACAAAAGAAAATCCAAGGGCTTCTCTGTCCCCTGGATGTCAGAGGCTAGGCACACAAGAAACAGCGCTGCTCATGAACTTCCTCTGGTCTTCAGGAAAGCAATAGCCCTGAACATGCTACATGAAAGGCACCCCAAGGTGGTATGAGGGAGCTGGGTGGGAAGGCCCAGAGGGGCAGCTGGAGGCCTGCAAGCCTCCCAGTGCACACCCTGCCCAGCCAAGTGGCTACCAGAGCACTCCCAGCCTGCAGGTCCTGGTTCCCAGGGCCTCAGGTGCTCAGCAGGAAGCCTGGGCTCTGGGTATATATCCCAAAGGACAGGCAGCAGAGGGTTTACAAGCTGGATTCTTACAAACAGGGTGCTTATCTCTCAAGTCCCATCCACAGTCTCCCAGGGGCAATGGCCTCTGGGGGCTCCCCAGAATGTGACTATGCCTTCTGACTCCTCTCTTCTGTCATTGATCAGTGTGGGTACAAAGACACTGAGTTCCTCACCATGGGATGGATTAGAAATGTGCTGGGAGGGGCTCATTTCTAGTCTGTAAAAAATCACATTGGCTTTGCCATGAGCTACCGTGTCCACGCACACTCAGATTTGTGTTCAGTGATATTACTCCGTGGATGATCTCATACCTCGGGGAAAACTTGTTTCTGGTGGGCATACCCAGTCCCTGAGTCCCTTGCAGGGACCGTGCTGCTTGGGGACACCAGCATCCTGCACAGCCTCAGCTCCTACCTCTTCCTTGGCCCACTGCATATTCTCATGGCTGCTGTAGTCCTGCCTCTTTGGGAGGCTCAACCAGGGCCAGACAGAAGTCTTGGTTCTCAGATCTGCAGATTCGCCCTCTGCTCTGCTCTATTTCCCTCCAGGGTCACTCTGCTTTTCAGTGAGGCTACAAGCATCTGCTGGGCCAGCCTCCTCCTGTACCTGTCTCAGGTCATTGCATACAACAGGTGTCTAATACAGGAAGATGCCCTTTCCCTGGTACTGAAGCCTGGTAGTGATTACTATCTCCCTTGGACTTCACCATCTTCTCTGTGGCAGGAGTCTCCAATGCTGCTCCTGTCCCCCCTTGTCCTTTATGACAGTGCAGGACAATTTAGGAAATTCAGGGGTCCTCCTGAGGAGGACAGCGAGGTAACATTGTCACCTTGGATGATCTGTGTGATCTTCATAGAGTCCTGAGAGAAAGGGACAGATTGGGGGCATAGTGTTGTTGGAGTGGGCAGAGATAGTACTCTAGTAAGTCAACATGTCTGATCCTCATGATACAAGTGAGGTTCTACAGGAAGCTATGGAGTAGGTGAGGCCAGTAGCCGGGGCACAGTGGGTCATGAGTATACAGCATGGGACAGTAGGTGGGGATGGCTTGAGGGTATCAAGAGACGAGAGGACTCAGGCTCATGTTCTCTAGGTTTTCACTTATTTAAGAAATCATCTTGGGACTGGAGAGAGCGATCAGTTGATAAAATGATGGCTGTGAAAGATATGAGAACCTGAGTTTGATTACCAGAATCCAGAAGCAAGGAGAGAGAAGGACACAGGAGACATAGGGGACATGATGGGGACATAGCAGGAGTTAGGGGAGGTAGTATTGGACATATATGATTAAAATACATTGTATGAATGTGTGAGACTTTCAAAGAATATAACACACTATGTTTTTTTTTTTTTTAAAGCAGAGAAAGGCAGCATGCTCTTGTAATCCCAGCTCTGGGAGGTGGAGACAGGCAGATCCTTGAGACCTGATGGCCTGCCAGCCTAGCTTTCTTGCTGAGCACTAGGCCTGTAAGAGATTGCCTTGGAAAACAAGTTGCATGATAGCCGAGTGTTGGCAGAGGTTCCTGTCCTACCCAGTCCTGCAGTTGTTCAGTCCCAAAGAAATACACAGAGGCCTACATTAATTATAAACTGGTTGGCCTATGAGCTCAGGCTTTCTTATTAACTAATATCTAACAGTAACTCATAATCCCTATCTGTGTTAGCCATGTGGCTTGGTACCTTTTACTAGGGAGGCATTCTCATCTTGCTTCCTCTGCATCTGGGTGGTGACTGTAGACTGAGCCTTTCCTCTTCCCAGAATTCTATTGTTCTGGTCATCCTGCCTATTCTTCCTGCCTGGCTAGTGGCCAATCAGCATTTTATTAAACCAATACAACTGACAAATCTTTACAGGGTAGAAGACCACTGTCCCACAGCAGCAGAGGAACAACAGCTGAGATTCACCCTTACCTTCATGGACATGTACACTCATACATATGCACACACACACACACACACACACACACACACACACACACACACACACACCACAAGAAATGATCTATACAAAACCCTCCACTTATTCTAACATGTGCCAGGACAGGAGTGTTGGTTGTTTCATGGCCCGAGGCCTGAGCCTTGGGAGGACTAGCTTAGGAGGGATGCCTTGAGGACGAGGAAGAAGCCTCTTTCCTGACACTGAAGCATAGCTTTGGAAAGAGGGCCTTGGTGAATAGGTAGGTTAGCTGAGGCAGTCACAGCCCAGAGTAGGCTCACGGTCCCCTAAGGCACAAGGTACATGGCCGAGGACAGAAAGATACAGGTTGGGATGAGAGCCAGGTCAGAGGCTTAAGGCCTCTCTGAGCAGGTGATGCTGGGTCTCTGTGAGCAGCTGTGGATACACAAATCCTGCTTCAAGTCTGTTCCGTATAAGCGGTGGACCTAGAACACGGAGTCAGTCTAGCTTCAGGGGTGGAAAGAACATGTTTCCAGGAACACCTCTTTTCTTTTTAAGTTTTTACTTACTCTGTTTGTCTTTCACATCCCACATCTCAATCCCATTCATTTCCCTGTCCCTTTGCATCTGCCCTCTGCTCCTGCAACCTCCCTAAAGTAAAACAAAATTTGAGAGAAAGAAAGGAAAAAGCTAAAATAAATCTTGTCCTGGAAATTGTAGTGTGGCACAATGAGCCATGCAGTGAACTCTCTTGTCCGTTTATCTTGCAAGTATTCATTGAGAGGATTCGTTGGTCTGCTCTGAGGCCTCTGGTTTCTCCTACACTATTGATACTGGGCCATCTTTCGGACTCTTACTGGGTATCCTGTAGTTGCCCAGTCTTGTGGAGATCCTGCAGCTTTGGATCTGTAGGTCAAGCCCATTTACATGCTCCAACAGATCATGGATGGGGTGGATGTTCGGGCAGGCCAAGGCATAACTGGTTCTGGGCCTGGGAGTTGCAGGGTTGACCAGCATGCTATTTCTCCCCTGTCCTCACCATCAGTGAGTTCTCCATCACTGCCCTGGCTAGTTCATCCTTTGCAGCAGTGAGTGAGAGGCAGACCCAGTTCTCCTGCCTTCATGCCGCCAGGTTCTGTCCTTCCACACCTGTACCATCAGGGTCAGCTCCACTGTGTTGCCCAGGTAAGGTTCAGGGGCCACTTTCCCGAGTGCTGCAGCTGGTAAGGGGCAGGGACAGCCCTCCTGCTCCACTTGACCTCAGGGTCAGCCCCTCTGCTTGTCCCAGGCATCGGCATCGATGGGTGGGGTGGTGGTAGGGGAGGATGGGATTTGGGGTATTGGGGTGAGGGAAAGGGCATCTCTCCTTAGCCCCTGCTGCCACATGTCAGATGAATAATGGGAACATCTCCCTCCCAACAACATTGGGGCAGTGCGAAAACCACCTTTTATTGGCTAAAATCATAACTATTCTTGTGGTTTTAATTGAGACACTTGGATGAGGCATGTTCTCAAGGGAAACATCCGTGTGTGTTGCCAGAGAGAACTGAAAAAATAATGCCAGGGTGCTGTGGACGCAGCACAGGCTGTCTTTTTAGCCTTGCATCCTACCCTCCCCAGAGCCTGGGGAAGAGTACAGAGGGCATGCTTGAAGGTTTATCCAGCTGTTGTTTTAATAAAACACAGACTCAGGCTTTAAAAATGTAGGAGGCAGAAAGTAACTCTGGGAGAACTCTGTTCCCATTAGCTCCGGGAATCGGGGTTGGAAATAAAGAGGGCAAGAGCATGGGGGGGGGCACACACAGCCCACACACTTTCTGTTGAAACTGCAGAGCCCTTGGCCTCCCCAGGCTGACTCTTACCTGTCCCTAGCTTTGCTGCATGACCTAGACCAAGTATGAACCTTTGTTCAGCCTCCAAGGATCCTTCTGGAAGCCGATACCACAATCCAACTCAACTCCCTGGAAGACATCTTTCTCCTTCCCAGGCATATGGGCGTCTCGGCTGGTGGATTATCACACAGCTGTTGCTCAGATACATCCAGGTGCAGCCACAGATCTCAGGTCCATCCTCCACAGACCCACAGAAAGGACATTCCATGTTTCACATGGAATCCTGAGCACAGGTAGTAATCTGGACCCTAGGAACCTGGTCTGCCCCAAACTCTCTATGCTTTTAGCTTACAAAGACTTGCCTCCTGCTGTTTCTTGTTGGCAAAGAGTAGCTCATGAGAGAGTTCCTCACCCTCATGTATGTGGGCCTAGGGAGGTTTACTGTTTTCTAGAATTACTGGGGCAGAATACACACGCACACATATACAAATATACATATACATACATACATTGTATTCCTCTCCATGCTGTCTCTGGAGCCACCTTCCCCCTAGTGTTTATACCTTCCATGTCTGACCCCAGGATTCCAGAGCCACACTGGCAAGGATGAGCCAGGGAATCCACTGACAACAGAGGCAATTCATGCTAGCCCAGGTGCCCTGTGTTCCTCATCTTCAATGTCTCTGGGATCAGTGCATTACCATTCCAGTTACAGGATGAGGCAGATGACTGGGCTTGTCATAAGATCATATGCTAGGAAGGTCCCAACCTTGTGGTATCGGCTTCCAGGAGGATCCTTGGAGGCTGAACAAAGGTTCATACTTGGTCTAGGATCTAGAAGCATTTTCTACCCTATGCGTTCCTCAGACTTAACTCACCAAGTTCTCTGGCAATCTATGGTGATGCCAAGAATCCAGATTCCTCTGAGTGGTGGAGTCAACAAGGCCATGCCAAACATTACCAACTAGAAAGGACAGAAGGAATGAGCAGGGGTGCTGTGGTGGATTGAATAGAAATGGTCTTCATAGGCTAATGTTTTAATATTGGGTCTGCGGTTGGTGGAACTGTCTGGGAAGGATTGGGAGGTATGGCTTTGTTGGAGGTGGTAAGTCACTAGGGTGGGCTTTGAGGTTTCAGAAGGCCATGCCATTCCCAGTTAGCTCTCTGTCTCTTTCTCTCTGTCTCTGTCTGTCTGTCTCCTTCCCTTCCTCTCCATCTCTCTGATTCATACTTGTGGATAAAAATGTGAGCTCTCAGCTATTGCCCCAGCACCATGCCTGCTTGTCTGCTGCCATGCTCCTTACCATGATGATCGTGGGCTCTGGCTCTCTGGAACTATGTGAGTCCCGGTTTTCTTTCTTGTTTGCCTTGGTCATGGCATCTCTTTGTACCCGTAGAACAGTAACTAAGACAGGTGCCACGGCAGCTGCCTGATGGTCTTATTATTTCTCAAAGAAAATGAAAAGTGTCATAGTGTGCCTCATTCATATACATTTCATCTCCCAACACACCCCATCTGTCTGTCCATCTGATCATCTGTTTAACAACTCTTGGAGGTACTTTGTATCAAGCCTTGGGGTAGAGGTGCAGCAGCATGTGGATCAACTGTCTGGCTCTAGAAGGTTCTATGTCAGTGGTTCTCAACTTTCCTAATGTTGCGACTCTTTGATACAGTTCCTCATGTTAAGTGACCCCCCACCATAAAATTATTTTGTTGCTACATCATAACTATAATTTTGCTACTGTTATGAATCATAATGTAAATTTATGATATGCAGGATATCTTATATGTGATACCCCCAGAGGTTGAGAACCATTGTTCTATGTGGTAGGGAAACTGAGGCAAGCCTTCTGTCTTAGGTAGGGTTTCCATTGATGCAATGAGACACCATGACCGTGACCACAAAGCAAGTTGGGTTTGTTGGGCTTACACTTTCACACCACTGTTCATCATCAAAGTGGATGCGGGTGGAGAGAGGGGGAAGGCAGAGGGAATGGGAGGAGGGGAAGGAGTGGAAACTGGAATTGGTATGTAAAATGAAAAAAACATTGTTTTCTTTTTTTAAAAAAAATAGAGTAAATAAAAAAAGAATGTCAGAAAAGAAACTCAAGAAGGAAGGAGATTTGGAGTCAGGAGCTGAAGCAGAGGCCAAGGAGGGGTGCTGCCTGCTGGCTTGCTCCTCATGGCTTGTTCAGCCTGCACAATCCAGGACCACCAGCCCAGGGATGGTACCACCCACAATGGGCGGGGCCCTCCCCATCAATCACTAATTAAGAAAATATCCTATGGCTTGCCTACAGCCTGACTTTACGGAGGCATCTTCTTAATTGAAGTCCCCTTCTCTCAGATGACTTCAGCTTGTGTCAAACTGACATCAAACCAGCCAGCACACCTTCCCACCCCACCCCAGGGAGTGCGACACCTGGCTCACCAGCTGACACTTCTAGCTAGGTGAAATGTGCCATTCGTCCCCATTGACACCTTCTGATGCTGTATGGCTTCCAAAGATGGGGTCACATCAGCTCAGAGCCATCTGGGCTGAATGAAATCTGGGCTGAATGAAGTCCATTTCCAGGGGACCTCGTTTGCTCATGGAGGGGCCTGAGCAAGCTCCACTGGTCTCAGTTGCCATGCACTGCCCAGAGTCTGGTTCTGTCAGCTGAAAATGGAGCGTGGTCATAGCGAGATCACAGTCTTTCTGAGACTAGTCCTGCTGTTCTTGGGTTTGGGGGGCTCGCCTTACAGCTGAGGTGTGACCCCGTTGCCATGTCCCCGTGGCCCTCACTCTCTGTTAATCCCCACCCATGGTGTCGGGGTTTTTGTGGTTCCTGAGCACTGTGCGGTTAGGGTGGGGGAGGCATCAAGGCAGCCCACGGAGAGGGGCCCTGCCGTCTTTGATCTTCCTGCAAAGGGCGAGGAGGCAATTCCTATTCTGGGAACATTCCGCACAATAAATCTGAGTCCGGTTTTGAGAGATTGAAGTCCCTGGGAACGAGGTTATGGGGCAACTTGACAGACTGAAGGGAAGTAGATCACCCAGCGGATGACAAACGGAGCGGAAGGTCTAATCAGGAAGAAGGATGAGGGTCTAACTCAGCAAGGTTTATGGATGGCGGCCGGAAAGTTGCTGATGTGCTCTTTCCTCTGGGAGGAGAGAGGTCAGGGGCCAGGGGTCAGGGAGTGCAGAGCGATCAATGGGAACCCCCCTCTGGAAGTCCTGAGCCCTCGGGACATTAAGGGCTGTCCAGCGTGTTCATTTGTTTATGCTGGCTTTGTTTCACGAGGCTTTAACTTGGCCCTTGGGAAACACCTTGCCTAAAGCAGATGTAAATGAACTAGGCCTGGGAAAGGGTTAAGTCAGGAGAGGTGGGGGCCTGGAGGGAGAGCTCACACTCTCTCTCTATGAGGCTGTGGTAATGGCAGGTGCACTCTGCATTTGTGATGCACCATGTTCCACGCTGCTGTCTTTAGAGAGGTTTGTGTCACTAGATACAGAGGGAAGTCTGACCTGCTGCTCAGCATGCCACCCGGCCCAGCTGCCTTCAGGCACCCCAGGCCAGTCTCCTTCTCCTCTCCACTCTGGCAGGTGTCACGGTTACACTGCTGTGCCCTCCCCAGCCCAGTGAGGCACAGCTGTGTCCAGAACATGGTGGACTGAGTGGGATGGGTAGGCTTTATAAAGTGACGCTGTTGAGAAGGTGGGGGTGGCCCCAAGGGAGCTGACCATGTCGGGGACGGAGAGCTCATGAACACCCACTTTTCATACTGAGGAGTCCGTTTGCTCCACAGCCCTGGGCAGCACACAGCATTATGGTACTTTTATGCTCCAGGAAGCCCAGGATCCTGGAGGTTAATTATCTGCGGCCTGGCTGGAGATGGGTCTGCCAGTGCAGCTTTCCTCCTGGCTGCCCTTCCAGGCACACCTGTGCTGCAGCAGCTACGGCTCATTGGTTACCGGCCACGTGTCATGGAGAGAGATCTGGGTAACTTACATGGCAGCAGGCATGCTACCTCCCATCTGGGCGCCTTCCCTACCCACCTGGACTGACCCGTAGGCAGCCAATGGGAGATGGGGTGGAAGGTACTTTACTGGGTCTGATCCTTGTCCCAAGAATCATGGGGGCAGCCTTGCTTTTGTCCTTATAGCCATATATATAGCCCGCGCTGCCTTACTGAGCAGGGCTTTGGACTGAGGCCACATGGAGGGCAAGTTTTGCCCAGAGACAGCCCCACCACTCCCCAATGGGATGATGCCACCTGATTCCCCACGTGATACAGCTTCTCGGGAAACACCCTGAGTTGGGAGAGCTCACAGGTGACCGTGCATGAGCGGGCCGGCTGTAGCAATACGCCTCTAGGTTTTACATTAGTGACTAAGTGGAAAGTCAGCAAAGCTGGACCCTGTCTGCAGTCCTGGGGACAAGCTAGAGCCAGGAGGCAAAAGTCGGACTTGGCTACTCAAGGCCGTGCTACCCATGTTCCAGGCCTTTGGCTTTCAGAAGTGAGCAGGCTGTGAGAGTCCTGAAGGCCTAAGGGAAGATGTGTCACTTCAGAAGGAGGGAAAACACACTGAGGGCCGCTTTTCTGAGTGCTAGGAGCAGTGGGGTCAATCAATACTTATTTATTATGGATACGTCTCCAAACAGAGCAAGAAACACTGGCCAATAGTAACCAGTTGCCCCTACCTGCCACTCAGGAGCCTCAGAGTGGTGGGGCTGTAGGGGCTGGGAAAACACATCTTGCATCATGGACAGCAAACTGTTAGGATGTTCCTTGGGTCTTAACGAGGAAGAGTTCAGAGACCTTACTTCCAACTAGCTTCGCAATACACCCCCACAAGCGATCGCTGACCTTGGCCTGGCTCCCTACGGCACGAGCTGGATGCCATGGCCTCAGGACCCCTCGTCAAGGGACAAGGGGGCAGTGTGTGTGTGTGTGTGTGAGAGAGAGAGAGAGAGAGAGAGAGAGAGAGAGAGAGAGAGAGAGAGAGAGACAGAGAGAGAGAGAGGTTCTGTCGCTTTGCTGCCCTGCACATCTCTCTGATGTATAAACTCCTCACTGAGTCCCCAGTGCCGGCTCTGTACTTAGCCACAGTGAGGGACTACCAGGCCCCCCTTTCTTCAGCCTCACCTGCTGACTTGGTCTGTTTGGGTGCCAGATTAATTATTCCTGTGGTGATAAAACATTGTAACAAAAACAAGGAAGGGAGGGTTTGTCTGTGGCTCATGGTTCAAGGCCACCAGTTCAGCAATGCCGGGACATCATAGCACTGGGAGCTTGAGGCCGCTGGTCACTTTGCGCCTACAGTCAGGAAACTGACCGAGTGCTGGTGCCCGGCTTGCTGTCTGTTTTGTTCAGCCTTGGGCTTCATCCTGGGGTGCGGTGCTGCCCAGGTACACGAGGTCTTATCACTTCAGTCAATTTTGTGTAGAACTTTGCTCAAGGCGCATCTAGGAGCTTGTCTCCTAGATTAACCATCAACAGTGCTAGGACAGAGTGGAGGAGAGAGAGAGAGAGAGAGAGAGAAAGAGAGAGAGAGAGAGAGAGAGAGAGAGAGAGAGAGAGAGAGAGAGAGAGAGGAGAGGATATATAAATATATATATAAAACCTATCTATCTATCTATCTATCTATCTATCTATCTATCTATCTATCTATCTATCTATCTATCTATAGAGCACAGGCCTGCCTGGGAGCAGTTGCAGACTCACAGACAGCAGAGATTCATTTTATATTTCTTCTCTGAAGGCTGGAAGTCTAAGATCAAGGCTCTGGCAGATTTGGGGGTTTTGTGCGGGCTGTGACTGCACCCACTTACAGATGGTGCCTTCTAGCTGTGCTCCTGTGTGATGGGAATGCAAGGCAGCTCTGGAACACCTTTCTTCCTCTCTGCCTCCTCTCTCTCCTCCCCTGCCTCCCTTGGCCACTGAGGGAGCAGGAGCTTAGGGAGTTGGAGACTTGCTCAGAGCCCCAGGGTGCACAGTGTGAGGATTATGCTAACCTTTAACCCAGGTATGGCTCCCCACTAGTGTCAGAACCCAGTCCAAGAATGAAGTCGTATGAGGGGAATTCTGAGGGTTTATGAGAAAACTCCAAGAAAATGAGATGAGAGTCTTGTGACCTTAGTTTCTTGGGGGGGAGGGGGTGGAACACACACAGAATTGTTCTTGGAATGTGCTTTCGAGCCCCTCCCGGGTGAGTGAGTTTACATTAGATTACTCATTACTACTGGCAATTGTTACTTGTTTTTATGCCTCAATGGGAAAACATTTTTCTGCTCTGTGCAGCTTGTCCTTGTGATTGTACACAGCTTGAATTCATGAGAACTTTACTTTTGGGACCTTTCTTAACCCCCAGAATATAAATTGTCTGGTGTTCTGAATAAAGTTGGCTGTTGCATGAGGCTTTAGTCTGCCTCATTTTTAGGCTCAATTCCCCCAGGCTCCATAGCTTTCAGACTGGTCAACACTCTAGGCTCACACTTTCCACTAAAAGGAGCTTCGTATAGAAACCAACTTTCTAGGGGCTTGACTGACCGTAGCTCTGGCCTAACTCACACTCAGTGCCCAGGGGACGCTGCGTTCCCCTGCTCCCTTTATCCAGCAAGGCTGATTTGTGGCCATGTTGATGAGTCACAGTTCAGATGAAGCAGGTCCATGCAGTTACCTCGCATCAGGAAAAAGGGGTGATGAACCAGGCCCATTAGCTCCGAGTTAATGGTGTGTTAATGGCTCCATATTTCTTTCTCCTGATGTGCAGCAGGAAGGTGGTTCACAGCAGTGGGTCATCAAGAGGGCAGACCCAGGGGGAAAAAACCAGTTGTGACTCTCTCCAGCCATGAGGCAGTCTTCACTGTGTGCACCTGCATACACATGTTGCTGACAGGCACCTGTGTGTGCACACGGGCATGGATATGAATGCATTGTTAGCTAGTGTGTGCAAATGTGTATGAATTGGCCTATGTGCATCTATCTCTTTCTCGCTCTGTGTAATGTGCAGGTGTGCCCATGTGCTCATGTGTGCATTTGTGTTATGTATGCATGTCTGTACGCACATGTGTTCATGAACATGTGTGTACGTTGGGAATTAAAGGAAGGAGAAAGCCTCAGGCTTAGAGGGGAGTGCAAACTCCTAGCCAAGACAGTTATTAGCATACTAGCACTGCTTGTGGGCTGCTTGCCTTCTCTTAGAAGGGCCAATTTGCCTCCTTTCCTTTGTTCCTTCTACAGAGACAGTCAGACAAATGGAGATGCATGGCCTGCTGGGTCGGGGACTGGCTTATTGGGGAAGAAGCATTTTCAGGAAGGGCCTGAGGTGGGAGGGGGGGACAAGGTCCTTTCCAATTGTGTTAAAAAGTCACATAGGAGCCACTTCTTTCTTTGGATGCTCTCCTGCAGTAGTTGTTGGTGGCATTTCCTCTTTTCATGGCTGTTCTTTGAAACCACTCAGGGCACTCAGTCCTCAGAGGGCCCAGGATACTGTGCCTCACTTGAGTCACCTGGGGTCACCTGTGACACAAGAGAAGCAAGTAAGTGTGAATGGACAGGGCTCCTAGGGCCCTGGGAGGGGATTCACTGGACTCTACAGGCCTTGTCCAAGGAAACTGTTACCTCTTATGCGCACCTGAACACATCTTCAGGGCTGTAAGGACACACGCATGCATGCACATACACAGCTGAGAGGCAGTGCTGTGTGGAGGATCGTGGGGGGTCTGTGTGGAGTTCAGCTGTCTGCTGAAGGCTCCCAGAGATGAAGTAATGATCCCTAGAGATTACCTGTCAGGCCATGGGAGTGGGGGTGGGGATGTGTCCGGGCTCCTAGAAACAGCGAGTTAGTGGTGCCGCGATATTGTGGGAGTTAGGGAACTGGCCAGGCACCCTGGGCTTCACCCCATCTCTGTAGCTTTCCCTTTTTATTTCATACACTAGAAAGTCATTTGTGAAGTAGGGTCCTCAGCTGAAGAATTGCCTCTGTCAGATTGGCCTGTGGGCATATCTTAGGCATTTTCTTTTCTTTTTTAATCTTTTCTTTTTCTTTAAATAGTTTTACACACACACACACACACACACACACACACACGGTCTCATGTATTCATGTATTATAACTCTGCATGTCCTGAAACTCACTATGTAGACCAGGTTGGCCTCAAACTCAGAGATCCACCTGCCTCTGCTTCCTGAGTGCTGAGATCAAAGTCATGTGCCACATACCCAGCTCCTGGGCATTTACTTGATTGCTGATTGATGTAGGAGGGCCCAGCCCACTGTGGGCAGTACCATCCCTAGGTAGGTGGGTCTGGGCTGCATAACAGATACAGCAGAGCAAGCCAGAGCAAACAAGCCAGTAAACAGTGTTCCTCCACGGTCTCTGCTTCAGCTCCTGCCTCCAGGTTCCTTTCTTGGCTTCCCTTGATCATGGACTGTGACCTGTCAGCTGAAATGAATCCTTTCACCGTGTTTGACAGAAAACAAACAACTGCCAGCAGCAGTTAGATTTATTGAAACTACAGCATTTCCACTGGGTTTGCTCCTGGTCTGACTTGGTCGCCGTGACTACATCCACCGTAAGTTCTTTGTTCCATTTGCTGGTTTCATAACCCTCAAACCACACGGCGTACCTCCAACAGCTGATTTAGGCTGTATAAAGATGGAAGGGCTAATGAGGCCTTGGAAACACAAGGAGTTAAAGCAAAGAGTAAACACAAGTGCCAAGAGTCATTGCAGGTGATCCGGGTGCCTGGTTACAAGTCTGTGGCAAGGCTGTCAAAGTCAAAGGCAATATGGCAGCGTTAAAGTTTTGATAACACCTCTGGGACAATGGTGTTGAGATAAACTCGTGACACGGACCCCTTCCAGAGGCTATGGCCGTCTCACACGCCCCTCTTTTATGTATCTTAAAGCAAGGCAGCTGTATCAGTCCTTGCTCCAGTGTGAGATCCGTTCCTGAACCAGGTGTCTCTGATACAGGGCAGGAAGCCCACAGGCCTCCGTTGCCCTGATTTAATAAGCTGGGTTCACAGGTGGTAATTTTTTCATTGCTGTTGGACCGTGCCTTATGGTTAAAGATGATGGTCACTTCCTTCCCTGCACAAATTTGGTCTAATGTCCATCCGTTTTATCTCTGTAACCATCATGGGACATCTTGGTGTGAGCTATGCCTGGGAAATTCATGCCCTGTGGTTTGGGTGGTGTTCCCCCCCCCCCAGCCCCTGCCAAACTCATATTGATGTTTAATCCCCACTTTCAGCAAGATGCCATTTGCAAGATGATTGGGTTGGGAGCGGGGGCCATGCGGGGGCCATCGTGGCTGGATGGGTGACTTTGAGGGCCAGCCTGCTTTGATAGTCAGCCTAGTTGTATTTCTTAGGTGTGCTCTCTAACCATGGGCTGCTGGTACTGTGCAGCTCTGGGGTTCTGCAACCAGCAAGAAAAGCCCCAGCCTCAGACCTCTAAATTTTACAGATGGTGAGCAAATTTCACCACACTTGAGGCATTCAGGTATTGCCACAGCAAACTGACCAAGAGAGATCATTTTAAGCCCCGGCTTCCTGATCTCTGGAGGGTGACTTTAGAAGTGGAATTGATAGTCACACAAATAGGAACCCTCACGCTATTTCCACAGGGCCTCGCTGCTCACAGCCTGCAGTGGTGCTCACTGGGTGACCGGGAAAGCTAGGACCCTTTGCATCCCAGGATCAGTCTTCTAAGATCAGTACATGAGTTCCAGGACTCCACAGGGCCAGCGAGTCCTGAAGGGGAAGGAACCAGAGTCTTCTGCCGTCCTTAGGCTTCCAAGATCCCTGGGATAGAGTGGGTCACACATGGAACAGGCAGGTGGAGTACAGCCTTCTGTATATTCTCTGGACTTGTGTTGTGATGTAAAGTCTGACCCCTGGGCCTGCGTGGTCCTAGAGGCTGCTTTCCTGGACTTATCATTTGTGATTTTATATGTGTATATAATGTATTTTGATAAGATTCACTTTTGCTTCTCACTTGTCCTCCCTTTCATGTCTCTCTCTCTCTCTCTCTCTGTGAGCCATTGAGTTTGATTGGGGTGGCTTGCATGAGCATGGGTGAGAGATATTTATGGGCATCTTGACAGTTGCTACATCATGGAAGGAAATGATTCCCCCTCTTCCACGCTCAGTTTTTTACCTCCCTTTCCTCTTCCAAAGAGACACAGCTCTCTCTGGTTGAATGCCAAAGTCAGACATAAGAGTTCTGCACTGTGGGTGGAGGTAACACTCAGGGATGCTGACCTGGCATCCTCTGAGGTCCTTGAACTTCTCCCTTGCAGTGAAGTTAGATGCTTCTGCACACCTCTGGTTTGTGGGTGGGTCAGAAACACTGAGAAATCGATAGGATCTTGTGGAGGATGAGAACTGAGGACAAGCTAGCAGGTTGTTACTAGAATCAGGAATTTTCCTGGGATGTACTTTTAAGAATCCCAGGGTGGAATGAATTAGTTCTGACCTAGGAATGTCCCTGAGCAGAGTCAAGGTCACTGTTACAGGGGTGTGAATGATGTTATCTGTGCTCAGTAGGAAAGGAGATGGTTAAACTCTCCTTTGTTGACTGAGAGCCGGTTCCTCCCACAGGGGTCTCCATCCTTCCCTTTCAGAGCTTGCTTGGAGGTTCTAGCAGGGGAGTGCAGCTACTCCTATACCCTTGACAGAAGACTGGTCCTCCTCTATTCAGGGAAGGTCGTCCTCTTTGACCCAGGACGCAGCTTCAGGAGGGACGCACATGGAGCAGTGAGGGAGCAAGGAGACAGCCGCCTAGCCAGGCAGATCAGCCAAATCGACCTTGGCGATCAATGGGGTGACAGATGTCGCAGCCAGATCGCCCTCACATTCTTATCCTTCCCTTTCGTAAGAGAGACAAACAGGACACCAGTGGCCAAGGGCAGCGCAGCCTTCCTACGACAGACAGGTGCAGAGCCGTCCTAAGACGGTGCCGCGCACGGCATCGCTCATCCAATTTAAGGCTTAAGCAGCTCTGCAGAATGCATAAAGGTCTGCAGATCACAGGGAAGGTTCACATTTTATTTTTCTCTACAAATAGGGCAGTCACAGTGGCTGTGGCTGACACCTCCAGCAATGATCCTGTCCTCTTTCCATCCGAGGGAGGCCACACACAGTGAATTGCCCTGCCTGCACCGTGAGCACAGGCCTTAAAGAGACAGGGTTCACATTTTTACTCTACCATTTTCTCTTTGTTTCCGTTAAACCATTTTTAAAAGTTCTGCACCACCCTGGGTTCTGCTCTGAAGCATACACTTTTTATTTATCAAGAGGCAGGGAAACACCCAGGCGTCATTGTTTTGGTGACAACATAAAGTGGAAGAAAACCAGAGCAGAGGATTTGGGTTATTCCTGAACATGTCTGGGGGTTGTCGGCGGTGTGGTTCTCTGGCAGAGGGACTCAGACCTGAACTGAAGGTCTTCATGGCTGCTGGTCACCTGGAGGGTGAGACCCATCCTTAGTATGTCACATGTACTGCTGCCTCCTTGAGACATAGTAGCAGCCTATAGAGTTGTACCTATCAGGTACAACTGTCTGTGTGTTAGAAATGAGGAAAGGGGGAGGGAGGAACAGGAGCAGGACGGCAGGATGGGAGATCTTTCCTTCAAGCTCTCTGAGTAAATTAATTCCCTGCCATATTCCCGAGTGAAGCAGAGAAGGTCTGTGAAGGGTCTTGGCTCCGGGCCCCAGCCTGGCTCCTCCTGGAATGATCCGTCCCTGCAGCATTGAAGCTGACCTTTTGCAAAGATTCCCCTTTATTCCAATTATTGATCCTTTAATGGTGTCTAATGATGATGTAAAGACACTGCCAGCGCAGCCTCGGCTCTATTGATTGCTCTGAGGAGCTGCACGGAGCAGACCCCGCATGCCTCCCACCCCTGACACCCTGCAGGCTTCACCCTCCTCTGCCGCGACGGAGGATTCCCCGGTTCCAGCCAGGGCCCCTCTGTCTCACTCAGGGGTGCTGCTCTTCTCCCCTCTTCCCTTCCTGCCACCATGCTTGTCCAGCTCTGGGCACCCAGGTGTCTTCCCTTCTCATTGCTCTAAATCCTACCTGTGCTTTCAAGGCACATCTCAAATATCATTTCAAATGTCAGGCAAGAGAGCAATCTTTTAGAAATATAAATCAGACAAGGCCGTTCTTCAGCTTTAAACCCTTGAATGGTTTCCAATTGCCCTCTCAGTAAAATCTGAGGCCCCTGCCTGGCCGCCCCGGTCTTTAGCTCCATTCCCCCTTTACGCTGGCTGCACTCCATGTTGTCTGGCCCTCAGAGAAGGCTGGCTGGCTTCTTCCTGCCCCAGGGAGTGGCATTGCTGTACATTGGGAGCATTTTCCCACATGTGGTCCCTCCTGTGGCCAGCTCTGCTTTGGACACCAGACCTCAGTTAGTCACGAAGGTGTCCATGCCCCAATCTCCAAATGCCCAGAACTTACAGTGTTAGGTTGCCTTGGGGTTTTGCAGAGAGAAGGGAGGATAGGGTTCATGGAAGAGAGATGGCCTGACTTACCCAGCATGGCACCAGGTGTTTGGCAGGTAAAAGAGGAAGATGGCAGCCAGAGTGACTAGACAGGAGTCCCGAGACCTGAGGATAGTGGAGGGCACAGGCAATGTGCTCTCTGAACATAGGAGTGACATCAGCAAGGAAACCTCAGGCCACTAGGAGTGGATTGTGCCACATGATAGTCACTAGTCCTCGCCTGTGATCCCGGGAACTGAGATTACACGTCAAAGCCATTGTGTTCATGGGTCATTTGTTTCTGTGGCAAACAGAGACCAGTGCTGCCCCGTCCTCTTCCAACCCTGACCTGGGATGCTATGGCACAGATGAACCCTAAGCTGTGTGGAATTGGGGTATGCGGGTCTCAGGCAAACTTCACACAATTTCTCCTTCAGGAGCTTCCAGAAGTAGGCCCTGAGAAGCAGAGAAGATGTGGGGCCTCAGGCTTGGGCAGGCATGTGTAACAGAGAGTTGATGAAGCCCAGGGCTTCAGATGGTAGGCAAAGCTGTCCTGTTGCCCAGGTCCGTTGTGACATTTAACCCGCAAGGGTGCTGAGAGAAAGATTCTCCCTAGATTTCTCTCCCTCTGATGGCAGCTGTGCCTGTGCCTTGACAAAATCCTATGTCTTCTGCTTGGAATTCTTTGGAGTTATTCTTGGGGGCTTTGGGTGAGCCGATGAAGCTTGTGTGGCTTGCCCCAGGTCTGTTTTTGATCCTTGATCCTCATCAGCTCCTGTGAGTTCTTGATCTCCTTCATTGGAGGCTATCGTAGTACAAATAATAGAAACCCAGAGACAGATATTGGGGTTCAAGCTGAAGATCAGAGAAGCAAAGCAGTCAACCGCTAGAGAGACCTTTTACCTCTGCCACCTCTACTGAAAGGGCAAGGTCCTGTCTCCACCAATCCTCAGACTTCTCTGAGTTCCTGTCTCTTGCTCTATATATTCCTTTCTCTACCCAGCCATATCACTCCTGTCTCTACCTCCCTAGTGCTGGGATTAAAGGTGCATGACTCCCAAACACTGGGATTAAAAGTGTAAACCACCATCACCTGGATTTCTTTCTAGATTGATCTTCCGTAGCCCAGGGTAGCCTTGAACTCACAGAGATCCATCCCCCTCCATCTCCCGAGTTCTGGGGTTAAAGGTGTATGCCACCACTCCCTGGCTTCCTTCTGACCTTCAGGCAAGCTTTATTTATTAAAATACAAATAAAATATTACTACAGGCTATGAACTACAAACTCTGGAGGTGTATGGTGGCTTGTTCCCTGCACAGTGCATGGCAGCCATCCCAGAAGGGCTGTCCAGCAGGCCTGGCCCTGAGCTGACCTGGGTGCCCCCAGTGTAGGTGCTGCTCCCAGACAGCAGCAACCTGGCAATGCCACAGGCCATCTCTTCTCTGCTTCTGCCTGTGGCTATGCAGGGGTAGCTTTCAGGGACACTGTAACATCTGGCCATTCAGACAGTTCTCTGTGGATGAGGGAAGAGCAGATGGAGCGCCATGCAGTACTGCCCCTCAGAATTAGTACTGTCCCTCCTGGGAGAGATGCCTGGCAGGTAGATGCCAGGAAATAGGAAGATCATTCTATAGGGATGACCTTCTCCTTCCAGAGGTGAAGTGACCACACTCAAGAAGGCACATGTGCACTACAGAGAAAGCCCAGAGAAGACAGGCCCGTATAGTATGCCCATCCTGTGCTATGCACATGTCTGTGTGTGCGCGCGCGATTGCACATGCATGGGATGGCAGTAATGGACCACAGTGGCAGCTGTCAGCCCCCAGAGCATCCCTTTGACTAGCTGGCACTTTAGCATCTGTCATGGAGATGGACAAAAATCAGCAGTCGGGGCCATTTTCCCTCCCCTATGAGTCTCCCTGAGCATGGCAGAGCTGCTGTGTCTGAGGCTGATTTTATGACCCAGCAGCCTGAGGCTCTGGCCTGGGAGGAAATGCAGCACATCTCGTGAAGGGTGTTGGGTAGTTTGGTGTGCTGGGCCTGGCCTTGATGGAGGCCACGTCTGTCAGCCATCTGGAGCGGCAGTGCAGGCCTGACACTCTTTGGTAGCCCCGGGGCCATGTTGCAGCTTCTGGCACTGTCTTGGTCATGAGGGAGGATGCCACCATTTCTTTCTTGCTGTGAAATCACAGCAGCACAAGGTGGTATTTGGGCTCTGTACTGTCCTGTACTTTGATCTGTCCTGTGTGAATTAGAAACCCCCTTCACCTGTGGGAACAGGGCCTGGCACATTGAGTCACTGGGCCCTTATGCACTGTGTCCGGTGTGTGGCATGCAGTCCCACAACTCCGCTGTCTCATCCCATTGCTCAATAGGGCCCTTAAGAACCCCAAGCCCATTGGATGGAGAGCAGTCTAACAAGTCCAAAGGGCCAGTCAGGGCATGTGTGAGCAGGAGCTGTCTTCATGAATGACTCTGGAGGTCACACAAAGTGCATTTCTCTTCCCATCCTGCCAGGACCCTGGGCTCTGGAAGGCTCTGTAGATGCTGTTTACTCGGGTGTGGAGACCAACACAGGTCCCTGTAGCGAGTTACCAGCCAAGGAGGTTTGCTCTCCTTTTCTTGGGAAATAAGGACACGGATGTTGTTTCTTTTAGGACAATCGTGGTTAGGTAATTCCTAGGAGGTACCTGATGAGCGCTGCTGGACATGCTAGAAATTGCTACATAGGGCAGGGCTGGGGCTGCAGGTTGTTCTGTATACAAAAGGCACTAGAATCCCACTCTCCCTGCTGGTCTGTTTTGCTGAGGGACAGGCATCGTGACAGTGTCTGTGGCAAGCCATCGCCACACATCTTCAAGTCCTTGCCAAGGGCACACTCCGCCTCTGCAGGTCTGCATAATGGAGCCCTCATAGCGCTCTCGGATTGTCTGGGGGTTCTACTTGACTCGAGGGTCAGCGTCTCCTGGGATCAATCATGGTGCACGAGATCAGTTGTCAAGGTTCAGGCGGACTCATTTGAGAGGCTGGATTCATGTCGTGCCGTTTCTTCTTCCCGTTGCAATTTTTTTCCTAAGGACGTGGTGTCAGAGTTTTAGTGCCTCATATTTCCTGCAAATGATAGCAGTAAGCTGGCAGTCTGGCGGTGGCTGGGCTTCACGTGGTGCCGTTTGATTTGATCCCGTCACAGCCGGCTTTGAAGCAGTGGCTGCATGCAGAGGCGAGCTGCGTTCCCAACTCATCACTACCTGCGTGCATCCTGCATCCCCTGGCCACTTGTCACACGGTGTCGAAATTCATGTGGGTCTGTAACCATAGCAAGCAAATGCTATCCCATAGAGATGGCATATTTTTAATGCTAGAAAAATGGCATTTTCTACCCATGTGTCAGTGTACTTGGTTTTTCTATAGGTTCCTGTAAGATGAAACCCGGAGGATGCAGGTACCCTGATCACATGCTGGAAATTCATTTTTCCCTTAATCTGCCCATTTTCTCTTTTAAATATGTGCTATCCCCGATGATATTCAACATAAATATGGGGACTTGGGGATGTCTCAGCTGGTGGAGCGCTTACTGTGTAAGCATGAGGGCCCGAAATCCATCTCCAGAACCTGTGGGAAAATCTGGGCGTGATGACAGACAGGTGTGTGTTATCAGCACTGGCGAGGGGCAGATGTGGATCCCTGGGGCTTGCTGACCAGTCAGCCTAGCCTAACTGGCAAACAAACTGAGTGGATGGAGCCTGGAGAAACACACATGAGGTTGAACTCTGGCCTCCACATGAACGTCTACATTTCAGCAGCACACATGTGCACACACACACACACACACACAACACACTCATACACACTCTCATACACATACTCTCTCTTCCTCCTGCTCTCTCTCTAGCATACACTCTCTCACATACACACTCTCACACACATTCTCTTTCTCTCTTTTACACACACATACACACACACACACACACACACACACACACAATCTTTAGAAAGTGTTGATTTCTCCCAGTTTTCCAGCATTTTGTCTTTGCTATCCACTCCATCTTCTTTCTTTCTCTTGGATTGAAACACATGCCCTCCACCGAGGATGATGTGTTGATCCACACTCTCTGACCATCACTTAGCAGTTTTGTTTTGTGACGTCCCTTTGAAGCCCGTCAGCCATTCAGTGGGGGTGAGGCTGAGCACACGTACAGCTTGTTAGCTGTTCTCTTAGATAACCCTCTTTTTGATGCACCTGTTTTAGTTACTAGATGAGTTTTGAGACAGGGTATCACTCTTAGTCAAGGCTGGCCTGGGACTAATAGCTGTCCCCCACCCCCAGTTTCCCAAAGGCTGGGATTGCAGGTATAAGCCACAATACCTGGCTGCATGTACATGATTTAATGTTTTCTAGAGACTAGTCTGTGTCCAGGCCTAAGAGAGCCTTATGTGTAGCTCCCGTTTCTCCTTCTGATATCCCTGTATGATATAGTTTATTACTATTCTTCTCCACTGGCCAAGCAAGAGATGACAAGGAGCCAGCAGAAGATGACACAGACTTTGTGGGGTGAGAACCCCCTGGATGCTGTAGGCTACCTTCTCAGATCTAGGGCCACAGCTTGCCTTGTGTCAGTGACTCCTAAAACCTTGTCCCCAGCCATACCTTGGGCTCTGTCCTGACCTAGGAGTGTGCTGTGTTTTGTCCTGGATCTCTCTTCCTTCTTGTCAAACTGCAGCTTTATTTTATCATGACGTCTCTCATGGGCATCCATGCCTCTGTTCTTTCTAAGATCTTTCCAGTTCCCTTGCCTGTGGCTCTCTGTTCTTTGAGATGGTTTTTGTGGTCAATTTCACTTAAGAATTCTGTTATAGCATTGACTGTGTTGCATCCAATTCATAAATTAGTTTAGCACGAGCCGGCATCTCCTTTACACTGATCTGTTGGTTGTGGGTGCTGCGTTCCCCTTTTCCTTGGGTCTTCTGTCACGAGTCCTGTGTGGACCTGGTTCTTAGCAGCCTGCCTGTGTCCTCTGAGGTCAGCCTCCATTGTCAGTGTGACAGATCCAAATGGTTCCTCTTCCACTGCAGCTCGTTCGCTGTGGCTCCCTGGGGCAAGCCTGTCTTTTCATATTTATATTAGTGGATTTTAAAAGTAAGCACTTTATATATATGTAAAAACAATTAATAAAAAAAGAGGTCTTGAGCTTCAGAGAAAGTAAAGTGGTATATGGGAGGGGTTTGACGGGAAGAAAGGGAAAGGAGACATGATGTAATTACATTATAATCTCAAAAAATAAAGGAAATCATAAAAACATTTTAAAAGTATGTTGTTTTAAGATTTCTTTCAAGTAGGCAATTCTTTTATGTTTGAGAAATGTCAATTCTCCCTCTTTCCCAATAATTATATATGTGTTTATGTATCTGTATGTGCAAATGTATCTATCCATCATACATCCATTCCTTTCTTCTCACCTTGATGTGGAAGGATGCTGGTCAAACACATAAAGCTATTTGCTCCCTTAAGATTTCAATGACAGCAACATTGAATTTACCACCAGATAATTATATTTAAGTCCTGGCCACTCTCTCGGTGGTTTTAGAACATACTTCACCATGCTAAGAGGTGTCTTTTTATTACAGGTGGTTGTCAACTTGCAGGTTGTGACCCCTTTGGGGGCTTGAACAACTTTTTCACTGAGGTCACCTAAGACCACCAGAAAGCACAGATATTTACATTGCAATTCATAATAGTAACAAAATTACAGTTATAAAGTAGCAATGAAAATAATTTTATGGGGGGCTCATCACAACATGAGGAACTATATTAAAAGGTCACAGCAATAGGAAGGTTGAGAGCCATTGCTTTATGGGGGAAATGCCTACCAAGACCTTTGCAGTACCTGAGAAGGTGTCAGGGAGCCACTTTTGCAAACATGAAAGCATTGTGCTCTTTCTGGGACTGGGGTTGCTTTGTTCTAGCAAGGAGGTTTTTTTTTTTTTTTTTTTTTTTTTTGAGACTGTTACAATTCCACATGCAATGTTGGCATCTGTAGCCATCAAACATGCCTTATATTTCTTTTTGTCCACCTTTGTCCAGGTCTCTAGGATACTCCAGTGTGGGAATGCAGGGTCCAGGAGCTGTCTATTTTCTTGCATTCTCTGAAAACACCCAGCATGGACATTATTTGATGCATGACAGTTTGAAATACCAGCCCCCCAAATGTTGGGAACTTGAGAGCAGTAATTCTTGAATGCCATTTTCAATTTCATCCATGGCTTTTTGTTTATTGCTTATTGATTCAATTATGGTGACTCATTTTCCTAGAGGAGAGAAAACATACATTGTCTGGATGCCGGCATCAAGAATGAAGCATAAGTATTGATTTTTCCTATCTAAATTGAGGAAATTGGTACATTTATTTTCTTGTACCTCTTCCTTTGGCTTCATCTCCCTATCATATTGTCATGGAGACCTTCCTCACAGGAAGGGTTTGATCGACAAGGGTTGTATGTACAAACTTTCTAGATGGTGGGACTTAGGTTTGTTTGATCAGGGGCTGTGATGTCATTGTTCGCTTTGGGGGTAATCATTCATATTGAAGACAGATGAGGTCACCAGTTCTGAAATTTCAAGCTGGGTATAGAACTTGGGGGTTGTTGACTTTCCCCTTGTTTGGGGAGGAGGCAGTGTCTCTGCTGTATGGTCCAGGCTGGCCTCAAACTTGCAACTATCCTCCTGCTGCAAGTCTCCTGAGTGCTGGGATTACGGAGAGCCAGCTATGCCCACCCTAAACTTCCATCCCCTTAAAAATTTAAATTATTTTTTCCCAGCCTGATCACAGTTTCCTCTCCCTCGCTTCTCTCCTCCCAGTCTCTCCCTCTAATTTCCCCTCTCCTTACCACCCCAGCTCTGCTACTTTCTCCTTGTTTTAAAGTCTTTGCAGTTGAAGGGAAACTGAGGCCAGTCTGAAAGTTATCTGAGGAACAGGGCTTAATCTCCCAGGCTGGGTTCTGTAAGAGTCTCCCCCTTTCTCTCTTTTTCATCTGTTAGGACTGACGTGACCATGCAGGTATATAACACATCCATGATACATTTTGATCATATTCAGCCCATCACTACCTCTTGTTTCCCTCCTGCTAGTCTCCTCTCTGTTCTCAAGCCTCCCTTTTACTTTCTGTGTGTGACCCAAAAGTGTAGTTGGTGTGGCTTCCAGGGGACCGTGAGTGAGGGGCTGCTTACAGGAGAACTGGGTGCCATGCCAGTGGCTACACTACTGAACAAATTGTCCCCTCTTTCTCCTAGCAACCCATGAACTGCATGTAAATCCTTAGGGGTGGGGCCTTACAAGCCCCTCCCCAATCCTTGACAGAACATCAACAGCCCTAGGTTCGTGCAGGTCTTTTGGAGGCAATCAGGGCTGCTGCTGAGTTTCAAGAGTATAGAGCCATGTCATGTCCAGAAGACCATGAGTCTTCAAGACCCTACCCCTTCCTCTGGCTCTTTCATTCTTCCCACACCCTCTCTCCCCTCTCTCCTTCTACCTTCTCCCATGACCCCCACACGCCCAATTTACTCAGGATATTTTGTCTTTTTTTCCTTCCTATGTCGATTCATGTTTGTCTCTCTTAGAGTCCTCTTTGTTGTCTAGGTTCTCTGGAGTTATGGACTACAAGCTGGTTTTTCTTTGCTTTATGTCTAAAAGCCACTTATGAGTGAGTACATACTATATTTGTCTTTCTGGGTCTGGGTTACCTCACTCAATGTGTTTATTTTTTTAGATCCATCCATTTGCTCACAAATTCAAGCTGTCATATTTTTTTCTGCTGTGTAGTACTCCATTGTGTAAATGTACCACATTTTCTTTATTCATTCTTCAGTTGAGGGGTATCCAAGTTTTGGCTATAATGAATAATACTACTATGAACATAGTTGAGCACATGTCCTTGTGGTACAATTGAGCCTCCTTTGGGTATATACCCAAAAGTAGTATTGCTGGGTCTTGAGGTAGGTTGTTTTCCAATTTTCTGTGAAATTACCATACTGATTTCCAAAGTGGATGTACAAGTTTGCACTCCTACCAGCAATAGAGGAGTGTGCTCCTTACCCCACATCTTCTCCAGAATAAGTTGTCATCAGTGTTTTTGATCTTGGCCATTTTGATAGGTGTAAGATAGAATCTCGGAGTTGCTTTGATTTGAATTTCTATGATTGGCCAAGGATGTTGTGCATTTCCTTAAGTGTCTTTCAGCCATTTGACAATTTTCTGTTTGAGAGTTCTCTGTTTAGGTCTATACCACATTTTTATTTTATTTTATTTTATTTTTTTTATTTTTTTAAAAAATATTTATTTATTTATTTAATTTATTCATTATGTATACAATATTCTGTCTGTGTGTATGCCTGCAGGCCAGAAGAGGGCACCAGACCCTATTACAGATGGTTGTGAGCCACCATGTGGTTGCTGGGAGTTGAACTCAGGACCTATGGAAGAGCAGGCAATGCTCTTAACCTCTGAGCCATCTCTCCAGCCCCACATTTTTTTTAAATTGGATCATTTGTTCCTTTGATGTCAAGTTTCTTGAGTTCTTTGTATATTTTGGAAATCAGTCCTCTGTCTGATGTGGGGTTGGTGAAGATCTTGTCCCATTCTGTAGGCTGTCATTTTGTCTTGTTGACAGTGTCATTTGCTTTACAGAAGCTTTTCAGTTTCAGGAGGTCCCATTTATTGTTTCTCAGTGTCTGTGCTACTGGATTTATATTTAGGAAGTGGTCTCCTGTGCCAATGCATTCAAATGTACTTCCCACTCTTTATTATATGAGGTTCAGTGTGGTTGGTTTTATCCAATGGTCTTTGATCCATTTGGACTTGAGTTTTGTGCATGGCGATAGATATGGATGTATTTTTATTATTCTACATGTTTATATCCAGTTATGCCAGTACCATTTGTTAAATATGCTTTCTTTTTTCCATTTTATATTTTTAGCTTCTGCTAAAAAAAACCCAGCTGTTTGTAGGTGTGTGGATTGATATCTGGATCTTCAATTCCATTGGTCCTTCTGTCTGTTTTTATGCCAATACCAGGTCGTTTTCATTACTGCAGCTCTATAGTAGGATTTGAAGTCAGGGATTGTAATACCTCCAAAAGTTCCTTTATTATACAAGATTGTTTTGGCTATCATGAGTTTTTTGTTTTTGCATATTAAGTTGAGTACTGTTCTTTCAGAGTCTGTGAAGAATTTTGCTGGGCATTGCATTGAATCTGTAGATTGTTTTTGGTAAGACTGCCATTTTTACTATGTTAAATCTACCTTCTCAAGAGCATGGAAGATCTTTCCACTTTCTGGTGTCCTCTCTCAAGGTTATTGTCAACAGGTGTGGCTAATAGTCAGACTTTGAACTCCAGGAATAGAGAAGTAGATTGTTCCTACCTCAAACAAAAGTGTAAGGGTCCAACTAAGTTCCAGTTCCCTCTATGGAGATAACTTGGGATTTCCACCCAGGGAGTGGTTTGCCTACAGAATGTTTTGGTCTAGGGTACAAGCGTGACTTTCTGTTCTAGCAACAGAATGTTTAAATATGAATGTAGCCTGGGACCTTCAATTGGTCTGTTCATCTCCTTGTATCATGCTAATGCAGTCTTTTGTCTTACTCCTACCTTTTGGGGTCAGGAGTATTTTAAGCAGTTTGAGTTAATCTTGTATCCTACTACATTACTGAAAGTGTTTATGAGTTGCAGAAGTTCCTTGGTAGAATTTTTGGGGTCACTTATGTAAACTATCATATCATCAGCAAATAGTGAGAGTTTGACTTCTGATTTATATTTTCTTGATCTCCTTTTGTTGTCTTATTGCCTTATCTAGGACCTCAAGAACTATATTGTATAGATATGGAGAGAGTGGACAACTTTGTCTTGTTTCTAATTTCAGTGGGATCGCTTTGAGTTTCTCTCCATTTAGTTAGATGTTGGCTGTTGGCTTATTGTATATTGCCTTTATTATGTTTAGGTATGTACCTTGTATCCCTGCTCTCTCCAAGATTTTTATCATGAAGTATATTGAATTTTGTCAAAGGCATTTTCAGCATTTAATGAGATGATCTTTTTTTTTCAGTTTGTTTATTTAGTGGTTTATATTGACAGATTTTTATATGTTGAACCATCCCTGCATCTCTGGGATAAAGCCTACTTGGTCATGGTGGATGATTTTTCTGTTGTGTTCTTTGATTTTGTTTGCCAGTATTTTACTGAGTATTTTTGCATCAATGTTTGTAAATGAGATTGGTCTGAAATTTTCTTTCTTAGTAATGTCTTTGTGTGGTTTGGGTATCAGGGTAACTATAGCCTCATAAAAAGTGTTTGGCAATGTTCCTTCTGTTTTTATTGTGTGGAATCTTGCTGGTAAGCCACAGTCATGTGGTGATACACAGATTTATTAAAAATGGGTTAATTAAGATATGAGAGTTAGCCAAGAAGAGGCTAGATATAATGGGCCAGTCAGTGTTTAAATGAATATAGTTTCTGTGTTATTATTTCCGGATCTAAGCTAGCCGTGCAGGAGCCAGAGAGGACAAAAAGCAAGCCTGCTCGCCTCATCACTACAGATTATTTCCTGTCACCTATTCCTCCTGGGTGAGTTTGCTTCTTTTTGTTCTAGAGCTTTCAGGTATTCTGTTAACTTGCTAGTGTGAGATTTTCCCAGCTTCTTTATGTAGGCATTTAGTTCTATGATCTTTCCTCTTAACACTGCTTTCTTGGTGTCCCATAAATTTGGGTATGTTGTGTGGCCATTTTCATTGAATTTTAGGAAGTCTTTAATTTCTTCCTTTATTTCTTCCTTGACCCATTTGTGATTCAGGTGAGCATTGTTTAATTTCCATGTGTTTGTGGGCTTTCTGAAATTAGTGTTGCTGTTGAATTTTAATCTTAAGCCATTGTGATCTGATAATATATGTGGGGTTATTTCCATTTTTTTGTGTGTGTTGAGGTTTGCCTTGTTACTGAGTATATGATCAACTTTAGAGGAGGTTCCATGCTGAGAAGAAGGTATATTCTTTTATGTTTGGATGGAATGTTCTATAGATTTTGTTAAGTTCATTTGAGTCATAACATCTGTTAGTTCCCTTATTTCTCTGTTAATTTTCTGGCTGACAGACCTGTCCAGTGGTGAGAATGGGGTATTGAAATCTCCCACAAATAGTGTATGGTGTTTAATGTGTGATTTCAGCTTTAGTAATGTTTCTTTTACATATGAGGGTGCCCTTGTATTTGGTGCATAGATGTTCAATATTGAGATTTTCTCTTGATAGGTTTTTCCTGTGACTAATGTGAAATGTCCTTTGTCTCTTTTGATTGATTTTAGTTTGAAGTCTATTTTGTTAGGTATTAGGATAGCTACACCAGCTTGTTTCTTAGGTCCATTTGATTGGAAAATTTTTCCCCAACACTTTACTCTGAGGCAATATCTGTCTTTGTCTTTGAGGTTGAGGTATGTTTTTCATGCAGCAAAGGATGGATTCTGCTTTTGTATACAATCTGTTAACCTGTATCTTTTTATAAGTGAGTTGGGTCCATTTGTACTAAAAGATATTAATGACCAGTTAGTTCCTGTTATTATAGTTTTTGTTGTTGGTGATGTTACTGTATGTGATTTTCCCTTCTTTGGGATTTGCTGCTGTGAGAACATCTATTGTCTGTATTTTCATGGATGTAGCCAATTCCCTTGGATTGAAATTTTCCTTATAGTACTTTGTGTAAAGCTGGATTTATGGTTAGGTATTGGTTAAATCTGGTTCTGTCATGGAATATCTTGTTTTCTCTGTCTATGGTGATTGAAAGTTTTGCTGGGTATAGTGGTCTGGGCTGGCATCTGTGGTTTCTTAATGTCTGCATAACTCTTGACCAGGACCTTCTGGCTTTCATTGTTTCCATTGAGAAGTCAGGTATAATTCTGATAACTATGTCTTTGTATGTTAGTTGCTATTTTTCCTTTTTATCTCTTAATATTCTTTCTTTATTCTGTATGTTTAGTGTTTTGATTATTATGTGGTGAGGGGACCTTTTTATTTTGGTCCATTCTATTTGGTGTTCTGTAAGCTTCTTGTACCTTCATAGGCATGCATTCTCTAGGTTGAGAAAGTTTTCTTCAATGATTTTTGTTGACTATATTTTCTGTGCTTTTGAGTTGGACTTCTTCTGTCTGTATTATTCTTAGGTTTGGTCTTTTAATGGTGTCCCATATTCCCTTCCTTTGTGTTGTTATTTCTTGTAAATTAAATACACACACACACACACACACACACACACACACACACACGTGTGTGTGTGTACACATATCAGCACAGGCATATGTGTATCATGATGTGCACACCGTGGTTAGAAGACAACACTAGTTTTGGTCTTCTTCATTTTCCACCTTGTTTAATACATCTCTTTATTGCTTGCTGTTGAGTTCACCATGCTAAAGGGCTTGAGATTTCCTGGGTATCCTCTTGTGTTTGTCTTTGGTCTCACCATAGGAGACTATAATGTCAGAAGCAATGAGATTATAGACACGCATCTGATTTCAGGTGACCCTGGGAATCTAGCTCAGGTCCTCACTCTCTGATGCCTTTCCTCACTGAGCCATCTCCACAGCCCTCTGGAAATCATATCCTTGGTGTAGAAACGATTGCTGCAGTTTCCCAACACTCATTTCTTCATTCCCCCATCTCAAATTACAGAAGAGTTAAGAACAAATGGTGCATATGCCTCTTATTTTTTTTTTATCACAGTGGTCACCTCTGCTATCATTCATTTTTTCATGTGGGTTTTAATCTCCATCCATTGTCCTTTCAGGTGGGTCTTGAGGCTCTTCCCTCCCTCCTTCTATCCCTCCTTCCCTCTCTCCCCCTCCCCCATGTGTGTGGTGTGTTCATGCATGCATGTGCACCTCATGGCAATGGATTCCATTTTAGTTTATTAAGGGATGTCTCTATTCCTTTATTTTCTTACATTAAAATGTTTCCCTTGGTACACACCTTATTTTTTGATTTTTAAATATATTCAATGCATTTTGTGACTTCCTAAAGAAAAGCCACCCATATTTTCTTGAATTTTGTTGATCCTGAAATGGAGGCTTCCTAAAGTTCACCTGTGCCTTCTGCAGAAAGCTAGGTCAGTCTCTATTTCCTTTCTCTGTAGTGTTGTTTTGTACCCATAGGCCTTTGGATGCATCCACTTGAGGCAGAGTGTGTTGCTGCTCACTGATTTTGGGTACTCTCAGTGAAAAGCATGACGTCCAACCCCCAATTAACTTCCACAAAGGCACCCACCCCACCTACCAACAAGGTACCAACTTGCTCATCAGCAAGGTGCCCACTCCACCCACCAGCAAAGTGCCCACTCCACCCACTAGCAAGGTGTCCACTCCCATCCCTTAACCATGCAGGTCTGTTTGTGTGACATTGCCACTTCCAGGTCCTGCACATCACCCTGATCCTGCTCATTTCCTCTGTCACTGCAGTCACTGGTGCTGCAGACTGTGGTGGGTCCCAGTATGAGGTGACAGTAGCCCTGAGCAGAACACTCAGGAAAGTTCCAGCCAAGAGGACAAAGGATTTTCGTTGCTGCAACTCTTGCTATTTAATGTAGTTTCGAAATAGATGACTTTCGGATGGTTAATATTTCAAGAATAGATGATGGATGGAAATGTCTTCCTCATCCTGCTCCACCTCAGCCTGCATCTCAGAGTCTGAGCGTTTGCTTTTCCATGCCTCCTCCCAGACGATTTTCATGCATCAATAAGCCAACATGCCACACTCCTTCTTACCATTTCATAACCAGCATCCTGTGCCCTGTGTGCTGCCTATGGCTCCTTAATACATGCTGCGGCTCTTTGTGTATTAATATTTTATGTGTGTTTTCTACTACCCAGCATTCCAATGATGGCTATACCATTATTATCCTTGAAATAGTGACATTTCACCACAAAATATGTTAAGTGTGAGACTTCTTTTTATACCTGCAGGGACTCTATATGCTTAGTTCAACATTTTGTGCTTTCCTTAAGCCCGTGAAAATTTTATTCTGTTTTTAGCAGACATTTCATCAGCTCACTTCTTTGTTCTTTGTGTGGCTCACGTGGAATGTTCTGTGTGGTCCTTGGTATCTCAAGTCTTCCTTCATCCCTCTCTGATGCTTTGATTTGTTTCTCTGCCATGATTTTAGGAAGATTAACTCAGTCTTCACCATGTAACAGCTATGTATACAAATTTCCAGAATTTCTCTAGAGTTCTGTTAGGTGCCTGTTGCTTCTTTTCCTCATGATCCTCATCTTGTTAGATAGCTTTGTTGCCATGGACATTCTTTCTCATCGAATGGAAACTTCTGGAAAGGTCATCTCTGAATGCTGAATCCATTTCTCTCTCAAGGGATTCGCTCACTTTTTTTTTTTTTTTTTTTTTTTTTTGGTCTTTCAGGCCATTCATGATCTTCACACATTTTGCTGTGTATTTCCTCTGGAGGTGAAAGCATAGGTTGACTAATTTATGTCTTCTTCAATGACTTTGGGCCTCCCTCTTTTTCTTTTTTCCCCTTTTCTACCCTTTATTCTCCCTTCCTCCTTTTTTCCTTCTTCTATACTTTGGTTTTCTAGCAGGCTTTTCCTCTAGTTCAGTGTTAGTGCTATCTCCATGGATGGTACACTTGATCAAGGTGAAAATTTTCATGGCGTTGGGTAGGTGCATTAGAAAAGCAAGCAACTATGTGGGCTATGAGTGTTTATGCTCTAATGGAAGATACACAAAACCTCTCTGTCACTCTTTTGTGACTCTTCTTCCTCCATTGTCTGGTGGGAAGATTTACTCCATTGAGTGGGGGGGGGGTACACTGATACAGTGGGCTTTCTGCACACTGTATGACATCCTGCCATGCTCAAGATGTGTGGCATCCTGCCCTGCTCAAGAATTCCCTGTACAGAACTGTTGCTTCCTTCCTCTCCTCCTACTCACCTTCTGAGGATGTATGGAGCCAGATGAATCTCTGCCCTGGCTCCTGGGTGCTGAGCTCCTGGAGAAGACTTACATCTCTCTAGCTTTTCCTGGTCCATTAGAACCTTGGTTTCTGACTGGGGTTTTGCCTTATATGTCCCATCTTGTGTTTCAGTGTGAGTGTTTCCTCTTTTCCACGGAGCTACTCAGACCCAGGTTTGTTCCCGGCTCTGGCTTCCGTTCTCAGTGCCAGTCTGGATTGGTGAATTCTGATTTTCTGTTTATTGTGCCTGAGGGGAACAAGGAAGTGGCATAGGTTATGCCACTATTGGGAAAGACTAGTCCTGGGCATCGTGGAGGGAAACACCAGTGTCACAGTTAGAAAGGAGTCTCCCAGTGAAGCAAGAAACACTGGGAACCATGGAAGGAAGCACTGGAGTCCTGGGAGTGAGGGAGGAGGAAAACAGGCGCCAGAGGGACTTAGGAGAGCAGGAAATTGTTGAGCTTTGGTGTTGGCTAGTGAGTAGTCACTCAGTAGAGGCGGTCTTTCCACTAGACAATGAAGGCAAGGAGAACCACAGACAGGCTTTGTGCTATTTTGTATCAGAACAACCCCTCATAGCCCACGTGGTTGCTTGCTTTTTTAATATTCCTACCCAACCCTATGAAGATTTGCACCTCAATCAAGTGATCAGTTTAACTTGTAAAGCACACATTTGAAGGCACACAAATATGGGCCCTCATGTCTTCCTCTAGAAATAAGGGTGATAAATTGGTTAATTATTGTTTTGGAATCAATGTGCTATTCAGGCTTCTGATTTATAGCTTGTGTCATGGTAGGTAACTTCCCTTTCTTATTGGATCTGTTTGCAGCAACTCGGCGTTCCATCTCACTATTAGCCAAAGGAGGTTTGAAAAGTAAGTTGAAGAGTTTAGTAGCTTTGTAACAATAGCATAAAAATGTGGAATAATGAACTGTAAGTGTGTCTAATTACATAAATAATGCATTTGTGTAATTGTCAAGTAAGGGCGTGTGCTAATGAACCAATTATTTTTAATTGTAGGATGCTTGATTGTTTCAGAAATATAATTGATTGTAATCAAGAATCAATTAAATGTTGATAGTAATTATGTTTATCAAGCTTAAATACATGACATCATTACACCATAACTACTTCAGGAAGAAGAAAGTAGAATGAGGTTATTATAAGTGAGGGGGAAATAGCTCATGTTTATGCCGACAGCCCAGTGGTGGTGGGCCTGCGCAGTGATCCAGGGAGAAGGAAGCACCCGTTGAGGCCCACAAAGTAGGCGGAGGAAGCCAGCAGTGAGCTCATTTTGCTTCTTAGGAAGCACTGTTTTCCTGGGGGTGCTGGGATTGACCAGGGCCTTAGCAAGGGTCCTGCTGGGGAGCTGTGCTGCAGGGATCCTGGCTTTGCATCTTCTTTGGAAGTTTATATGGCACCCCTCTGGAATGGATTCCCAAGTTGATATGAGATTCCCAGCTCTGAGTGGAGTGGCTCCAGAAAAATTCTAGTGACTGGGGTCATCAGTCTTGAGTGCTTTCTGGGGTTTCACTCACAAAGAAAGGCAGCATTTTTGTGTTCTGCCCAGGCGGCCTCCATGAGGAACTGGGCTATGATGGGTAGGGAGGTATGAGGAACTCTGTTCTGGTGGTGTGTAGCTACTTCTCAGTGTTCTCTTACAACCATCTTATTTTATATACTAATCTGAGTTCCCTCTCCCTCCCATTCTCCCACTTCCCCCAACTTCTCCCCACTCCACCCTCTATTCATTCCTCAGAGAGGATGAGGTCTCCCATGGGGAGTCAACAAAGTCTGTGACATCACTTGAAGCAGGACAAAGGCCTTCCCCTTCTGTATCTAAGCTGAGCAAGGTATCCCTCTATAGGAAATGGACTCTAAAGAGCCAGTTCATGCACTAGTGATAAATACTAGTTCCACTGCTAGTGACCCCACAAACCGCCCATCCCACACAACTATCACCCACACTCAGAGGGCCTAGTTCAGTCCTATGCTGGTTTCATAGCTGTCAGTCTGGGGTCAGTTAGCTCCCACTAGCTTGAGCCAGCTATTTCTGTGGGTATCCCCATCATGGCCTTGACTCCTTTGCTCATAATATTGCTCCTCCTTCTCTATAACTGGACTCCAGGAGTTTGACCCATGCTTACTTGTGGATCTCTGCATTTGCTTCCATCAGTTACTGGATGAAGGTTCTATGATCACAGTTAAGGTAGTCATCAATCTGATTACAGGGGAGGGGCTGGCCAAGAGTTCAGCCAGGAGAGCTACAAGCTGTTCTAAGAGTCTGTGTAAATAGAAATAGCAACAAGAGCAGTCTCTAGGCGCTCCATGCAGATCTAGCATCACTTCCTGCAATCTGCATGTGGTGCACTCACTTTATCTTTGCATTTTAGGCAAGTGTGCTGAGTCCCAGAAAGGGTGGCTAGTCAATAGCCTGCCAGGCAGTGACAGGGTTGAGGATGGCGGGTAGTCCTGCTATAGTGCCTGAGTACCAGCCTCTCTAGAGGCAGTGTATTAGGACGCTGGAGTCAGTAGAAATCCTTGGCGTCCATTTGCTTCTACAGGAACCTTCCAGGGAGTGTTATATTTATACTTCCTTCCTGATATGGTACTTGTTTTTTTTTCTTTCTAGAATTAATAGGTTTTGTTTATTCATGAGCTGTCTAAATACCCAGGCCCCATCTTTCCTCTTGACACTCCCAGGCCCAGTGAGATTTCTTCAGTTTCTTTCCGGGAAAATGGATTCCACTGGACAAAGCTCCGCATCTCCTCTTGGCTACCACTAAGCTGTTCTGGTTTGCACCCCTCACTCCTTGTTCTAGGAGCACTCCTCTCTGCCTTGCTGTGGGTTCATAGCTCCAGCTCCAGAGTTTTTGTTCTGCATGAGTTAATGGCTCACCAAGGCAAACTTTGAGTTTTTCCTGTTATCAGAAACCTGATAATATCTTGTACACATAGAACCGAAATGGGGATTCATTTTTAATTTGGAATTTATCATTTATTTACATTTATTACATCTGTGTCTATGTGTGTATATGCATGCCATAGCTTGCAATGTTGAAGTAAGGGGACAACTTGCAGGAGTTAGTTCTCTACTTCTGCCGTGTGGGTCCTGGGGCATTGAATTCAGCTTATTAGGCTTGGCAGCAGGCACCCTTATCTTCTGAGCATTTTGCCACCCTTCTATTAGGACTTTTGAACCTTGCTTATCTTTCAGTTTTCAACATTACTTTGGAGACTTTCATCCTCCAGCTGAAGATGCTCTTTCCTCCCTTCTTCACACACACACACACACACACACACACACACTCACACTCACACACACACACACACACACGACATGGAATATGGTCAGGAGTAAGAAACATAATGAGACAAGGGAATGACTGCTAAGAGACCAGACCCAAGTCAGAGACCTCTCCAGCAACCTTTGTAGGACAAGACCCAAGCCAGGGACCTTTGAAGGAGCAGGCCTGAGTCAGGGACATCTGTGTGAGCAGGCCCGAATGACCTCTGGGATTGCAGAGCAACCCCTGGGAGCACAGAGTGACCTCTGAGGTGACTTGAACCATGGTCCTGACTGCACCACAAGGAGCAACCATCTGAGCCTTGGATCCACTGATACCTGGAAGATTAATAATCAGAGACACAGCCCTAACTATACTAATCAGAGGAAAAGAGGGTAGACAAGGTAGGAACACGCTCAACACCACAAAGAGCAACATGACATTGACAAAAACTAGTGGCTCTAAAACAGTAAGACCTGAACACCCAAACAGAGATGAAGCAGAAGAAAAGGACCTAAAAAATAACTTTAGGAGAGTGTTTGAGGCCCTTAAAGAGGAAATGAAAAATTCCCTCAAAGAAATGGAGGAAAAGACAAAAAATTGGAAGAAATCAACAAATTCTTTAAAGAAAACTAAGAAAAAGCAATCAAACAAATGAAAGAAATAATTCAAGACTTGAAAACCGAAATAGAAACAATAAAGAAGACATAAACCGAGGGAATTCTGGAAATGGAAATTATGAAAAAAATGATCAGGAACCACAAATGCAAGCATAAGAAGCACAATACCAGAGATGGAAGAGAGAATCTCAAGTGCTGAAGACACAATAGAGGAAAGAGACCCATTGGTCAAAGAAAACATTGAATCCAACAAAAGCTTAACACAAAATATCCAGGAAATATGGGACACCATGAAAAGACCAAACTTAAGAATCATAGTTATAGAAGAAGAACAAGTCCAACTCAAAAGCACAGAAAATATGTTCAACAAAATCATAGAAAACTTTCCCAACCTAAAGAAAGATTTGCATATGAAGATACAAGAAGCTTACAGAACACCAAATAGACTGGATCAAAAAAAGTTCCCTTGCCACATAATAATCAAAATACTTAACATACAGAATAAAGAAAGAATATTAAGAGCTGCAAAGGAAGAAGGCCAAGTAACATATAAAGGCAAACCTATCAGAAATATACCTGATTTCTCAATAGAAAAAATGAAAGTCAGAAGGTCCTGGTCAAGCGTTATGCAGACATTAAGAGACCACGGATCCAGCCCAGATTACTATACCCAGCCAAACTTTCAATCCCCATAGATGGAAAAAACAAGATATTCCATGACAGAATCAGATTTAACCAATACCTATCCACAAACCCAGTCCTACACAAAGTACTAGAAGGAAAACTCCAACCCAAAGAAGTTGGCTACATCCACAAAAACTCGGACAATAGATGATCTCACAGCAGCAAATCCCAAAGAAGGGGAAAACACACACATAATAATATCACCATCAACAAAAAACTAACATAACAGGAACTAGTAATCATTGGTCATTAATATCCCTTAATATAAATAGACTCAACTCACCTATAAAAAGACACAGGCTAAGAGTTTGGATATGAAAACAGAATCCATCTTTCTGTTGCATACAGGAAACACATCTCAACCTCAAAGACAGACATTGCCTCAGAGTAAATGGTTGGGAAAATTTTTTCCAATCAAATGGACCCAAGAAACAAGCTGGCGTAGCTATTTTAATATCTAACAAAATAGACTTCAAATTAAAATTAATCAAAAGAGATAAAGAAGGGCATTTCATATTAGTCACAGGAAAAACCTATCAAGAGGAAATCTCAATACTGAACGTCTATGCCTCAAATATAAGGCCACCTTCATATGTAAAAGAAACACTACTAAAACTTAAATCACACATTAAACCCCACACACTAATAGTGGGAGACTTGGACACCCTGCTCTCACCACTGGACAGGTCTGTCAGCCAGAAAATTAGCAGAGAAATAAGGGAACTAACAGATATTATGACTCGAATGAACGTAAAAGACATCTATAGACTATTCCATCCAAACATAAAAGAATATACCTTCTTCTCAGTACCTCATGGCGCCTTCTCAAAAACTGACCACATATTAGGTAACAAAGCAAACCTCAATAGATACAAAAAATTGGAATAACCCCATGTATCTTATTGGTGCACCATGATGATCTAAAATTAGAATTCAACAGCAACACTAATTACTGAAGAGAACTGGTGGAAATGAGAAGAAGACACGAGGCACAAACGGATCCACTTAGGAGTTTATTAACAGAGATTGTGCTCACGGGCCCAAGGAAATGGTGTGGAAAGGAGAGAGTGTGAAGATGGTGCTCCAGCTTTTAAAGGCTTCCTAGCACATGTGCACGAGGGGAAAGACATGCCTCCGTCAGACACTGATGACGGGCAATGCTATGCCTTGCACCTGTGTACAGGGGCTTTATGTGAGCATGTCAGATGCTGATGACGCAAATGGTGGGTGACCCATGCATGCGAACACGGGGTACATGCGCCGGCTTTAGAACCCGGAAGTGCAGCCTTACAGGTGGCTAAAAGAATTACATTTCACCTTTTTATTATAAAAATTTGGGGGGGAGGGAGTTGAGGATCTTAATGGGTGGGAATGGGGCACAGCAAGGTCACTCATAACTGCTTCATGCTCACTTTGTGGGCATCGAGAAGTTTGGGATGTCTGATCACATCCTGGGGTGGGCTGATTAAGACTGTATTTTCTGGGCTCTGAGGAACTGGGTCATCTGGCAGCTTGGACCTTGCAAGATGCTGGAAAGACAAAATTACATTTGGGAGAAAAAAAATTTAGATCTTAGTGATTAATAGAGGGGAGGTTTAAGATGGAAGGTGGGGGGGGGGGTTAGGGATTCCCGAGACCAGGAATGACAAAGAAAGAATTAAATGATACTTATTCTGGGTGAGTCTGGTCTGTTTAGGTGAGTCAAACCGGCTCCCTGGAGCTTATAAAAATTTTTTTGAAAAGAAATAAATTTTAGACATATTAACGGTGTATGATTATAACAATAGAGTGCATCATGGCATTACCTCAACATCCAGGAGACACTGCTGCAGTCAGTGACGAGCCTGTTATGTTAAGGTTTGTTCCATGAGATTTTTTGGAGTTTGGGGCTACAAATTTATTATTGTTTACTACCACCTGGGCTTTTGACAGTTTTTGTACCTCCGTCTCTTATGTTTGATGATGGTTCCTGTAATAACAGCTGAGTGGTCATTTGGAAATTTAAGCATGACATTGCAGGTATACGGAGAAGCTGTATATAGGAAAAAGAGGAGAAGGGAGAATGCACAAGAGAGTTGAATGAGGATGGAACCTTTATTTTTTTTTGAACTGGAGTAAGAGAGGCTGAACTTGGTGTCCTCTGGAACCTAAGGGAACAGGGTCCTGTCTGAGTTACTGTGTATGAGGGGTCATCTTGAGCTGGAGGAGTAAACCGTTTAAGATGCAACAGGTGAATCCAATGAGGAATTCCCTCGAGCTTGGCAGCTGTGGGAGTCAAAAGAATTACTCTGAGGGGACCCTGCCATTTAAGGGAAAGGGGTGAAGGGCGTTGGCCTGGGGGAGAAAATAATACCTGATCTCCTCTTTTAATTGGTGGTGGGCATGGTTGAGATAATGAGTGGTCGGTAAAATCCCACAATAGGGAGCGTAGGTGAGATAGCAGGGGAGTAAGCAGGTGATCAGGAAGGGGAGAAGTTTTAGGTGAGAGGCTGGGGGTTAAAACTGGCCGCCCATACATGAGTTCGAAGGGTGAGATGAAAAGGGGGCTTTTGGGAAGGGCCCTAAACCTAAGGAGGGCCAGAGGCAAGAGTTTTACCCAGTCAAGGTGAAGTTCCTGTGACATTTTAACAAGAACATTTTTTAAGAAATGGTTAGTTCGTTCTACCTTCCCTGAAGACTGAGGGTAGTATGGGATATGAAAATGCCAAGGGATGTTAAGAGCCTTAGACAAGTTTTGGGAAATCTGGGAAGTGAACTCTGGGCCATTATCTGACTGAAGAGAGGTTGGGATTCCAAACGGGGGGATGATTTCTTGGAAAACATCAGAGACTGTCTGGGCCCTCTTATCAGAGGTGGGAAACGCTTCAACCCACCCAGACATTGTATCCACCAAAACCAGGAGATATTTAACTCTTTTGACTGTGGGCATATGAGTAAAATCCAGCTGCCTGGAAGTTCCTGGAAGGGAGCCCCTGGCCTGGTGGGTGGGAAAAGGAAAGCTACAGTATTTGGTCTTGGGATCTGACTTTTGACAAATTTGATGAGAAGCAGTGATAGCTTTTAGGAACTTTATGTTCTCAGGGGTGGGTTGGAGGTGAGCCTTAACAAAATGAAGCAGAGCTTTGTTATTAGGATTAAAGAACTGATGTAGGTAGGAAAGAATTTGTTGGGTATTAAGGGGTGTCTGTGAGAATGTGGGCTGTACTGTATGCATCCCCTGAGGTGACTGAGGTAGGTTTGGGCTTTGGAATGCTGCTGTTTTAGCTGCTCGGTCAGCCTGATTATTTCCCTTGTAAATAATGGAACTGTCGGTCTGATGAGACTGACAGTGAATAATTTCTATAGCTTTGGGGAGATGGGAGGCTTTTTAACAGATCCATAATGTAACCTGAGTTAGTATATACCTATTTTTTTTCTAATGCTGATTTGAAGTAGGAGACTACTCCACTGCCTTTGAATGCCATTTTCTTGGGGTATCTTTTTTCATCCTTTTAATCTAAGGCTTAGTTTGTTTGCCAATAAAAAGCATTTTTTTTGCAGGCAACAAATAGTTGGATCCTGTTTTTAAATCCAATCTATATGTCTGTGTATTTTGGTAGAAGACTTGGAATGATTAACATTTAGAATTTTTATTTGCAAGGTATATTATTTCCTTGCATATAATTGTCTTTGTATTTTACATTTATACTTTGACACACTTCAGTTGCTTGTCTATTATTCCTGTGTTCCCATGAACATTTTTCTCTTTTCCTTTGATGTATGGGACATTTAAAGAGGTATTTTCTACAGTGCTGGCTTAGGAGTCCCCAAAATTTTAAGTTTTCATTTATTGCAGAAAGCTTTAGTTTCTCCTGCAATTATGAAGGGAGCCTTTTCTGGATACCGTTCTCTGGGTTGGCAGTTGTCTTCTTTCAGGGCTTGAAACACATGGTTTCACGGCCTAGACTATAGGGTTCTGTTGAGAAGTCTGTTACCTGCACAGGTCTCTTGTATTTAATCCAACCTTTATGTGCAGCTTGGTGTTTCTGTTTTGCAGCCTCGGATGTTCCTCTGTGTATTTAGTGTTTTACTGTAATATGTTTGAGGAGGATCTTTCTGCTTGTCTGCCTACTGCTCTAAATGCTGCCCCAGGATGATCACGTGTTCCCTATGCCTGGGAATTTTGAGCCGTGATTTTATTGAAAGTGTTCTTTGTGCCCTTGCTTTAACTTTCCTCCTCTTTCCCTACTGAGACCAGTTTCACATCAGAGATCTTGCATGTTCTCTCTGCACTTTCTTATTGTTTCTTTTTTCTTGTCTGTTTCAGCTCTTTTCTTTTCAGGTCTTGATGCTCTGCCTTTCGCTTTCTTGATCTAATCTCTGTGCAAAGGTTTTTTTTTTTCATTACCAGAATTTCAATTTGGTTTTTCTATATTTCTCTTTATTGAATTCATCATTCATTTTCATATGTTGTTTTCAGTATTTTATTGAGCTCTTTGCTTTTATCCCCTTTTGAGTCATTAAAGACTTTGTGCTCTCTTTGGCTTCTGGAACATTCTTTTAATCATTTCCTTTTACTCATTGTCTGGGACTTCACCTACTCCTCACTCTTTGGAACCATAACTGTGGAGTTGTTGGATTTTGATTTTCATAGCTCTTGTGTTTCGGCACTGGACCCTGTACATCTAGGACTATTATTTTTATTGGTTTATTCTCTAATATCCAGTATTTATTTTTTTGTTTGAATCATTTGCGGTGTTCAGGCAGGACTAGGTTGTGGTTGAGTTGGTGGCAGTGTCTACCCACTGAGCTCAGTATTAAACACTCAATAATGTGCTCAGGGTCTGAGGCCTGATCCTCATTCTTAGGGAAAAAGACCAGAAAGGCAATTATAAATGACTGATAAACTCATCGTGAAAATACAGTAAAGAGAAATTCAAAACAATCACCCTCACAAGCTACAGTATTCTTAGAAGTATAAAGATGCAAGGGTTGTTATCATGCATGATAAGAAGAGATTAGATATGCATAGAAGGAACATAAAAGGAGTAAGGCTAGTGGATAGTGTTAGAGCAATCGAGAACAAAGAACACAGAACGTGGACGGCAAGAGCGATAAGGAAGAAAGGAGACAGGCCATACTCTGCTACACACAGAAGAGAAAGGAAACCGCAAAGAGGCTAAGAGAGTAAGAATAAAGAGTGGGGGATGGGGAAACATGATAAACGATAGAGTGAGTGAGAGAGCGAGAAGCAGCACGTGCACGATAGGTTTTATTTAAAACTAAAAAAGAGTAAAACACATGGGATGGGAAGAAGGGAGAAGGCAGAACAAGAGTGGAGGTTTAAATATCAAAGTCTAGGCACAGTAATTCGTGTCTGTGATTCCAGTCCTTGGGATACTGGGGCAGGGAGATCACCAGCCCAAGGGCACTCTATTTCCTGTGGTGAGTTCCTATAAACATAAAAAATAAAATGACGAGAAATGATAAGAGAAAAGTAGAGAACACAGGGCATTTAAGGAGACAGAATAAAACTTAGGTGTTATTTAAATTATTCAGTGTAGCTTAAGCAGTCCGTTTAAAAGGCATACTGCCAGAAAGAGGGAAAATGGAGGGGAAATAAATAAAATAGAAATAGAAATAATGTGGATGGTGGTGGCTCACGCCTGTAATCCCAGGACTCAGGAGGCAGAAGAAGGCGAATCTCTGTGAGTTTGAGGCCAGCCTGGTCTACAGAGTAAGTTCTAGGACAGCCAGAGCTACAGAGAAACCCTGTCTCGAAAACGAAACAGAATACATTAGAAAAATAAATATAAATAAAAAACCTGAAATTAAAAATAACAACAAAATCAGAGCTACCAGTACCATCTTCCCATCCTGTAGGGTCGCAGCTTGCATAGGCAGGACGGCAAAGTCTGTGTTTGTGCCTGGTAGCTTTGCCTTCATTGGTTGTTTGGTTTGGTGTCCCATCCCTGGTGTGGGGGCTGTTTGGCTTTATGGTTGACTCCCCAGTTCTTTTCCTGACAGTTGGAGGGCAGGACAGAAGTTATTGTTGCTCTAAGTCAGTGGTTCTCAACCTTCCTAAGGTTGCCACCCTTTAGTACAGTTCCTCATGTTGTGGAGACCTACAACTGTAAAATTGTTTTTGTTGCTACTCTGTAGCTCTTATTTTGCTGATGTTGCAAATCATAGTGTAAATATTTGATATGAAGGATAATCTTAGGTGGCCCCTGTGAAAAGATCATTTGACCACCCCCCAGGATGTCTGCACCCACAGGTTGAGAACCACTGCTCTAAATGGTCTATGTGTCTTGGGATGGGAAGAGCTGATGGCAAACTTCTCACTGGCAGGACCTAGCCCTGCATGACTTTCAGCTTCTGGGCTTGTGTGTGGGACCGTGGTGGGCAGCTTTACTTCCACGTACATTTTCTGTGCTTGGCACATCCCTCCTTCGCAGACCTCTGAGAGAGAGAGAGATTCCCTGTTTGCTGTGCAGCTGAGGAGGGACCAACTCCCACTGACGTCTGGAGCTCTCCAAGACCCTTACTCAAAACTCCCCTCCTGAAGCTAGAAGAGTTTTGACAGCAGACTCCAGATCCCTCTTTGGTGGGGCACTCAACAGCGAGCCTGATGTTAGCTGGTGTTTTCTTTTGATCTCTGCTTCCGCTTCAGCAGCTCATAGGCTGCACCTTCATTCTGAATGTGCAGCGCACACTATGAAACTCTCAGTTTGGTCTCTAGAATGGGTTCCTGCCCTGTGCGGTTGCCCATGTTCTGTGCTCCAATCTGTGACCTCCTCTTCTTCTGTTCCATTTTCTGAAGTTTTCTTTTTCTGAAAAAATAAATAAATAAACAAACAAAAACTTAGAGCCATCTCTTCTTTCTACTAGGGTTAGTGTTGTCTTCTATCCCGGGCGCCTCCGCGCTGGAGCTCCAAAGGGGTTTTGTGTTTCAGACCTTCTTGCACGGAGCTGCTCTGTCACACAAAGACCAGTGCAGAATATTGAAAACAGCCTGCGGTGGAACGGCGGGTGTCCTGATGGTAAAACTCTTCCCTCGCTACAGTAGTCTCAAAGCTCCTTCCAGCTTCTCACTCCTGGGGTTCGCCCCTCATCTCTCTTGACTCCTCTATCTGAAGAACTGCTCTGGGGATTTCAGAAGCCTCGCCACCCCCACACCTTGAAGATGGGGCAGGCGTGCCCCAATTCTGATGCTTTCACCTTGAGGCCACTTCCCTCTCAGATTAAGTGACTACAGGATCCAACATACATGCGCAGGATAGGTTCTTCTGGGTTGTGGGTTTGGCGAGTGGAGTTGAACTCTCCCTTCCCCCCACCCATGCACCAGCATCTGCCTCCTCATGAGAATTAGGGGAATGTGTGGGACCAAATGGAGGCTGCAGCTTGCCTTCATCCCTTTCTTCCACTTGGGGTAGGGCCATCTGAGAAGGAAACCTGGGGGACTAGGGAGAACCCTAGAAATGTAGTTCTGATTGATCTAGTACTTAGGTCAATCCTCCTGCGCCAGCCTCTCAAGTATTAGGATTATGAGTTCCATCCTGCTGCTGTGTATGAAGGGGACCCTGTCGGGCAGAGCTGGTACTCTAGGTGGTCTCGTGGTGGCCTCCTGTTCTGTCTTGGAAACTGCCACTCTTTGTGGCAGACTGCACTATGGAGATTCGATTCTTATGGTGAAGGTGGCGTGTGTTAACCGTGAAGATCTGGAACAGTGTTCTCTGAAAGGGATGGGGGCTTGTCAGAGGTTTTTATTTTAAATGACAGGATTATGCCTACACAATTGTACATTCTTTATGCACATTTTAAACAGAAGAATGAGAACTTTTCAGAGAAAAATGAAATCCTTTAATTAGAAAGCACTGAATAAGCAGAGCAGGAAATCTTACCCCCAACTTCCAGCTCTGCCCATGTCCTCAGAGGGCCCAAGAACAAGCATGAAGACTTCAGTTCTTCCATGGAAAAGGACCCTGTTGCCAGGCATCTTTAAAATAATGAGGCTATCAATGGTTGAGTCAGGACAGACTCAAAGTCAGTGTGTTCCCAGATCCCGGAGAAACTGCTGTAAGTGTACAGCCCTGGGGTGGACCGTCGGCATCTTCTCCAGGACACCATCCGTGTAATGCCCAGGCTGGAGATGGTGGGTAGGGAACCTCAACTACTCAGAGGGGCATGGCATCCATCAAGGAACGGCGGGCCCCTGGGCTGGTGGGATGGATACGGTTAGCACATCCCAGCCCCACCAGATCCTGCGGGGAGATAGAAGCTCCACTCACTGTGATAATAAATGCCTCCCAATCAGGGGCTCTCATCAGGGATGACATTCTCACGGGGGACACGGGAATGTGGACAGATTTCGAGCATCTTAGTGACGGAGGGTTTGCTGATATCTCATAGGAGCAGGTCAGATGTGTACTATCCCAGGTACACAGTGTCTTGTGGGTGGAGACCATCTGTACCACCCACCAGCGCAAGGGTCTAATGCCTCATAGGTCAAGGCCACATATACCACCACCATCTCAGGTTCACTGTGGCTCCTGAAAAGAAGTCAGGTGTACCATCCATAGCGGCCATTCTCGACCTTCCTAATGCCGGGATCCTTTAATATAGTCCCTCATGTCGTGGTGACTCCCAAACATAAAATTATTCTTGTTGCTACTTCATAACTGCATTTTGCTACTGTTATGAAAGTGAAAGTGTTGTTTGACCCCTAAAACGGTTGTGACCCACAAGTTAAGAACTGCTGGTGCACACCCTCAATGTTTCTAATGTCTTATGGGTAGAGGCCATATCCTATGAATAGCATAGACCCCACTGTAGTAGATGAGGTATTGGGCTCATGCATCTTTAGTTTTGCAGTTAAGAATTTCTCGTCTACGTACAGCTGGGGGGTCCACATGGGACCAGACTAGGCTCTCTGCATGTGAGTGACAGTTGTGTGGCTTGGTCTGTTTGAATGGCCCCTGACTAAGGGACCAGGATCTCTCACTGGTGTATGAGCTGGCTTTTTGGAGACCATTCCCTCTGGTGGGATGCCTTGTTCAACCTTGATGCAGGGGGGAGGGGCTTGGTCCTGCCTCAACTTGAGTGTCCCAGGCTTTGTTGACTTCCCATGGGAGACTTTATCTGTTCTGGGGAGTGGATGAGCGTGAAGAGCGAGGGGGAGGGAGGGGAAACTGTGGTTGGTATGTAAAATGAAGGAAAAAAAATTCTACTCTAAAGCACATGACAAAACGTGCGCATGTATGTGCACGCATGCGCACATATACACACATTCACCATCAGGCTGTGTCCCCCAAAGCATTCCTCTGACATTGTCCTTACAGTATTTCTCTTAGAGATAACTCTTTAAATCATATTTCAGGTCACAGCTTCTCAACCTATCATGGTTCATGCAGACAGCAGGCTTCCTAGCTCACCTATCCTCAACCTATCCACGCGTGTGGTCTTTCTTCATGCTTTGTGACGTGCCAGGGTTGCTCAGGCTGCTGGGCCTTGCCCTTGCTGCTACCTCTGCCTGGAGTGTTGTTTCCCACACGTGGCCAGTTTATTTCTGCAGCTCACCTAATGGTAGAACTCAAGATGCGCTATCAGAGTTGCTCCGCCCACCGCGTCTTAATGCTCGCTCTCTGTCTTCTATTTTGGTTCAGAGCCCCTGCCCCTTCCTGCCAGCTCAGTGCCTATTTACCGGATTGCGCTTGTTATCCATATTCTCCACCTGTTGAAGAACACAGTCACAGTGACTATGGCAAAACCTGGCATGCACGGATGTTAGATACACGTCTGCCAGCTAGCTCACCACATCAGTAATACAGGGGAAAGTGGTCCTTACGGCAGCTTAAAAAAAAGTAAGCTAGATAAAAACATGTTTATAAACTGAATGAGACAAGACAATAAAATTCCATCAATAAGTTTAGGAACATAAAGCAAACATTTGCTGGGCTGCTTAGATGTCACAAGTCCTCATCAGTTATGTGGTTAGAAGAAGGAAAATCACCCACAAGGGTAGCCTGATGGGAGACCAACATACATGGCTCAGACTCTTATTTTATGGGAAACTGGACACGTGGGGTCGGATACCAGGGAGGATTCTGTGCTGAGGGAACAAAGGAAACTTTAATGCATTCGCCTGCTTGACTTGAACTTGGTAATGTGTCCTGAAGGTGACCCCCAAATTCTCTTTCCATTCCTCCAGGGACACTCACAAGCAGGTTCACAGAAAACATGCATCAAGTCAGCCAAAACAGACTCCATCTCTAGCAACAGACAAACACATAACTGATACTATGGAAATACTCTCCGGTCCTCCTTGGTCCGGACACTGCTTCCTCCCTCAGTCACCTTCCTTCCATCCCCGTTTCTTTCTGCATTTAAAACTGATAAAGAGCAAGAACCTAATGGTTAATCAAGGAAATCTAATTGCATTGCATTCCTACAACCTGATAATATAAATAAAATTTGGAAATATGCAAAATGGTGCTTCAGATTATTGATAGCCCAATATATATGCAGTAACTGTATAAAAATAGGTTCAGATGATAAATTCTAAATTCAGGGGAGTGGCCAGCATGGAGAAAGGAAGAATTCGGGACAGTTAGAGGGAGATAGGAGGCTTCAAGTTTGTCACTGATACAGAAATATTCTAAAAGATCTATTTAGTCGATGTGTGTAAGCATCTATGTTAGTGCACAGGTGTGTGCCTGTGTATGTGTGCAGAGGCCAGAGAGTGCCATTGTTGTTTATTCCCTTGAGGCAGGATCTCTTCTTAAACCTGGGCCTCATGTTTTCTTGGCTAGACTGGAAGCCACGGACTCCTGGCTTGTTCTGTGGTTGCTGGGATTTGAACTCAAGTCCTCATGATTGCACAGCAGGCTGCACTGTCTTTCCAATGCCTATATAAGTATTTTAAAAGCATAAATTATAGATAACAAATGCTACCACGAGATAGATGGGGTTGGACGTTTGGGTGTTCTGTTGTTTATTCTCTGTACTTTGCTGTATGAGTTTAATTTTTCATAATCAGCTGACTGATGTTTTGCTGAGCTGGACTAAGTGCTATTTTTACAAGAAATGGAGGCATTTTCACTGTGGGACTTGTTTGTTTTTCCTTTTGAGACAGGGTTTCGCTTTATAACACAGGTTGCCTGCAACTCGCTGAAATTCTCCTGCCTCAGCATCCGCACCCTCACCCTTGAGTGCTGGGATTACAGGTGTGAGCCACCATGCCGCCTCACTCATGGTTCTGGCTGGCTCTTTCTTACCTTCACTTACAAATGCCAGGCTGAGCCCACAGTTTGTGGTGGTTTTTGATCTCCTGTCTTCATCTATTTCTATTTCTAGGTCAAGCCTTTTTTTTTTTTTTTCGCTTGTTGGCCCTGTTGCTGTGGCTCATCACTGAGTACTGAAGGGGCATACATGTATACAACTTTTGTGTTCTCCTCCACTCTTCTGCCTTTCTATCTGTTCTTAACTTGGTTGGGTCAGGATGAGGGCTGAACCGTTTCTATTCCTCTAGTCATCCTATAATTCAAGGCTAGCATGCTTCCTTCTGAAGCCTGGCAAAAGAAAGGAGAGGGGACAACTGAAGTCTGACTTTGGGAAGAGGTAGGAGAGTGTTGTGGCACGGGCATCTGTGGTGATGGAAACAGCCTGGGGATGGGGGACCCTGGGGTTGCAGGAAAGAGCAGTGTCACATTTGGTGCCTGTGTGAAGAGGAGCGATGGGAAATCACGGTACTTCTGAGAACTTTTAGTCCTTGGACACAGGACAATTGATCACTTTATCGGAGTTTTTCTTCCCAGTGTATGTGATGTCTTTAGACATGGTAGGTGCTCAGGTAGACAGAGCACGTGTTGCAACTCTGCCATTTTTAAAGTGAATATGGATGAAGTAGCCCTGTCAAATGCTCACACGAATCCTCAGAGAAGTAGTGACCAAAAGGAGAAATGCAGGACCCTAGACAGATGCCTATTTCTCTGCACGACAGGGCACCTGGTCCTCTGACTTAGTTCAGCTGGATTTGTCGATTCCTACTTTCTTCTGTTACCTCAGTTTCATGGCTTCCCTCTCTGTTGGCTTCACAAGTTCTCTTCTCACAGGACGATTCCTGAGAAATTGGGGCTTGGCATCCCTGGGCCAGTCTGCCTCACCAGAGGATAATTTTGGTTGCTAGCTTTATGGGATACTTTATGGTGCAGGAGAATTGTCTGTAATCTGTCAATCATGTTTTAAATAAACGCTGATTGGCCAGGCAGGAAGTATAGGTGGGAAAACCAGACAGGAAGTAGAGGTGATGCAATGAGAACAGGAGAATTCTGGGAAGGAGGAAGCCCATTCCTCCCAGTCCTGTGCAGACCACCGAAGCAGAAGAATGTGATCTGCCCCACTGAAAAGGGTACTGAGCCACATGGCTAACATAGATCAGAATAATGGGTTAATATAAGCTACAAGAGCTAATAAGTAGCCTGACCTAATGGGCCAATCAGCTTTATAACTTATAGAGATCTTTGTGTGATTTTTTTGGGGGCTTGCCAGCTGTTGGGTACCAGGTGGGACAGAAACCCCAACAACAAGCAGGCCCTCATGATACAACTTTACCCTAAGAATGGGTGAACATGAGGATAATTCAACACAGCTTTGAAAGTTCTAGTCAGTTCAATCAGAAAAAGTAATAATACAAAGGATATACCTATCAGAAAAGGAAAAATAATGTGGACAGCACAGCTATCATCAAGAATATCATAGGAATCTGCAAAGCTTTCAGAATTAATAAATCGCAGGGTACATGAGTCATATAGAAAAATCAAGCCATTTATATATGCAGATAAATACATGAAACTAAAAATTAATTACACAACATTACAAACAAAATCCCAAGATAAAATGAGATAGTTTTATGACCAACAAAACAAATATAGGGTCTAAGTGCTGAAAAACCCAAAGCATTAACAAATAAAACCTAAAAAGCAGGAGAGAAAGACTATGTTGTTGGGTGGGACTCAACCAAAACAGAATTCATTATGTTTCTGTTCACTAATAATAAACAGCCCCAAAGGAATGGAGACAGTTCTTAGTTGTGCAACAACCTAAGATGCCAATGATTTAATTATTTGGTCAAAGAGACTGAAGATATTTAGGACTATAAAGCAACTGTCAAAGGAGCTAAAGTATACCGAAATTACTAGAAAAGCTTCCTCTCCCCTGGTCATGGGTTGGGAGACTCCGGGCTGTAAAGACTTTACCATGCTCATTTGCTTACAGTGGATCATCAGTGGGTCATACGATGACTATCTTACAGAAGGCATTCGGTTGAGTTGTGTTGGCCAAATCTCTATGTCTCAATTGGATCGCTTCCTCTATTTGCCTTAACATAATAATTGATAGACAGGCTCTGCCCCTGCTGCCATCCTTCTGTACATTTCACATACGTTGAGTTTCTTGGTTCCTCATCCTCTTTTGTGTGTAGTTTTTTTTTTCCTATCTACTTTTTTATTTTCTTCTTGTGATTTTTTTCCTCTATAGATGTGTTGTTTCTTGGTAGCTACTTCTATGAGATTAGAATTATAATTTAAAATGTGTAATAGTCTTAATGCCAACCCATACTCACCGCATTCTTCCTTTGCAGGTTTTTCCCACCCTATATTTTGCTGTTGCTACAAGTTCCTTCCAATTATTTTGTGTGTCCATTAGCTTATATTTATAATGACTGTTATAATTTTGTTTTGAAATAAAGAAGGAAGGTAAAAGATCAACCAATGCTCTTGTGTCTCATATTAATTAGTGCAGTTTTTATTGGCCAGTGTTGTTCTCTTGTGTATCGAGTGTCCTTTCGTTCCAGCTGTAAAGTCTCAATTGTCTGTTCTTCACAGGTTAGGTCTATGTGTGGCAAGCTTCCTCAGCTTTGCTTTCCAGGGAGTATTTCTCCTTTGTTATTTTTGAAGGGTAGTTTTGCTGGATATACAATTTTTGATTGTCAGAGCCCCACAACTAGTTCTTTAAATTTGGCATCCTACTGTCTTTTGGAGTCTATAATTTGTTTTGATTATTTGCCTTTTAGTTTCCTTGCAACCCCTGCACTTGGTGTTTTTCCTGTATTGCTGCTCTTAGAGTTCTCTGTGTATTCCCACCACCCTCAAATTTAACTATGTCTCAGTATAGCTACTTTTAATTTTATCTTCATTGGTGTTGGTTGATGATCTTGGGTATATGTAGATTCATGCTTTATTAAACTTAGGGTGACTTTTGCTGCTTTCCATTCAAGCATTTGTTTGTTTTCCCCTGATCTCTACCCTCTTCTTCTGGAAATCCGTTTGTGTGTGTGTGTGTGTGTGTGTGTGTGTGTGTGTATGTGTGTGTTTGTAGTGTGTGTGTGTGCATGCACTGTGTGCTTACTATGTGCTAACTCTCAAAGGTGTGTTCATTTCTCCTTACTCTTTCTTGTTTTTCTGTTTCTTGGTCTGGGGGTCTTCAGGTTTGATGACTCCTTTTCTGTCTGCTCACTGTGTATGGCAGCCACTATACTCTCACGTTTTTGAGTTCAAATGGATTCCTTGTATATAGTTAACATCTCCTAGTTGGCATTTTTGGCTAATACATAATCTTCTTTGATTGTTTTAATTCTTAGTTTATGCTCTCCTTTCATTCTCTGAGTCCTTTGTTATGCAGTCTAGTTTTTTTTTATCTCACCGTTGTAATATATTTTGTGATATTCTTGAATTCTTTTCTTAATTTGTAATGAATGAAATATACTTTCTTGTTATTTTGAATGGCAAATCTCTTGTGATTGAAATCTGGCCGTGATGGTTCATTCATCTTGGTTGAAGGTGGAGTCAACTAAGAGACACAAATGTGTAAAGGGAAGACCCTCCTGCAGAGTAACCAGCCCCTTCCCTTCTGTCAGGATAGCTATAATGAAGTCTGAGGAAAAGTGTTCGTTTTTGGCTTGCGCAGCCTTGCTCCTTGCTGGTGAGGGCATCTTTTCTGTTGTGGCAGCTGACTTCCAACACTGACTAAAAATCAGGGGTGTGATCTGTGCGCTTCTTGTGGCTGGTGACGTTGAGAGTCTCCTTCTGAGCCTCTTGGCCATATGCTTCACTTCTGTATGAAACATCTGCTTGTGTTTCTGCTTATTTTCTGTAGGGGTGGGTTTGGGCTTTGGTTTTTCTTTTAACTAAATTGTTCAGGATAAGCCCCCTTTCAGGTACATGGTTGGAAAAATATTTCTTTTCGGTCTTCTTGGTTTTCATGCTCTTAACAGCTCTAAGTGTCTCGTTTTTTAGTTTGTGCTTTGTGTCAAGTGTAAGAGAATCATTCATTTAGCCTTAGTTCTGAAGTTCTCTGTTTGTCAAAAATATATAATTTGCATTTTACATTTAAGTCTTTGGCCCAGTTGGAGCTAATTTCTACAGTGTCTGAGGTTTCAGGCAGATGTACAATTTAACACATGGATGCCCCATTGTTCCCGTACTGTTTGCCCAAGACCACATTTTCTGTGTTGAATTTTGCTTTTGCACCTTGGTCAAATATCAGCTGCCCCCCCCAAAGTGAGAAAATAGAAAAACCTATACTCTATTTTCTTTGAGGGAGTGATTAAGAAAGCTGGCAGAAAAGAGAGTAAGAATCGACTTCCAAGAACTCTGAAATCTAAAAGGTGACTTACAGCAACCCAGAAGGCCAATGTAGGTAATGAAGGCTGCAGCCCCTCAGCCTGAGAGCACTGTGATGTTTCTACCCATTATACTCAGCTCTGGAGATGAGGACCACAGCGATGTTCCTAGTGAAGTCAATAGAAACTTACTCTGTGAGAGTTTTGTTTGTTTCTCCTTTCTGCCCTTGAAGGATCAACTCAAGGGTCTACCTTTGTTTTGACTGCCCCACAGGGTTGGAGGGAAACTTCAAGGAGATCCGGGACTGCGAGGAGCCCATCAGGTTCTTCCATATCCAATGGGGTGAGAGAGAGAAAGATTCAAAGAGCTTCAGGGAAATTCTGGTCCCCGACTAGAGTAGAGGTGCTGTGTATTGATCTGAGGAGTCCACCTACTATATAGGGTCACCTGGAGGCCTAAGAAGGCTGAGGAAACTTTCATGTCAGTAAACTAACAAATCAATCAGAATGTTACATCTGGGGATGCATGATTTCAAGGGCATATGGTTAATCTAGGCCTCAAAAGACTAGGACTCCTCAACCTGCATAGTGAGACACACATTGCAAGGTCCAGGTGGGGCCTATGGGAGACGCTCCATCTCCACCCTCAACACCTTATGGTTGGTTCTGCTGCTGCTGTGCTGTGATGGGGAGCAGCCTGGCACAGTACATGCCTCTGTGGCTAAGATGCCAGAGACCACAGCTGAAGAGGGAGGGAGGTGTCCAATGGGTTTGGCAGTTCCATGTTGCTCTCCCAGCAAACATGTCAGGGTAGGCAGCACAGTTAGCAGATTACAAAGTGTAGGTGGCCTTTGCCAACATCCTTTCACCAAAGCTACCCATGAGACATAAAATCTGTGGTTATTTCTCAAAGGAACAGCTGACCGATGGTGTGGGAGGTCTTTCTGTCTATGTGTTGCTTTTATTGGTTAATGATAAAGAAATTGTTTTGGCCTGTGAAGGGCAAAAGGACAGAACTAGGCAGGGAAAACTAAAGTGAATGCTGTGATAAAGGAGGCGGGGTCAGGAAGAAGCCATGGAGCCGTGGGAGACAGATGCTGGGAACTTTGGCCTGTAAGCCACAGCCATGTGGCAATATAAAGAATATTAGCAATGGGTTAGTTTAAGATATGAGTTTAGCCAGAAATATGTTTAAGATATTGGCCAAACAGTATTGCAAATAATATGGTTTTCTGAGAGATTATTTCGGGGCTGAGCAGCCAGGAATGAAACAAGCCCGCTCCTACAACAGACTGATTTTTGAATATGTGGACAAGAAAGATGCCCAGCTTGCCTCCTTTTTTGCTTAGCTGTCCTGAGGTTCTCTCCCTGCCAACCCTTCACCCTTTGGCTTCTGTGACTTTGGAGTTCACAATTCGAGTCTTCTATGCATAGGAATTATGGGAATTATGTTTTAAACTTTTTGTTCTGTTTCAAAAACAGTTCCAAATTTGTCCCTCTTTGTGTTTGTCCTCTTTGGTAAACATTTTGGAGGACTTTCACAGGGTGAATACTGGGAGTGGATCAGTGAACTGATTACTAAATTCAAACGTAAAAAAATAGTCCAAAGTTTAAAAAAAATGTTGCTACTAAGTCCCTTGATAGTTTGAGTGTGAATGTCCCTCACAGGCTCACATCTTTGGACCCTTTGTCCCTGGCTGGTGGTGCTGTTTAAGAAGGTTCTGGAATCTTTAGGCAGTGGAGACTGCTAGGAAGGCCAATCCCACTTCTGGCTCCTTCTCCTTCCTGACTGTGGATGCAGCCTGACCAGTCACCACCCTACATTCTGGCCATGATACCTTCCTTTCAACGGAGCATCTGTGGCTCTTTCCAAGTTGCTCCTTATGAGGCAACAAGGAAATAGCCAATCCAGTCCTTATCTACCCCCGAATTTCCTATTTTCAGAGCGGTTGCTATTTTTATATCTTTTCCCACCCCTGACCCCTGATTGCCTTAAGGTAGAATGAACACTTGGTCAGGCACTTAACAGTATATGGATGCACACGCCTTAATTGATTAGATATAGAGACTCCATGCATGGAATGGAAATGAACAGGAACATTCTTATATCTGGACTGAGATGAAATATCTAAGGAACCAGAATTATGTGAGATGGATTATTCAACCTTTGTCTTTCACTTCACTGAGTCAACAGCTCCTCAGGCATAGGGAAGTCCTCTGAGACACAAATAACGCATTTCCTCTGTATTTCAGGTCAGGGCACCTCAAACTCTGGCTGCAGAGCCCTCCCGGCTTGTCACCTGCCCAGGAGCCTTGTAAATTTGATGTCCATCCCAATGCAGCTAGGGAAGCTACTCAAAGGGTGGGTTGGCTCTAATCTGGGTCTGTGGTGGCAGCCTGCAGGAGAGGAGGAACTGAGGGAGCTATGCGAAGTGTGTCACTTTGAAATCCACTGACTCAGAGAGAAGAGTCTTGCTTCCAGTTCCCCTTCTCTGGGAGAGGAAGTGATTTGGGGGTATGGAGATAAAGAGCTCTTTTAGTGTTTCCCTGGGTGGCAGCATCCTACAGGGTCCCACATCTGCTTTCTGGTAGCAATGGCAATACAAGAAGACAGGTGAAGTTGGCTTCAGTTGTAAGCGAGGGAAAGAGTCACCTGGTGACTGAAAGCAGGTCAGCCTGCATGCACTCAGGACAGTCACCCTCGATGCCCTGGATGTGAGGTTTGTACACAGAGATCTCTACTTGGGAGGAGAGAGAGCACAGATCCCAAACAAAAATTTAGAAAGATGATTCAACAACCCAGTCTACTCCTGAAAGTAACATGTCTCTGGCATGTTAAAAATTGCCTCGTGGGCCTGCAGGAGATGGTTTATTTAGTTAAGGGCTTGCCTTAAAAGAAAGGGGACCTGAAGTCAGCCTCCTGAACCTATAAAAATAGCTGGATATGGTGACATGTGTTTGTAATCTCAGTACGGTGGGGCAGGGGAACAGGGCAGGCAAGCAGATCCCTGTGACTCACTGACCACCCAGCCTAACCTACTCAGCAAGCCTTGGGTCCCAGTGAAGGTTCTTTCTTAAAGCAAGGTATATGGTGCCTAAGGAAGGACATCTGAAGATACCCTATGAGTTCCACATGCACTGAAATACACACACACACACACACACATGCACACCTATATCCACCCTGACACACATCTACAATACTGTTTTCTTGGTATTTAGGCCAAGAGTCATGTATGCCAAGTCTTGGTGTCATTTTCTTTCCCAGGGAAGGTCCAATTCTTCCCAAGTAGCTGAGCCTGGGACAACCTTCCAATGGCTCCAGATAGAAACACTCTAATTTTCAACACCTGGTTGAGGTAGCTTGGGGTGTGGCAGGGCTGCAGAGGCTGAGCAGAGACAGAAACTGTCTCTTATGGTGGCCTGGTAGGTGAGTGCTTCCTGGCAGGCTGAGGTCATGGTGGGACATAGTTAGGTCTAGGTCACACCTGGGACATGTAGCTTGCTGCAGACTCGGCAGCACTGTACTGTATTATCTATTAAAAACAAAGGCAAGGGGCTTTTAGAAAACAAACACAAAACCATGCAGGTCGGGGTCATTTGAGGAGTGAGCATTGCAGGAAAGTGGGGAGATCCCAGCAGATTCTCTTTACCTCATTTGACAATGAGGTTGTGGCAAGTGGGTCTCTTGAAGACCTCTGGGAGCCTAGCTGGGCCACAGTGGCTAGGGAGAGCAGCCCTGTGTGCAGGTACGGAGAATAGACGCGGGGCTGGCCTCTGAAGTTGCGGTGTTGGGGCAGCCTGACCTGCTGTGGGGAAGGAAGTACATACAGTCTGTTTCCCCCTCTCTGAGACTTTCTCAGCATGAAAAACAACTGATTTTCATTCTATGGGCTCTGGGAAATAGCCTTTGTTCCTGCTGGCCCTGGAAAAGTGGCCTTAATCCAAAGTGATTACCCGCCGTGCACCAAGATTTATTCTTTGCTGATAGCCTCTCTTGCTGCCTGAGTCCTGGGCTCAAATTGCCCACAGCCTGTCACGGAGGCCATATGTCTTTCCATTCCTGCGTCGAGAATGACATTGAAGTCACTTTGTCCTCTCTGAAGCTTTTGTGTGTGCACGCACATGTGGCATCGACCTCTGTGGTGGGGTCTAGCAGTTAAAAGAAGTCATAAAAATCTCAGGCGTGAAAATGAAGCCCAGGACAAAGGGCCAGTTGCCACCTGGCTTGCAGAACCTTGCGTCTCTTCCTTCTGCCTTGTGCAGCGTTGGGGTTGCTTCAGTGTCAGCGTTAACAGACCTGGGATCTGCTAAGATCCATGAGAAATGTCTAGGCAAAGATTTGAGCCATGGGATGGGTGTCTGTGGTATCTCTTGGCAGTTCAGAAAGGACCATCCACAGAGGTGTACCACTATGTTGCTCAGTCACTGAAGTTACACGGAGAGGATTCCATGTACTCCTGAGTCTCCACTCCTGGCTTAATCAGTTGGCTGATGGTCTTGAGACCAGGGTTTGGAGGAGAACCCTTTGCTCCACTGTGTTTCTGAGACAGTGCAGGTGGCTGCCCTCACTTCCTGATGTTCCTCCTGTCATTTTGCTCCCTTGTACCATTTGTATTGTGCAGAAAGCAGGAAGCATGCGACCCCGTTTCACTGATGCCAGCAAGTGACAGAGGGCACAGGCAGTTGGAGCATTGAAATTGTCTTTGGCCTCCCTCTCCTTGACATGTGGCTTTTTCTGTTTTGCACTTTATAAAAAAATAAAATTTCAAATTAACTTCAGTTTAGCTCTATCTCAGATTTTAATTGCTTGGAATTAGTGCTTGATTTGCATAGTACTTGATTCGCCAATTACCCGTGACCATGGGGTAATCTGTGCTAAAACTTGGGACAGCTCCTGATTGCATTCCATCAGAGAAGGGGCAGGATTGCCCAAGATCCTAGGATGGAAAATTCCCAACCCAGCTGTGATTTAATGCCTCCATGTGCATGCACTCCATGCTTTAGCTTAAACATGCTCATGCTGCACCTTCTGGAAGTTCATTCTCCAGAAAGGAAGGCCAAGAGAAGTTGGGGAACTGCCCAGTTTGCAATTAACCTTCCCCAGCACCTCTCAACTGATTATACTATTTTATAGCCCAAGGCCATGGCTCAGCTCTGATTCAATCTGATGTCACCTTCTAGGGTATGTGGGGATATTATTTAAGTCATAAGTCAGGATCCAGTGTACTCCTGTTTATCACCAAGGCAGGGAATTTGCAGGTAGTGTCTGGGGTAATTCGTTTTCATTGTCATCTTTATAATTAATTACCTTGGCCAAGAGGCTCAGTGCGCAGTTGTTTAGGTTAGGGTTATGTGAGTAACAGTCTATCTTTGGGAAGCTGTCTTGGTTATATTAGTTGAGATAAGAAGATCCACACACCCATCGTGGGCAGCATCCTTCCCTATGTTGGGTCCTGGACTATATGGAAGTGAGGAATGCTGAGATGAACATTAGTAAGCATGCATTTTCTCTGCTCTTCACTTGGATATGGCTAGTTGCTTCAGGTTCCTGCCTTGACTTTGCTGCTGTGATGGACTGTAACCTGGAATTGTGGAGCTAACGGAAACCTTTCTCTCCTAAGTTGCCTTTGTCACTAGGACAAGGAGTCAGGTGATCATTTCAGCCAATAGAGACCCAGGGTGCCTATGCAGATATCAAGTTTCCCAATTGAGAGTGTAGGCTTGACTCCCGAGTCCAGTTTGGGCTCCATATCAATGGTTCTATATCAGGCATTATGGGATTATCTCTAATTTGGAGGTTTGAAGTCACATAAAGCCTGGAGCCTATGACTGTCTGCAGGTCTGTCCCCTGTTCCAGGGGTCAGGGGGAGTCAGTCTTGACAGGGCTGGATCTCACATCTTTCTTACATTACAGATGATGTGTAAAGGCAGGCACATTGAGAGGCTGGTGTCATTAGTGGGCTATGACACTTTGAAAAGGGGGTAGGGCATCCATTGAATGCTTGTCCCCAGCTATTTTTAGAGGGAGGGGCAGTAGTTGAGGCCTCACTAAACAAAGTAGGTTACTGGGGGGCATGTCTTTAAAGGCTATCTTTTCTCTGGCCCTGTCTTAGGGTTTCTGTTGCTATGAAGAGACACCATGACCATGGCAACTCTGCTAAAGGAAAACATTTCGTTGAGGTGGGAGCTTACAGTTTCAGAGGTTCAGTTCATTGCCATCATGGCAGGGAGCGTGACAGCTATGAGCATGGTGGCCTGAAGACAGATGTGGTGCTAGAGCCGAGAGTCCTATGTCTTGATCCAAAGGCAACAGGAAGTGAACTAAGTGCCACACTGAGTGAAGCTTGAGTAAAGGAGACCTTAACGCCCACCCCAAGAGTGACACACTTCCTCCAACAAGGCTACACCTATTCCAAAAAAGCCATACCTCCTAATAGTGCAACTTCCTTTGGGGGGCCATTTTCTGTCAAACCACCACAGGTGTCATCCCGCCTCTTTGGCTCTGTTTTCTGGTTGCCATGAGGTGAGAAGCCCTGTTCTACCACACTGCTCTTATATCCATGTTGTCTGGCCTTGCCCTCGCCCACAGCAATGGGCCAAGTGCCCAGGGATGGAAACCTCTGAAACCATGAGCCAACATACACAGCTTCCTAGAAGCTATTGTTCCCAAGTCTTTGTCACAGTGAGTCAGGCAGCATGGAGAATCATCCTAGGAGCGAGCAGGTGTGGGCAGCAGATGGGAGGCCACAAAGTGGGGGCAGCCTTGCCATGTGCTGACTTGCTTTGGTCTTCTATTTGGTTTCTATTTCCCCTCTCCTCCCTTTTACAATGGGAATGGTTACTCTGCCATGGGAGATGTGTAACTTGCCTTTTGAATTTTACAAGGGCTCACAGATAAGAGTTTTCCTTAAAGTCCCAGAGGGTACTTTACAATTTTTAGTGGCACTGGAACTGTTCAGACCACATTGTGTATTTTCTGCTGCATATGGGATAGGTACAGCATGTTAGGTAGATTTATAACCCTCTGTCTGCCCAGAGAACAAGTGTGACTTTAGGACCTATGTTTGAGTGTCAGGCTGACAAGGGGTAGACTGGATTGCTCATTTAGTTGGATGGTGACACACCTGGGAAGTCAGTAGAGAGTATTTCTGGCGGTGTCTGTGAGGACATCTTTGAGGGGATCAGTTAAGGGAGCGACTTGTCCTAGATATGGGCAGCATGTTCTGGCTGCTGGCTCGGGTGGAATGAAGGCAAAGGAGGAGGAGCCTACGGCATAGGCATTCTCCCCATCTGCTTCTTGATTGCCAAGAGGTAAGCAGTGTCCTCTGACACCGTCATTGAGTCCAACCTGTACTCAGGCCTGAGGACCTTAGACCAGTGCCTCTGAAGTCATGAGCTGAGATCAAGCTTCCCTCCTCTGAAGGGGATTTGTTACAGAGATGAAAAGTCCATGACAAGCCAAATAGGGAAATGCAAAGGGAAGGCCTGACCACGTGTGAGTATGAGAGGGATGGCTTCCTCCTCCTCAGGTAGAGACGTTCACCCCCTGGACTCACTGCTCACATTGGGACAAACTCCCTACTTAGGGACAGCATCTTGGATTGAGCAAGGTTATACAGAGGTTTTGTTTTTTTCTCTCCTTCATATATATAATAACCCACCCATGTGACAGTTCCAGGGGTGACTGCCAGACAGCTTTGCCTTGCCTATGGCCTTGACCTTGTCATCTTGATGGATAAGGGATGTCCTACAGAGGCCAGGATCTGAACCCTCTAGGAACGGCCCCTGAAAGTACCTCTAGGTCAAAGGCTGCTGGTGGGAGCATCAGAGAGCCTAAGTGTAGCCTCTTGTCCACTCATTCCCAGTGTCATCCTCCTCAGTGCAAAATGTGGTCTGGGGACTTGTGTTGGAACTCAGAGATTCTGGTACGCAGGGCCATCAGCATATCTACTTTTCCGCGCTGGAAGGCCAAATCTTGTTTATTCTGTAGCCTACTGGAAGACCTCCCCCATTGCCTCCAGCCTGTACTTCATCGTGCTCTTGTGGAGTATGGTGGGACTACTCCTTGCAGAGAGTAGACATGTTCTTAGTTCTGTGCCCTGTGTCACTGATGGGCCATGAAGTTGTCCCCAGTGGTTCCTGCCCTTACTTCCTAGCATCCTGGAAGGAGGATCTTCAGCTCTTGCTGTTAGATCTGCTTTGGTTACCCAGAAGGACTCTTAGTCTTCTTTCCAGACCACCCTATTTCCCCACTCAGTCTGTTAGTCCCTAACAGGATCCTGCACTCCATTTCCTAACACACAATTCCTTCTAAGGTGTTGACCCAAAGCATAATACCATCTTATGAGACAGCAATTCTACCCAGAATCCACTTTTCCAAAACAAAGGAGGCAAGGCACCATTCTGCGTCTGGCTTGACACGAGGGTTAGACTATATGAAAGCTGGGTTTGCCTTGAGTTTCTCATCTGGTTATTGGGCTACAGCTTGTGATAGCCTTGCCTCATGTTCTCTGCCCCACAGCTCTGCAACTATCACATAACACTGGGAAGCTGGGGCTCTAGTTTATTCTCACATGAAGTGCAGATGTGCTACATGTTGCAAGAGGAGGTCGCATTTTAGCTCCAGTGCATGCCAGAGTTGTTCATTCTGTCTGTAGCTCCTGTGTGCTCTGACCAACCCTGCTGCCTTGTTTCTGCTCCTCTTACTCTATGGCCTGCCTGCTGCAGATCTTGTGTTGTTTATGCATTGTCAACTGTAGCTCTGTGTATGCTATGCATTATCTGCTGCAGTTCTTGTGTACTCTATGCATTATCTGCTGCAGCTCTTGTGTACGCTATGCATTATCTGCTGCAGCTCTTGTGTACGCTATGCATTATCTGCTGCAGCTCTTGCATACACTATGCACTGCCTGCTGCAGCACTTATTTACTCTATGCACTGCTGCAGCTCTTGTGTGTTTTGACCTCACCCCCACTGCTTTGCTTCTGCTTTCCTTACTTTATGTCCTAGTTTCATTTCTGTAACTGTGATAAAATTCTGAGACCAAAAAGCAGCATAAGAAAGAAAGGATTTACTTGGCTGAGAGTTTCAGGCCACAGTACAGTATTGAAAGGAAGTGAAGGTAGGAACTTGAAGCATCACATCCACAGTCAAGAGTGGAGAGAGAAAAGCACACGGATTTTTGCTGGCTGATTCTCAACTACCTTTCTCCTGTTTATCATACTGTTTAAAACCTGCTGCTTAGGGAATGGTGCCACCCACAATGGTTGGGTCTTCCTTCACCAACAGGAAAGACAGCTTTCCACAGACATCTCTCACTGAGACTCTTTTAAGATGCTAGATTGTATCAAGTTGATGGTTAAAACTAAGTACACTCCTTTTGGATTTCAGGTTGGTATTTCTACATTTTCATCTGGTTCAGCTGCTAGTACGTTTTATATTTTTATTTTGTACTTTATCGCTTTTTAACATATAAGCTACGGATGTGAACAGTGTCTTTTATACACAGAGTAAGTTATCTAAAGCAGTGGTTCTCAACCTTCCTAATGTTGCAATCCTTTAATATACTCCCTCAAGTTGTGGCAATCCCAACAATAAAAATATTTTTTGTTGCTACTTTTTAACTGTAATCTGACTATTGTTAGGAGTTATAATGTGTTGGCGGAGGCTGCTTGTTCATTCCCGGCTGCCCAGACCTGAAATAATCACACAGAAACTATATTATTTGCAATACTGTTTGGGTAATAGTTTAAGCAGATTTCTAACTAGCTCATATATCTTAAATTAATCCATCTCTATTAATCTGTGTATTGCCATGTGGTTGTGGCTTACTGGGCAAAGTTCTAGCACCTGTCTCCTCTGGCAGCTATATGGATTCTCCCTGACTCTACCTTCTTTCTCCCAGAATTCAGTCTAGTTTTCCCACTTAGCTCTATTCTGCCCTGTTAAAGGCCCAAGTAGCTTCTTTATTCATTAACCATTAAAAGCAACACATATACAGAAGGACTACCTACATCAGTAATGTAAACATCTTATAAGCAGGATAACTGGTATGTGACCTCTGTGAAAGGGTTGTTTGACCTTCAAGGGGGTCATGACCCACAGGTTGAAAACTACTGTATTAAAGTTTGTTAACAAACTAATGGGTAATAGTGTGTGGATTTCTTTGCCCAGTGAGGAGGCACGTTTGCTCCGGTGGACATCAGAAGGCTTCCTCAATTGCTCACCACCCCAGTCTTTGAGATAGGGTCTCCCTTTGAGCATAGATCACATCCACTACCTACTGTGGCTGCCAGTGAGCCCCAGAGGTCCTGCTGTCTCTCTTCCTCTGCATGCTTTTGTTCTAGAGTTTTAAAACTGTGAGTTCTGGGGGATTGAACTGAGGTCAATAAAGTGTAGCAAGCACTTTACTGACAGCCGCTTCATGGAGCCAGTTGGCTTTCTTAATAGTGATGATGTTGAACTTCCCTTTATATACATGGGGCATGTAGGATGTGTTCTACAACAGCCTTGTAGGCCATGCCCAGAGGTGCTGGACCCATCTTGATTCACAGCTGCCTTGGGGACCTCTGAGGTCAAGAGGCATAGCAGTAGCCATGGACACTGGTTACTGACTTTTGGGTGCCTAAGAGTATCAGTGGAGATATTGTTGGGGGGGGGGCTTAAATCCATGATGTTTAATGTGGAGAAAAGAAAGGCATGGAGCTCTTGGCTTGGCTGGCCACTTTTTCTTTTATATCTGCAAAGGAAATGTCATCCCTGTTGTCCAGTCCATGAAGGAGTGAGTATTTTTTTTTTGGTTTTTTTTTTGAGACAGTGTTTCCCTGTAGTTTCTAGAGCCTGTCCTGGAACTAGCTCTTGTAGACCAGGTTGGCCTCGAACTCAGAGATCCGCCTGCCTCTGCCTCCCAAGTGCTGGGATTAAAGGCGTGTGCCACCATCACCTGGCTAAGGAGTGAGTCTTATATGATGTAGGTCACCTTGGTCACCAGGGTGGACAGTTCCATTTACCCAAATGGTGTTTCATACTGTATTGTGTGTAATTATTTAGTTATTTGATTTGGTTAGATCATTTTGGGGGGGAGGAAATATTCATGGTAATCTAGTTTACTTGATGAGCCAAATGATATTTAAAACCTCAAAATAAAACAAGCTCCTTCTGGTAGTGTTTTGTTGATCTAGTGTTGGGACCTGCTATTGTAGCTGTCCAGTTATCCTATGGATGGATGGATACCTGGGCATCCATCCAGAGACCTCAAGCAATGCACTCTCTTTCAGCGCATGAGCAAGCCTGTGTGGAGAACAGGAAAGGGTGGGGTTCTACCAGCTGGGTGGTCCCCACAGGGTTAAAGTCCATTACATTTCAACTGTGCTCACATCATCAAATAATAGTACCATCAATCAACTTTAATGTTTCTGTGTTTCAAAGCCTTCAGTCTCAAGAAGGTCATAGAATTTCTTTGTAGAGAAAGTCCATAGGACATATTTATGTGGAATCATCAGTTTACCACCAATATTTTCAAAGCTGTAACTTTTAGGAGAGAATAAAAATCATATGGAATTCACATTGTGGCTTCGTTCTCATTTTTTTCTCTCTCTTCCACTCTCCTCTCCCTTCACCCTTGGTTCTAAACACTCTTGAGAAGGATTTCATAGTGTAAATCCACAGTAGTAACATATTAACTACATTGATATGGATGGAAATACCTTCTAGATATTTGAGAAAGCACATTGTCAAAGTCGGATGGGAAGCCTTTCTTTACACTTTCCAAGAGTCAAGGAAGAAGTAAAGAGGAGTGAAACAGGATCCCAGGGAAGGAGGAAGGGTCTGAGGGGCAGGGAGGAGGGAGTGAAAAAGGTCACCTAGGCAACAGGTACAGGCTGGGACTCAGAGCTTTGTCTCCTGACTCACACATATTTTTTCAGGGACTATTCTACTTTCCCTTTCTGAGATACAGCACCTCTAGGAGAGGAATGGACTTATTTCAGCTTATATGTTACAGTTCACCAATGAGGAAAGTCTGGGTAGGAACTCAAACAGTAATTTGAAGCAGAAACCATGGAGGAAAGCTACTTACTGGCTTGATCACGGGCATATGCTTCTCTGGCTTTCCTGTACAACTCAGGACCACTTGCCTAGGAATGGAACTGCCCCCAGTGGACTGGGTCATCCAACACCAGTTAACATTTAGTCATCTACAAACATGCTCACAGGCTAATCTGGTCTAGTCATAGACACAATGGGTATTAAATAACAGGTTGATGTGGGTCCCTCATACACGTGGAGGGTGTTAGATGATGTATTGCTGTGTGTCCTTGATGCATACGGTGGCATCAGATGACAGGTTGGTGTGGGTCCATGATGTGCAGTGTGAATTAGATGATGGGTTTGTATGGGTCTCTGAGCACACACTGTGTTAGATGACGGGTCATTTTGGTTCATCAGTGCACACATGAGTTCTAGATAATGGGTTGTTGTGTGCCTTCAATATACATGCTGTATTAGAAGATGGGTTGGGGTGGGTCCTGATACACACACAGTGTCTACTATATGCTGGGTTTGTGTGACTCCTTGGTATATATATTGGGCATCAGATGGTGGGTTGATGTGGGTCATTGATCCACACACAGTGTATATTAGATGATGGGTTGTTGTGGGGTCCTTGACTCACACAGTGGGTATTAGATGATTGGTTGATGTGGGTTCTTGATGCACACACGCTATATTAGATAATGGGTTGTTGTGGGTCCTGGATGCACACACTGGGTGTTAGATGATTGGTTGATGTGGGTTCTTGATCCACACAGTAGATATTAGATGATGGGTTGTTGTGGGTCCTCGACACACACAGTGGGAATTGGATGATGGGTTAGTATGGGCCCACTGCCATCTGAGTGCTAGAGTTCACCACTTACAGTTTAGGACAGACTCACCCTCTTTCCTCAGTCTATTGTGTTGGGTATGTTCTTGGTATTGCTTATAAATTCTCTTTGATACATTTACAGGGTAGAGCCTTCTCTACTCCAATCATTAAGTCATTTGTCAGTTTGTTGCATGGATGGTGCTTTCTGTGCACCGATTATCTACTGAAAAGAACAATCATCCTCTACCTTCAAAATGGACTCGCAGCTGTTTGTGAAATGGAGTTTCTCATGCAAAGCATGACCTATGTTTTACACCTGTGGAATCACAGCAGAGCACACATCCTGTTCTCAACACATGGATGCATGCCTACCTCTTTCTCAGGCTCCACCCTGGCCTGGCTGTAAGTAAGGGGTTTGTTGTTCATTGACTAACTCAGGCCTCATGTCGGTGTGCAATAGCCAATTTGCTGTGGAGTGGATGGGGGCTTTTAAATGGCCAGCCATTTCTCAGGATTTTGTAATTGGTCACCAAGCGGGGCCACAATCTGAGCCACATGCTACTGCCTGCCACCCACTCTTTTTTAAAAAACAAACTAGAAACATTAAAATATAATTATATCATTTCCCCTATTCCTTCCTCTCATCCCTCTCATGTGTGCCCCCCCCCTTGTGAAATTTTGGCCACTTCTTAAAAAATTATGTTGTCATAATGTTTGAATATGTGTATAAAACCTGCTTGGTCTGTTTGGTCTATCTTATTTGTATATGATTTCAGTGAATAACCCATTAGGAGGCTCATCACAGAAAAACTATTTCATTCAACCTCAGCATTCCTTAGCTACTTAAGAGTTCTTTGTCTATGGGTGGAGCCCTGTGAGATTTTCCCCTTTGTGTTAGTGTGTCTATTTGTGATGCACTTCTTCAGGCCTTTTGTTGGTGTATGTTTGAAGCTCCCTTGGCCTTCTAGGTGACACAATCTCACAGACTTCTCGGTCCTCTGGGTTTTATACTGTCCCCACCCTTCTCCCACTGTGTTTCCTGAGCCTTAGGTTCAGGGCAGTGTGTGACAGATGTTTCTGTAACATCTATAGTTTCTATTTTAGAATATATTTATTTATATCTATATATTTATAGAATATCTATAACTCATAATTTCTCTAAGTGTTCTATAGAACAGGCATTTGTTCCCTACATTTCAACCAGCTGTGGTTTTCTGTAATAGGTCTTCTCTATTGGCAACGAGAAATTCCTTTGAGAGAACTACCCTTACCTGGGGGCATAAGCACAAGTATTTAGAAGGCATTTAGGGATAATACTGGTTTAGTAAGGTGGTGAAGGTAAGTTAGTCTCTAGGATCCACGACTTCACTAGTACCAGGTCCTTGGCTAGGTCTCCAGTACGGGACATGAGTTTCCTCTTACTGGGTAGACTGTAACTCCAGTGAGAGAGTACTAGCAAGATGTGAGTGCTCTTCTTGTACATGTTAGATTACTGCACAGCACTGGTTGGTTGTCATTGTGTTCAATAGGCTTTGCAGCTGGGTGGGACTGTTGGCTGATTCCCTTCTTTAGAAGTGTACACAGGAACTTTTGGTGCAAAGGGAGCTAGCCCTTCAAGAAGAGGCACTCACGTGAGATCCATTTTGGTTTTCCAGGTCTTAGGTCTGAAGTGAATGGTATCTTCAACAATAGGAGCTTACCTTCAGCCACTGGGAGGCAATCAAGGGCAATAGCAAAAGCCTATATATATTGTTTTGGGAATGTTTTAGACTCTCCTGAACAATAGTTTGAAAGTGGATTGCTCATGCCTGGTGCTGGGGCTGTGAGTGTACAGATCTTGAGGGGGAAGCATTGTCAGCACAAATGGGGTGACTTCATTTAAATGACACATATATAGGGAGCAATGAATGCTGTGAGTGAAGTCTCACGTGAGTGTGTGTTGTTGTACACAGGCATGGCTGGGTCGATGACTCCAATGCTTCAGCCTCATGGGAGTGGCAAAGCCTTACCAGAGTTCAAGAAGGATTGTGAAACTTTCCTTGGGGTCCGAGTATGAGTGTTTATGAACAGTTGATCATTGAGGGCAATGACTAGTAACTACAGCTCCCTCCCCAGGATATTTATAACCTGAGACTGCTGGACTACAGAGATGTTCTACAGAGTCTAGCTAACACCTCCCTCTGTGTGGTACCTAATCAACACATTAATGTTATGGCTTGCTGGTGGTAGTAGGTGCCCTCTTTTAGAGTAAGCACACCCCACCTGTTCCCAGCTTTCCTGTATGTGAGTCTGTGTCCTTTCTTCATTGCCTTACTATACCTAGTCAGGATTCCAGGACCCAAGCCACATGGGCCACAGCATATCTATCTATGTGGATGTATGTAAAGAGGCTCACATAGTGTATATTTTGTCTTTCCTGTGACTAATTGTGATGATGTTTATGTCTTTATTGCCTTTTGTGACAACTTTGGAGAAATATCTATTCCAGTCTTTCACTCACTTTCTTTAGCCGAGTTTCATTGCTGGGTTGTAGGAGCTCTTTATATATTCTGGGCCAACTCCGCTTTCGTTCCTGATGTTCCTGAGAGAGGCTGGGGAACCTAGTCTTCAGGCTTGGTCCTGTTACTCAACACGATGTTGTCCCAGTCCTTTGGTTCTAAGCTGGAGCTGATTTGACAGTGACTCAATAGAGCTTGGCTGTCCTAACAGTAGAGTACAATTGGAACCCAGTAGGTAGAGGACAAGGATGGCATACACTCATTCACGTTTCTTTTTTATTTTTAATGAGTAAGTAAAAAGGTCTTCTGGGGATAAAGTTATTCTCCAGATTATGGGAATCTGGGGCTAACAAGTGGCAGGACCCAGAAATTCCATTATGTGCCTACTGGTCTATGCATATGAGCCTATGGGTGGAAAGTAGCCCCTGGGGGTTACAACTTACCCCCTCCCCCCCACAGCTTCTAATCTGGTAAGGAGCTATGGATGTGATCATTTCAAATCCATCAAAGGCCACATCTGTATCCACCAGACTGAAGACTGTGCTAAGGGATAGTGTCCCCCAGTCCTTCTGTTCAGGGGTTTGGTTTATCCTTGGCTACATGAGGCATTTGTTGCTCCCTGTAGTCAGTATCCCCTTCAGAGCTGGGGTGCTGGTGAGATGTGCCTGGGATGTGGAGGCTCCATCTCACTGAGACTTTTCAGCTATTTCTTTCCTGCAAAGGTTGGATTGTGGTTACTCAAATATTGACCATAGGGAATGCCTCCCACCAATGGAAGGGCCTCAGGGCAGAGGGGGCTGAGACTCAGGGCTGGGCATGTCCCTGTTCTGGCTGAAAGTGTCTCTCATGCTCCCTTTGGAGCCTGCAGCTGGTGAGTCAGCTATCTTGCACACATTTGGATAAGGCTGTTATTTCAGGAGGCATCAGCCATGGAGAGTTCTCAGGTCACGCACTGTGCTGCAGACTCAGAACCAACAGCCTCACAGAGCAGGCAAGACAGATAGGAAACTATGGTACAGAGGTTAGTTTAGTTGTCTGTGGTCTAATGCATCTGGGTAGCAGGGAGCCCAGGTCCTGCTTCTTCCAAAGCTTAGACTATCAGCAGCTCTGTCATGTGACTATGGCAGGGACACAGATTCAGTTCCATAACTTATATTCTTTCCTACTATAGAAAGCATTAGAGCTGGGTGGTGGTGGTGCACTCCTTTAATCCCAGTACTCAGGAGGCAGAGGCAGGTGTATCTCTGTGAGTTCGAGTCCAGCCTGGTCTACAAAGAGCTAGCTCCAGGACAGGCTTCAAAGCTACAGAGAAACCCTGTCTTGAAAAACCAAAGAAGAAAAACAAAGCACTAGAGAAAGACCCTTCTGGAGGGAGTCGGCCATGTTTTAGTGTTCTTGTTTAGAAGAAGGGAAACCAAGGCTCAGATGGTTAACAGATTTGCCCACAGTCATGGCAAGAACAGTGCTTAGCCAGGGTTGGGCCAGGGTCTTCTTATCCCTGAGTGTCTTCTTTGCTCTAGGTCAACCCTTGTGCATGTTTATTCATATGCTTTGGTCCCTTTGATGATTATTCTCATGTCTATGAAGATAGCCTATCATGATGCATGGATGATATAATGTCTCTATCATATGACTCTTGACAGTTGAAAGATTAGGGCTGCATCTTCTCAATCACCCTCCCAAAAGGTGGTCTCCATTTTGTGGATTTGGGACTTGCCTTTGACTTTACATCTGTTCATGATCCTGACCTGGTCAATGCTGGAGTTTGGTCCAGGCTTTCCGCCTTCCAGCGTTTGGTTTCTGGAACTGTTAATGATGCTTCCTTTCCTATAGTCAGTTCAGACTGTGTTTCTGCCACTGGCAATGGAGGTTTCTGAGAATATCTGTGATGTGGAGCAATGTGGCTTCCCCTTGAACTTGTCAGGGAGATTCTAGTCAGGGGTGGCCAGGTGCCTAGCCTGATAAACATGTCAGTCATAGTTTTCAGGAAGGTGTTTTGTCCTGGCTGACAAGGGCCAACAGGGCACAGCTGATTGTCCCATCCACTGCTAGTCCCTTCTCCATGGCTGGGGCTTCCTCGCCACACAGAAGTGGACAATTTTCCAAGATAGTAGTATAGATAAATAGGTAGTTTTTACATGGACTCAATACTTTAAGGTAGAATAAAAGAAATGAAGATATATATTTTTTAAAAAATTCCATTTCCTGACCTGACAATCCCCCTTTAAATACTTTATTACTTTTTAAAATTGCTTTCAGTGTCCCCAAGAAAAATTATCCTTACAATGACAAATGGCTTGTTTGTCTCGAGATCAAATTGTGCTCATGGTTAACTAATCTAGCAGCTTGGGTTAATACACAAAGTCTTGAAAACGTGTGTTTTTCTCTAAGCCAATTATTCTTTCCTCTCCTACAAGAATTATCAGGGGTCACTGTTGGGGGGCATCAGCATGCTTTTTCAGGAACTATATTTTATATTTTGTTATTCTCCATCCTTTCTGAGGTTTTCATATTGCAGCTTCTTTGCCTACAGGGTACAGCTGTGCCCAGGGGAAGCAGGAGGTAGGAAGAACCGTCTTGCGAGAAGCCTGTGTCTCTGGGGCTGTCCTTCAGGAATGGATGAAGATCATTTGCAGATGGTTCTTACCCTTCCATTCACCTGATTCCCAGTGTCCTATGCCCCAGAACCCTGAGGTGGCTGTAGCATCCTGCAGTCTAGAGCACCCCTCTTGACTTTCCCTTACACTCTGCCTCCGTGCTTCTCCTTTCCTGGTGCTTTTATATGTGATCACTCTTTTTAAAAGGAAACAGGAGAAACATCTTTCCTCGCCTGGTAGTAAGAAGGATGCAGATCTGCATCTGACTGGGGCCCTTCAGCTGCCCATGGAGTAATTTGCCCCCTTCAGCAGTTTAGCAGATAAATGGCAAGTCAATAAAGCTCCCTCATTAGAGGAAGCTGGCGATTATTTGTAGAAGATAATTAAACAACCCAGACATTCAGTATGCCTTCCCTCTATGAGGCACTGAAATCTGTTCACTATGGAGATCTTGCTCCAGCCGGAAGCAAGGAGAAAACAGCAGCGGTGTTTTGCCATTCTGCAGAGAGAAGGGGAAAGAGTGCCCAGTCCTGTGCCTCTGTCATCCCCTAGCGCACTGGATGAGTCACCAGGAACATCTGGCTATTGTCAGATTACCATGGGCCCCCCCGCCCCGTCCCTGCATGGCTGAACTCCAGCATCCTCAAGGCTGAGAAAGCGCCAATTAATTGCTTTTTTTTCACCTGCACAACTAAGCCCAGCATTTGGCATATGGTACACACCCTAAGCTTCCAGAATCCATGATTTGTTACCGGGAGAAGTACTCTTCATCTCCCTGTCAGGTCTGGGGAAGCTCCTCGCTCAGTTCCTTGCTGCAGTCTCTGTGGAGGATGTGAGTTTATCTTTCTGGCTTCCAGCTGAGGAGCTGGGTGGGTGAGAATACATGGGATCACATCCTTAGTTCCTTTCCATCTTGGCTGGCCGTAGATGATTGCAGCCTCTTCTGCACTTCTTCAAGCCATCACTGCCAGTCCCTGAGAGTCTCGTCACCCGTGTTTCCTTTATGTCTGTCCACATGGTTGTGGGCCGTGTCTCCCTCCATAGCTCCTTTCAGCCCTCACCCCCAGAATGCATTCCCCTTTCTTGTTGTGCTCCCAATAACATTTCATCTTCACTTACCAAGAAACATTTAGTTTTGCTCCTCTGAAGAGATTGATTTAGTGACTTGGCATCACCTCCTGGATGATCAGATCACTTACAAAACTTAGCCATTTCCTATAGCGCAATTTCTGACTGGTCTTACTAATAAAAATATGGAGTCAGATATTAGGGGGTGAAAGCTGAAAGATCAGAGAAATAGAGCAGCCAGCCACTAATTCTTACCTCTATGAAATCCTCAGACCAAATGGGGTATCCTGCTTCTACAAGTCCTCAGACTGAAGGTTGTCTCTAGGAAACCTCAGCCTGAATCCTGAGCTCCTGTCTCCTCCCACATTATTATTTTCTTCTCTCCACTCAGCCATATCACTTCCTCTCTCTATCTCTCTAGTGCTGTACCACTTTTTGACTCTGTTTCTCTTTTAGACTGATTCAATCTCATGTAGCCCAGGGTAGCCTTGAATTCACAGAGATCCATCTGCTTCTGTCTTCTGAGTGCTGGGATTAAAGGTGTGTGTCACCACTGCCTGGCCTCAATGGCTAACCACTGTACTCTGATCTTCAGGCAAGCTTTATTTGTTAAAGTACAAATAAAATATCAGCACATTTACCCCTTGTTTTGAAACAGAAGCATTGTTCCTTTAAGCCCCTCTGTTCGTGCTCTGCCATGCCAGGAACTAGAGGCAGCGGGAACTTGGATAGACTGCCCCCCAAATGGGCTTTCATGCCAGAGCAAGAAGAGGCTGCCCCTCACATACCTATGGCCCATCTTCAATCAATCATGTCTGTGGTGAGGAGGTTAGTTGGACAGCCTGCATTATCCTCTGGAATAGACCCTTGAAGGTGAGGTTGGGAATTGCCCATTTTGATTTCTGCTAACCAATGAGGGGCCTGGGTGCAGAATTTGCTCCCCCAAAATGTGTGTTGAACCCATGCCTAGGGTGAAGACAATCACACATGATTTCATCTCCTCTTCTGAGCTGGGTTGGTCCCACCATGAAATGGTACAGCGCTTTCACAGTTAATGCATTTGCTTTAGTAGAGCCTTGAGTTTTAATCAAGGAGGTGCAGTCTGACCGGTTCAGATTGGCAGCATGTAATTTTCCATTCTGAAACCGCTTTTCCAGCATAAACTTTGTTTCTGTGTGAATGTAATAAAGTAAAATACTAGTTACTGCCTTTCAACATCCTTAGAAACTAAGCTACTCGCAGTAGCAGGTAGTCAGAAATGTGGATTCCTCCCATGTGTTTTGTATTTGTCAAGCTGTATGCTGGGATGCACTGCTTATGATTGTAGTAAAAGGAAGACATCTGTGCAAATGTGCATGAAAGACCTCTGAGTGTTTCTGATCACGACCAAAGTGATTGCATTTTTGATACCTCAGATCTGTATGTGATTATCCCTAGCAATAACTCATCGTGTCCTGAATCTACAAGCCTGTTGTTTTCTATCTGAGTCCTGCACCTTTCATTTGGGAAGGCTGGGTGAGCAGTTCATCCAAGAAGATGTGCTTTGATTTCCAATACCTTTCTCATTTGGATGAAATCAGAGTTTTTAATCTCTTTCTAATTAGCGGTATTTTCATTCCTGTTGAGGAAAGGTGTGTGCACACATTTTTATTTTGTTTGTTTGATTCTTTGAAAACTCATGTCAATATCTACAACTAGACTGAGTATAAGCAGAATTTATAAAAGTGGAGTTAAGGAGTAAGGAAATGAGGAGAGAGGAGGATATATTAACATCATAACCAGTGTCACCACCATCATTCCACAATCACTATCCTTACTGTGATCATCACTTTACCAACATCATCAACCTTATATTCACCATCATTATCATTTTATCATTATAACCATTGTCAGCTCCATTGGCACAACCATCATAACCACTATCACCACCATCATAATTATCATCATGTCACCATCATTGCCATCTCTACTGTCATCTCCCTCACCATTATCACAGCTACTAGTATCATTAAAAGCGTGAACTTCATCACTTCACCATCACCATCAACCTCTGTCATCATCACCACCATTTATCATCATCACGGTCATCATCACCGTCATCATCACCATCATCATGACCATCATAGTGATCATCATCATGATCATCATCATGACCATCATAACCATCATCATGACCATCATCACGACCATCATAACCATCATCATGACCATCATCATGACTATCATAACCATCATCATGACCATCATCACCATCATCATGACCATAATCACGACCATCATAACCATCATCATGACCATTATCATGACCATCATAACTATATCATGACCATCATAACCATCATCATGACCATAATCACGACCATCATAACCATCATCATGACCATCATCACCATCATCATGACCATAATCACGACCATCATAACTATCATCATGACCATCATCACGACCATCATAACTATATCATGACCATCATAACCATCATCATGACCATCATCATGACCATCATAACTATCATCATGACCATCATAACCATCATCATGACCATCATCACGACCATCATAATCATCATCATAACCATTATCATAACCATCATAACCATCATCACGACCATCACCACCATCATCATGACCATCATAACTATCATCATGACCATCATCACAACCATCATCATGACCATCATGATCATCATCATGACCATCATAACTATCATCATGACCATCATGAACATTATCACAACCATCATCAAGACCATCATCATGGCCATCATCGCCATCATGACCATCATCACGGCCATCCTCACCATCATCATGGCCATAATCAGCATCATCATGGCCATCAACACCATCATCACAGCCATCATCACCATTATTATGACCATCATTACCACTACCACTACCCTCTTCTCCTTCATGACCATTTGTATTACCACCACTGCCATCACTACCACCATCACCACTTCTATCATCATCATCATCATCATCATCATCATCATCATCATCATCATCACTTGCTATCTCCATTACAAACCACTTATCAGCACCAGCACACCATCATTATTACTGTCACTTCCCCCTCATCACATCTGTCCTCATTTCCATTATCCACACAATTGTCCTCACCATCATTATTGCCATTGTTATCATCATTATTATTTCACCCTCATCATCACTTCCATCATCACTACCATGAACATCACTGCTTTACCATCTCATCATCATCATCCCCACCATCAGCATCACCGTCTTTATCATCAGCATCCTGACATCATTGCCATCATCACCACACCTCTGTTACCATTATCATCACCACTACAGCTGTCCTCGTCCTCTTCATCATAACTACTATCACTTACATCATCATCCTCTTCTTCCTAATCCTAATCATGGTAATGAGAAGACTGCCTTACCGCTTACTCTGTGGTAGTTTCTGTAGAGGTGCATTTTAATATGCATTTTGGTTTTCTATCAGCTTTCATGTCGGTTGGATTCTTATCTTGACTCACAGTGTGGGGGAATGGGAGGTATGGGGAAGTTTAAATAAATTGTCCAAAAAAATCTCTGAACCAGAAAATGGTGAATCTGGGACCCAAAGGGCTATGATTTGAATCCAAAATGTTCCATCCACATCTTTGTTTTGAATGCTTGCTGTCTGACTTTATGGTATTATTTTGAAGGCTTGTGGAAGTGGTTACCGAGGGCAGGACTCTGAAGGTTATACCCACTTCTGGCTTCTACCTGCTCTCAGTCACCATGGGAGACCATCACTTCATCACTTCACACTGATGTGTTGGGGACAGCGCCTCTCCCACTGCTATACTGCCCTTACTTTGGAAGACTGAAATCCCGGTGGAATTGTAAATCTTTTTTTCCTTTAGGTTATTTTTGTCCCTGCAGTGAGGAAGGTGATATGCAGACCCAGCAGCCCCAACTCTAGGGTATAACCCTCACAATTAGTCTATGTCAATGAATATAATATAAGTGAAACCTTATCTGATGGGGACAGTCAGGTGGATGTGGCCCCTATGTCACAGTGAGGAAAACCACACCATGTTCTTTTCTGTGAAATATCCCTTCCTTGGGCTGTTATTTTTCTTCTTTCAAGAAGTACCCCGTTTCCCCTAGAGGGAGTTCTGAGTGGGTTATGTCTATCAAGTTGGTAGACAGGAGCCAGATTTCTCATCAGTTCCGCTCTGTGACTTTGAGCATCTTGGTGACCTCATTCTGAACCCCCCTCTACTAATGCCCTCAGGTGATTGTTTTCTATCTAACACTGGGCATGCTCATCTCACTGGATTTGCCTATGGACAGAGGTGACCTTGATGTCCATACTAAAAAGGTACTTATATATCTCTACATCTTTTTTCTGGACCTTGGCCAGTATCACAGAAATGCTTGGATTGGCCTATAGATTGGATGTAGACTTTGAAGACCACCAAGCCATTTGAGCATTCTGGAGCTAGCCAAGCCCAAGATGCCTAGAACATATTGATCTGTGGACAATAACCAGTGGTGATGGCTTTGGTTTACAAGGGCTGTCATGCAACATCATCCCTTGAGTAGATTATGAATATACCTGAGCCTGGAAACAGCCTAGGACAGAGGAACAAATGTACCAAGGGGTTGCAGGCATGGGGCTGCATAGTGAGGCTCCACTGAGCACTGATAAAGCACCACTCTCTCCCTTGCCTGAGGCCAGGTCACTCTTGTGGCTAGGCTGCCCTTCTTGCCCTGGAAAGGTCCCCCATTCTTTTCTCTACCATGCTGCCTTCTCAGTATGATGCCCTACTGATGAAGGAGAAATATCTCACATAGGTTTCTACATTTGAGCCCTCCATCCCCAGCCAGTGGTGCTGTTTGGAGAGGTTGTAGTACATTTAGGAGGCAGAGGCTTGCTGGGAAAAGTACATCATTTAGGCCAGGCTTTCTGAGTTTATACCCTGTCTTAGTTAAGATTTTATTGCTATGAAGACACACCATGACCACAGCAACTCTTATAAGGGAAAACATTTAATTGGGGCTGGCTTACAGTTTCAGAGGGCTTTAGTCTGTTATCATCATGGCAAGATGTGGTGGTATGAAGTCAGAAGTGGTGATGGAGGAGCTTAGAGTTCTACATCTTGATCTGCAGGCAGCAGAAGGAGGCGGTGTGAGCCACATTGGGCATAGCTTGAGCATATAAGACCTTAAAGCCTGCCTCCACAGTGACACACTTCCTCCAACAAGGCCACAGCTACTCCAAGAAGGCTATACCTCCTAATAGTGCTACTCCCTATGGCCAAGAACTCAAACATATGAGTCTCTGTGGGGGATACACCTGTCCAAATCACCACATAGATTCACCCTGTTGACTGAGGTTTCTGTCCCACCTGGTGCTTTAGTCCTTCAGTCCCAAAGAAATACACAGAGGTCTACATTAATTATAAACTGATTGGCCTATTAGCTCAGGCTTTTTTATTAGCTCTTATAACTTATATTATCCCTTAATTCTTGTCTGTGTTAGCCACATGGCTTGGTACCTTTTTGGGCGAGGCAGTCACATCTTGCTACCTTGCTACCTCTGCGGCTGGGTCATAACTGCAGACTGAATCTTTTCTCTTCCCAGAATTCTCATTGCTCTGCCTCTATTTCCTGCCTGGTTGCCTGGTCTATACTTCCTGCCTGGCTACTGGCCAATCAGCGTTTATTTAAAACACAAGTGACAGGGTACAGACCATTGTCCCACAACATCACTCCACTTTCTCCGCCACTTTGTTGCTGTGCTCTGCTTTGAGTTTGTGGTTGACAGTGTGATCTCTCCGCTTCCTCTTCTGGCCACTGCTGCCATGCCTCCCCTGTCATCATGGACTCATCCTCTGGAGCCAAGGGCCCATATTAACTCTTTCTTCCTTCAGTTTCATTAATCACCGCACAGAAACTGACTATAAATCTTTTTCTTTTTTTGAGGCAGGGTTTTTGCTGTGTAGGGTAGTCTGGCATGGAACCTGCTGTCTTCCTGCCTGCATCTCAAGAGTGCTGCGATTCCAGGCATGCACTACCATGCTCAACCTATACACTGTCCTGCTTTTATCTCATCCCAGGCGTATTGTCAGTAAGCACACAAACTGTAAGTACATAGAGATTGTGAAATCTGGGGTTGGTGAGTAAGGCAGCCTATGATCTAGCTGTCCCCATCTTTCCTTGGACAGCAGCTGGTATTATCTACCAGGGTCGTGTGAGACATTCCCTGGATGAGGAGGCCACTCAGGCCTGAACAAACACTTTCGCAGAGTGGCATGCCTTATAACCCTAGACCTGGCTGCAGAAGTGCAGGCTGGAGCATGTCAGCAGCCAGTTGTTGAGATGTTAGGCTCAATTTTCAAACTCACTCTGACTAGATGTGGTTCTAGGGACAAGTGGCCTGCCAATCTGTCAGGCTTCTGATGGTCCCGTTTTATTGCCATTCTTATTCCCTTTCCACACAATTTAAATGTCACATATTTGACATGGTTGTGCCCTGGGTCTCCATCTGCCTCTAGCAGCAGTGAACATGCCAAGGACACAGACTGCTATAACCCTGAGATTTCTGTAGGATGGCACCCTGAGCACTCAGGGATTGCAAAATAAGCAAATGTCTGCAGGTCTTTGCCCAGCTTCCTTACACATACACACTAGACACTCCCTGGACCTTTATTTTGAGGTTTGAATGGCAAACATTCCTCTCCACCACTGGCTGGCCACTGACCTGCAGAGTACTTCGGCTCCTGCCACTGCTCTGTGAAGTGCCCATGATCCTTGGCATGAGACTCTTGCTATTTTTTAATCCTTCCACTTCTCCTTCCCCAAATCATTCCATTAGCAGAAGAAATTTTCTTTACTAAGTAACAATATTCGTCAAAAAATTTTTTGCTTGCTGTCTTTAAAATTTTATTTTTTTCACTAAAGCAATTTATGTGTGTAAGTGTTTTGTCTGCATGTGTGTCTGTGTACCCCACATATGTAGTTGCCTGTGGAGGTAAGAAGACAGCGTTGGATCCCCCAAGACTGGAGTCACAAGTGATTGTGAGCCACCATGTGGGTGCTGAGAATTGAACCTGGGCCTTCTAGGAATACTCTTACCAGCTGAACTATCTCTCCAACCTCTCTCTCTCTCTCTCTCTCTCTCTCTCTCTCTCTCTCTCTCTCTCTCTCTCTGTCTGTCTGTCTCTCTCTCTCTCTTTCTCTAGATGTGTGCATGTGATATGTGTATACATGTGATATTTGTGTGCATGCCCCCAGGCATGTATGTATATGAATGGGCATGGGGGTGGATCCCACAATTGGTGTGTGGAGGTCAGAGGACAGCCTCAGGTGCTTCTCTGTCTCTTCCACCTTGTTTGGACAAGGTCTCTTGGTTCCTTGCTGGCAGCGCACAGCTTCCGGGGATTCTCCTGTTTCCACACCCATCTTGCCATCAGAGAACGGGGATTACAGATGTGTACTACTGTATCCAGTTTACACAGATCTGGAGACTCTAATCAGGGCCCCCATGCTTCTTCACTCACTGAGCCATCTTCCTGGCCCTGTTCTCTTTTTTATTCTGTCAGACATTTGCTATCATTTGAACCTGGGCTATCTATCAGATGTCCATGAGTTCAAGCCGTGGTTCTCACAGTGGTGCTGATGGGGGCTGATGGAGCCTTTAAGAGGTAAGATCCAGTGGGACATCTTAGGTTACTGGGGACAGGGCCTGGGAGAGGATGAAGGACCCTGGTTCCCTGTCTGTTACTCATTAGACATCTTGGCCATGAAGAAGTATTTTACCACAATCCTCTGCTGTGCTACACCACCTCACCACAGGCCCAAAGCAACGCCCCCAGCTAGTCCTAGACTGGAGCCCCTGAAACTGTAAGCCAGTGCAAACCTTTTTATCTTCTAAGTTCATGGTTTCAGGTCTTTGTTACAGTCATGTTGATTAGCACGGCATTTCTTTTATGAACTGTCTAAATCACAGACTAACACAGTGACCTTTCGATTCAGGAGCAAGGGCCAGGTGGTGTGGCACCTCCCAGCCATGTGGAAGGTGTGTTGTCATCCTCTGGGGTTACAGACATTCTGTGAGGGACTAGTTAAGACTCAGGCCTGCTTCCCCTAGCCCCTCCAGTGTTCCAGTCCTCCACGAATACAAACTGTGGCAGTTTCCCCCCCCCCCCCCCCCCCCGCACGTCCCAACGTGGGCCCAGTGCAATAGAAAATGCAGAGCCTTTTGTGCAGAAGTCAAGAATTTCAGAGTCAGTGACAACAGAGTCTTGAGCCAAAATGCGAAGCCTTCTGATCTCAGGGCATTCTGTTCTGCCAATCCACAGAGCCAGCCTTGGGCCGCTGCCTACTTTGTTCAGTGAGTCTAGGGAGGTGTGATTCTCCCAGCATGTGTTCTAGATAACACCCTGCAGATGATGCTCTGGATGGGTTGCAAGTCTGGGCGCTGAGCAAGACTTTGAAATACGAGACCCTGGAGGAAAGGTCTCCTAGCCCATCTTCGGAAGGGGTATATTTTTATTTCTAGAAATATCTGCCTCTATCTATCTATCCTTACCGTGTGTATTAGTTATTTTTCTTCTCGGTATGGCCAACGTACCTGACAGAAACACAGTAAGAAAACAAAGGGATTTTTTTTATTGATTCACACTTTGATGGCTTCAGCCCTTCGTGGCAGGAAAGGCGATGGTGGAACTGCTTAGTCCGCAGAAGCAGAAGTGGACGATGGAGGCTGTTCAGATCCTGGTGGACAGGAAACAGAGAACAACGCAGGAACCAGAGGCAAATCTGTCTTTGTCAAGGTCCCGCCCCTCAGGGACCTAGTTCTGTGGTCTAGTTCGCATGTCCTGGGGGTTCTATGAGCACCAGAGAGGGTAATTCACAAGCTGTAATAGAATGCTTATTGGTATAAGTGTCAATAATAATTGATTTCAGTAAATTTATCAATTTTATCGCAAAAATATTTTACTTATATAAATCTTAATGTACTTGGCCTATAGGAGCAACTGAGGATTTCTCTCCTCTTCCCTGTTTCTCTTTCTCCTTCTCCTTTCTTTGCTCCCTCTCTTCTCTCTTTCTATTGTCTCAGAGTGAGGGCTAAGAGGATGGTGGACCATGTGGGAGGGAGGGAAGGCCTATGACTTGCCCCCACCCCCCATATCCATCCTGCTCCCATCTTCCAGATGCTGTGAGGACTGAATGACACAAAACCACTGGGGAGCTGTGTTCAGTTCTTACGTTGTGTTAAACACTTAATAAATGGAGTTGTTATTCTTGGTAAGAGAACTGTAGGCTTAGAGTGTAACTCAATAGGAGGGGATTTGTCTAGTATAAGCAAGGCCCTAGGTTCTATTCTCAGCATCAAGAAAACAAGGTGCCCTTGAGTATAATTACATGTCTGGCATTTTTGCAGTGGGGCTTAAAGGCTACACAGCGGGCTGGTACCCGATACTATGCCATCCTTATCATGATAGACTGTAGCCTTGGACTGCTAGCCAAAATGATCTCTTCCTTAAACTTGTGTTAGGTCCCTTTTTTTTTAATCACAGTAAAAGAAAGTAAAGAGCATATCACCTGATTTATTCCTCATCACCCAAGAAAATCCCAGTAGTCTAAGGGGGTGGCCTGGGCTCAAGGGGTGGCCTGGGCTCAAGGAGAAGCTGGAAACCATGCTGCCCTTGCTTGTCCTTCCAGCCTTGCTCTGCTCATCTAAGCTTGACTGAGTGGCAGCCAGACAATTCTTGCTGCCAATTGCCACTCCTGCTTAGAAAGATACCAAGGAATGGGCAGCCTTCCACTTGGCTTTGCCAAGCCCCTGGAAGCCCCTGGTAACTATGGGATATGCCTGTTATGGAACTTAAAGGAGAAAGGGGACACGAGGGCAGTGGGTCTGAGGAAGGAGACTGGATTGAAGTGGAGGGTTGTCCCCAAGGGAAGGGCTCCCGGACAGACAGTGCAATCGAGGGACACAGTGCTCTTTGAAAAGGGGTTGTCTTTGAAATAAGAAATTTTAATTAAGGTATATACTTCCCTGCTCCCATATCCACTCTTCCTCCATCCCAACTGTCCCATTGCCCCAAGCTCTCCCCATCCTCCCCTTCTCACTTCTCTCTCCCCCTTTCCCTTTAACCCATCTTACCCCTACCCCCAAGCTATCAATTTTGCCTGGCAATCTTGTCTACTTCCAATATCCAGAAGGATAACTACATGTTTTTCTTTGGGTTCACCTTCCTATCTAGCTTCTCTAGGATCATGAATTATAGGCTCAATATCCTTTATTTATGGCTAGAATCCACTTAATTAAGGGAGCCTTTGAAGGGTTGGCAAGAGACTGGACTCTAGAGAGGTTCCCAGGTGTCCAAGGAGATGTCCCCAGCTTGCTCCTTGAGCAGCTGAGGAGAGGGCACCTGAACTGGCCCTATGCTATAGCCACACTGATGAATATCTTGCATATCACCATAGAACCTTCATCTGGTGATGGATGGAGATAGAGACAGAGATCTACATTGGAGCACTGGACTGAGCTCCCAAGGTCCAAATGAGGAACAAAAGGAGGGAGAACATGACCAAGGAAGTCAGGACCGCGAGGGGTGCGTCCACTCACTGAGACAATTGGACTGATCTAATGGGAGCTCACCAAGGCCAACTGGACTGGGACTGATGGAGCATGTGATCAAACTGGTCTCTCTGAACATGGCTGACAAGGAGGGCTGACTGAGAAGCCAAGGACAATGGCACTGGGTTTTGATTCTACTGCATGTACTGGCTTTGTGGGAACGTAGTCTGTTTGGATCCTTACCTTCCTAGACCTGGATGGAGGTGGGAGGACCTTGGACTTCCCACAGGGCAGGAAACCCTGACTGCTCCTTGGACTGGAGAGGGAGGGGGAGGGGAAATGGGGGGAGGGAAAGGGAAATGGGAGGAGGTGAAAATTTGTAAAAATTATATAATTTAATAAAAAAAGAAAGAAGAAATTTTTAGAGGATTCTGAGCTGTAGACCCAATTCCTACATTGTGAGTGCCATGTAACATCGAAGGAAGGGACTCCTCTTTGACATGACATCTGTGACTCCCATTATGGAATTTCCGGAAGCTTTAGGGCACGTATTTACAGAGAAGTGTATTCAGCGTGTGCCTGGCCTTGTTGCTGAGATCCCCACCTCAGCAGAGTCCCAGACTTTGTTCTGCGGTTTCCAAAGACTGAGTAATTCGCCCTACCACGTAAGGCACCCATGAAGCAAGTGATTCGGGACACAGTTGTTTGGCAAGATTTGTGATGCCGACTGAAACATCAGCTGTCCTGAAAACTGCCAGGCAATGGAAAGTGGATGGCTTTCTTTTCTCTTTTGTTGTGTTCTCTATACCAACTCTGTCTTGGAAGAGATGAGCAATATTCAAACTGCATTTGTTCAGTATGTAGCCCTTTCCCTTCCCAGACTATTGAGCTGCGTGAATGGAACCTACAGCCAGGATAGAATCAGGGATGAGGATTTGCTTCCAACTGCCAGGGACTGGTTTCCATTACTTTAGGAGGTATAGTATCTGCAGTGCCTCCCTGGGTGAAAAGTGTCTCTCCCTGCTGGTATTTCTCGCCTCTTCCCTAACGTAGATGTTTTGCAGATACCCACCTGGGTCTCCTGGCCCCGTATCTGCAGGACACCATGCTTGCTCTGTTGTCTACATAACAAACACCTGTCTTCCCCATGGATTCTTCACTGTACAGACTGCTCTCCTCCCTAGAGGTGAGCTAACACCTGGCAGCCTTATTGATCAGCCACATTGAACACAAAAAGCAGGGTCTTCCCTCAATAATCATCCCAAGGCCAGTTTTGCCGCCCTCAGCTTTTCTTACACACTGCATGGGGCAGCTCTTTACCCATCTGAAGCTTTTGCACTGCACAGCACCCGGCACAGGCAGATGCTTCACAGATGGGAGTGGACGCACACTGAACTCCTACTGGGACCTCCCTGCTGATGAGTTTTACTTTGACTAATTCTTTGAGAATTTTGTAAATGCATGCAATGTGTTTTGATCAGCTGCACCTCCCTCCTCCCACCCTCTCTCAATCTCATGGCCTTCATTTTTTGGGGGGGGGCATTATTTTGATTTACAGTTAAAGGGTACAAGGCAAGCAAACGAAACCATGGCAGCAGAAACTAGAGGTGGCTGATCACATAGCATCTGTACTCAAGCAGAGGTAGATGTTGACGATCTGCCCACTTTCTCCTTTTTTATTCAGTCTTGGACCCTAATCATGGAATGGTGTTGCTTGTAGCAAGGATAGGTATTCTCACCTCAATTAACACAGTCTATAAATTCCATCTCACAAACATGGCCAAAAGTTTGTTTATGAAGTGAGTCTAGATCTTCCAACTTGACAATCAGGATTAAACATCACCTTATAGATATCTAGGTACAAGAGTAGAAAAACTGAGGTAGACAGAGGTTAGACTCAGGGAAAGTATGGGAGTGATTTGTTTTTTTAAAAAATGTTTTTGATTGAAATAGAATTATATTGATTCCATTTTCTTTTCCGCCCTCAAGCTATTCCCCTTCAAACCCTTCCCATGTCTTCCCTCTCTCAAGTTGATAGACACTTACTCTTTGGTTATATTTGTAACATTTATGTTATGTATGTATATAGGTATGTATGTATATGGACAAATACATAAAATTAGACCCTTTTGTGTTCAGTTTTGTCGTTTGTGTGCATATGCTTTCAAAGCTGACCACTCTACTTTGGACAATCAATAAGACAGTTCATCCCTGGGAAAGGCTAATTCTCTTCCCAGCAATTAATTTCATATAGTTCTTTGTCTAGGGGTGGGACCCTGTGAAATTCCCCCCTTTTACATTGATACTGATATTGTTGCAGTCTTGTTTACACATTTTTCTTCTTCCTCTTCTTCCTCCTCTTCCTCCCGCTCCTCCTCCTCTTCTTTTTCCTCCTTCTCATCCTCCCTTTTTTCCTCCTCCTCCCTTTCTTCCTCCCTCTTTTCCTCTTCTCCTTCTCCTATGATCCACTGAATCTAGTGTGAATTGTCCATATATACATAGGTTTGGAGTCATCCACTGGAGAATCGTGAACCTACCAGAAAACACAGCCTAAAGGGAAACTGACTTTGCCTTCTGGAGAAGCCATCACCTGCCAATAGCTCCTGAGCTGTGGGTGGGAAGTGGTGAACCTGCTGACTCACTTGGTCTTAGACAGGTCTTGTGCAGACAGCCCCAGATGCTATGAGTTCATGAGTCCTGCGGTATTTTTTATTGGGAAGATACTCTTTCACCTCAGCCCTTCTTGATTCCTGACTTTTAAGATTATTCTACCCCATCTTCCTCAATGATTCTAGTGCCTTGGTTTTATTTTGTTTATGTGTTTGTTTCTTATCTTTCTTTTAAAATTTGTTACGATATATCTTTAAAATTTATATGCACCCGAAGCGGCACAGTCACCATGATTCTGCAATCTAATCACTTTTCCCTACAATTATCAATATTCATCAATATGTTATCAAGTTCTTCTAACTGTTTACCACTGTCAATAACAGACACATTTCACCTGTAAAACCTTTTGTATTTGTCTTTAAAACTAGAGGGTTTAAGTGTGATTGTGCTACCACACCTAACAAATGTATTGCTGCTCTATCTATCTATCTATCTATCTATCTATCTATCTATCTATCTATCTATCTATCTATCATCTATATCTATCATCTGCCTGCCTACCTACCTATGTTTCCCCTGGTTGTCCTTGGAGATTACTGGCGATCACTTCACATGGGAGAGGACACACACTTGACATGCTAGTGAGAGCTCATGAGGAGCAAGGTCCCAAGCCTGAGACCCATGGTCCAGTCTTGCTCTTTTGCATCGTCACTGATGCCTTCCTTCATTTAGATATATTCTGGGTTCTCGAGTCATTAGAGTGAAATAAAGTGCTACTTGCATGAAAGCAGAGGGGGCAAAGCAGGTGATACAAATCATTTCTAGGTTTGTGTGCAGTGGCTCATGTCTATAATTCTAACACCAGGGAGGCAAGAGCGGGGAGAGTGTTGAGAGCCTGTGGCCAATCTGGGCCACACATAGTGAGTTCCAACCCAGCCTGGGCTGCAGAATGATACCCTGTTTTAAAAACATCAAAGAGCACATTTCCAGCAATGAGGTCAGTGATTCTGCGACACGCAGAAATCCAAAAATGACAGTTTCTCAGCTCCGCGTGCACCTGCTTGCCTTGAGCGTGCCACTGTCAGCCAACAGAGCAGGATCTGAATTAGTGGCCTCAGCCTCCCACGTAAAAGTTCCATTTCAGTTTGAGGACTTTTGAGCAAGGCTCAGGGCCATCCTTTGTGATACGTGCCAGTGTTTGCCAGCCCTGACTGAAGCATTACCATGGCAACAGAGAGCATGTGAAACCGACAGGTTCCAGAATGAACTGTTTGAGGCACACCAACGCAGAGCGCTGAGGGAGAGCTTTATTTTCTGCATGACGGCACATCTGCTGCTGAGGACTGTTAGCTTGCTATTTCTTCCTTCTCAAAAAGCATTGCTGGTGCAGGGCAGGAGGTGGACCTGGAAGTTGAGAAGGAAAAGGAAACTATCCCAGATCTTTAGTCCTTGGTGGGGTACCCTGGTTAGGCTTGGTGGGTCCTGTCTGAGCCCCGGCTCTGTGGCTCCCCCTACAGGTTAGGCACTGTGCCCTTCTGTGATGGTGTTTGTAGACTCTCTGTCCTGAGCTTTCTGTGTACAGGAGATGAAACAGGAGATGGGCTGGGTGGACAAAGGATGACAGACTGGAATGCTGTGGTAGAGTGCGGCACCACTGAGAACAGGAAGTGCACCTGTCCACAAGAGGCTGGGAGCAGCTCTTCACTGAGCTCAGGAGCAGTCAGAATTAATGAATGAGGTGTAGGTGGGTTGGGGGAGGATGGGGTGAAGGGTGAGATGGTAAAGGGTGGGTGGAGGTGGGGAGGGTGGAAGGTTGGTGGAAGGGGCTGGATTGGAGTTGGGTGCTATGGCTTGTAGGTCATGGTATAAGTGGGGTAGAGAGTGGATGGAGATGGGCTGTGTGGAAGACACTGGTGGGGGAAGCAAATGGGCTGAGGCAGGAGGTAAGCTGGGGTGGAGCTATAGTTTAGAGTATCAGGAATGCTCCAACAGGCAGCAAAGCTTTTGAGCACAGTACACACTGTGGCAGGCTTTGCCGTACAACACAGAACACCGTGCACAGGCATGTCTCAGCGTACAGTGTGGCAGGCTTTGCTATACAATACACACTGCCATGTACAGGTGTGTCTCGCCGTACAGTGTGGCAGGCTTTGCTGTACAATACACACCACGGTGCATGTCTCACCATACAGCGTGGCAGGCTTTGCTGTACAATACACACCACGGTGCACAGGCATGTCTCATCTACCATTAACTACAGCTTGGCCCTCAGGCCCTGACTAGAGTGACGATCTCTTAAAATTCTTCATGGTAGAAGCACCCCTCACACCTGCACATAAAAGTGTACCATACAAGCACACCAGCATACACATATACCACACACAAAACACATAGCCCTCACACATCCACACACTATACACACAAATATACCACCTCACATACATAGACATACATACATACATGTATGTAAACAGATAAACATACAGCACAAGAACACCAACATACTACACATGAGCACACGCACACAGATATACCACATACACAAGCATGATATACAAACAACATATGTGCCACACACAAAGCACATAAACAAAATAACAGACCTTCACTCTATACACACAATCATACCATACACATGTGTGAACACATATCACACACATACATAGATGAAAACATGCCATACACTGTACCAAACATATACAAACATATTACACTATCATGCCACCATACACACACACATATACACTGCACCAACACACACAGAGTATACCAACACACACCACATATAAACAACTCTTAGCACATACACAACATACACAAGTGTACTTTACAGATGCCACATGCACAGGAAGTGCATAGTGACTCTGTCCACTTGCTTCCAGTAGAGTGAACTTTGGATCCTCCAGATGGGAGGCAACTGACTGAGACTTTAGAGATGCAGAAGTAGACATCGTTGGGGTAGCTCCCTTGGTGGCCACACGAACCTTTGGAATTTCCTTAAGGTCCTGGGTCTTCGGCTGAGGCCTTGTTCCAGCATGGCGGACTGGAGTCATGGCTGTATGTGGGAGGACTCCAGCTGGCCAGGCACTCCTGTGACTGTCACTCTTGTTTTCCCTTTGGTGTTTCAGGGGAGCCCATATGGCCCCCATTCCAGAGTAGGTGCTTACTGTGCAGAAAGGACTGGCATAGAGCACAGGGCAGGAATGCCGCTTCCCTTCTAGAAAGTAGAGATTTGGACCTGGACCCAGGCCAGTCCTTCTTCAGTAGTTCTCCTGTTTGTCTCTCTCATTGTTTCTATTCCCTCCCTCCCTCCCTCCCTCCCTCGGTCCCCCAGCTGTGTGTGTGTGTGTGTATGTGTGTGTGAGTGTGTATGTGTGTGTGAGTGTGTGTATTTCTTTTTGTCACCTCTTTTCAAACAAAGGTTTCTGTGTCTTGACCCCTTTCCTTCCTCTGTCTCTTGCTGTCTTTTCCACTTGCCTCTCCCTCCTCTCTCCTTGGCACTCCAGCAACCTGATCCCCAGACCACTGTAGGGCACGGGCTCACTCTGAGCACGTTTCTTTCTATGCATGAGACCCTTTGCTGACATGCGCCATGCTGGCCATACTGTACCCTTAGAGCCCAGGTATGAGTTGAGATGTCACCGGTGCTTAGCTATTGACTGATAAGTGCAAGACTAAAATGGCCCTGGCCATAGGGGCTGGGAGTGTTGCTCAGCTGAATGCTTGCCTAGCATGCACAAAAAACCCTGGGCTTAATCTCCAGCCCCACAGAAACAAGAGATGGTGGCATAAGCCTGGAGGAGAATCAGAGACCATCCGCAACTATGTAGTAAGTTGGAGGCTGGCTTGAGATATATGAATGCCCATCTCAAGAAGAAGAAAAAGAAAACAAATAAAGGCCTTTGTAGTACCTGGTAGCCATAGCCCATGTCACTTTGCCATGTGTATGTGATGGAGACAGCTAGCTGTGTGTACATATGTCCTACCCTGGGATCAGCTTTCTACACAGGAGCACCCCAACCCAGAAGACAGTCATTCTGCAGTCTGTTTGCTTCTCCCAGAAGGAAAGACAGAAGTTCCCCAAAGCCCCAAATACCCTTTCTTTCCCACAAGTTCGAGGCCATCTTGGGCTCTCTTCCCTTTTGCCTACTGTAGCTTCTCCATCCAGGGATATGGGCTGGGCTTTCTCTGCTGGGTTCCAGAAAGGGAATGAGAAAAAAATTTCTCCCACAGCCAAAGGGCTGCCTCTTGATGTCTCCTTCTAAAAGCAAACTAACCGACCAACAAAACAAAAGTGCTTGAGACCCATGGATGTGTTCTATTCCAGTGGACCAACAATTTCCCTTTGAAAAGCCAGAGGTGAGGGTGGTGCCTCACGTGTGGCCTCTGTCATCGTAGTGGTCTGTGAGGCAGAGCAATTGTCGTGAGTTCAAAGCCAGCCTTGTCTGCAGTGTAAGACACTGTCTCCAAAACCCTAAGATCAGATCTGAAGTTACAGCTGTGGTGGCTGAGTATTTGTTGCACACAAAACCTTAGGTTTGATCCCCATGCTTGCATAATGGTGGGCGTGTAACCCTGGCATCTTGGAGGTAGGTGTAGGAGGATGAGAAGTTCAGGGTTCATTCTTAGAAACATAGTCAGTTCAAGGTTAGCCTGGGATACATGAAATCCAAACACTCCCTATCCCCCCACTCCCCAAACCCACTACTGCCGAATAAACAAAAGCCTCCAGAAATTATCTTTTCTTCTAAATTATCAATAATAGGAGAATCAACCCTTTCAAGCCAGAGATTCCACACAAGCATCTCTCACTGTGTTTAAGGCCAAGGTGACCACATTTGGTCTAAGTTGACAGGGGCAGTGTTGTCTGGAATCTGTGGCCTGTGATCCAGACACAGAAGCCAGAGTGTCATCATGTTTCTACAGGTTAAGGTTAGTGAACCCCAGAGGTACCAGCTTCCTCATGAGGTTAGAAGTGGAGCTGATATCCCAGGCTCTGAGCCTTAGCCAGCACTTGTCCTGAGTGGGTAGCACGACTCCAAACTGTCCTCTGGTACATTGAGATATTAGTCACTTTGATTTCTCATGAACTTGGCTGAGAAGGGAAACCACAGTCATCACAAGCAGGTTTAGGGAGGGTCTGATCCAGTGAGTTCCCAGAAGGGCAACAGAGACTCTTGAGCAAACCTCAGCGAGGCCTGTCTATTCTGAACACCGGGTGTCTCAGTCCCAAGGGGGAAAAAACTCTCAGAGAATTAAAGTCAATTAGATTATAAAATCCTCACATTGTTATTACTTAAGACGTAATTTTCTCCTTCACAGATTTTTCTTAGTCAAGAAAATATTTGTCTTTTTTCCCCGGAACCAAAGCTCCTCTGTTTGCCACTCAACAATGCTTAACCTTCTTTGACAAAGTGTTGGAGGCTCACGGGAAATCTCTCTGTCCTTCTGGGTTTGCAAGGATGATGGCACACAGGGCCATGGCTAGAAAATTCAAGGATGACATCCAGCCTTGAGCAGTGCAGGTCCAAGCTGGTGGGGACTGTGCAAGCCTTGCGGGCTCACAGCTGTCATTTTCCTTTTCTTCATTTTCTGTGATGTTTGGCATCTGTCATGGGGAATTCATCCTCCTCCGGTGGCTTCAGATAGACTGTCCATAGTGTTTGTCCTTGGGGAAGACTTCACCATGGAGTAGAGAAGCTACCATGCTTTTCAGAATCTGGACTGAAGGGGAAGCCTAGCCAAAAACCTTGTTTTGTAAGGCGTGTCCCCCTTGGTCTAAAGGCGTGTCCCCCTTGGTCTAAAGGCATGTCCCCCTTGGTCTAAAGGCGTGTCCCTCTTAGGCGTGTCCCCCTTAGGCTAATATTGACTTATAAAATCTTGCGGGCCTGTGGCCTGTCTGCTCTTTGTTTTCCTGCCCTCCTCGCTGGAACCTTGGATTTGTAAGTTCCCTTTCCTTTCCTTTATTAAAACTGAATTATATATATTAAAGCTTGTCTGGTGAATCATAACTGCCGATCAACCACGCACCTTCACTGGACAGCCATCCGTTACCCCTCTGGAAAGCAGTCATCCCCCGGGGTGGTCTTACCTGGTCTCTTGTAGTTATATCTTAGCCAGATGTCCAGACCCAACCAAGAACTGGTCTGGGATCAGGCCACTTCTCTATCAGAGTTCTCTAGTGACTTCCTACCTCATGGGGCCTTGAAGCTGCTATTATCACAATAACCTGCCACCTGCAACTGATTAACCTGAGCAGATCTCACCTAATTGTGTCAGACCAAGATACTAATTTATAGGTGGGGATAGTACCACATGAGTCAATGCCCATATGTTATAGCTAGTTAGAGGCAGAATGGCTTTAAAAAGGATTATCTTAGCGTCCAACTCAGGGCAGCAACAACAGGGCCGTGTACTTCAGAGGATGAGGTATCAGGCATTAGGGTGCTGTAAATACAATAACTAGAATCCATAGGTCTCAGGATCAAGGATAGAGCTGTGGACCCCTTTCCTCTGTCACTCATGACCTTGAAGAAACATTTTTCGAGTCCTTTCAATCCTAGCTCTCATTCCTTGATGTGAGTACTTGGATGCTTTTCCCATCAAGATACAGAATAAAGATTTATTCATGGGTGCTGAAGTAGTCAAGGCACTTTGGGTTCCCTGCATCAGACCAGTAGGCAGAGGAGAGTTCCTGATTTAGCAGAAGCAGTCAGCATGATTTATCTGAGAAGTAAAGGGCCCTTCTGGATAAAGCGGTGAAGGATCTCACGCCCAGACTCGGGAGTCGTCAGCTGCTTCAGGTCAGGTGATAATGGTGAATTGGCTGTCACAGCAGTGGCAAATGCAGAGTGCCCGTTGGCTCAGAATAGGAGTGGCACAGTCACAAATAAGACTAACGGGGGTGCTGGCTGAAGGACAGGGAATTCTAGACCGACTGTCTCAGGGGTCCGTCACCATCCGGAGCTCTTGCAGAAGCCAGCACAACCTCTGACTTCCACAGCCCCAGATGTTCTCCTGGCCACCTTTCATGACCTGGGCAACGGAAGGGGTAACTGTTCACCTCAGTGAGCTCTGGACTCTGGGAAACGCTGCTGCTTCTGCTGTCCTCTTGTTTCATGTCTGACTAGTGTCAGACAGAGCGGTTCCTTGAAAGGATTTTGATCCGCTTAGGGCTGTCAGGATCCCCCTCTAATAGCAGAGTGATCTCAGCATGAACAGAGGCAACCCAGAGGCCCCTGTGTGAGAAACGTCTTTTGCTGGGACAAACAGTGGCTGGGTACGGCTTCTCCTCTCTGTCCCATCACCAAAAGCTCCCATAACTCTTCTCAGGGGACCTGACAACCCACCCCAGCTGTCTGTTGTGTTGACACCAGCAACACACAAGATGGCTCTGTCTCTCTGTTTCATGGCACAGTTCTCCGTGCTCACTATTTCCTTTGCTCCCACCCAGGATTCCCAGATAAAGCAGTAACAAAGCTACCCCTAGCCTTTCCTTGGCTGTATTAGCTACTTTTCTCTCCACTATGACCAAATACCTGACAAAGCAATTTGAGGGAGGAAGGATTTATTTTGGCTCAGGGTTGAGGTGACATGGTCCATGTTAGCAAGGACACCAAGGGAGCAGGCGAATCCAGGGTAATAGTGAGTGCCGAGGACTCCTTTTCTCCTCATATCTCAGTGGAACAGGAGGCAGAGAAAATTGAGGTATGGGGCTCAGTTAGTTTTCTCATTTTTCTTTCTGTCTGGTCTGGACCACAAGTCCTTTAGACCATGACACCCCCATTCAGGATGGATTTTTTACTCCTCAATTAGTCCTCTTTGGAAATGCCCCCACAGACACACCTACAATGTGTCTCCTTGGTGATTGTAAACCCAGTCAAATGGACATTAAAAATGAGCCATTGCACTTGGGAATCTAGCTTCATTCATGTTGTGTAAGATAGGCTTTGGAGGCATTTTCCAGAGGGCTAAGTAGTAGACGAGGCATGTGGAAGGCATACAGGAAAAGCTGGAGTAAGGAAGAAGAGGGGAGCATTATTTGGTCTAGGGACACTACATATGGAGACTTTGGAGACACAGGTAGGATGACAGTGAGACACTTAAATGACAATGTTTTCAGAACAGTTTAAGATTTATAGCCATATTAAAGGGACGTTATGAGATTTCCCACATTCCCTTGCTTCTGTGCTCACACATCCCATTGATGAGTTTTACATTCAGTTGGACAATGATCTTTACTTATAGAGGGGACTGTGCAAAATTAGGACCTCATGTACTGTGATGATGGACTCGCCTACATTTTGCAGGCCAGGCTGGCAGGCAGTGGCCCCCAGGTTCAGATCCAGCTTACTGTTTTTGTACATAAAGCTTTATGGACATATAGACTCGTGCCCACTGCTTCCAGGCTGCAGGATCAGGGCTGAATATCTGCTCTGAGGTTTGCAGTGGAAGAGGTTTCCAACTTCCTATCCTGGACAAGGGGGTGGCGGTATTGGTAGAAAGCTTCCAGTAGGAAAGAGATATCACTGGATAGTTTGTTTGGGAAGGTCTCTTGGTCAGGACATATAGAAAGTAGGGTTGGCCTGGCCACGTGCCACGTGCCGTCGCCCGAGGGATGCAGACTATGGGTGGATTTAGAGGATGGGACTGGTGAAGAAAGCACAGCTGGGAGACAGGGAGGGCAGAGCTAAGTGGAAGCGAAGGAGGGACGAACCTGGGACATGTAACAGCGCAACAGTCTAGCTGTATGACCAGCCAGGCTGGAAAGCTTCTCCTGAGTGCTCAGGATGCCTGTAGCCCTGCTTCATTTCCTGTCGCGGGATTCTGTGGTCCTGAGAGTAACTTAAAACAGTTTTCTGACCCATTACTGAACTGACATGACTTCTGTGACCGCTGCCATTGTAAATGTTAGTATGACAATGCTTAAGACTTATGGTGGGCAGAACCACCAGGTAAGGTTGGGCTCTTCCTTAAAGAGCCTCGAGTGTTGTTGGCTTTCAAGCCTGCCAGTGACTTGATGAGCAAGATTCTAGGTGTGGGGCTAGGGAGATGGCTCAGTGGGTGAAGTGTTTGCTGCACAAGTGTGAGGACCTCCGTTTAGAGTCTTAGGACCTGTGAAGAGCTGGGTACAGCAAGCATCTGTTCCTATGAGGAGATGGGAGGTGGAGACAGAAGAGTTCCAAGGCCGGATGACCTGGCTCCTGGAGTGGCAACTAATGGGAGACTCTATTTCAAGCAAGGTGGAAGGTGAGAACTGACGCTTCACACTGTCCTTTGACCTCCACATGCATCCTGTGGCACCCATGCTTGCACACTAAAAACCACAGTGTACATATTTATATACATGCACACACACGTACACATATGTGCGCGCGCGCGCACACACACACACACACACACACACAAGACTCACAGGTTTGTAGCTGAGTGGGAAGTCATCACAATTGCCACAAGGATTGTTCCTCTTCCTCATATGGACTGTGGCAGCACGGGATTTTGGGTCAGGTGTGAGTATAAGGCCTTACGGGTGCTTCTGGAATAGACTCCTGGGGAATTGCCATTTATTTATGTTTTGGTCACATATGTCTTTATAAGAAAAAAAAATACCTTGGAAGAAAGTAAGTCCCATGTAATTTCTATTTGGGACCTTGGTTTTTTTTTTTAAACCAATTATGATGCTTTAGTTTCTTTTTTAAAGCTTTTTAACCTGACCTTCTGTTTGGTTCTCCCCCATTTTTTATATGTTCTCTTTATATCAATAGTACTCTTTAAACTAAAATTTAAATTTAGCATACAAAGGAATGGGTTTCATTATGGCATTTTGACCCAAGACTCAGAAATGGCCAGAGGCAAGAGCTTTCTGGAAAGGACTCTGACAGACACACAGGACATAATCCCCAAACTGACAAATGGAGTTGCCTGAAATAAAAAAAAAAAAAAAAAAAAAAAACCCTGCATAGCCAAGTAGACAATCAGCAGAGTGAAGAGATTGCATGAAGAGTGGGAGAGAATCTTGGCCAGCCTCACAAAGGTTATCTTTAATAAGTACTTTATATAAATGTTCTGATCTTTTCTCATTTGTAAATAATTTAGCACTATTTGAAAATTGAAGTCGAAGGCTGCACTACACGGAATGCACCGTCCCACCTGTCTTAAAATTAATAGCAAATAAATTGGCCTGTAGATTGAACTTCATTTGAGCTTTCAAGTAAAAATAAAAAATCCCTTCATGAAATTAAAATACAAATCTTTCTTTTTCTTCTTTAAAATAAACCTGTGTCACTTTAGAGCTTTGTGTGTGGCCATCAGGTGTCTTCCTCAGGTGCCCTCCCTCCTGTTTTATGAGAAAGAGTCTCCCACTGAACCTGGAACTCACTGATTGAGCTAGAGTCCAGTGAACCCCACCTCTCCAGTAGGGGGCTTACAGGTGCACATCACCATACCTGTCTTCTTATGTGAGTCCTGGGGATTCGAACACAGATCCTCATGTCTACATGGCAAACACATTGCCCACTGAGCCATTTCCTGCCTTATATAGCTTTATTTTTATGGCAGCATAATATTTGATGTGAGTAAAGTTTATGAGATGTCCACTATTTTATGAAAGAAAAATTTTCTCTATGTGCTTGGTATACACACACACACACACACACACACACACACACACACACACACACACACACATATTTGATGGTCTTAATCCTCCGATTCCTAGATGTGGTTTTGGTGTTTGGCAGGTTTTGCACCTTGGACCCCATCCGTTTTCCCTGTTTTCCTAGGATCTTATCTAAGTGTCTTCTCTATGCTTGCGGCAGGCTCCACCTCTGTCTTGTCTGCGTCTCTGATATTTCTTCATGGCCACATCTTCAGCCCATGTGATATCTGCCTAGGTATCATGATTGCATGCATGTCCACATGCTAATGATCTTTGTTGGTGTCCTCATCCCCAATTTCCCCTTGGGCCTAGTCTCCTACAGTAAGTCCTTGCCTGCTAGCTCTCTGTCACTGTCCTGAAACATCCATTTGTACTGCCCTGTAGAATCTCCCAAGTGCCTTCCACATCTTGCTAATGACCCTGGAAGCTGTGTCTCCTGCTTCTGTCTGATATTAATCCTGCTGGCTCCACCTCCCACCACATCCCTAACCTGACCCCTTCTCCCAGGGCATTGGCCAGCCGTACCCTTGACCACCATTAGCTCCGTCCAGGGGCTGCTGCCTCATGGGTCTCCCTCTTTATGTCCATTTTCCGTGCAGGAACTACAATTATCCTTTAAAAATGCAAATTGCTTCCCATCAGTGCCCTCTTAAAACTCTCTTAATATTCTCCTCTCACACTTGGAGTGACATCCAAAGTCTTTACCCTGTCTGGAAGGCCTTCTGTGACCAGAGCTTTCCTGTTAACATTTAGTGTGCTGTAGCTAAACCCAGGGACACTACACAACCCATTGTGATCGTCACTGGTCTTGGGTACCATTTACTGCGCTAATATTATAAAATGAAGCTAGTGATGTGGTCCTTACAGTTTCAGACCAGCCTGGAACCTCTTGCGATATTGGTGAAGACAATATATTCTTGAGATCTAAAGCATGAAACACGAGCTGGTGTGAACTCCCTGTGTTTTGTCTCAGTTACGAGTAAGCTGGTCCTATCGGGAAGGGCCCTCTCCTTGCAACGTTCTCTTCTTTCCACTCGGTGCCACCCGCTCTTCCTTGCTCACCTTGGAATGTTCCCTGTTCTTGTTCATTGCCTTTTCTAGTCTTCACAGTGCCTATTGGTTCTCTGTCATCATCCAGGAACCTCGCATCCTGCCACACTGTCCCCAGCCTCACATTCCAACTACCCCAGCTCTGCTCCTTGAGGTACACGGTATGGGGGCTTACTATTGTGACTGTCTTTGAGCCTCACAGGACAGGAGTTGTGGCCCTCTGATCCATTGCTCTGCTTGAGATGGTGTCTCAGACACGTGCTCATGGTACATGCACATTAGGGCTGTGCGAGCCATTAGCCCATGCCCTATTAGACCTGGTATCTTTGCCTTCAGCACCATGACCAGATAAAGTGATACACAAAGGGATAAAGTGTGGGAGCTAAGGAACTTAATAGTGTACTTGCCATCCAGATGTCAAGTTTGTCATGGGCTAGAACAGACAACAAATTAGTGCCACACTGAGTGGTAAACCTAACATAACGGGGCTCTCTTGTGAAATCAAATACAGGGAGGTTCTGGGTGGAAATCTGCTCTCTTGTCCTCCAAGCTTCTGTTGCTCCACACACTCCATGGTGTTCTTGACTGTATCCCCTGCAACTTCTGCCTCTGTCCTCGCAGGGTGTAATCATTGTCTCTTTTAATCTATTCTCTTTTTTGCTTTATTTATTTATTATTATTTTCACATCCAAATGTTTCTTTTCCCTCTCCTTTTCCCAGTCTCCAACTCCTAGCCCCTCCATCCCTCTTCCACTGTTTTGGATCCAGGCAACCCTCCCCTGGATATCAGTCAGCCATGGTATGTCAAGTTGCCCCTATACTAGGCACCTCTTCTATTAAGGCAGATGGAAAGAGATGCAAAGTCCCACAGCTAAACACTAGACAGGGAATCATCTGGAAGAGGGGGAGGAAGGACTGTAGGACCCAGTGATGTCAAGGGCACTACAAGAAAACCCAATAGCTACAAACTAACCTGGGCTCATACGGGCTTACAGAGACTGAACCACAAGTAAGGAGCCTGCGTGGGACTAACCTAGGCATGCAGGGACTAACCTAGGCATGCAGGGACTAACCTAGGCATGCAGGGACTAACCTAGGCATGCAGGGACTAACCTAGGCATGCAGGGACTAACCTAGGCATGCAGGGACTAACCTAGGCATGCAGGGACTAACCTAGGCATATATGTGACAGTTGTGTAGTTTTGTCTTTGTGTGAGACTCCTAACAGTAAGAGCAGGGCCTGCTTCTCGCTATGCTTTAAAAAAGACCATCAGATGTTGGAGTTAGAACTAACTATAGCACAGTGTGATCTCATCTCAGCTTGTCTAAGCTGCAAAGACCCTGTTTCAGTCATAGGAATATCTGTAAGATGAGAGTTAGCCCTTTTCATTGAATTGGGAGTCACAAATTGAGAACGTCCATTTCTTAAGGAAAACTGGTCTAGAGAGAAGTCTCTGGGTCACAGACCAGTTGTGTGTTGACTTCCTTAAGAAATAACCAAGCACATATTCTCACTCCTCTCACTCTTCAACTGGACCTTGGGAGCTCAATCCAGTGCGCTAATGCGGGTCCCTGCCACTGTCTTCATCAGTTGCTGGATGACGGTTCTATGTTGATGCTTAAGATAGTCAACAATTTGACTACAGGACAAGGCCAGTTAGGGTACCCTTTCCACTATTGCTTAGGGTCTTAGCTGGAGTCATTCTTGTAGATTCTGGGAATCTCTCTAGTGCCAGGTTTCTTGCTGGCCCCCAAATGGCTCCATTAATCAAAATATCTCTTTTCTTGCTCTCATCTCTGTCCTTCCTCCATCTTGACTATTCTTTTCCTTAAGTTCTCCTCCCTCTCCCTTTCCCTCCTCTTCCCTTTCTGCCCTCTACTACCCCCATCCCTATGCTCCCAATTGTGTCAAGAGATCTAATCTATTCCCTCTTTTCAGGTGACTCTATGTAGGTTTTTCTTAGGGTTCACCTTGTTACTTAGGTTCTTTAGGGTCATGGTCCACAAGCTTGTTATCCTTTGTATTATAGGTAGTATCCACTTACGAATGAGTACATACTAAGATCACCTTTCTGGGTCTGGGTTACCTCACTCAGGATGGATTTTTGTAGTTCCATCCATTTGCATGCAAATTTCAAGATGTCGTTGCTTTTTTACCACTGAGTAGTACTTTAATGTGTAAAGGTGCTACATTTTCTTTCTTTTTTTAAAAATCGTTTTTATTGAGCTATGTATTTTTCACTACTCCCCTCCCTTCCTCTTCCCTCCCCTTCTACCCTTTCCCATGGTCCCTACACTCCCAATTTACCCAGGAGATCTTATCTTTTTCTACTTCCCTTGTAGATTACATCCATGTATACCTCTCTTAGGGTCCTCTTTGTTGTCTAGGTTCTCTGGGATTGTGAATTGTAGGCTAGTTTTTCTTTGCTTTATGTCTAAAAGCCTCTATGAGTGAGTACATATGATATTTGTATTTCTGAGTCTGAGTTACCTCACTCACTATGATGTTTTCCAGATCCATCCATTTGCCTGCAAATTTCAAGATGTCATTATTTTTTCTGCTGTGTAGTACTCCATTGTGTAAATGCATCACATTTTCCTTATTTATTCTTCAGTCAAGGGGCATTTAGGTTGTTTCCAGGTTCTGGCTATAAAATAATGCTACTATGAACGTGGTTGAACACATGTCCTTGTGATACGATTGAGCATCCTTTGGGTATCTACCCAAAAGTGGCATTGCTGGATCTTGAGGAAGGTTGTTTCCTAATTTTCTGAGAAATTGCCACACTACTATCCAAAGGGGTTGTACCAGCGCTTGCACTCCCATCAGCAATGCAGGAGTGTTCCCTTTACCACAGTCCTCTCCAGCATTAGCTGTCATCAGTGTTTTTGATCTTGGCCAATCTAACAGGTGTAAGATGAATCTCAGAGTTGTTTTCATTTGCATTTCTCTGATGGCTAAGGATGTTGAGCAGTTCCTTAAGTGTCTTTCAGCCATTTTAGATTCCTCTGTTGAGAGTTCTCTGTTTAGGTCTGTTCCTCATTTTTTAATTGAATCATTTGTTCTTTTGATGATCAATATTCTTTGTGTATTTTAAAGATCATCCCTCTGTCTGATGTGGGGTTGGTGAAGATCTTTTCCCATTCTGTATTCTGTCGTTTTGTCTTGCTGTGTCCTTTGCTTTACAGAAGCTTTTTAATTTCAGGAGGTCCCAATTATTAATTGTTCTTCTCAGTGTCTGTGATACTGGGATTATATTTAAGAAGTAAGCATTCAAGTATACTTCCTACTTTCTTTTCTATGAGGTTCAATGTGGTTAGTTTTATATCGGGGTCTTCGATCCATTTGAACTTGAGTTTTGTGCATGGTGATAGATATGGGTCTATTTTCATTCTTCTACATGTTGATATCCAGTTATGCCAGCACTATTTGCTGAATGTGCTTTCTTTTTTTATTTTATGTTTTATGCTTCTTTGGCAGAAATCAGGTGTTTGTAGGTGTGTGGATTGATATCTGGGTCTTTAATTGGTTGCATTATTGGTCCTTCTATCTGTTTTTATGCCAAGACCAGTTTTTTTTTTCAGTACTGTAGCTCTGTAGTAGTATTTGAAGTCATGGATTGTTATGCCTCCAGAAGTTCTTTTATTGTACAAGATAGTTTTGGCTATTCTGGGTTTTTTTTTCAAATGAAGTTGAGTACTGTTCTTTTGAGGTCTGTGAAGAATGTTGCTGGGATTTTGATCGGCATTGCATTGAACCTGTAGATTGCTTTGGGTAAGATTGCCATTTTTACTATGTTAATTCTACCTACCCAAGAGCATGGAAGAACTTTCCATTTTATGGTGTCTTCTTCAATTTCTTTCTTCAAAGATTTAAAGTTCTTGTCATACAGGTCTTCCACTTGTTTGGTTAGTGTTACTCCAAGATATTTTATGCTATTTGTGGCTATTGTGAAGGGTGTTGTTTCTCTGATTTCTTTCTCAGCCCATTTATCCTCTGTAAAGGAGGGCTACTGGTAATCTTGTATCCTGCTACATTATTTAAGGTATTTATGAGTTATAGAAGTTCCTTGGTAGAATTTTTGGGGTCGCTTATGTAAACTATCATATCTTCAGCAAATAGTGAGAGTTTGAATTCTTCTTTTCTGATCTGTATCCTCTTGATCTTATTTTGTTGTCTTATTGCTTTAGCTAGAAACTCAAGTACTATATTAAATAGATACGGAGAGAGTAGACAGCCTTGTCTTGTTCTTGATTTCAGTGGGATCGCTTTGAGTATCTCTCCATTTAGTTAGATGTTGGCTGTTGGCTTGCTGTATATTGCCTTTATTATGATTAGATATGTTCCTTAAATTCCTGCTCTCTCCAAGCATGAAGTGATGTATTTTGTCAAAGAGTTTTTAGCATATAATGAGATAATTATGGTTTTTTTTCAGTTGATTTATATGGTGGATTACATTGACAGATTTTCATATTTTGAACCATCCTTGCATCTCTGGGATGAAGCCTACTAAGTGTTGGTGGAAGATTTTTCCGATGTGTTCTTGAATTTGGTTTGCCAGATTGTATTGAGTATTTTTGCATCAATGCTCATGAGTGAGATTGGTCTGTAATTCTCTTTCTTAGTAATGTCTTTGTGTGGTTTTTGTATCAGTGTAATTGTGGCCTCATAAAAAGAGTTTGTCAATGTTCCTTCTGTTTCTATTGTGTGGAACAATTTGAGGAGTATTGGTATTAGTTCTTCTGTGAAAATCTTGTGGAATTCTAAGCTGAACCATCTGGTTCTAAGCTTTCTTTGGTTGGGAGACTTTTGATCACTGTTTCTATTTCTTTAACAGTTATAAGTCTATTTAATTTGCTCATATGGTCTTGATTTAATTTTGGTAAATAATATTTACCCAGAAAACCATCCATTTCCTTTAAGTTTTTCAATTTTATGGAGTACAGGTTTTTAAAAAATGATCTAAAGATTCTCTGGATTTCCTCTGTGTCTGTTGTTATATCCCTCTTTTCATTTCTGATTTTGTTAGTTTGGATATTCCCTCTTTGTCTTTTCATTAGTTTGGATAAAGGTTTGTCTATTTTGTTGATTTTTCTCAAAGAACCAACTCTTTGTCTCACTGTTTCCTTGTATTGTTTTCTTTGTTTCTATTTTGTTGATTTCATCTCTCAATTTGATTATTTCCTGCTGATTTGTCCTCCTGGGTGAGTTTGCTTCTTTTTGTACCAGAGTTTTCAAGTATTCTGTTAAGTTGCCGGTGTGTGATTTTTTTTCCAGGTTCTTTATGTAGGCATTTAGTGCTATGAATTCTCCTCTTAACACTGCTTTCTTTTTTGTCCCATAAGTTTGGGTATGTTGTATGGTTATTTTCATTGAATTTTAGGAAGTCTTTAATTTCTTCCTTTATTTTATCCTTGATCCATTGATGATTCAGGTGAGCATTGTTTAATTTCCATGTGTTTGTGGGCTTTCTGAAATTAGTGTTGCTTTTAAATTCTAATTTTAAGCCATGGTAATCCAATAAGATACATGGCATTGTTCCATTTTTTTTTTTATCTATTGAGGTTTGTTTTGTTACCTAGTATGTGGTCAATTTTTGAGATGGTTCCATGAGGTGCTGAGAAGAAGGTATAGTCTTTTATTTTTGGGTGGAGTGTCCTATAGATTTTTTAAAAGTCTATTTGAGTCATTAAATCTGTTAGCTCCCTTATTTCTCTGTTAACATTTTGTCTGACAGACCTGTCCAGTGGTGAGAGTGGATAGTTGAAGTCTCCCACTATTAGTGTGTGGGGTTTAATATGTGATTTAAGCTTTTTTAGTGTTTCTTTTACATATAAAGGTGCCCTTGTATTTGGGGCATAGATGTTCAGTATTGAGATTTCCTCTTGATGGATTTTTTTCCTGTGACTAATATGAAATGTCATTCTTTGTCTTTTTTGATTGATTTTAATTTGAAGTCTATTTTCTTAGATATTAGGATAGCTACACCAGCTTGTTTCTTAGGTCCACTTGATTAAAAACTTTCCCCAATCCTTTACTCTGAGGCAATGTCTGTCTTTGAAGTTGAGGTGTGTTTCTTGTATGCAGGAGAAAGATGGATTTTATTTTCATATCCAATCTGTTAGTCTGTGTCTTTTTATAGGTGAGTTGAATCCATTTATATTAAGGAATATTAATGACCAGTGATTGCTAGTTCCTGTTATTTTAGTTTTCATTGTTGGTGATGGTATTGTGTGTGTTTTTCCCTTCTTTGGGATTTGCTGCTGTGAGATCATCTATTGTCCATGTTTTGTGGATGTAACTAACTTCCTTGGGTTGGAGTTTTCCTTCTAGTACTTTGTGTGTAGGGCTGGGTTTGTGGATAGGTATTGGTTAAATGTGGTTCTGTTATGGAATATCTTGTTTTGTCCGTCTATAGTGATTGAAAGTTTGTCAGATATAGTAGTTTGGGCTGGCATCCATGTTCTCTTAATGTCTGTATAACACTTGGCCAGGACCTTCTGGCTTTCATTTTTTTCATTGAGAGGTCAGGTATAATTTTGATAGGTCTGCCTTTATACATTACTTGTTTTTTTTCTCCTTTTCATCTCTTAATATTCTTTCTTTATTCTGTATGTTTAGTGGTTTGATTATTATGTAGTGAGGGGATTTTTTTGGGTCCTGTCTATTTGGTGTTAGCTTCTTCTATCTTCATATACATATCTTTCTTTAGGTTGGGAAAGTTTCCTTCTATGATTTTGTTAAATGTATTTTCTGTGATTTTGAGTTGAACTTCTCTTTCTTCTATACCTTTTATTCTTAGGTTTAGTCTTTTCATGGTGTTTCATATTTCCTGGATATTTTTTGTTAAGTTTTTGTTGGATTTAATGTTTTTGTTGATCAATTGGTCTATTGTACCTTCAGCTCTTGAGTTTCTCTCTTCCATCTCTTCTATTCTGCTGTTTATGCTTGCATGTGGTTCCTGATCATTTTCTCATAATTTCTATTTCTATGATTCCCTCACTTTGAGTTTTCTTTATTATCTCTATTTTGGTTTTTAAGTCTTGAATCATTTCTTTTATCTGTTTGATTGCCTTTCTTTGTTTTCTTTAAGGAATTTGTTGATTTCTTTCAATTTTTTGTCTTTTCCTCCATTTCTTTGAGAGAATTTTTCATTTCCTCTTTAAGGATCTCAAACATTCTCAAGTTTTTTTTTTGGTACTTTTCTTCTGCTTCATCTATATTTGGGTGTTCAAGTCTTGCTGTTGTAGTGACACTAATTTTTTTGGTGTCATGTTGTTCTTTGTGGTGTTGAGTGTTTTCTTACCTTGTCTACCCATCTTTTCTTCTGGTTGGTGTGATTGGAGCTGTGTCTCTGGTGGTCAGTCTTCCAGGTGCCAGTGGGTCCAAGGCTCAGATGGTTGTTCCTTGTGCTGCACTCAGGGCCATGGTTCCAGTCACCCTGGAGAGGTCACTTGCTGTTTCCAGAGGTCGCTCAGCACTCCCAGGGGTTGCTCTGCAATCCCAGGGGTCTTTCAGGTCTGGTCCTACGAATGTTGCTTGCTTGGGGCTGTTCCCACTGAGGTCCCTCCCTTGGGTCTGCTTTGGCAGAGATTGCTGTCTCAGGCCTACTCTGAAGGAGGTTGCTGTCCTGGGCCTGCTCTCTTGGAAGTCGCTAATTTGTGCTTTGTCCCACAGAGGTCTCTTGCTCGTGCCTGCTCCCTCAGCTATGGCTCCCATGTACCTGTTCCAGTGGAGGACATTGCCTTGGGCCTTCTCTGGCAGAGCTCACTGGCTCAAGCCTGCTGCTGTAGAGGTAACTGTCTTGGGCCTGTTTCACCAGAGATCTCTGGCTAAGGCCTGCTCCAGCAGAGGTTGCTGACTTGAGCCTGTTCCTATGGAGGTTACTGCCTCGGGCCTGCTCTGGCTGAGGTTGCTGGCTCAGGCCTGCTCTAGCAGATATCTGTGCCACACTTTCTTTTTTCTAGGTTGTTTCAAGGTTCTGGCTATTATAAATAATGCTGCTATGAACATAGTTGAACAAATGTCCTTACAGTATGATTGAGCATCTTGGGTATATGCCCAAGAGTGGTATTGCTGAGTCCTGAGGTAGGTTGATTCCCAATTTTCTGAGAAACCACCATACTGATTTCCAAAGTGGTTGCAGAAGTTTGCATTCCCACAAGCAATGGAGGAGTGTTCCCCTTGTTCCACATCCTCTCCAGCATAAACTATCATTGGTGTTTTTGATCTTAGCCATTCGGATTGGTGTTGGGTACACCCACTGAAACAGTTTACTGGAGCTAATGGGAGCTCACTAACTCCAACCAGACAGGGATGGGAACTAGCCTAGGTCCAAACTAATCCCTCTGAATGTGGGTGACAGTTGTATGGCTGGAGCAGAATATGGGGCACTGGTAGTGGCACCAGGATTTATCCCTACTGCTTGTTCTGGCTTTTGGGGAACCTATTCTCTTTGGATGGATACCTTGCTCAGCCTGGATATAGTGGGGAGGGGCTTGGACCTTCCCCAAAGCAATGTGCCTTACCCTCTCTGAAGAGTGGATGGAAGGTAGAGGGAACAGGAGGAGGGGAGGGAGTAGAAACTGGGATTGGTATTAAAATGGGAAAAGATAGTTTTCTTTCTTTCTTTCTTTCTTTCTTTCTTTCTTTCTTTCTTTCTTTCTCTTTTAAAGTGAAAAAGAAGGAGGAGGAGGAGGAGGAGGAGGAGGAGGAGGAGGAGGAGGAGGAGGAAGAAGAAGAAGAAGAAGAAGAAGAAGAAGAAGAAGAAGAAGAAGAAGAAGAAGAAGAAGAAGAAGAAGAAGAAGAAGAAGAAGAGATAACCAAGCTGTTTGCTGGGTTTAGATGGGTCTGTGTGCTGTGCTCTTACCAGTTGTGTGTGAAGGAGCCTGTCTCTGTGCTCCCCACCAGTGGATTTTATCATTAGTGTCAATTTTAGCTGTCCTAGTCAGCATGCAGCCGTCCCAGAGGACATAAGCTTCATTTGTGTTTTCATGTGCTGATGTGTGCGACACCACAGGGATGATGGCTCCATCCAGAAACGAGCTGGGATGTCACAAGCCACATCTCAGAAGAGAGTTTAGGAGGTACAAGTACCCCAGGCGCAGCAATACAAATGAAGATTCTGATCAAATTGTCCCAGGAAGTTTATATTTTGAGCCAAGGAGTAGGGTTTGGGGCAGAGCATTTGTCTGTGGAATTTTCTGCTCTCTCCACTCCCCCTCAGTGCAGGTGTCTGAGTTCCACACGCTTGCTTCCTGCTGTTCCCCCTGTTCTGTTGCAAGCTGTCTCATCAGATTGTCCATGGAGGGGGCCAAGCAGCTGCACTCATTGGGCTTGGGAAAGCCAAGTTTGTTTATGCAAATGTTGTTTTATTTTAATCTCGCCAATGCCCAACTTGGGGCTGTAATTCTTAGACAAAGACCAGGAGAGAAAGGCCTGTGGTGTTTGGATGTAAGGTTTTGGCTGACAAACGAAGCAAGTTTTCCTGCTCATCTCTCATGTTGGGTAGGTCCTGCGTGACAGATCACAGGCTCCACACCTCTTGAGATGTGAGGCTGCTGCACATGGGGAACCTGAGAAGGCCTTCACTCAAAGAACTGTTACTTTTAAATTTCCACAACTCAGGACTTGGGGCATAGCTCAATCCATTGAGCCCCTGGGTTCAATTTCCAGCAATACACACATTCACAAATGACACACACACACATGCACTCACGCGCACATGCACACACACTCACATCTTATTGTTCTGGCATTTCCCCCTATCATAAAACTATTCAAAGCTTGGTCCACAGCAAAGAGAGAAAAAAAAAATCACAGTAACAAACCCAAAGGCAATTATATTCTAATAAATTCTTGTGTTCTAAATATAAGAAAATATCTTTCCGAATCATATATGTTAAGTAGATGCCCAGAAAAATTTATATATATATATGAACTTAATTAAGTAAATAAATATGTTTCATTAAGTTTATGTATGTGCTATAGTTGAAAAGAGTATTTAGCAATTTAAAGAAATGCCTAGCAGAAGTATTAACTATTTAAGCAGATTTGTGTATGTGTATAGTGTGTATGTGTGTGTATGTGTGTGTAGTGTGTGTAGTGTGTGTGTATGTGTGTGTAGTGTGTGTATGTGTGTTTGTGTATGTGTGTTTAGTGTGTGTATGTGTGCATGTGTATGTGTGTTTAGTGTGTGTGTATGTGTGCATGTGTGTGTGTTTATGTATGTGTGTGTAGTGTGTGTTTATGTGTGTATGTGTGTATGTATATGTGTACTGTGTGTTTATGTGTGTGTAGTGTGTGTAGTGTGTGTGTATGTGTGCATGTGTGTGTAGTGTGTATGTGTGTATGTGTGCATGTGTGTGTAGTGTGTATGTGTGTATGTGTGCATGTGTGTGTGTGTGTACATGTACAGTTCAGAGGTCAACACTAACTGCCATTCTTCAGTAGCCAGGAGTCACCCACTTTGCTGATTGACCGTCTCTGGGATTGGAGGCTTGTTTTTAGGCTAGGCTAGCCTGCCGGCATACCCTAGACATCCACCTGTCTCTCTCCCCAGCCCTGGGATTACAAACTTGAGCAACCAGCCCTGTCTTTTACATGAGTCTTGGGGATTGAACTTGGGCCCTCACACTTGCGTGACAAGCACTTTACAGACTGAGCCATCTCTCCAGCAGAAGATTCATACTGACATATCCGTGTCATAAAATGACATCCCAGGGGCACAGTGGGGAGAGCTGGTCTGCCTTGGGAGCACATGTGGTGCATATTCCTGGTCCGTTTAAACGAGACTGATGCAGCCCTGCTCTTTGACTACCCCATTTGAAGACCCATTTTCCTCTTCCATGTTTCCCAAAGTGTGTTTCTAAATTTTGAGGTCCAAACCTTTCCACACAGGAACAAGACCCACTAGAAACAGCCCCTTATTGGTACCTTCTTAAATTGTCTCTTCTTTTCTTGAATGGAAACATAATTCCTGCATCAATCATTTCTGTGGAGAACACACGGACAAGTGTAATTTTTTTTTAAAAGCCCAATACTTAACATATCCAGCAGGGTCAGTGTAGGTTGGAGTGTGTGGGCCAGGTCCCGGGCTCAACAGAGGCTTTTGTAGTGTGTTGACAGCAGAAAGTGTCCTTTGCCAGTTGAAGAGTGGAGGGAGTGAGAGTATGAGCAAGGATTTCAAGACCATGAGGGGGTCATCCACTGAGACAGTTTGCTTGAGCTCACTACCTCCAACTGGACTGGGAGTCAACTCTGAAGAGGCTTGACAGTTGGGGCAGACTGAGGGGCCACTGATAGTGATACAAGGTTTTGTCTCTATGGCATATACTGGCTTCTTGGAATCCTAGTCTCTTTGGATGTAAGCCTTGCTCAACCTAGATGTAGTAGGGAGGGCCTTGGACTTTCCACAGGGTGGGGTGCATGGGCCTCTGTTTAGATTGGGAGTGAAGTGGGGTGGGAGGGTCCATGGAGGGAGTGGGAGGGGAGTGTGAGGAGGGGAGGGAGTAGGAATTTGGATTGGTATTTTTTAAGTAATAAAATAATAATAATAATAATAATAATAATAATAATAATAATAATAAAGAAAGAGTCCTGTGGGTAGACCCAGCTGAGGAATAAAGACAAATCGGTTTCTGGTGGTAAGAGACCCAGTGTTTTTAGACTCAGAGTTTTGTCAACGTCACCAGAGTGTCTCCTGTGTCAAACCTCCTCTGCTGTCTGTCTGTGTGTTCCTGTGGTTCTCTTGCATCATGTTCCTCTTCTCCCAGCTTTCAGGAGGCTCCCAGTTCATCAGCTAGCCCCAGTACAAAAGCAGCAGCGATTGTGAAACCAAGCAGCAGCGTCCAGCCTTGCCTGGGCCTGGACTTGTCCATCAAGGGTCATCCCTTCCTGCTGATTCCTGCCCAGCCTTTCCAAAGGGCACCTGGCGGGGCATTTGGCTTGTACCCTGTGGGTGTGGTCTTATAGATGGGCTTCTGGCCTCCTCTGTTAATCTCGGTGTTGTTGGTGGTTGTTTTCCTTTCTCAGGCAGGGAGAGCAGGGAGGCTCTCTTGCCTCCATTGTAATCTGGGGCCTGGGTAGCCAGCCATGTGTAAGACTGGCGTTTGGTCCCTCTGTTCAGTGCACAGTACCCACCTAGCACAGATGGCAAAGCTGGGAAAGTCCCTGCATGGACAGGAAGTGGAGCTGGACTATATCCTGTTGTCTGGCCCTGTGCACTGAGCCTGGCGCTGAGGGTTTGAATCTCACCTTCACCCAGAACAAGTGCATTCTGGAAAGACCAAAGCTGGCATCCAGCACCCCGGTGAAATTTTCTGTCATGATAGCTTGCTCTGTTACCACCAATCAGGCATCACCTGGACTAAACATGTAGCTGCAAGGAGGGTTTGTTGGGGGTGGGAATACCCAGCAGTGGGTTTTGTTTTTTCTATAGCTTAACTTTGACATGGGGTGAACAAGTGGAATACTCTAGATTCTTGGATACATGTAGTATAGAAAGGATAATATTCACTCAGAGAAGAGAAAAGGGGAACAGGATAGATATGGGCTTTCAGGGAGGAAGGAAGTTCATCATCTTTCCTAGGCAGTGCTTTGGATAGGTAAGGGAGCAGACTTCCCAAGATGGGAGCTTCTTGGGTATCCATGTGACAAGACACCACCTTCCATCCTTTGTAAGCCCAGGAGCTTGGGAGAGGTGGAGGAACATCTCAGAGGAGTCTCAGGAGTCCACAAGACCCTAATACAAAGGCCCATACTATCCCGCAATCCTGAGAGCCTTGGGATTATGTTATCAGAAAGAATGGGCTCTGCTGGTCAGCTTGATAAGTGATGTAAGGTCAGAAATGAGAAAAGCAAAGTTTTGTATCTGAGCTTCTGTACAGAGGGCATGTGCCTGGACCATGGAGGCCCAGTTCACCACAAACCCAAGGCCAACTTCTTCCCTTGGGCCCCAGGTTTGAGGTTTCCTTGTTTGACTCACTGCACTCCAGCTCCAGGATGGCATGTTGGCATTCCTTGCACACCACCAACCACATACACGTGAAATCTGACTTGTTTAGAGACAATTGAGAGGTCGCTGAGGTGTGATAGTTCCTGCTCTGGCTTCTCTCAAGAATGAAAGTTGCTAATATTCACGACATTTACCCTGGCAAACCCAAGACCACTTGGCATCATCTCTGGGTTATCACAAAGGAATTCTTAATATCCTCGGGGTATTGGCAGCCTGCCTGGGTTGCCCACATGTCTGGGCATATTTCAATAGGCTGCTGCTGTTCTTGAGGGTTCTGGTATACAGTCCTGGGAGGGGAACTCTCTGTTGACCTCACACAAAGCCATGTGAGTCTACTATGTGTTCAGCACATGTTTGAGGGTGCACCCCTGCTTGATACCTGTGTATCCAGTGTGGCAGAGCTGGTGGCCGATCATCTTGGCCCCCTTGCCCTGCTTTGGTGCCTCATGCGGCCAGTGTGGGTGTAGTACTGATCATTCTTGCCCTTGCTCTGGGAGGTACTGGTATTGGACTTGCTGAATAACTTCTGGTTTAGCTCCCTCTTCTTGACACAGCAGGGCTTACCTGCTCAGATGTAGACATACCTCCAGTTCCCTGGGCTACTCTAGCAAGGGACCATGGTGCATGCAAACAAGAGTATCTTCTCTCACCTTTCTGAAAGTCAGAAATCAGAACATTGAAAAGCTGGTAAGATCAGATTCCTATTGAGCCTCTAGGGAAGTCCCCCCGGCCTCCTGCAGCTTTGGTGGCAACAGTACCCCTCCAGTAGTTACAGCCAGCATCTGGAAATCTCCTGCCCCATCTCTGTGCCCACAGGAAACAGGAAACCAGGAATGTTAAACCCACAGAAGCCTCTTCTCAACAGAGGAGATACAATACCTGTTTGCCTGCCCAGAAGGCTGGGAGTGGATTTTGTTAAGACCTGGTGAGCTTAGGTGTTGGCAGAAGCAGACCTCACACCCCTTTTGCTGTAGAGGCAGATTTCACCCAAACTCCCCAGAATGGTTATCCCAGACTCTTCCCTCCCTGGACCGTTATCCCTCCTTAGGTGAGACATCACATGTACTCTATGGCCTGCTGACCTCTACACTGTCAGGGACCACACCCGATTTTAGGCCTTTTAGCTATAAAACTCACCCCCCTCATGGTCACATGTACTTTGTAAAGGAGTTTCTATCTGGTCACACCGTAAGTTTTGTTGTGCACCTGGAATGGGACTGATTGTTGCCTGCGAGCCTTTTCCCAAACTGCACTGTTTTAAACAAGCGGACCTCGAACTGCCTGGCATTAGACTCCCCGAGTCTGATCCAGGTTGGTGAGGTCCATGTGAAGCAGGTTTTCATTCTCTTCCTCTTCCCACAGTTTGCTTCCCTGTCTGACACCTGCAGGAACCCCCTACCTCTTCTCACTCCCTTTCCTCAGCATGATAAATCTTTCTCTGGCCTTGCTCCACAGGGACACTATGGTCCCATTTGTCCCTTCATGCCTGGATAATCTAGGGTGGGCTCTCTAATTCTAGGTCCTTATCTCATTCACAGCCACGGGCCTCCCTTTTCCATGTGTGATAGTGTATACACATCACAGGGGCAAGGACTTGATATCATGGAGGTCATGATAACTCAGGTCAACACACAGCCTGCACCCCATCACCTAGGCTTGCCTGTGCCCCACTCCCAGGGTTGGAGTATTGAGTATCAGAGGCTAAGAAGCCATCCTGGGTGGTGTGGGTGTGTTTGCTTTGGTAGATTCCAATTTCAACAGCTGCACCTTTCTCTCCCTGGTTCATGGATCCCTCCTCTTGCCCACTAGGAACAGTGATGGGATGCACCAAGGAGCTATAGTAGTTCTGGCTGGCTCCTGGGAAGATTAGCTGACAGTTCTGACATCATTGTTCATTTTCTCTTATTTTTAGTGTGTGTGTGTGCGCGCGCGCATGCGTGTGTATGTGTGCAATACCGGAGGACATGAAAGATGACTGTGGAGCTGGAGCAGTACTGGGAACTGAACCTCGGTCCTCTGTGAGAGCAGTACCTCTTACACACTGGGTCATCTCTCCTTGCTACTCCTCTTAAAGACAAAGATATCAGCACTGGGGTTGCAAGTACGACAGAGCATGGGAGAAAGTGTACAGCACGGATGCCACATTCTGCATCATTTTCATGCTTGGGAAGGGCACAGGGCTGGTAAAGCCATGACCCTAAAGGCTTAAGCCATGTGCTGACATTTGGCTGGCTCCCTTGGCCCCTCCTTGCGGTCACTCCCAGCAGAGCTCCTCTGGTGGGCAACACTTCTCCTTCACAGGCTGTATGTTTGACATATATAGAAGCCCTGCCCTGTTGAAGGAGGCCTTTTGTTCGTCCCTGGCCACTTAGCCCCCAAAATAATCACACAGAAACTATATTAACTAATCACTGCTTGGCCTATTAGCTCTAGCTTCTTATTGCCTGACTCTTACATATCAATTTAACCCATTTGTTAAATTTTATTTATTTATTTTTATTATTAAAAATTTCCACCTCGTCCCCACCTACCATTTCCTTCCCCCTCCCTTAACTCCCCTCTCCCTCCCTTTCCAGTCCAAGGAGCAGAGTCAGGATTCCCTGCCCTGCGGAAGTCCAAGGTCCAAACCACTCCATCTGGGTTCAGGAAAGTGTGCATCTAAACAGACTAGGCTCCCCAAAAGCCAGTAGTCATGTGGTAGGATCAAAACCCAGTGCCATTGTTAATCCTGTATATTGCCACGAGGTCGTGGCCTACCAGCAAAGTTCCAGCATGTCTATCTCTGGTGCAACTCCATGGCAATCTCTGACTCTGCCCTTCTTCCTCCCAACATTCAGCCTAGCTTTCCCGGCCTACCTAAGTTCTGCCTTGTTATAGGTCCAAAGCAGTTTCTTTTATTCATTAATGGTAATCACAGCACACAGAGGGGGACTCCCACATCACTGCCCAACTGTTCTCTTTCTATTAATCCCACCTTGGGACGTTCCCATGAGAATAACTTTGAAATATGGTTTATAGAACCCAATGGATGCAATTTTATGCACAGTTTAAAAGAACTAACTAGCCACCGTGAATTCAAAGGTCTAGAATATTCCTCTAGTTTTGAAAGGCCCCCTAGTCCGTTCTTTCTGTCTCATTGCCATCATTGTGACTTCTGTATCTAAATGCTCTTTGGTGGTTTAAACTGAGGAGTAACCTCTAATTTTGATTATTTTATTTAATTTGGATTATGATTAAAAGGGATGCTAAGTGCCAGATTGCTGACTCACTTTTTCCAATGTACGCTGTCCTATAGCCGGGCTTCAGTATTCTTAGCATTAACACTGGGCATCCCCAACCCTCTCAAACACCCTGACTCGCCAGTTCCATTCTCCTGCAGATGGTGTTTGTTATTGTGTCATTCCTGAAACTTTCTGTGCTTCTTTTCTGTTTCCTCGCAGAACTGGGAAACTGAACCCAGGGTTCTGGCACATGCTATGCAAGTGTTCTATAAACTGAGCTGCAACCCCAGCCAGCTTGTCTCTTGGTTCTTATGACCTGGCATTTCTTAAAGGTCTGCTCTTGGTGACGAGTCATGGCTGGCTTCTTGCATGCCCAAGTTGCATTTCTCTAAGGCTTGCGTGGTTTTTTCAAAAGTGGTGTGTCATGGATGGTTACCCCCACAGAGTGGTGGGGTCTGACTGTTTCCATGGGTGTAGGGGTGGTTGCTGCATGTCCAGTTTTTTAACATCACTGGGCTCCTCTCTTGAAGATTACTTCTGCCCTAGGTCCATGGAGACAATGGTATGCTCTGAGTGGCAGTGTTCTGGTCCTAAGTATTCACAGACCTTGTAATAGAGTGTCTTCTGCATGTCACAAGAAGCACACATGGGGATGAAACGGTAGGGGGAATCCCCAAAACTAAAGTGTAATAGAAGAAATAATGATTGGGGCTTTTTGTTACTGCAGCCAAAGCTAACTAGTACATTTTCCTCTCCATGCTGGGTGTCTTAGTTAAGGTTATCACTGCTGTGATGAAATACTACAACCAAGAGCAGCTTAGGGCTTATTTGGGCTTACACTTCTATATTGAAAGATCTTACTGTTCATCACTGAAGGAAATCAGGAAGAGGAACTCAAACATGCCAGAACCTGGAGGCAGGAAGCTGATGCAGAAGCCATGGAGGAGTGCTGCTTACTGGCTTGCTCCTCATGGCTCTTTCAGCTTGCTTTCTTATAGAACCCAGGACCACCAGCCTAGGGATGACACAACCCATCATAGGCTGGGTCCTCCCCCATTGATCACCAATTGATAAAATGCCCCACAGCCAGATTTTATGAAAGCATTTGTCTCAACTGAGTTTCCCTCCTCACTGATGACTCCAGCTTGTGTCAAGTTGACATAAAACTAGCACAGCGGGTTTTGCCAGACTTTAGCATATCACACTTGGTTTTGTTTTTCCAAATTGCTAATAAAGTTGTGCTTTTTATGATAATGTGTATTTCTGTGTCTTGGAAAGGCTTGCCCATGTAGCTTTTGCTCCTGTGGTATGGTTTCTGTTTATCTTTCTAACTCTTAGAAGCTTTTTGTGGCATATAGGTACTGTTCTCTTTTACATATGTTTGCTAGATCTTTCCCTTGTTCTGTGGATGGCATCTTCATCCCCTTCATGTTATTTTGATAAGGGAAAAAAAATCTTAATTTTAATGCAGTTACATTTGTTAGATTTTTTTCCTCTGTGGTTTTGACTCTTTCTCTCTTTCTTTTTCTTGCTTTTTTGATATACAAGAAATCATTTTTTATTCTGAAACCATAATGAAGCTCTCCCTGTAGAATATGTGTCCTTTTGCTTTTCACTTGAGAGCCTAATCAATTTTTAAAAATTACAAAGGTTATGAAGCAAGTACCTAATTTATATTTTTTTCTAAGTATATGAAAAACTGTTTTACCTCTTGTGAATCAGCCCATCCTCTCCCTGCCGACTTTAATGCTGTTTTTATTGTTTATCAAACTGTCTCCATGTTTCAGACCACTGTTAGCTTTCCTGTTCTGTGCATGGATTTATGGGTGTCCTATGCCCCTAATAATCATGCTTCTCTGACATTTATTTATCTGGGGTGTGTGTGTGTTCCATGGTATACATGTGGAAGTCAGAGAAAAATTGTGGGAGTTGGCTCTCTCCTTCCACCATGTGGGTCCCAAGGATCAAGCTCATATTACTGGTTTTGTGGCAATGGCCTTTTACTCACTGAGCCACCTCAGTGGCCCTGATACCATTATGATACCAATGGTATCATAATGCCCAGAGTTTTATGATATGTCATTCGGCTCTCAGATGGGAGGCGTGTTCCTTGGTATACTCAAATTTTCTTGGTAATTCTTGAATCTTTTGTGCTTCATATAGAACTGGGACCTCAGTTTTCACAGGAGATTCTATAGGACCTCAGTTATGGGTTTATAGCTAAATTTAGAGTTTTATTATTGTCCATGCTATTGTCACTGACTCTTCTTAAACATGTTATGTATGTATACACATTAGCCTCAGTTTGACTCTTACACATGATACACACACACACACACACACACACACACACACAGTTTTGAATATGAATGGCTTCCACAGGCTCATATATTTGAATGCTTAGTCACCATGGAATGGACCTGTTTGAAAGGATTAGAAGGATACGGAGGGGTGGCTCTGTTAGAGGAAGTGTATCACTGGAAGTAAGCTTTGGGATTTCAAAAGCTCATGCCAGCTGCAGTCTCTCTTCTTTCCCTGATGATAATGGACTAAGCCTCTGGAACTGTAAGTAAGTCCCCAATTGAATGCTTTCTTTTATAAGAGTCTATGGCCATGGGGTCTCCTCACAGCAATAGAACAGTGACTAAGACAACATCATGTGCGTAAGCGTGACTTCTTTTTTACATTTTTGGCATTCTTTGGGAATTTCACATAATCCACCCTGATCACATCTATGTCTGCCCACCTACCCTTGTGACTGCCCCCATCAAAAAATAAACCAAGTTCATTTTGTGTTCTCCGAATACTCACTGGAACATGATCAAACTCTCAGTGGCTGGCCCCTTAAATAGAACCGAGCTGTTCTCCTCCCATACCCCCTGCAGAAGCAATCAACTGTGGAGAACTAACTTCAGCATCCTTATCACACTTTTTCAGAGTTCCCTTCAAAGACATCCTATTTAGGCTGTTAGTTTTTGGCAGTAGGGTTGGGGTAAGGGTAGGCATTGTAACAGAAGCCTTCCACGTCTCTCTCTCTTTCTCAACTGTGCACCGAGATCACTTCAAAAGTTGCCTCATTGCTCTTTGTCATCAATGGGAGCACACATCATGGACTTCCTCATGGTTTCTGGCAACAGCACAGACTATGAACATGGCCTCCAATGGCAATAGGTCCACAGACACAGACAAGGCCCTTGAGGCAGCCTGGACCATGGACATCAGCATAGTCACGGGTGGCAGGGAACACCACTCACATCAGTATGATCCCCAGAGGTAGCATAGCCCTTGCACAGACCACTGGCATCTGCATGACATTGTATCACAGACCATAGACCTTTGGTGTCAACATGGGCCATGGACATCAACACAGACCCTGGCCACAGTAGGCCCATCCAGTCATACATAGCCTTTGCTGGCAGTATGCATCCAGACATCACCATGGCCTTAGGTGGCAATGCAGGTACTAACATCGCCTGGTTCTCATCTCTGTTGAGTCTCCAGTTTTACCTCTCTCCACAGTGCCTATGTCTCTCCAGTTTTCTATCCTCTTTATGTCTCTAACACATATTTATTCATTACAATGATGCCCACTGCCCATGCTGCAAGACAGGGCAGCCTGCTAAATTTGACTCTTAAACCCATTACATATGTATATACACGTTTCTGTGTTTGACGTTTCTTTACGTCCTTTGATAATGCTCGGTAGTTTCTACAGTTGCAGTCTGGCCTTGAACTTTAATGCTTTCTACTCTTATTTCTTTCCATTGTTCAAGTGGTATTACTTTATTTCTTGAAAGTTTCAAACACAGCAGAGGTTTCTGAAATTATAAATGAACAGAATATGACTCCATTTAGGGAAATATTTTAGTTATTAACATGTTTTTATATACATTTGCTTCATCTAATTATTGTCTCTCTGTCTAATCTCTATCTATCTTATCTATCTATCCTATCTATCTATCTTCTATCTATCTATCTATCTTATCTCTCTCTTTATCCATCTTCTATCATCCATCTATCAGATATCTTCCTATCTATACACATACCTGCCTTCCCCCCACACAGGCCAACCGACTTGTCAGCCTATCTAAGCATATATGTGAATGACAACATCATGCTACTTTGGTTTCTTTCAACAAAGAACAGAAATACTACTTCTCATGAAGGAATACAATTATCATAGTCAAAATTTTTTCTTTTGATATAATATTGTCCCATATACAATTTGTGTTCAAATGTTGGCAGCTGACTGTTAATGATGTTAAATTTACCCATCTTCTTTGTCTGTCTTAGGATCCAACTAAAGATTACACATTTTACTCAACTGCTCTGTGACCTTTGACATTTTTTCCCATTGTGATTAGTTTTTAAGAGCCTGTGTAGCCTTTCCTGGTGCCTTGATTTGCATCTCTCCCTGTGCTTATGCATTCCATGACATGTTGGGTAGGTGTGTGCATTCCTCCTGCTCCTCGCGGTGGCAGGATGCACCTTTGTCCTGTTGCTGGGATGTTCGTTCAGCTCAATCATTCAGCTCAAATGGTTTTACTGAATTTCTTTGTGGAAAGGTAACATTTACCATTAAAAGCAATGAGGACTCTGTGGTGTGATTCTCAGGAGTCTCTGAATGTCCTGTCCCTGAGCTTTTCTGCCGGGTGGTTTTAGTGCCCATCACGCAGTCTCCGCTGTCCCGTGCTCAGCGAGACAGTGATTTTCATCTCAATCATCCTGTCCTCGCCTGACAGTGTTCCTCCATCTTGATGACCGACCTTTCCCACACTCAGGTAATTATGATCCCAGAATAGATTGATAGATTCTTCTTTTTAATTTAAAGACTCACCCTCTATCCTTCGTTATACATTATTATTCGAATTATTTCAGTTTCTTCAACAAGACCCCGTGCAGTGGCTTCAGACTGGGATCTGAGAAGTCATCTGTACTTTCCAACAAGGCTCTTGTCTGTGTGCTGTGTGTGCAGCCTTGCCTGCTACACAGCCTGGGACCTGGTGGCTTATTGAACCTTCAGTGAGCTCTAGCTTGGTGTCTGCAAGCTCTTTTGAGTTTCTGCACAGAGTCCTACTGTGTGTTCTAATGTGTGTTCTTTCTTCCCAGTCAACATCCATTTGTCCCTCTTGTGAATGAGCTGTCCACAACCTTCTGTATAAAGCTACCTCCATGTAGGTCAAGAAATGTGATTGTCTACCCTAACCCAATGGTGAAGTTTCCACATTAACTATGTTTATTCTGGATTATTAAATGGTATACTTTCTCCCATTAAATGAGACTTCCCCTTTTTAGTTGCTATTTTTTTTTAAAAAAATTCTGATGGGTTTTCAAGCTTACCAATCGTAAATCCCTTCTAATATGATAATGTGGTAACTTACAATAATGTTTTAAAGGTGAGAGCCCTATTTACATTAGGGGCAAGAGCCTTATTTGGTATCTTTCTGTAATTTCTGCATTTAGTTAGACATTTTTAGCCTTTTTGACTTTACACATACCTTGCCTTCCTTAGATTCTTTTTCTGGCCCTCCAAAATAATTTAATTTTAGTGGATTGTGCATGCTGTTCCTAAACTGTGGGAAAGCATGCTTCCCATGATCTGTTTTGCAGCTGTCAGGCAAAAGGAGGCGTTTAAAACAAATTACTTCCTACCTTGGCTGAGGCGCATCCATCAAACATCCAGGGCCTGGTGTAGATTGACAGCCCAACTATCCATGAAGATCCTAAGTCTAAGCCATGTCCAGAAATGGAGGCAGAAAATAAGTCATAGGACTAGGTCCTGTCCCCACAGGGTCACCTGGCCCACATGACATCCAGAAGCTGATCTGTTGGCTCTGTCTTGGTCAGGAGCTGCTCTCTGGGTACCCTTCCCCCCGTCCCCCGTCACACACAGGTTACTATTAACCTACTTGCTGCCAGCTCCTCTTTTCAGCTCTAGGGATGGAGAGGTGCTTATTGGACCTCTGTGAGGCAGAAGAGACATTCCTGGAGGGGGTTGCTGGCCGGCTGCTCTGTCTTTTTCCTACATATACCAACCAGAGCAGCACAGCTCATGTTCCTCCTAGAGAGGAGCTTCGGGCTGCTTGGGATTTTCATTTCAGGTTCTGTCAGCAGTGTCTTCCCTGCTCTCCCTCAGGCTATGTTACAGCTTTTCGTACTGTCAAAAAGGGTTATGCGGTGACTCCTCAGGTCACAGGCGGTCCCCAGCCACAGGTGTGTCATGCCTGGGTACCCGTGTGTGTTTTTACCTCTATGGATATGAGAGAGTATGTATATTTGTGAATATTGTCATCTGTGCACACAATACATGTGCAAGTATGAGCAGATCTCTGCACCAGTATGCATTGTGTGTTCACGTGTAAGTGCATGTGTGCAAATGTGAACATGGGTACTCGGGTGTGTGTAAGATTTCCCCATGTGCATGCGTGTGCATATGTGGGAGTGCATGTGAATGCAGTGTTAGGGAGTGTAGATATGTGGTGTAAATGGTCAGGAAGGAATGTGCCTGTAAGCGTGAAACCAGCCTGGCAGAAATATAAAGAAATACTTACGTCCATCAATCTGCCTTTCAGATGAATGAAGCAATGGACCCAAGATATGGGACTTTCCATAGGAATCTCTTGCTGGGAACCTGACACTAGCCAGAGGGGGAGCGTGTTTCCTAGAAAAGATTTCACGAGTTCTGACAACTCGTCAGAATATCCTGAAGGATTAGACTGAAGTCCAGACATCAAAGAGTCAGTGGTGGGTGGGACCACACCTTGATAGGGATTATTTAGGTGGTTATATTCTTGATTCTTTATTTAAACTTCAATCTCATCCCAGACCCCAAAGGTGGACTAGAGGCTGTTAATGGATCTCTTTGATCCTCTTTCCAATATGGCCATATTGAGTAAATACCCTCTTTTGCTTTTTACTATTAATTTGGCTGTTTTAATTGGTTTCTTGGAGATGAGTGGCCAAATGTGGCTTCTTGGGGTATAGGCTATGACCCAAAGTTCAATAACGAGTGTAGTGGAATGGAGAGAGGATGGGGGGTAGGATGAATGGGTGGGTGAGTGGGGGAATATGCAGTTCTGGGGTTGCCACAGGCTACACCCATTCCTCTCCCAGCTCTGCTTGCTCTCTCTGTCTGCAAGGTCCCAGAGCCCACCCCACCCCGTCCTTCTTTCTTCAGCTCCAACCGAACTGCTTTCTTGCTGCCTAGCCTGCTTTTTTGGTCGTCGAGCTGGGAGTTGAAGTCCTCTTCCTTCTTGTAAGCTGCAGATGAAATGTCTGGCTCTCCCCGCCGCCTTGCAGCCCAGACACAAGCATGCCTTCCTCTTTAAGCCCATCTGCTGTGAATTATGCATATGGACTGCAATGGACCCCTCAGGATGAGGGTTGTAACTTATTTATCTTATATTTCCACCAATGACTCTCTCCACCCTGCTACCTGACGGGATCTGACATAAAGAGGCCACTTGACAATTCTTTATTAGGGTGGCATATTAACTGTTTCTTCTTATCTGCACGCTTAGTGGAATTGTTCCATTTAGGGCTAAATGATGCAATCTTGTGGTGAGAAACTGGTCCTTTCTGCCTTTTGCCCTAGGCTAAAATAACCTGGCTTCTTTTATCCCTTGTCTTACGGTTTTGGCTCCTTGATCTGTCTTTCCACCCCCTTCCACCTTTGCTGCTTCCAAGGGGGTACCCTTGTGTCCTCTGACACCTCCTTCGACATTCACAAGCAGGTTCTTTGCACTTTACGTGTGAGTTTTAGAGGCTGTTGCAGGGCGTTTTCCCAGGCCCTGGTGCTGAGATGATTGTAGATGAAGTCTGGTGAGCATCACGCCTTCCTGGGAATTAGAGTGGGGTCTAGAGACGCGAATCCTGAACCTGTCATGCCTTGAGTTCCCCTGGGGGCTCGGGAAGTTTTCAAAACAACGTTAATTGCAATTCGTGGTAATCGCACACATAGTTAATGCTATGCCACGCTTCGACTCTGAGACGCGTGTTAGGTGTCAGAGTTCCCAGAAGACTTGGGTGTGGGGTGAACGAGAGAATGAAAAAAGGATTGAAGTCTCTTGGGATAGGAGAGCTTTGTGCCCATGAAAGTCAAATGCACCCACCTGCATTTGAAGCCTTGAAGCGCAGCCTGCCCTGTTCTCTGCAGCCGCCAAGGTCCCGGGGCAGTGGGGACAGTGGGACATTCCTAAGTGCAGGGCTCTCAGCTTCCTCTGATTCTGAACTCCCGACACTCACTGCAGATTGTTGCATTTGATTGAATTTAGCTCTTATTAGTATTTTTAATATGCCAGGTTCCTGGAAATATTGGTGACATGGCTCGTCTGACTTCTGACATGGTGGGAGCAGCTTCCTATCTCTCTGTTCACTTTCCAATTAGTTTGTGGAATCATTTTCCCCTCATCTTCTTACCAACACCCACCTCAGGTGCTGGGGGAAAATTGCCATAAACGTATGTCCTTTCTGTCCATTTTGTCCTTTGCCCCTCCACACACGGTGTCCGTCCAACCACCTAGGTTCTGGACAGTCACTCACTCCTGCTGCTGCTGGACAAAGAGTTGGTGGGGATTTAGAGGGCTGCCAGCCTGTCTGGTGTGAGTGGTCTATTTTGTATGCCTCTCTTCAGCTAGAAGTCACTGTTTGCTTGTGTACCTGAAGCCAACCCCTGGCCTCAGGAGTCTCTTTTTGTCCCTTTCTGCCTCTGCTACCCGATTCTTTCTGGCACAGTATGCTAGTGCCTTTCTGATCGCATGGCATCAAGTCTTTCCGTCACATCAGCACACCGCACTGCCACTGTGTTCTCCCGTGGTGATTTGTGTGTATTTGTACCAGATGTTAGAATCGTCATCTTAACCTTAAGAATCCTTCCAAGGTAAGCTGTCCATCTATGCTAGTGTCTGAATTAGGAAACTCTGGGCAGGGGACAGCATGGCGCTTTGGCTCGATCAGCAGGGCAGTGTTTGCAAGCCACGCTGTGTGGAAACCCGTTTAGAGAGAGGGTCAGGCCCAGGCCTTGTTTTGCACTGGTCACAATAGTTAGAGCTGGGATGGAACTCTGCAAATGCCATGTGTAGAGCAAGCGAGGAGGATCCTGCTGCCATCCTTGCCTGGTCAGCATGTGCTGTGCATGTGTTCGTGGAGCGTGGCATTGTTAGAGATCGTTGGTGCAGTGACTGCAGCTGTCAGCTCTGAAGGGAGCATACGACATCCATGAAGGACAGGGAGACAACATTTTCAACAAAAAGAGATTTCTATGTGGGCTCCTTGGATGATGGGAGTGGGAACTTGATGGCCTATGGTACTGGGAAGGCTAAGGAGCAAACTGGGCATAGCACTGTCTGTGGGTGGGCAGAGAAGTCACAGCTCCGAGACCTCTGGAACCCATTTTCTGATAAGGGAATTGTAGCTAAGAAATAAGATGGCCCAGAACTCTGGGCTCCTGGGCAAGTGTGTTTCTCAGGGACACTGTGTAAGAGGAAGGCATACCTAATTCTGTCCTAATGTGTGATCTTAATGCCGTTGGATATTATGCCAGACCAGTGTGGTGGCCTTCAGTTAAAGTCACTTACAGAACGCTGCTGCATCAGACTGTTCTCTTGTGTTTGGTTTGTAGAGGGATTGAAATTCAGGTGTATGCCTCAAATAACACTCACTGGGTAGAGCAGCACACATTGCTCTCTCATGTCTGCACTCTCAGGTTTTCCAGTGCACATGTGACCCACCTGTGTGCATACAGACATGCCATGTGCACATGTATTTATGCATTGGCTCCATGAAGAATGAAGCACACAATGAACTCTTCTTTATCTTACCAATGTAGAGCCTTAGATTTGAAGTGACTTGTCTTGCAATGTGAGCTGAGACAGCTATGCCTTTGGCAGACCTCTCTTTACTTTCTGTGCAAAGATGCATTTAAATATTTCATCCCATCCTGCCAGGCTCCACAAGGAGACAGAGGTCATTGCTGGGTTAGCTGTTAAGAGGCACAAATCAAGCTGCCCTCTTTTTGCTTCCTATGGAAAAGAGTCTCAGTGTGAGATGTCCAATAGTCAAGGGTCCTCAGCAGAAAGGCTTGAATTGAAGTAGGCAAGGAGCCTTCTGTCTCCTCTTTCTGAGCACTTATTCGGCATGATCAGGTGCACACAGGAAGGCCCCTCTCTCTACTCTTGGTCTAAGTAGGAATCCAGGTACTTCTGCTCCTAAGGATACAACTTACTATGATAATGATGTGTCTAAGTCTCCCATATATTTAGTGTCCTGCAAGGTCAGCAGCAGTAGAGTCTTATGCCACTAGGCTGTGGTATCTCTTTTCAGAAGGGTCACAGAGAGGAGTTAGACAAAATAAAGAAATTCTATCTTTAACTGTTAAGGTAACATGGTACAGGTAATTTATCCAGCTGTTAAGAAAAATGAAGTCATGACATTTTGTAATAAAATAGGCAATGTATGTGCATGTGTACATGTGTACATGTTTGTGGATATGCAAGTGTGTGTGTGCATGTGCACATGGGTGTACCTGGAGGCTGTTTGTTCATTCCCAGCTGCTCAGAACCAAACAATCACACAGAAATCTGTATTAATTGCAGTACTGTTTGACCAATAGCTTAAGCATATTTCTGGCTAACTCGCATATCTTAAATCAACCCATTTCTATTAATCTGTGTATAGTAGGGAGCTTCGGGCTATGTTTCTGCCCGGCTCCCAGCCGCCTGGCTAGCGTATACCCCAAAATAACAACACACAAACTGTATTCATTTAAACACTGCCTGGCCCATTAGTTTCAGCCTCTTACTCACATCTTGACTAACCCATATCTAATAATCTGTGTAACACCACAAGTGGTGTCTTACTGGGAAAGATTCAGCATGTCTGACCTGGTGGCTGGCTTCATGGCGACTGTCTCAGAGAGGAGAGGCATGGCAATTGCCTGAGGCATCTGCCTCACTTCCCTTTTTCCCAGCATTCTGTTCTGTCTACTCCACCCACCTAAGGGCTGGCCTATCAAATGGGCCAAGGCAGTTTCTTTATTAACCAATGAGAGTCCTCCATCATTTCCCCTTTTTCTGTTTAAGCAAAAAGGAAGGCTTTAACTTTAACATAGTAAAATTACATATAACAAAATAGTTATCAAGTAAGAATTATAGCTACAATATTTATATCTACTTTATTTTTTATCATAACTAAGGAAAACTATAACTATCTATCTATTCCTCAACTCCATCAAAGACTCCAGCAGGATATAATATTACCTAAGTAAATGAGAAGTAAGCAACTTACAAAACTCTAGAAATGACAGAGACATCTCACTGCCTAGACAGTCACCCATAGTTCTTTTGTACTTTTGGGGCATCCATCTTCAGCCTTCAGGCCCACAGTATCCAGCAGACATTTCCATGAAGCAGGAAATTTCAAAGGCAGTTCAGTCAGCATCTGCTGTGTCCTGCAGAATGTCTTGCAGACTCTTTCATGAATCAGGAACCCCGAAAGACCATCTCAGCTTTAGGCAAGTTCAGCAGTCCTTTCTCTGAGGGTTCTCTGTGTCCAGTTTATGCAATAGTCCAGGCAAGAGCAGTTTCTTGCCCAAATGGCTATCAAACTCCATAAGGAGCCTCTTTGATGCCCATCTTCCTCTTGAAGTAGATTGATGCTGCCAGGAGCAGACGTGTCTCATTGTCATGAAGAGCCCTAAGTTATTAAACATTAAATGTCATATTCTGTAGTCTTTGAAAGATATTAGGAATGCCTATCTAACTGAAATATATCTCTATATATCTAGAAAGTCTAACTAACATGACTACAAGCTTGACTATTATCGATGATTATCCATTAACAACCTATATTTCCTAATTATATATTATATTTTTAAGTGAACTACACAATCACAATACCTTAATCAAGATCAGAAATACATATACATATAACAAAATTGACCTTAAATTTAAATCACTAAAGCAAAATCCATATCAATGCAAATTATTCATATCTATATCATATCCCCCTTTAAATGTAAAAGAACATTTATAAGCAATATTTGGGAATATGGACACAGTTATTTCTCTCAAACTGCTTCCTGCTGAATGGGGACGCTGTTAATCAGATCTTTCATGGTGTAACCTGTGTGCCAGGTTCATCTCAATCATCAGTTGGGTGAAGCAATTTTCTGAAGGTGTTCACAGCAACCTTTCAGGAGGGTGTGGTCTATCATACCATATTGGGATAGAAGCAATCCACAGGGTCTCATTTTCTGTAAAAACAAAAGAAGAATCTCTTTTCCAAAGTATCATATCCTTAGATCCAAATTCTGAAGTCAAGGTATTTTCAAAATATCTATCTTGGATTAGTTCAGCAGCATTTGTAAACAAATATCTTTTAGCAGCTGTTGCTCCTTCCTCAGCATTCAAACAATTCAAAGAGAGCATAATAGCAATAGCATACAGTATCAAGGTTCTCTGTGTATTTTCCATCTTTGTGCAGCTTTTAGCCTCTATTTCTTTTATTTTTACTTTTACTTTTTGATACAGGTTCTCTGTATATCTTTGTCCTGGAATAACTCTGTAGACCAGACTGTCCTTGAACTCAGAGATCCTCCTGTCTCTGCCTCCCAGGCATTGGGATTAAAGGTGTGTGCTACCACACCTTCAAGTCACAGAGGTCAATCTACCTCTACCTCCCAAGTGTTGGGGATTAAAGGTGTGCACTACCACACCCAACTACTTCCTTTTTTTCTTTTTTACTTTTAAGAACTTTAAATTAGCCCGCATATATTTTTAACACATAGTAAACCATTTAGAGGTTTTCTCTTCATCTTGAATCTATCTTTACTGTATATCTCTCTCTTTTTCTAATCACATGAGTCTTTAATTTACCAAGCAATATTGGTAGGACTAAAGCTATGGCTTTGGCAGCTGGATACAGCCCATTCCTTAGCTTTCTGCAATTCCAGCCTTGTGGCTGAGATACCAGCCAGAGCCCTGTTCATTGCCACAACTCTACAGTGTTTCAAGGTCCCTGCCAGCAAGCAAGCTGCAGCATTCTGCTCACAGACCACACTCATTCGGACTGCCTGCCTGAAAGAGTCAGAGTTTGCCCTGGCAGGACGGGCCAGAAAGCCAGCATTTTAAAACAGTGCAGTTTTTTTCCTGCTATTGCTGAAAATCGAAAAGCACACGTTCAGCTTTTCATCAACACCATTTAAGTGTTTTGTGGCAGGACTTCTTTAGCTGCAGGGTTTTGCAGCTAAAGCTGAGTCAGGAAGCCTCTCTTAGATGAGAGTACTTGCTTGCCTTTAGCAAGCAGAGCAGATCCGAGAAATTGTTGCTACCAAGAAAACATGCTTTACTCTATTCTTTCCCAAGCTTTCTCAAGCTTTCTGTGGATTCAGTTATCCACGTCTGGGTGCCATTCTGTAGTATTTATCACTACATCTATGTATCACCACATGGCTGTGGCTTACTGGTAAAGTTTCAGTGGGCTCTGGTGGAAGCATTTGTCTCCTGTGGTGGCTATGTGGCTTTTCTCTGACTCTACTTATTCTCTCTCTCAGTCTCTCTCTCTCTCTCTCTCTCTCTCTCTCTCTCTCTCTCTCTCTCTCTCAGCCTGAGCCTGACTTTACTCTCTTAAGCCATTGGCTGAAAACAGGTTCTTTAATAACCAATGGCAATAAAACATATTTACAGCATACATCACCTCCCACATCACGTCCACTTTTCTGTTTAAATAAAAAGGAAGGTTTTAACTTTAATATAGCAAGGTTACATGTAACAAAACAGGTATCAAACAAGAATTACAGTTACAAAACTTAGATCTACTTTATCTTTTATCATAACTAAGAAAAGCTATAATTATATCTATTCTTCAATTTCATCAAAGACCCTAGAAGAATATAATATTACTTAAGTTAATAGAAAGTGTATTGTAAGCAACTTCCAAAGCTCTAGAATTGACAGAGATGTCTTGTTGCCTGGACACTCACTCGAAGTTTTTCTGTAACACTGGGGCATCCGATCTTCAGCCCACAGGCCCATAGTATCTGACAGAATTTTCCAAGAAGCAGGAAATTTCAAAGATAGTTTCACCTATATTGAAAGTTTTTCAGTCACTTTCTTCTGTGTCCTGCAGAATGTCTGGCAGACTTTTTCATAAAGCAGAAATCCCAAAGGACTGTCTCACCTTCTTTAAGCAAGTTCAGCAGTCATTATTTCTGTGGGTCCTGCAAGTCCAGTCAAACAGTTCAGCCAAGAGCAGTTTCTTGCTGAAATGGCTAACAAACTTCATGAGGAGCTTCTTTAATGTTCATCATACTTTTGAAGTAGATTGGTGTTGCCAGGAGCAGATGTGTCTCACTGTCATGAAAAGTCCTAATTTCTTAAAATATTTTAAATGTCATTCCATAGTTCTTCAAAAGGTTTGAAGATAATCTTACTGAAATATATTTCTATATATCTAGAAAACCTAACTAACATGACTACAAGCTTGACTATTATAGATGAATATCTATTAACCTATATTTCTTAATTATACATTACATTTTTAAATGAGCTGCACAAACACAATACCTTAATTAAGAGCAGAAATATACACATAACAAAATTGACCTTAAATTTGTATCAATATACCAAGATCCATACCAACACAAAGTATCCATCTCTATAGCATATCCCCCTTTAAATGTAAACAAACTTTTATAAACAATCATTTAGGGAATTTGAGCATAGTTTCCTCCAAACTGCTTCTTGTTGTTTATTGGGCAAAGTAATTTTTGGGGGTGTTTACGGCGACCTTTTAGAGCATCTTCGTCCATAAAACCACATTAGTCTGGAAGGATTCCACAGGTTCTCATCCTCTATGGAAACAAAAGAAGTCCCTCTTTTACAAAGCAATAAATCCTTAGACTCAAATTTTGAAGTCAAGATACCTTTAAAATCTGTATGTTGGCTTAGCATAGCAGCCCATACAATGAAATGTCTCTCTTCACAGTCAAAAAAATTAAAGAAAACACAATAATATACATAATCCAGACTCTCTGTGTGTTTCCTATCTTTACATGACTTATTTTTCTTTACACATTTTAATCTTTTATATTATGACTGTCTATACTCTTTTTCCTCTCTCTCTCTCAAGCCTATATACATTTATCCAACACTGTGACCCATTTAGAGGTCTTTTCTTTATCTGAATTTGTCTTTATTGTGTATCTGTAATTATTTTCTGAACAAGAGTGCTTTTTTTATATGCTAAGCAGGTGTGACTAGGACCAACTCCACACTCCTGCCTGTTGGCTCCTCCTAGTCCAACATGGTGGAAGCATGCTTGCTGTCTCTGAGAGTCATGCACATTGCTCCATTTTCAGGCACACAGCCGGTCTATGTTGCTATTAAGCAAGTTGTAGTACTTTGTTCACAAACCTCATTTAAATGCTCCATAGTTGGACCTTCCCAAAGAGTCAGAACCATTTGTGCTGGTGAACCAGGAAGCTGCCATTTTTAAAGAAGCTGGTAGTTTTTACTGCTAAAGCTGAGTCAAGAAACCTCTTAAAGGAGCCACATCTCTGCTTTCCACCAGTAAATAGAGCAAGAAGCTGCATTAAACTCTGTTTTTTTTTTTTTTTTTTTTTTTTTTTTTTTTTTTTTTTGTATCTAGAATTCTTTCCTAAACTCTCTCCGGTTTTAAGTGGGTTTAGCTGGCCATGTTGGCATCAATTTGTTGGGGGAGACGCCTCGTTCATTCCTAGCTGCTTAGAACCAAAATAATCACACAGAAGTCATATTAATTTTTATACTGCTTGGCCAATAGCTTAAGCGTATTTCTGGCTAACACTTACATCTTAAATTAATCCATTTCTATTAATCTGTGTATCACCATGTGGCTGTGGCTTACTGGTAAGGTTTTGGTGGGCTCTGGCGGAGGCATCTATCTCTGGCAGTGGCTGCATGGCTTCTCTCTGATATGTGTGTGTTTATGTGTATGTTCATATAGGCATATGTGCATGATGTGTTGTACCTGTGCATGACTGTTCATGTGGGTATATGTGTGTATGCATATATATGTGTGTATTCATGCATATGTGCATGCATGTTCATAAGTTCATGTGTGTGTTCCAAATGAGTGCAGGTGTTTGTCTATATGTTTGAAACTAGAAATGTCTTTATGGCAAGGGAAAAAGAAATCTTAGGTGACGGAAGAGAAGCTAATAGGCTGTCTGCAGCAACTTAGAAGAGCACTGTCTGCCAACAGGTCATCCAAAGTGAGCAACACACACACACAGACACACACACACACACACTTACTGAAGGACATACTTTGGCAAGAAGAGGAAGCAAGCTTGGGTGGGACAAAATGTCAAAAGAGAAGCAATGATGATATTTGTAAAACGTAAATCATCTTGGTATAAAAATGTATTTTTTAAATAATTTTAAAACCTGGTGGGTTAAAAGTTCTAGAGAATAACAATGTGGATTTGGCTGAGGGAGTTGTCAAGAAAACAGTGCTCAAGTTTCTACTGGGAAGGGAGTATTATGGAAATTGACTGGCTTTGTTCTTTGTTAGCAAACTACAAAAGGTGTGAGAAAATGTCACTAAAAGAATTGAATGGAAAATAAGACTCTTAAGTACATAGAGGGGAAGAATTGAAAAGACAACAGTTAACAAGAGGCAGGAAAGGAAAAATAAAATAGAATTGCTAAATAGAGAAAAAAATGTCAAAATACAAGGACAAAAATATAAGTAACCACAACCGATGAAGATGGATTAATCCACTTCTTGAAAGACACAGGGGTGGCTACTGAGACAATACTGCTATGTGCAGTTTATGAGACACTCAGAACAGTTCACACAAAGGCTGAAGATAAAATTATGGGAGAGTTTATGAGACATTCAGAACAGTTCACACCGAAGGCTGAAGACAAAATCATGGAAGGGTGTATGCCAGGAAGGTATAAATTAATTCAGATTAATGGAGCTATTTTAACTAGGATGAAGGAGACTTCTACAGATAAACATATCATAATGAGAAAAAACTATGGGTAAGGGGGACTATCCTGGTTAGTTTTATGTCACCATGACACAGGCTAGAAGTCATCAGAGAGGGAAAAGCCTCAACTGAGAAAATGCCTTTATAAGATCCAGCTTATAAATTAATTTCTTAATTAGCAATTGATGCGAAGGGCCCAGCCCATTGTGAGTGGTGCCATCCCTGGGCTGGTGGGCCTGGTTTCTAGAAGAAAGCAGGCTGAGCAAACCATGGAGCAAGGCAGCAAGCAGCACCCTCCATGGCCTCTGCATCAGCTCCTGCCTCCAGGCTCCTGCCTGTTTGAGCTCCTGGTTTGATGATGGACAGTGCTGTGGAAGTGTAAGTCAAATAAACTCTCTCCTCCTGAGTGCATTTTGGTTATGTGTTTTACCACAGCAATAGTGATCTTAATGAAGACAGGGACAGTAAGATAAAATCTCTCAGTAACTATAACGATGACATCACATCATTTCCGTCATCTTGTAAAACTTATTACAGAGCTGAAAAGAATTACAAGTAGAAATGAACTTGTAATACACACAATAATTTATATAGAAAGTTCCTTAGAAGGTGGGACTGGGAAAGTGGGGACCATTTGGGTGTCCTTGTTCCTCTTGCGTATGTGGCTCCATGGAATGAATCTCTTGTTTTTCTGCTTTGAAAAAAGATATCTTTGCTGACAGTGTTACAGGATTACGTCTGCAAAACTATGTTTGCCACTCCAGTCATACCTCTGAAAATCAGACTTGCATTTGTCCCAGACTGATAGCACTCAGGATGTGATGACATCTGTCACATGAAGGTCACACAGAGCATCAATAGTTGTAAGTGGTCACTTTATGCTAGTGAATTTAGCTGTTTTCACTTCTCAGTGTGTCTTGATTTGATTATTGCCTTTCCACTGTTCATGGTTGATCGCTAGCATAAACACAGCCACACACGTATATCTATCTATATTCGTACCTACAGTACAAAATGCAATTTGTATGGTGACAGCTGTACACTATTTATATTTTCAATATAAATCAAGCAATGAGACAAACATAGCCAGGAGTCCAACACCAGAGCTAAGGGTAGCTCGGCACCTAAAATCCTACATATAAAAGTGAGCATTTGGATTGGGGAGAGGGCTCGGTCAGTCAAGTGTTTCTTTTACGGCATGAGGACCCAAATTTAGTGCCCCAGAACCCATTTAAAAAGGAGGGCCTGTGATGTGTGCCTATACTCCCAGCACTGGGGAGGATAGAGACAGGACATATCTCAGTGAGTCAAGGCACTTGCTTCATAGAGAGAACGCTGGAGTTGGATCCCTGAGACCCAAGTGGAAGAAAGAGATAAATGACTCCCATAAGTTGTTCTTTGACACACACATGTGTGCCATGGCACATGCATGCTCTTTCCCTGTCATACATGACACATATAAACAATAAATGTAAAAATAAAGTAAGGTGGGGAACAGTTTAGAAACACACCTATTTTCTCTCTGGCCTCTGCACACGCTTGCATATATGCACGAACACATGGTAAAACACAAAAAAACTGAATAATAATTAAACCAGCTCTTATATTTAAAAAATTAGACATTAAGTGACCCAATAATCTCAAATAAAGTGTAAGAGACAAAATAAATACAAAACTAAAGCTAATAAGAGCAAAGTAAAAGATTAACAGGGAAGGCTTAGAAGTCATTTCTTCCAAAAATTGAAATGAAATCATGCCGCTAAGAAAGGGAAAATAACACAAATCAACACAGAAGTCCAGAAGTCTTCCCTGTGCAAAACTGCAAGTCGACGGATATTCCAAAGGTAGCTGGGTGATGACGGCTTCTTTGGTTGGCTCGGTACCCATGTCAGGCACCATGGACTGGCCAACAGTTACCATCTCCAAGAACTTATTAGCCACACAGATTGTGGGGGATGCAGCCTTGATCTCTCTGTCTAAGCCAAGAGCATTTGCGGACTGTCACGGTGGCAATCAGAAGGTTTAGTTAGAACAAGTGTACAGAGGTTCTGGGGAGTAGTCCCCAGATACAGTCATTGTGATTCTAGGGCCATGGTCCCTGATTTCTCATCAGGATTGTGAGTTAATACAATGTAAGATTTCCTATTTGCATGGGCGCTGGCTCCGAATCAGTGAGCTAGGTAAGCATACTGAGATGTTAGGCTTGAGGGTGAGAGAAAAGCCTGAACCAGAAGCTCGTCAGCTTCTCCACATCTCCACACAGCCTGGCAGGCCTCTAATCCATCCTCGTGAATGCCAGTCCCGAGAGGAAACTAGCACATGAATATTTTAAGAATTTTGGTCTACTATTGATTTGTGGCCTGTCAGTATCCAACTGGTTAATTAAATTTGATGAGCAAACAAAGAATTGGGACCAAACCTAGTCTTTGGGCAGGCAGCTATGGTGGACGTGAGAGGTACCTGAGAAAGACCTTCACTTATGGGCAGATGGGAGGGAAGCAGGGAGGAGGTTCCAGAAAGGTCTCAATTGTATGTGAGGTCTAGGCCACTTCTGTGGTCCTGAAAGAAGACGTTGGTGTTGAATGATCAAATATCCATCCATAGAAAGATCTGAATTAGGAAAGAGCTGGCCACACACAAACAAAAGGTTAATCATAATTGACAACTGTTTTCCAGGTAGAGTTAAGCTTTCTATTTTTTCAGAAATGTTTGTTCTCTCCTTTTTGTTTGCTTTCTACAGGGCTCCCCTTACCATACCCCCTGCCAAAGCTCAGGGCTGTGAAACCAATGGGGGAACATTGTTCTAATCCTTTGGTCTCTGTTGAGTCAGAACTCCAAAGGAAGTGCACACCTTCCTTCAGCAGTCTGGTGTGCGTGCATTTTTTTTTGCTTCTCTCTGATCTATACTGTTTATGCCTTCGTTTCTTTGTAGACTATTTTAAGTTTAGAAATATCAATTTGACTGAAAGTTTCAGTGTTCTGTAGCCTGCCTCTTCCCTTCTTTCTAACCTGGGCTGGCTTTCATGACATCGGTTCTCAGAGCCACATACGCACTTCACTTTGAGCCCCGACACCTCCCAAAAGGGAAGTGTTCCTTCTGATAAAACAGCACCCCCCACACACACCCGTAAGGACACAAATGTGTGCAATAACAGCTTTGTGTGCAGACAGAGGCATGATGTACAAACGTGGCCTCTGAAGGTGACAGGAAAGGACACTGTGGGCATTTCTCTACATAGCTGAAAAAATCCAGTCCTGGAAAATAAGTTCCCGATTGGGAAGACGATTTCTAAAGAAAAGAATTCTGGCTGGCCCTGTGTACGTATCTTTTAAGTGTACACGGAACCGTGGAGGGTGGAAGGTTACTTCCTGGATAGGTCTTGCCACATGGTGAAGTTGACAGTGTGAACATTTCTGTGGTTGAAAGGCATTGCAGGACAATCTTGTGAAACTGGAAGGAGCAGCATGTACGCATGGCTCCCCTTTAGCTTCCTGCTGGCCACCGACTCCTCGTCTTCAGGAGCTGAGAGACACCAGTTGCCAATCAAGAAAGTGAGGGTCTGTCATTCAGCTCAGCCTTCTGGGGTCCTAAGTGGTGGAGAGCCTTACCCCAGCGACTAATTCAGAGTACTAACTGCAGTAAGATACCTGTTGATTTAAGCTACCAAGCTTGTGGTATTGGTTGGACAGCCCACACAAGCATATCCAGTTGTCCAGAATCTTAATTGAAGATTAAGAAGACTATTTCTGTTTGTGTTTAGCTTTACCTTTGTCTTGCCCATACCGTACTATGTACTTGCCTGGAATCCTCAGATGTTTGGGGGGCAGTACCCTAATAACACCGCACAGCTGTTTGGGCAGCATCCACGCTGTATTAGGTATTGCAGGTAATGCAGGGATGATCTAGGGAACACGTCTGATTTTCAGCAAACATTGTGCCATGTTCTAGGTCACTTGAGAGCCTCAGGTTCTAGTGTCAGAGTGGAGTCTAGAAGCTGTACTCGGAAGACAAAGAGCAGCTTGTGAAGATATCCTCTTTAGCAGAGACCTTTTCAATGTCTCAGTCATTGTTGATTGATTGGCGTAGCTTCTTTCCCTGTTGCTATAACCAAACACTAGCAAAAGCAACTTCAGGGAGAAAGGGCTTGTTCTGGTTCCTCATGGCAAGCAAGGCAAAGCAGCAGGAGTTTGGCATGGTTGGTCACGTGACACCCACAACCAGGAAACAGAAAAGGATGGATGCATGCTTCTGCTCCGTTCCCTTTTTTCCAGTTACATAGTCCAGGGTCCCAGTCAGGGAATGATGCCACCTGCAGTGGGCAAGTGTTTCCAGTCCAATTAACACAGCCAAAATAATCCCCCACAGGTATACCGAGAGGCTCGCCTCCCAGGGGATTCTGTCAGGTTAATTAAGATTAGTCATCATAGTCATGCCCTACAGTCGCTGGAAGGAGCCTTGTGCTCTGTACACCTGGGTCACCTGCCTGTCTGGCATTTCTAACACTCACAGGAATGGTGAAGAAGGGACACCCTTGAGCAAGTCAGGCTTGGCATGGTATAGCAGGTTGCCATGTTATGATAGGGAGATCAAGCTCTTAGTGTTTGGACCTAAGTGCTCCCTGCCACCCGTGGAAGCAGGGGTGCTTGCCCCAGCCTGTCCACAGAAGAGGCAACTGATTGCATTTAGAAGGTACTGACCAGTGCCGTTTGCCTACTGATATAGAGGGATGGGCATCCCATCCCAGTACAATGAGAGTGCCTGAGAGGCCTCACGAGGTGTCAGAAGAGCAGAGTAGAAGACCTGGAGACGACTCTGGCTGCTCGCCATGAGGGGGGATACCTCCAAACCTATATAGCTTTCTGCTATGAGGAGGTCTCTGGTTCACACCCAGGGGGTGTGGAGTAATGGATACTGCCCCTTGAAGGGAAAATGGGTGTACCGCCACGATTAAACCTGTCAATGTGACAGGGGCCAGAAATACCTAGGAGGCAACCCTCTGGCAAAACTCCTTGAGGGAGTTTCTAGATTGTTTTAACTGACGAGGGGAAACCCATCTTGGAGCAGGATACACCATTCCATGAGCTTGGGTTTTGGACTAAGAAAAGAGGGTAAGGCAGCTGGATGTTTAGCATTCATGTCTCTGTTTCCCTGCCTGCCTCATCCTCTTGCTGCCACGCCTTCTCCGCCACAATAGCCTACATGTACCCTCAATCCATGAACTCAAGAAACCTTTCCTTCTGTGAGTTGCTTTTATTGTGTATTTTGTGAGGAAAACAAGAAAATTAACAAATCTGGCCTACATCCTGGCATTTGTTCCATTCAGTTCTTAATAGTTTTGCCCTCTCTGTCAAGGTCAGAGATGGCTGTGGTTTCAAAGGAGAGACTGCTTGGAATCGAGGCAAAGATTGACTGTCAGCGTTTCTACGACAGAACAGACAAGCTCTTGAAAAGGAGCAGAAACCGAACGCTCAGATGCAACATGAAAGGGGACGTGCACTACCTGTGGTAGCATCCTAAAGGGAATGGCTGTGGTGACAAGCCAGGTGTGTGGATGGGAGTGTGGGCTGAGACTCGATCTAGTCGGGTATATAAGTTTCTAAATCTGTACCCAGCTCAGGCCCCAGAACATCTCTGGAAGATTCCTAGCTGTCATCCACAGAAATGTTGGTAACTTCTGGCTGACAGGAGCCATTAGGTACGCTGCCTTGATCCATCCTCTCTTTTAGGTGGCCTTTGTCTCTATCGATTCCTGCCTTCAAAGTAGGATCTGTCAAACTGACTTTAAATTTCCTAGGTACTTTTCTTTCGACTCCAAATGCATTTTAAGATGTTATGCCGGATTCTAACTTTATGTATTTCAGATTTGCGCCCTCGACTGAGATTTGCAGATATGTGCACACTAATAAGTATGTTTACTGGTGTCTTTGGGCAGAGATCTTCTTCCATGTTTGTGAGACCTGAGGCAGCACAGACTTAGTGGCGACGACAGTTAAAGAGGAAAGTGATTCAGCTGGGCGTTTGCTATGGTCATGTCGGCCAGGTATACGCCCTCCTCATTCCCACACTGCCTGTTCTCATCTGTGATTTTTCTGTATGGTTGGGTTCCCCTTCCCCTTTCTCTGTGGGGTGTGTGCATGAGGGCACTGATGTCCAGGGGTACCCGTACATGTGAAGACATCAGGTGACCTTAGGTGTCTTCCTCTCTCGCTATCTATTGAGGCAGCGTGTCTTACTGACCTGGAGCCCAGCAATTTTGGCTAATCTACATAGCACCTCACCCAGGTGATCCCTTGTGGCTGCTTCCTGAGTGCTGGGACTACAGGTGGCTGCCAAGCTTGCCTGACTTTTCAGTATGTCCTAGGGATGTGACCTCCTGTCCTCACACCAGTCTGGCAAGACCTTATCCAGCGAGCCATCTTCTCAGCTCCTAGATTCTATTACTAAGACCTAAGATGAAACAAAACACCTTATAGACACATTTAAGGATAAATAAAGAGAAAAATTACTACTCAATTAGAAAAAGACACTTTATATCAAATGTTTTGAATTTTTACCAGTCATGTACTTTATTATAGGTAGCCCATTTAAAATTTGGGCAAAATTGCCATTTAATACAATTAAAACAAAAGTACTGGTTTTGGCTCATTCTGTTTTATTTCCTTGTAAATATACTTGTACTGGGAAGGGTGGAGAACAATTTTTAGCTAATTATTGTAGGTAGTAGTGTTTTGAATTGTTTATACAATTCTATATTTTCTCTCTTATGATGAGCTTTTATACAGTGAGAATTTCTGTTTGGGGTTTTCGTGGGAGGCAGCATCCATACCCCTAATTCGAGTTCTCACATCCATTTAACGCTAGAAGTGCTTGGGCTCTGAAGGGGACATCGGCTGAGAGACGTTCAGGAATGGTAGTGAGACAGCTCAGACCATTGAGTTGTGACTGATGCAGATGACCCGAGGAGGGCCAGCTGCCTGCAGCTCCTCTCAGAGTCTGGCCATGCTGCCTGGCTGGCTGTGGCTGGTCAAGTGGAGCGTGGATGTCTGTCGGTGAGAACTAGTATTCAGTTGCCTTTTCCTTTGTGTGTGGGGGGGAATGCTTGAGAATGTTCTGGGCTTGTGATAGCATTCTCAAACCTCCCTCTCAGTATATCGAAGGAAGCGATTGTTAGAGAAATCCGCTAGGAATCAAGGTCCTCTGTGGCTCTTTTCTCCAACCCCACACTTGGCATCCTGACAGAAAACGGCTGCCACTAATTGCCTGCTGTGGCTTTTGTTAGGCCACGTCGTGTCCCTAGGAAGGATCCAGGTCTCTGCTCGTCCTTAGCTCCAGCCTGCACTTGGTGCCCTCACCAAACTACAAATGATGTCCACAGAGGAGACATGGCCTGGAGTGAGCTTATTGATTTGGCAACGTGAGATGAGATAAGGAGGTAGTTTTAGAAATCGGACGGATGCTGAACTATATGTAGTAATTTGAATGTTTGGCTATTGGAGAAACAAAGAGAGCCAGAGAAGGGGGACTGCAGAGGAAACTGAGCTTGTCTGGGTGGCTGGGAAAGAAATAGCCACAGGGAGCACCCTCAAAGTGGGCAGAGCACAACCAAGTAAGCAGCGGAAGGGACTCATCTATGTTGACTGTGATTTGTGTGTGGTCCTGTGCACGCTGCAGAGAGCAAACTGTGAAGTCACCCTCCTCCAGGGAACAGGCTGGACATAGTGGCAGAAAGCGTGACTGGACTAGACGTCTGAAGAACGCTCTCTGTGTCTCTGGCATGGCTCAGTAAGGCATTCCCCAGCCCCGTACCTTGACTCGAGTTGAGAGTGCAGTTTGTCTGTCTCAGGAAGCTGTATTAAAGTGGGAGGTTTGAGATCCCACCCCAGACTGGTTACAAACCTTAGATGCGCTTGCTGTTTGTGTCTTCTGAACGTGGCTGCCTTCAACAGGAGTGAGAAAAGGATTTGTCCCTCGCAGGATTGTTGTGGAAATGGAAGAAGTAGAGAGAAAATCATTGTAAACTGGATAGATAAGGAAATGCGAAGTTGCCACGCATCACTCTGATGGTGGTTCCAGCCCCAAGAGCATGGTTACAAAAGCTTTTCAAACACTCATCCTTTGAAATTTAACATTTAGTTAAAATAGTACATATGCATCGTTTGGAAAGTAAAATTTAGCTTCAGTACATTTCTTATCTGAAATGCTCAAACTAGAAGTGTTTGTGATTCTAAAACAATTTTGAAGTGTTTATATATACATAAGGAATTATCTTGGGTGTGGAGCTTTCTTGTCCTCTCCAATGTATCTCCTTCCTTGTGTTGTCGTTTCTACCATATTAGAAGCAATCTTAAAACTGGTGTCCCAAGCCTCTGTTTACCCACCCACCTGTCCACCTTTCCAGCCTTCCACACAGCCTTCCTTTGTTCCTCTCTCCCTTCCTTTATTCATCTCGCCATGATTAATGTTCCAGGGAAGCTTGGCTAGACCATAGGATAGAGACCCAGGTCATCTGGATCAGCTTTATTCTTGGTCAGAACAGCGATGTGTTTCTGGGTGAGGTTAGTACTTAGATCTATAACTAACAAAAGCTGAACACTCTGTCTAAAGCAGAAGGTGCTCCCCAATCCATCGAAAGCCTGATAGAACAAAATGGTGGATGGAGAAGAATTGACTGACTCTCTGCTGGAGTGAGACGTTGATCATCCCCCACCCTTGGAAGGTCTGGTCAGCAGGCTTTCAGACCTGTTTATGCCATTGACTAAACTGTCTCTGGCTTTTCCTACAAGAGACATGAGACTCAATCTCCACCATCACTTGAGCTGATATTTTATAGCTAATCATATCCATTATGTTGATCATTGATTCAATCTATCTGTCTACCCACCTTTTTTATATGTGGGAACTTCTGTGTGTGGCACTCTGAGGCAGGTGCCACATTGGGTGAGATTCATCCAGTCTGTGGGCTAGTAGCCTCATTAAGTGCTTTCCACTATCACCAGCTGGAGATTGTTGCCCTTTGAGCAATGTTTATTTTCTCCAGCAGGAAATCATATCATCTGCTTGGGTGTCCAGGTAGGAGCTGAGCGTGTGCACTGCTTTCATCGGAAGACCTTAAGTTCTTCTATGTCTAGCCCTTTGTATGTTGCCCACCATGTGCCATGTACCTACAGAGAATGAGGACGGGGGTAGTGCCCAAGGAGAGGGTTGGGTTTTCAGCTATGGCCCCAATGATCACCCCAAATTCAATGTATGTTTGTCCTCTGTCTCAATAGCCTTTGGTGTAGGAGGTCCTTCTGTATTTGTGTTGCTTTCATTGGTTATTAAAGAAACTGCCTTGACCTAGTTGATAGGGCAGAACTCAGGTAGGCAGGGAAGACAGACAGAATTCCAGGAAAAAGGGCAGAGTGGCAGACGCCATGGTTCTCCTGCCTGAGAAGGACACTGGTTAGACTCATGCCAGTAAGCCACAGTCAAGTGGCGATATACATTAATGGAGAAGGGTTAAACTAATATGTGAGAGTTAGCCAATAGGAGGTTAGAAATAATGGGTCAGGCAGTAATTTAATTAATACAATTTCTGTGTGATTATTCTGGGTATAAACTAGCCAGGCAGCTGGGACTAAAAGCAGGCCCTCTCTCTCAACAAGCCTTCCCCAGTAATCTAGAGGACGCCTGTTTTTCTCTGCAAGCATTTCTCTCTGCAGCTTCCTCCTTTCTGCGAAGTTGCTCTCTGGACGGCATCCCAACAGATGCTGAATGTGCTTTTCTGATGAGATCTCTCTCTCCCTTGGCTTTGTGGGTTCATTCCTTTCAACTTTTAGAGGTGAGGTCACAGGAGAGAAGCTTTAAATGTATGTTCTCTGGTCTTTACATTTATCAGGACGACTGTTCAGTGATTGAGTTTCCTTTGAAAGAGGGGCTGAGATGCTCAGAAGGAAAACCTTCAGGTGCTGGGTTTGAGTATTGCCAGAGTAGAGATAAAGCAACCCTTAACCAGATAGAGTTGCATGAGATCAGCCTAGGGGTTCAATGAGGACCCCGCATCATCTCAAAAGAAGAAGGATCAGGAACAAGTGTTGCCACGATCTCCGAGGCCCACAGAACTGGGCTGAGGCTCTTCCGTGCTGACTCTGGCTGATGCTGGTCAAGTGTCCCTTCTCCAAACTCTTGGTAAGTGAAGGACATGGGAAGAATTGGAGAAATGGTGTGGGCCAGCCAATATAAGAACGTTGTATTTCTAGAGAAATCAGCTTACGTGGGTCCCAGTGCAATCATTGTTGGAGCTGTTGGAGAGATAAAAGGTGAAGGAAAGGAGTGGCCGCTGATGAGGAGGGAGGCTGGGTCTCGTGGTCCTTTGCACTCTTCTTGTGTATAATATGGTGAAAGGTGCTTTGTTTTCCTTCGCTTTCTTGCAGAAGATTCTGTGTACAGGGTATTCTAGAAATCCCAGAGGTAAGACTGTGGGTACATGATGGATGGAAGGATCTGGAAAAGCAACAGGAGGAAACCTGTAGTTGGAATAATCGTGACTCCCGAACCACATTTGTCTTTGAAGAAACAGTGATGGTTTGGGGGTGATAGGAAGTCATTTTGTGTAATCTTGTAAAAACAAATGACTGAGTTCCTGTTGTGTGTGGGTCAATCATTTTGCCTCAAATCCTGAAGTTGTCTGGAAGGCATCCTCAGGTTAAGCTAGATGAATATGTTGGGGTTTCCTGACAGCTAGGACACCTTCTGTGACATCAAGGAGTGGCCATTGTCCCAGTCATGAGCAAAGGAAGATCTTACAGCTTCAGAACCTTGAATGAATAGCAGGTTCTCCACAAGGCATCACACTGCTGTGCAGGTCAGAGTGGCCTCACCTCTTCTGGAAGGAGCATGGGGGAAGGGAGGGTCTGACTTTGCTGTAGGATGTAGATAATCTTATTGAGATTCCTGGATTATGAGGTTAGGTCAAGGCTGCGAGAGAGGTGGGGGCATAAGAAATGTTTTCTGATTGTTAAGACATTCAAGAATCCATAGAAACATGGCAAATCCCACAAGGAAGGCAGTTTCCTGAATACTCAGCTGAATGGGGACTGGGTTTTAAAAATGGTTCAAAGAGCACGTTTACTAACAGACACCTTGTAACAAAGGGTTCCATAGTCAAGTCTGACACTGTCCTTCTCCCTGTGTGCTGCTCCCAGAGTTAGTGGGAGCCAGTGACTGAGAAGTTCTACAGACAAGTGACCGACTTGGCTCCCGCCATCAGAACATTTGACTCTGATTTGATTATTAGTTTTTCTCGTGTAGGGACGGCTGGAGGACGAGGGGAGAGTGCAGCTGGGGGAAGGGTAGACTAGGTGATAGGGTCTCTGCTTCCTCCACACTCTTGGCAGCCATGGCTGGTTCCTGGAGGAAGGGTGGGCTCCCGGCCTCCCACGAGTGCCCCCAGGGTACAAAGGATGAGCAGAGTGTTCCTGCTCCACTTCTTTCAATCTGTTCTTTCCTCCTCCTTCCCATTTTCCTCCCCATGTTCTTTTTCTTTTAGATGTTTATTTTATGGATATAAATGCTTTGCCTATAGGTATGTATACAATGTGTGCATCTGTTTCTCTTGGAAGCCAGAAGAGGGCGTTGAATTCCTTGGTACTGGAGTTACAGATGGTTGCAGGCTGCCATATGGGTGCTGGGAATTGAGCCCATGGCCTCTGGAAGAGCAGCCAGGGCACTAACTGCGGAGCCATCTCTCCAACCCCTTTACAGTGTTTTGTGATTCTCATTGGACATGTCTTCGACTTTTCTTGGTTAAAATCATTCCTGAGATTTTTTTTTTATTCTTTTTGATTCTTTTGGAAACAGTATTATATTTTTGGTTTCTTTTTTGAATAAACCATCATTGGTATGAAAATGCAACTGATTTTTTGGGTGTTGAATTCATATCCTACAGTGTAGTACATTTGTTCATTAATCAGCTTGTGAGACTCTTTCCTGTTAGTGTCTGATTGATCTTGGTTGAAGTCTTCGTTTTGTGTGAAGCTCAAACAGTGAGAGTGGACAGTCTTGCTGTATTTGTGCTAGCTCTGTGTCCCCATCCGTCAGATCCCACAGTTTTAACGGACCGGCTGTAGCGTCTTAGCTACATCCCAGTAAGTTATTTTCAGGATGAAAGTTAAGATAATCTAGTCTGTAAAACAGGAGCTGAAGGTGAAAATATGTTCAGTTTATTTCAGGGTAGTTTTGGAATGGAAATCCAACCTTACAGCTTCTCTTGCTTGAAGTGTTCCCAGGTCTCCAATTCTTCCTCTGTGCTTTTGTTTGCCTGTCTCCTTGGAGGCACCTTCTCTTCCGCTTCCTCACGCATGCCCTTCCCTCTAGCGAGTGATCACCTCTCTGGTTCTGCTAGCTTCTATGCTCCCCATACCAACACCATCCATGCTTGTGGCAATTTCCTCGTTTCCATTCCCAATTTCACCCCTTCCTTACTTTCCTATAGACTTGCACCTCTACCTTTTCCACACTCGGACTGGACTGACCTCTTTTTCCTTCCTTCTTTTAATTTTATACCCTTTAGTGAGGCCAGGAACCTTGTAGAGGATGCTATGACTTTCCCTGGCGAATGGTCTGGTTCATGCCGCCTCTAAGGCCTGTGCAGGGTTAGTCACTGTGGAGATAACTTGCCTTTTGTTGGTGGCTGATCCTTCCAGCACTCCTGTGCCTGATCCTTCCAGCAAAATATATCATTATCTCTGCCTGTGTAGGGAGTTTGCAAAGAAATCACATTTGGGTTTTTTCCCCTTCTTCTTCTATAGTATAAAGCACATCTTTCTTTGTTAATCGGTTCTCATTTGTTGTTAAAAAAAATGCTTTCTTTTCTCAAGAGAAAAGTTGAAAAATTAGAAGTCTGCAGTCAAGCTCTCGGTTTTAAGCTGACAGCATTAGCTAAAATGTTCGAATTTCCTTCGGCTGCATTCTTTCCTTGTGGGGTAGTAAGGATGGCAAGTAGCTTAGTACCCTGCCGACGGTGGGACTCTAACCGAAAGGACGGCGCTAATCCAGTACCCTGGTAGTTAAGGTGTGTGGTGAGCGAGTTTGGAGTTGTGCATTAGTGAAGGTCAATGCACACATCCGTGGTGAACAGAGCTGTGTCAAACATGGCTGACCGCATAGATGAACCTGCCAGTTGGCCCTATTTCAGATGGAAGGCCCCGTGATTCTCAGGGCATGTCTGCATATCTGGAGGTTATGAGTCACTTCTTGGTCATGTGAGGTGACAGAGCCTGCCAGGGCTGGGAGTGCCTCACGGAGGAGTCTGACAGCCTGTATTTACCCATTGGACGAACATGCACATCTTCCTAGGCATTCATTATGCTGACAGTCTGGGAAATGCCAGTGTTCTAATTAACTCCAGCCAGGGAAGGCTGTCTGCCGTCTGCAGTCCCTTTGATTGATATGGCTGCAATTAGAGTGAGTTTCCCTCCCAGTACGCTGTGGAGAGGGCTAGAGTGGGCCTTGGATTGCCTCTCTAGGCAGAGCTCTGTTGCTGTCCCTCCTGGGAGTGAGGAAGCTGAGGAAGAGGCCCAGGGGCCTCCCTACCTCACCCCCAACCAGGAAGTTGGAATGAAAAAGGGATGGATGCTTTCCTTCCGTTTGCAGGGCTTTTAGGGTTATTATGGGAAATTCTTTTGACTCCATTCTCATCCTCTGAGACTTTTTGACTAAAGGACTCTGATTTATACTTACTTCAAAGAACCAAGTGGCATGGGCTGCGTCCAAACTCACAGGGCCAAAATGTGGACAGTTCAGATCCTTAGACTGGGTAGTTATTGGTACGACAGATAAAATACTTGCCCTCAGAACTTAAGTCAGGAGATGAAAATCCTTTGACAACTGTAGTGATGCTGCCTCTGACCTTAGGGTGGCTTGGGGCTCAGCAGAGAGCCCATGTATTAGCATGGCTTCCTCAGTGAGGTTTAGGGAAAAAGGCCAGGGTTAAGGGGAAAAGACTTCAGATTGCTCTACAATGCAGAAACAGTTTTGATGAGTGAAGGAAGAATTGGGGACTGGTGTAGGAGGGTCTTCTTTCTATGTGTTGCTTTCATTGGTTGAATAAAGAAACTGCCTAGGCCTTTTGATAGGGTAGCCCTTAGATGGGCATGGTAGACAGAACAGAATTCTGGGAGGAAGAAGGCAGTGTGGCAGACGCCATGGCTCTCCTCTCCGAGTTGGACACTGGTTAGACTCATGCTAGTAAGCCACAGTCAAGTGGCGATACACATTAATGGAGATGGGTTAAAGGAATATATGAGTTAGCCAATAAGAGGTTAGAACTAATGGGCCAGACAGTGCTTAAATGAATACAGATCTCTGCTGATTATTTCAGGTGTAAGCTAGCCAGGCAGGATGGAAAAAAGGGCCCAAAGGGCCTGTGCTCCTCTCGGGCGGCAGGACGCAGCCCACTGCTCTTCTTACTACAGGAGACAGAGCTTTTAGGCAGAGCACAAACCGTTAGAACCATCATGGTGCATTTGTACGGCACCTGTCTAGTGTGTGTTGAGGAGGGCTGGGGGTGGGATCTGGGAGGTGGGGAGGCTGAAGTTGGGGTGGGAAGATTACACTTTAGTTGAGTTTGTTTCTGGTGATGATGGCAGGAGCCGTCTGGAGCCTTGGGAAGGAAGGTACACAGACTAATCTGTGCTTTAGGTAGACGACCAGGTCCATGTTGGTCAGCATGAGGTGATCAGAGGCAGGGGAACTGTCATGGTGTCCAGGGTGCTGTTCTGATGGGAGCTCAGGAGAGACCAGTTCAGTCGTTGTCTCTGTGTTTCCTCAGACAAGGCCTCCTGCTTCCCTCCTGGGGTGAGATGGAGTGGTTATTCAGTCCAAGCTCCTAAACTGTATTAAAGACAAAGGCATTTGCATCTTGGTCCTTGGAAAACAGGTTTCTAGTCACAGCCTAGGAATGTGGATCCAACGTAGGTAACACCAAGTTCAGCTGCTGCTTCAGAAGGTGCGTGACCCCCAGAACCAGACCCAGGTCCTCGCTGGGGGTCTAGATAAACACCCCGATAAGAGGTTGACATGGAGTGCCCTCATGGGCGGTTTGGTAACAGGTGGGGAGGTGAGAGTGGAGGTCACGTGTCAAGGTCACATGGTGGCAGATAAAAGGGTGCACTGGGTTTGGGGGAGTTTTTAAAGGGGGTTAGTGTTTGAGCAGACTGAGGAAAGCTGGAGAGTGACCCTCCCAGTGTAGGTGGTTATCATCTAACCTGCAGGCCTGGGTGGAACTTTCTGTGGCCTGTCTTCTCATGGTGACATTTTCTTCTGCACTTGGACTCAGATGTGAACTGGAACTCACATCACTGGCTCTGCCCAGACTTTGGTTTACTGACTGGTCTACCGAGCTTCCATAGCCTCTGTGAGCCCAGGAGACCATGCTAATAGTTCACCAGTCAGTTGTTCATTTGTTCGTTCATTCATTCATTCATTCGTTCGTTCATTCATTCATTCATTCATTCACTCATTCATCTCTTACTAATATGGTTCTCTATAGAACCCAAGCTAATACAGAAGTTCTCTTTTCTATTTTTTTTAAAAAACTTAGTTGTTGTCACAATTTTTCTATAAATGATACGTAAACATAAATAAAAGCAATGAAACAACACAGATAAGTCCAAAAATGATAGGCAGAACACTGCTTAACACCTCAAGTCTCATAAAAATGTTACTCTAAAGGGGAGATAAGTATCGTGAAGCCCTCATCAGAGACTGGCATTCTTGGGCATTTAACTCCACATTTATCTTTTTTTTTTTTTTTTTTTTTTTTTTGGTTTTTCGAGACAGAGTTTCTCTGTGGCTTTGGAGCCTGTCCTGGAACTAGCTCCACATTTGATGTTAGATTTTATCCACTCTGGCTGTGAGAGGGAACCATGGTGCCTGCTGCCTGCCCCTCAGTTCTCCTCTGGCTTCTGTGTCTGGAATGCTATTGGTCTAACATTACAGAGGTTTCTGATGTCTGTAAAAATTCCACATTTGTTCACTATCCTATTAGTAGATGCTGTAAGATCAACAATGTAGTCTTGATGAAGGTATAACATCTGTGACGATAGTAATTTCATCTTTGTTTTCAGGGGCAATTGGTGCTTTGTCCTTAACTTAGGATTGAGTTTCAGGGTAGGATAAGAAGTTTGATTTTAGGTTCAATTTTTTTCATTGAATTTATTCTTCGATACATACACACAATATATTTTAAGCATGCCCATTCCCAACCACTCCTCCCAACTTCATGTCTCTTGCTTTATACACAAACACATGCAAAGTTCTGTACAGGTCACATGTATACACCTCAGAGATCCCTTACGATTATGGCAGAGCCGAGAAACCCTTTTTAGGGATGTGAGTCTGATCCATATGCAAGAGCTGACTATCACTCACATTTGTAGGGAAACTGATGTGTACAGCTTGCTGGCTGTGCAGGCAAAGTGCAGCATGGATCACCGTGCAGAGTACACAACCCTGGATCATGATAACTGACTAAGTCATTGGTTGGTGTATTTACTAGTGTGTTCCTGGTGTTTATGATAAAGTTTGCTGCACATGGTCTGCTGCATTGGCAGTGGCCTTAGGACCCAAGAGGCCCTGTCAGATGACTACTATCCCTTCAGATTCTGAGGTGTTTGCACAAGGCATTTCTCAGAATGCACCTGTTGCTAAGCAACACATGGCTGCAAGTATGTACCCTGAAGCAGTGTCCCACCGTTGGGGTGGTTTTCCTTAGGCAACTCAGCAAGGTGGCTCTCCTCTCTACCCTGCCAGTTATCCCTGGAGCCCAGCGGGGCCTACAGAGCACCTGCTCAAACCTCGAGAACCTTTATCTGAAGACTCACAGGAAGTGTTAATTGGCCATACTCACTGGCAATGACACAAATATTTTCACTGGAAGCCTTCAAAGGTCATAATGGAATTTAATTCATGAATTTCAAAAAATTAAAATTTAGAATTAAATATTTCTCAAGGACACAATGGTCTGCAATGCAGTCATGTTTGGTGATGGCTAGCATTAATGACTTATTTGACACAGCCTAAGAACACTTGGGAAGAAAGTCTCAGTGTCTGTCTATATCAGCTTGGTCCGGGGGCCTGATGCTAGGAGGGAGTGTCTTGTTAATTGATGTAGGAAGATCCTGCCTGCTGGGGTAGTACCATTCCCTAGGTTGACCCCTAACTATATAAATGTGGAGAAACTGAGCTGAGTACAAGTAATAAGCAAGCACCTATGTGTTACTTCTCGCTGATTTTGACCATGAATTTGATGTGAATAGTCACCTCAATATACTCCTACAATGGCTCCCTGGCTGTGGTGGCTGGAACCCAAAATTATAAGCTTAAAAGATTCCTTGTTCCCTAAGCTGTTTGGGTCAAAGTCTTATATCGCAGCCACAGAAGTACAAGAGGAACAGTCATCTATTGTCCTCAGAGCATGGCCATTCCTGCTGTCTAGGAAGAAGGGCAGCTGTATACAGAGTCAGGGGCAGTGGTATAGAGAGAAGACTTGCCGTCTCCCTGAGCACCAGTCACAGTGGAGAGGAGCCATGCCAGCTCTTTGTGGACCTACACTTCAGTACACAGGATTCATGTGTACTGAATCCTGTTACCGCGTCATGCTTTTAATTTGGTTCCTGTGACCTCAACTGCTTTGTCTGTACCTACAGAGGGTATATAAGAAGCTAGGACACAGGGATGATCGTTATTCTAGCAGATGTCCTTTACTTGAGAAGGTACAAGCCTGACCAGCCAACTTCTTGTCATATCACTGTCTAGATAGGTGACTCACAGCCTCCTTCCTGGCTGGCAAGAGGGTTAGACCAAAGTGCTGCGGTGGCCAGCGACTTATGCCAACTTTTCTAATGAGAAGACTCAGGGAGGGAAGCCATTTGCCCAAAAGGATACCTATGCACCCTAAAACCAGAACCCTGATCTGTCTGGATTCAAGATCCCTTCTCCTCTGTGATGTTTTGCCAATTTCAGAACATAGCCATTCTAGAATCTTTGGTGTTTTCCCCTGGGTCGCACAGCTGCCCTACCTTGAGGGGCTTCTAAATAAACTTTTCTTTAGATGAAGGTAAAGTAACTTCACAGACACCCTTTTGTTCCTGTGCTAAGGCAATTGATTGGGTTAGAGAACGGATATGAAGGGTACTATCCAAGTAACCTGTAATCTTTTTGTTTTAATATCAGCATAGAAGCGTGTTGTAGGGAGGCCGCTTGGTCGGTCCAGCCGCTCAGAAGCTCAGACCTGAAATAATCACACAGAAACTGTATTATTTAAATCACTGCTAGGCCCATTAACTTTAGTTTCTTATTGGCTAACTCTTATATTTTAATTTAACCTATTTCTAGTAATCTGTGCATCACCATGAGGCTGTGGCTTACTGAGTAAAGTTCCAGGGTCTGTCTCTGGTGGGGCTTCTCCCTGACTCCTCTTTCTCCCAGCATTCAGTTTAGTTTCCCCTGCCTACCTCCATTCCCTGCGCATTCCCTGTGCAGGCCCAAGACAGTTTCTTTATTAACCAGTGGTATTCACAGCATACAGAGGGGAATCCAACATCAAAAACAAACTAGCATACTGGGGGCCAGATTCACAGTTTCCCAGTGTCTCCTCTTTCAAGGTCGTTCCTACCCCTGGACTTGTAGTGCAGCTCTCTGTGTCTGAAGATGGAAACAGATAACTTCCTGTCCAAGTCTGTAGGTGTCAGTGATGAGGAAGAGGGCAGCTCCCAACAGAGCTAGGTGTGGATGGACAGCGGCTGCTCTTTAACATACACTGCTTTGTGTTATGCTCAAATCTGATGGTGACACTCACATTGCTTTCCAAGGGTAGAGTCAGTTTCCCTACATGGAATGACAGGCTGGCCTTCAAGCCTGCTTAGTCAATAGCAATTGTGGATCATACCCCAGTCCTGAGCCAGGGAGGCCTGGGTACATCTGTTAATCCAGGAGATCTGAGCTGAAAATGATGCAGACAGTGCCAAGATTGTTGTTTATCATTCAGACTCAGAATCAGACAGCACAGCCATCAGGAAGACTGGGCACAGTCTCGGGAGTGATGTCCAGTGGTTGTTGTATTTTAGGAACTAAGTTTGGGATGGATTATTGGGTGCACTTTTCTTGGCTAGAGCTTATGGTCCTTGTATGCATACTATTGTGTAGAGGTACATTGAGTAGCCATTTCCTCTAAGTTGAAGCATCTCCTCTTGGAGAACAGTTCCTAAAGACTTGATCAGGAAGCGAAGCAAGACCAAGGAATTAAACCTCCTCCCAAGTCTCTGGAGGCTCCTGATACAGAGTCACAAGACCCCACCCTAAGTTCTCTCAGGAGTGCCAGCTGCTGGGGAGCGGCCTCAGGTCATGCTGGAAACTTCAAGGATGCAGCTTTCACCCACGCCGGGGTGGCCTTTTCAGGGATGCAGCTTCCTTGCCATCATCTCCACTCTTGTAAACCACCTACCACCCATGTGCCTGCCCATCACCCCAGTAGACACACTGTTTCGCCAAGCTAGACTCCGTAAATACTTGCTTTGGTCTGTAGTTTCTGCTCTGTCTAGTAGCAGATATAGGCATTGATTCACATCTGCTCTGGGAAAGTCTGTACACAGCCAGATGGTTCTTATTCACGACTGCCATTGATCTCCACAAAGCTGTAGATTTGCTGGGGATGTGTGCATCTCCCAAGCTACCTGAGGGTAGGAGCGCGAGTCCACCTTCCCTATCTGCAGAGCAGGCACTACCCACTCTGCATATGTGTTCTCTCTTCTCCACCCACTGCCCTTGAAGAAGCATGTGTTCTGTGTCCAGCCTGGCATCAGTCCTGCAGGGGGCATGTGTGTGTTCTGTGTCCAGCAGGGCATCCATCAGTCCTGCAGGGGCATGCGTGCATTCTGTGTCCAGCATGGCATCATCCTCTGGAGCCACCGAGAAAGAAGTTCAGGACTCACCTATGGCTCAGTGAGTGGCTTCTTCTTCTGTCTCCCCAGCTTTTGAATTCTGTGCTCCTTGGGGTGGGCAGTTCTAGGATGGATTGGGGATTGGGGAGCATTGTTAGGGAAACCTTCATATTCTGCAATATTAAGATACATTTGTAGTCTCTATTATAGAAAGGAATCATCATATATATGTTATTACTAGCTCAGCATGTACACATGGTTAATGGTTTATTTTTTTCTGAGTTAACCCAGATACCTATGGAGGAGTCCAATGCTGATACCAGCAGACACTAAAACACTTAGAATTTCAAGGTATGCCTGAGCTCAGACACCACAGAATGAGAAAGAGAGCCATGGGTAACAAGGAGCGAGGTACAGCCATCACGTGTCTCAGAAATGTGGCCGTCACCTGATATTAAGCTTCAGATGCCTTCGCCTTTACTCCCTTCTCCCTAAATAAGGCAGTGTCAGGGTGTTAAGCTGCTGTCTTTTAGGTAGCTGGCTCTCTGATAAAGCTTAACTTAGATATTCAACTCCTGTCTTCTCACTGGCTTTTGTGGCTACAGGAACCATAAGCTCTGGTATTCTGATTACAAGAGAAGCTAATGACAATATGTGAGGAATTGACCTTTAAAACATTAAGCATGAATAATAAAACCCAGAGTCAGATATTGGGGTTCAGCTTGAAAACCAGAAGAACAAAGAAGCCAAGTGACTAGAGAAGTCTTACTTCTACGAAGGCTGGGCAACCACAGACTAAACAAACTAAGCAGACTAAGCAGCTCAAGCCTCTTTCTCCTTCCATTTTAAATCCCCTGTAGTGTTGGAATTAAAGGTGCAAGGCACCACCACCTGGATTTGTTTCTGCACTGATCTAGTGTAGCCCAAGGTGGCCTTGAACTCACAGAGATCTATCTGCCTCTGTCTCCCAAATCCTGGGATTAAAGGTATGTGCCACCACTGGCTGGTCTCTAGTGGTTTAGCTTTGTCCCTCTGATGTTCAGGCAAGCTGTATTAATTAAAACATTACTATAACAATCATAAATACTTAAGCAGCATCTATGATGATTTATCTATGATTTACTCAGGAGATCTTGTCTTTTTCTACTTCCCATGCAGATTAGATTCATGTATGTCTCTCTTAGGGTCCTCATTGTTGTCTAGGTTCTCTGGGATTTTGAACTGTAGGCTGATTTTTCTTTGATTTATGTTTAAAATCACTTATTAGTAAGTATATATGAGATTTGTCTTTCTGGATCTAGGTTACCTCACTCAATATGATGTTTTCTAGATCCATCCATTTGCCCTCAGATTTCAAGATATCATTTTTTTTCTGCTCTGTAGTATTCCATTGTTTAAATGCACCACATTTTCCTTATTCATTCTTCAGTCAAGGGGCATTTAGGTTGTTTCCAGATTCTGGCTATGACAAATAATGCTGCGCACATGTGCTTGTGGTATGATTGAGCATCCTTTGGGTATATACCAAAAGTGGTACTGCTGGGTCTTAAGATAGTTTGTTTCCTCATTTTCTGAGAAACTGTCCTACTGATTTCCAAAGTGGCTGTACCAGTTTGCACTCCCACCAGCATTGCAGAAGTGTTCCCTTTACCCCACAACCTCTTGAACATAAGTTGCCATCAGTATTTTTGATCTTGGCCATTCTTACAGGTATAAGATGGAATCTCAGAATTGTTGATTTGCATTTCTCTGATGACTAAGGATATTGAACATTTCCTTGAGTATCTTTCAGCCATTTTAGAGTCATCTGTTGAGAGTTCTCTGTTTAGGTCTGTACCCCATTTTTTTATTGAATTATTTGTTACTTTGATGGCCAATTTTTTGAGTTCATTGAGTATTTTGGAGATCAACCCTCTGTCTGATGTGGGATTGGTAAAGATCTTCTCCTATTCTGGAGGCTGCCATTTTGTCTTGTTGACCATGTCCTTTGCTTTATAGGGGTTTCTCAGTTTCTGGAGGTCCCATTTATTACTTGTTGCTCTCAGTGTAGTGAGGACCTGTGGGTCGGCTTCCCGCCGCCCAGCTCCCGGCCACCAGCTAGCTTATGCCCCGAAATAACAACACACAAACTATATTCATTTAAACACTGCCTGGCCCATTATTTTCAGCCTCTCACTCACATCTTGACTAACCCATATCTAATAATCTGTGTAACACCATGAAGTGGTGTCTTACCGGGAAAGATTCAGCACGTCTGACCTGGTGGCTGGCTTCATCGCGTCTGTCTCCCTGAGGAGAGGCATGGCAGTCTGGCTCAGAGAGCAGAGGCATGGCAATTTATTAACTTCCCTTCCCAGCATTCTGTTCTGTCTACTCCACCCACCTAAGGGCTGGCCAATCAAATGGGCCAGGCAGTTTCTTCATTAACCAATGAAATCAACTCAAACAGAAGAACCTCCCACATCACTCTCAGTGTCTGTGCTACTGGGGTTATATTTAGGAAGTGGTATCCTGTGCCAATGTGTTCAAGTGTACTTCCAACTTTTTCTTCTTTGAGGTTCAGTGTGGTTGGTTTTATGTTGAGGTCTTTGATCCATTTGGACTTGAGTTTTGTGCATGGCGATACATGTTGATATCCACTTATGCCAGCAACATTTGTTTAATGTGCTTTCTTTTTTCCATTTGATATTTTTGTTTGTCAAAAATCAGGTGTTCATAGGCATGTGATTAATGTCTGGGTCTTCAATTTGGGTCCATTGCTCCTTCTTTCTGTTTTTATGCCAATACCAAGCTGTTTTCAGTACTGTAGCTCTGTTGTAGAGTTTGAAGTCAGGCAGTGTGAGGCCTCCAGAAGTTTCTTTATTGTACAGGATTGTTTTGGCTATCCTGGGATTTTTGCTTTTCTATATGAAGTTGAGTATTGTTTATTTGAGGTTTGTGAAGAATTTTGCTGGGATTTTGCTGGGCATTACATTGAATCTGTAGATTTCATTTAGTAAGATTGCCATTTTTACTATGCAAATTCTACCTACCCAAGAGCATGGGAGATCTTTCCATTTTCTGGTATCTTCTTCAATTCCTTTCTTTAAAGATTTAATGTTCTTGGCATACAGGTCTTTCACTTGTTTGGTTAGAGTTACTCTGAGATATTATATGCTATTTGTGGCTATTGTGAAGGGTGATGTTTCTGATTTCTTTTCTCAGTCCATTTATTATCTGTGTAAAGGATGGCTACTGATTTTTTTGAGTTAATCATTTATCCTGTCACATTATTGAAGGTGTCTATGAGTTGTAAGAGTTCTTAAGTAGAATTTTTGGGGTCTCTTACATAAACTATCATATCATCAGCAAATAGTGAGAGTTTGACTTCTTCTTTCTCAATTTGTATCCACTTGATCTCCTTTGGTTGTCTTATTGCTCTAGCTAGGACCTCAAGCACTATATTGAATAGATATGGAGAGAATGGACAATCTTGTCTTGTTCCTGATTTCAGTGGATCGCTTTGAGTTTCTCCCCATTTAACTTGCTGTTGGCTGTTGGCTTACTGTATATTGCCTTTATTATGTTGAGGTATGTTTCTTGTATCCCTGCTGTCTCCAAGACCTTGATCATGAAGGGATGCTGTATTTTGTTGAATGCCTTTTCAGTATCTAATGAGAAGATCATGTTTTTTTTCAGTTTGTTTATATAGTGTATTACATCGATAGATTTTTCAGATGTTGAACCATCCCTGCATCTCTGGGATGAAGCCTTCTTGGTCTTGGTGGATAATTTTTCTGATATGTTCTCAGATTTGATTTGCTGGTATTTTATTGAGTATTTTTCCATCAATGTTAATAAGTGAGATTGGTCTGTAATTCTCTTTCTTAGTGATGTCTTTGTGTATTTGGGTATCAGGGTAATTGTAGCCTCATAAAAAGAGTTTGGCAATGTTCCTTCTGTTTCTGTGGAACAATTTGAGGAGTATTGGTACTTTTTTGAAAATCTCGTAGAATCCTGAGCTGAAACCATCTGGTCTTGAGCTTTTTTTGGTGGAGAGACTTTTGATGACTGCTTCTATTTGAGAAGTGATTCTTAACTGAGAAATTGCTCAGATCAGATACCTATAGGATGTCTACGGAGGATAGCATCATCCCCTGGCAGGTGGTTGTGGGGTATATCAGAAAGCCAGCTAAGCATGGGTCTGAGTGAGCCAGCAAACAGTGTCCTCTATGGTCTCTGCTGCACGTTCAAGTTAGAGTGCATGCCTTGATTCCCCTCGACGATGGCAATGACCTGAAAGTATAAACCAATTGCATTCTTCCCTTCCCTAAGTTGCTTTGGCCATAGAAAGAAGAGAAACATGTAGAACATTCTTCATCTCCAGCTGAAACTGTACTCTCCCACCTGCATGTCATCATCCCCTGCATGCCTCAGGATTGGCAGTCACCATTCTACTTTGGTTGTTTTTTTTTTTTTTTTTTTTTTTTTGCTTGTTTGTTTGTTTTCAGGATCCTTCTGTGACTGAAATCTTGCTACATTTGTCTTTTAAGGCCTGGCCTATTTTATTTAGATTTGGGAGACAGAGGCAGATAGATCTCTGTGAGTTCAAGCCTCCCTGGGCTATACAAGATCAATGCAGAAGCAGATCCAGGTGGTGTTGGCTCACACCTTTAATCCCAGCACTAGAGAGGAGTATAAAAATGGGAAAAGACAGATGCTGAGGGCTCAGTTTGCAGTTGCCTAGCCTTGGTAGAGGTAAGCCTCTCGCTAGAGGTAGTGGCTTGGCTGTTTTGCTTTTCTGATCTTCAGCTTGAATCCCAGTATCTGTCTCCGGGTTTCTATTATTCGTGCTACAAGAGTGCTAGGGCTCAAAATGGCTCCTTCCACGAGCTCCCTATATCCCAGCTTCAGTCTTTAACTCACTTGGAATTGATTTTGTGTGTGGTATGAATGGGGCTCCAGTTCTTTTCTTCTGCATGAGGAGATCAGTTTTTCCCAACACCATGCATTGAAGAGAAAGAACTTTCTCCATGATTCCGTGTTCTGAAATCTCAGTCCGTTCAAAGAATTCATTCACCACGATCAAGTGGGAGTCGTGCCCAAGGTGGTTGGACACAGGCAGATTAATAACTGAGAGTCCGTGTATTTGCATGATGAAGGGCAGAAGACCCAATCGTTTCCACAGGATCAGATGCAACTTCAAGAATTTAACACTCTTTCAGGATAAAATTAAACAACATTATAAACAGTGGTTAAACTTTTAATGTCTCACAAATAGACATAACAGGAAGCTTCTGCTAGGTCAGCGGTACAATGTAGTCAATAGTGCATCTGAAAAATTGTTCAAATGAGAACAGTGATAACGGGGTGAGCATTTGTCTCATCTGGTCAGCACCATGGGGAATTGTACACGACCATGTAAAGTACCTTTTCTCTTTAGCCAATTTTCTGATTTTTTTTTCTTGACATGTAGCTGACTATAACCTTGAATTTACGGTCCTTCTGTGTGACAGTTGGTGTTCATGGTCAGTGTGACAGAATCTAGAAACATCTGGGATATGGACCTCTGAGCACAGAGGGGGATTAGCTCAACTACATCAGTTGATGTGGGAAGACCCGTCTTATCTGCAGGCAGGAGTACTTCCTGGGCAGGAAATGCTGGCCTGAGTAAAATGGAGAAAAGAGCTGGGGTACAGCACACATGATTCGTTCTCTCACTGCGTGTGAACTGCGTGAGATATGGCAGCTGCTTCCCAACCCTGCTGCCTTCGCTTTCCTCCCCTGATGGACTATACCTTGACCGGCCACCCACTATAAACCCTCCCTTAAGTTGCCTTTATCATTATTTCTTTTATTACAGCAGAAAGAAAATAATCTAAGGCATCATGGCCCCAACTTTTGAGTGCTAGTGTTAGAAACCTGTGCCATCATGCCCTGTTTATCTGATTCTGTACCTGGAGCCCAGGGCTTCATGCATGCTAGGCAAGCATGGTACCAACTGAGCTTACACCATTAGCTCCAAAGTCATTCTTTTATTTTATTTTATTTTTTGAGAGAGGGGATCCCTGTAACTTTGCAACCTGTCCTAGAATTAGCTCTCGTAGGCCAGGCTGGCCTCGAACTCACAGAGATCCTCCTGCCTCTGCCTCCCAAGTGCTGGGATTAAAGGTGTGCACCACCATCGCCTGGCTCCAAAGTCATTCTTGATTCAGAATGTTATTTCCTTCTTTGCCAAAGTGTTGCCAGAAGCTTGTGAATTAGTCTTGAAGGTGTCTCCTATGTCCACCTACTTCTCTCCAAACTCTTGAATGTGAATTCCATTAAAGATACCGTTATTTTTGGAGTTTTGGTCTTTGCCCTACAACTGGCCTTCCTGCCTCCAGGCTTCCTGCATCTCAGCCCCTCATCCACCAGTTCCCAGGGGCCCGAGCAACACTCACAACATCTCATCAAAGAATGCCTCCCAGGTCAGAGTTGCGGTCTCTGCACCTGACCTGGTCTCTCTTCAAACACAGTGGACGAATGGGTAAAGGCAAGTATTCTCTCTAGAGGAAAATACTACCTACCCAGGTCCATAAAGGTTGGTTATTGACATGATGTCGATGATTTGGGTCAGAAACTGTTTTGTATTTTTGTACTCAAACGTCAAAAGCCATCCTTCCAGGTCTAGTTTATATTGATCATGAACTCAGTGTAAATATTGCCACTAATGCACAGTTACATCGAAAAGCAGAGGGATATTATTATCTTATTCACTGTGTAACGTTAACCACATGTGTGGCTTCATGAAGACGTAGGTGTGCTTTTCCGTGTGCACAGCTACATTCATTATTAGAGGGCAACAAACCAGAGGGTTTTTTTTTATTTAGAAGCAAATGCTTTGTTATTTGGGTTATTTGTGTGAGGAAAGTCTTTGTTCTGTCAACAGTGACCTAATTTCTCCAGTTGGAGCTGATCCAAAAGTTGGGTTTTTTTGTTTTGTTTTTTTTCTTCAATGTGGCGTGAGCCTTGCTCACCGTGTGCAGCCCAGGCACACCTGCATCAGGGAGTTGCCAGTAGTTGTTGCCCACATGAAAAATCAGCATCCCACATTGCAGGAGAGATGGTGAGAGCCTTCCTCACTCATATGAACAAGCGTTCACTCCCAGTGAGTGTGTTCCTTCCTAACACACTCATTCGCAATGCACGTCATTGAGCAGGTGCCAGGAAGACCTCAAAATGAGCCACTCACACTAATTACAGGTTCTGTCAATGAATTCATTTAACTTTGACCCGGAGAGAGAAGTCATAGATCCCTTAATGTGACTGGCAGCAGGAGGGAGGCTGCCTCAGGGCTGCGACTTCCTTATTTATTTATTTCTCGGAGCTTTTTTGGCTGTGCAAACACAATCTTGTCAGGATTATTTTCAGGTTATTTGTCTAGAGTCCAGAGGAAAGTGACTTTGTTTATTTTGTGGATTTACATGCCATTTTTATGATCTAATCTCTTGTTAAAATGGATAAAATAGGTTGTATGAAATCAGAAAGGAAATATTGGTTTTAGCTCCTTTTTAATCCAGGTAGATTAAGCAGAGTATTGTTCAAAAGGGACTGAGGTTTGAAAGAAAAGCAATGAGAGAGAGAGAGAGAGAGAGAGAGAGAGAGAGAGAGAGAGAGAGAGAGAGAGAGAGCGGGTCAGCCTTGGAAGAACAATAGCAGAATGCACCACAGAGGCCAGCCATGGCTGACTCACAGCCACAGGGGAGAGAACAGATGTGCAGAGCTCCACTGCAGAGGACCTAGCTGATGGACAGTCATATGTCACAAAGGCCCCTGCATTTACAGCTAGAATCTTTTGCTCTCCTGTGATGCTCTGTCATTTGGGAGTCAGGTAACCTGGGTAAGTGGATTAACCTTGTAGTGTCTTAGTTTCTTAGGTGGAGTGGGGGTGGAGCCCATGGAGCTAGTATTAAGAGCCCTGTATTTATTTTGTTTCCTTTTTTTGCCATCCAGCTCTTTGATAAGTGCAAGTTTTCTTTGTTCTTGAGAATTTCATCCGTGCGTATAATGAAACACATCAAGTTTACATCCCCATCTTTAGTGGAAGAGCCCAGTGTCTCCTCGGAAGGAACCCAGGGCATCTCACACCCTCTGGTGAGTCGGAATACAAATATCAAAGGTGGGGATGGGAGAGAGCTTAGTCATAAACGGCTCATCCCATGAGTTTAGATCCCCAGAACTCGTGTGTGAAAACGCAGGGCTAGTCATGGCACTGCGTGCCTTCAGTCCCAGCAATACTGAGACAGGTCCCTGGAAGCTTGTGGACCAGCTGACAGAGCTCCAGCCTCACAAGGAACATAGTGTCCCTCAAAAGGTAGGGAAACCGGAGAACTCATGCACACACACACTGAACACTAGAATTGGCCTCCATAACGTGCATGCTCAGAACCACACTTATTTATACCCGCATTTGTACCTGCACCCACACCTGCACCCACACCTGCACTCACACCTGCACCTACGCCCCCACATCTATGCCCCCCACATCCACATCCACACTCTTGTTCTAGCTGGACCTTGTGGTACAGGCCTGTGATCCCAACTCCTCCTGGAGTCTGAGGAAGAGGACTTCATGTAAAGCCCAATCCAGACAGCGGCGAATGCAAGATCAGCCTGGGTAACTGAGGGAGCCCCTGGCTCACAATCAAAGCTTCAAGAGAACTGGGGTGGAGCAGTGTTGGGATGTGGCCCAGGGCAGAGAGCTTAGGTTCCATCCCTGGCACCACACAGCTCATTGTTCTGTACTTTTCCTTCACGTTCTGCCTCAGTTTACGTCACCATACCATGATGTTGAGGCTCTAGGAAATGCCAAGGATCTTCATAATACATTGCTTTTCATCCAGGAAACCTGATACCCAGAGAGGCTGAGTGATTTCTCCATGAATACACAGCATGCAAACGTTGTAGCTTGACTCCTGTCGTCTTTTCTGAACGTTCTTTAAATGTCTGCCGGACAAAGTGCCTTGATTGCAAGAAGCACAAATCAACACTGTATGAATTAAGCAGAGAGGAAACTCATTAGCATGAAGTGGGGGAGCCACAGAGCAACAGGAGCCGAGAGCAGCAGATGCTGCGGGCATCTGAGGCTACACAGCTGGACTTGCCCATCAGGGGTGCGGATGCTCGTTGTCCTAACACATGCCAATGTTTTTCTCCTCACTCTCAAATAGCCACAGAGGAGGATCCAGGCCATGTGGCCAGGTCAAATCTTGGAGTTTGGCTTCTTGGAGGGAGGAATGACCCTCCCCCATCAACTCTAGAGGGGCACATCTTTTGTGCTTGGTCTCATTCTATTTTATATAGCACTATAAATATATATGTATCACATATGAATATATATCTGATGTGTTTCACTGGGCACTGGTGTATTAACTGTGTAAATATACCCACAGAGAGAGAGAGAGCCTGTTGTGGAAGAGGGAAAGTAGAAGAAGGCCATGTGGCATCCCTCAGAGACATTCTTTGTATCTGCAGGAGCTGTCTCAGTCACCTACCACACACCTGGCCTTTATCTGCTGATATCAGCTCTCAGCACAAGGCCTGAGAGGTTTGGGTAGCATCAGTCAGACCATTGTGACTGATCCTTCTCTCCAAGTTGCTAGACGCTGGACTTCTCAGTCCAAGACAACCCTGGAGCTTTCTTTCTTTCTTTCTTTCTTTCTTTCTTTCTTTCTTTCTTTCTTTCGTTCGTTCGTTCGTTCGTTCGTTCGTTCGTTCTTTCTTTCTTTCTTTCTTTCTTTCTCTCTCTCTCCCTCCCTCCCTCCCTCCCTTCTTCCTTCCTTCCTTTCTTCCTTCCTTCCTTCCTTCCTTCCTTCCTACCTTTCCTTTTTTTTTTTTTAATGGGAGCCATCACTGAGTTTGTGAGGTCATTGGTTGCTGACCTTAGAGCTACTCTGCGTCCTGGAAAGGGTCCTGAGCAGGGTCTCCTGGTCAGGTGATGAGTTCAGCCAGATGTGGACACATGCTGGTTCTCTCGTTGACATTGCCCACCTCCATTATGCCAACATGTGTTGATAAGTTCTTATGGCTATGAAGGACCTCTGCTTGGGTTGGTCTTGTGGTTGACTCTCAGAATCAGTGGGATGATGGGAATGCATCAATAATTACCAGAGATGATGGCATCAGTGTAGGAATTCCCTGTGTGAAGGTTCTCAGCCATCAGGGGACCCCCGAGCAGAATGGCTGGTCCCCACGAATCTATGTGACTGTGCCAGACAAGACCTGGAAAACCAGTCTGTTAACTCCTCGTGAAGACGGCAATGACCGTGGATGTGGGTGGGGAGGGCTCCAGAGATGCTCTGGGTGGGATCTCTTGCATCTGATTGCTGATTGCCATTATTGCCATCTTAGTCCTTTGTCCCCCAGATCACAGATCTGCCTCCTGCTTCCAGCCCAGCACACACACATCGAGACAGCTGAATGTCACTTTGCCTATCTCCTCTTCTCACGTTTGTACACTTTCAAATTCTAGATTTGGGATGATTTTCCTTTCCACCGAATCAACCAAAGCTGGATAAATAACTCTCTCTCTCTCTCTCTCTCTCTCTCTCTCTCTCTCTCTCTCTCTCTCTCTCTCTCTCTCTCTCTCTCTCTCTCTCTTTCTCTCGTGTGTGTGTATGTGTGTGTTTTTGTGTATGTGTGTGTGTGTGTGTGTGTGTCATCATGCCACTCTGCAAGGGCAGTCAGGCTTCCATGAAGCATCCAGAAGACTCAAGGAAAGCCAGCCCATGTTCAAAACATCCAGGAACCTCTAGGAGACACTGGAAGACCGCACAAGCTGGAGACCTCTCTCCCACTGTGTTAGTGCTATGTGGTGGGCCCCTGAACGGTGCTCCTCTGTCAGGAAGCCCTTGGCTATTATGTGTCTAGTCAGCCACACTCAGCAATCAGAGGGCTGCTGTGAGACCCATGATGGGGAGCCAGGCCATATGCTCCGGAAACCCACTCCAGACTTGCTAACTCGGCCTGGGGAGTTATCAGATGGCTCCTGAGTAGACCTAGCTTGGCAGGCTGTTGTATTTATCTTCTTCCATGGGCTTTCAGTGAAGATATTAAGGGTTGGTGCACGTTCAAATTCCTTCAGACCTTTCTGCTTTGGTTATTGGAAAGTTTTTTTTTTATTGATTTTTACTGAGCTCTACATTTTTCTCTGCTTCTCTCCCTGCCTCTCCCCTCCCTGCTTCAACCCTTCCCCAAGGTTCCCATGCTCCCAATTTACTCAGGATATCTTGTCTTTTTCCACTTCCCTTGTAGATTAGGTCTATGTAAGTCTTTCTTAGTGTCCTGGTATTGGCATGAGAACAGACAGGAGGACCAATGGAACTGAACGGAAGATCTGCATATTAATCCACAAACATTCAAACACCTGATTTTTGACATAGAAGCAAAAAATATCAAATGGAAAAAAGAAAGCATATTAACAAATGGTGCTGGCACAACTGGATATCAACATGTAGAAGAATGAAAATAGACCCATATCTATCACCATGCACAAAACTCAAGCCCAAATGGATCAAAGACCTCAACATAAAGCCAGCCACACTGAACCTTACAGAAGAGAAAGTGAGAAGTAAAAAGTACACTTGAATGCATTGGCACAGGAAACCACTTCCTAAGTTTTTAATTTTTATTTAAAATTACTGGTGCAACTTAAATTTTTATGAAAATATGCATAAAAAGCAAACTTTATATATATATATATATATATATATATATATATATATACACATATCACTAATCTACATCACCAAACTTACCATCACATGTGGAGTCTTGAATTTCAGTGTTGTGGCCAGGAGGTGATGAGGTCATGAAGTTAAATGGTCTTATGATGAGACTGGTACCTTAAAAAAAGAGACCCCAAGTTCCATCTCCCCCTTGTATCAAACACGGATTCCATGATCTCAGATGCCCTTATTAGATGCCAAACTAGCAAAGCCTTGATCCTGAACTTACAATTCCAGAATATGATAAATGATTTTCTGTTGCTTCTGAGAACTCTGCATAATCAGTTTGTTACATCAGTCTGGGAGGACCAGAGGAGGAGGTGTTTCAAAATAGCCAATACCATTTTCCCAGTGAAATCTATACCAAATCTGCATAGTATAGGTTAAAAACCAAAGCACAAATAAGCCAATTGGTTTATTGTTTGTTTGCTTTTATTTTGCTTTTTTTTGGTTTTTTGAGACGGGGTTCTCAGTAGCTATGAAGCCAACCCTGGAACTCACCCTCTGGACCAGACTGGCCTCAAACTCACAGAGATCCGGCTGCCTCTGCCTCTTGAGTTCTGGGATTAAAGGTGTGTGCCACAATCGCCTGGCAACTAGGCCAACTGTAAAAAGTATTTTAGCATAGTGATTGCAGACTTGTGCCATGGTCCAAATAAGGCCTTAAAGTGATACCAGCACCTACATCCTCCTCCATGCTTCCTCCATCACTTCCCGTCCTGAGGTGGGACATCAGAGACTAGACTTGCCTGTTGTGAGATTGCAGGAATAAATAGTGCCATGTACGCTCCTATGTCTGTCTTCTTTTTCTCATAGCCCTGTCTGTGAGCTTTCTCTTGTCACTGGTTTTCCTTTTTCATTACTGTATAGTATCTATAATTTGAACATGATAGGACTTATTTATGTGGTCTACTAGCAATGAACTTATTGGTTTTGGATATACTAAGGCTGTTGTTAAAACTCTGGCATGCATTTTGGTGTGAGTGTGTGTGTGTGTGTGTGTGTGTGTGTGAGATGACACGCACGTCTCTGCCAGATATGTGTCTAGGACTGGGGCTGGTTCGCTTGGTGGTTATGCATGGAAAACAGGTTTTCCAGTTTGCCTTTGCAGCAAACATTTATGAAAGTCCTGACTACTATCTTATTATTTTGAGATAGGCCGTGTTATGTGCCCAAGCTGCCTTGAACTTGAAATCATCCTGCTCCTTCTCTTGGGTGCTGGGATTATAGGTGTATGTCACTATTCCCAGTTCCAGCGCCTCCGCACTCTTGCCAATTCTTCGCATTGACTTTGTTCACATGAGCCGTTCAAAGGAGTGTGCAGAGGTGTAGAAAACAATCCAAATTTGTGTATTCATGATGGGCGGCGATGGTGGCAGGTTTTTATAGACTTAATGACCTCTTTAAGAGATTTTTATCTTTATTATTTTTGGAATTCTGCATATGTGTGGGTTTCTACATTTTGAGTACAGGACCCCAGAGGCCAGAAGAAAGTGTCAGGTCCCCTGGAGATGTGTTACAGATTGTGAGCTGCCTGATGTGAGTTCCTCTTGCTCATAACCACTGAGATGTGTCTCAGCTCCTTACTGAACTTTCCGTACAGTTCTCACTCAAGGCTGGACCTGCTTCTATTTTCTGAGATTTCATTTGAAGGGTTAATTTGTTGGAGATATAAGAGGGACCCAGGCCCTTTTGTGGCATCTATGCAGCAAAGACTAGCCTCTCTGTGCGCTGCCTCCTCCTATTACCTCAGGCTGCGTGAAGAAGTTCGTTTTTATGAGACAAAGCATGTGTGCTGGCCTACCTTTCATTTGCTTTATCTTTGTTTGAGTATTCTGCAGAAGGAAGACTTCCCATGAGGTAGATGCTTTGCTGTTTGTGGCTTAGGTCTGCAGTTCATGTGCAATTGACTATACATGGTGTGGTAAAGGCTCACTCCACGTATGGAATCAGTGAAACTTCATGCAATAGATAAGAGTCTGATCATGATTTAATGGAATTACTGTTATTTTCCTATCACAGCAGTTCTCAACCCTCATACTACGATCTTAACACAGTTCCTCAGGTTGTGGTGACCCCCAACCATAAAATTATTTTTGCCATTACTTCGTAATTGTAATTTTGCTACTGTTATGAATCATCATATAAATTTCTAATACGCAGGATATCTGATGTGGTGCCCCTCACAGGCTGAGAAGCACTCTCTGTCATAGTATATGAAAACCCAGTGAGAGTGCAGATGTGGACTTTGGTTCTGCTCCTCCGGTCAGTTTGCTTTTCCTAACATCAAACCGACTAACGATGCACTGAGCAGGTCTGAAATTGGGTACCTTGTCACGTCCTTAAAGATCGCTTCCTCTTATTGACCTCGGCTTAGGTCGAGTCTATTGATTTGGGAAGGATAACCATCTCTCAAATATTGAGGCTTTGAATCCATAGCCAAATGTATTCTCTACTTACATAGGTTTGATTTCTCTTGAAAATTATATAACCTAAAGTTCACTGTTTTAACAGACTTTAAAGTATGCACATTGGCGTTCTGATGGTCTGTGTTGAATAACCACCACTACGTTCATTCAAAAACATTGCGCCACCTCATACCCATTGAGCTAGCATTCCCCACCTCCCTCGGCTGTTGGCTCCTTCTAGCTCCTTTCTGTCTAGAAGGACCTGCTTCTTCTAGGCATTTAAAGATAACAGAGTCTGGCCTTTGTGCTTTGACTTCTTTCTCTTTTGTGACATTTGAAGGATCATGTATATTCTAGGATTTTCAGTGATTTCTTTCTTTTGATCACTGAGCCATGTTCTACAATTCGTTTGTTCATCAGTTAATGACTGTCTGGGAGGCTTCCACGTTTGGGCTAATATGCTTCAATGAGTGTGCACAGCTTGTGGGTGGGGGTGTCTATTTCCTTTGTGTGTGTGTGTGTGTGTGTGTGTATGTGTCCATGTCTGTGTGTGTGTGTGTGTGTGTGTAGACCCAGAAATTGAATTACCATATCATAATGTTGCTCCATTTAATTTCCCGAGAAATTGCTAAACTATACCAAGCAGCTGTGCTATTACCTGTCCCTACCATCAAGGTGTAGAGTTTCTTACATCTGTGTGTCCTTCCCAGCTGGTGTTCCCTGGTTATAGCCCCCCTTTCGGGTGTGAAAGCGTGTCCCTTCAGTTTTGATCAATGGTGTTCTTCTGTCCCATGATACCTAGGACTGACCATTTGTAAACCCTGTTAGACAAAGCCTCCAGAAATCACATGGCCATCTTTGATGTGGTTGTTTCATTTTGTGATTTACATGAATCTTTTATATATCCTCAATACTAGACCCATGTTGGAAATATGGCTCATGGGGCTGGAGAGATGGCTAAGTGGTTGGCAGTGCTAGTTGCTCTTCTAGAGGACATGGGTTGAAGTCCCAGCACCCACATGGCAGCTCACAACTGTCTGTAACTCCTGTTCCAGGAGACAGACATGCATGATGGCAGAACACCAGTATACATAAAATACAAATAAAAATTATTTTTAAAATGTGACTCATTTGGGAGTTACTTTTCCACTGTCATTCTCAGGTTCTATGACAAATGGAAGTTCCTAATTTTTGTGAAATCCAGTTATTCATTTTTTTCTTTTGTTTCCTATGCTTTTCTGTGTGCATGCGTAAGCATACATTTGTGTGTGTACTGGGGGAACAAGGTTGATATTGGGTGTCTATCTCAATTCTTTCCACTCTCTCATTCAAATAATAACGAGGCCTGACCCTGCTTAGCTTCCCAGATCAGAGGCGACCAGACGAAATAAGGTGGTGTGGCCAGAGTCTTTTGCTCGACTCAGAGATCACAAATTGGTTGGGTTAACCTGCAGCGAGCAGGAAGGATCTGCCCACCTGTCCCTGTTCCCCCCACGCCCCCAGCTAACAATCCAGACACTCAGAGCAAAGCTTGACTGACTGAACCCTGTTCCAGTCCTCCTGTGCCCCTGGTGTCCCAGGGAAGTGGCTGCTGGGTGATCTCAGGTTGTGAAGATCTGCTTCGGTACCACGGAGCTCGTCTTTGTCGTTGTCGTGTTTTGTGCATACTGTCTGCAAGGAGAACATCGCCTGCATTTGCATCCTTAAACAATGAACTTTGGGAACTTATTTTTTCTGTGCTCTTTGTAATTTCTTTTTCTGCTTTCCTTTGAATGATTTACAGTTTAAAAAAAAAAAAACGATTTCTTGGTCTTCTTGCTCATTGCTATACATTATTTTTTCATGTGTGTGTTTGTGTCTGTACATCTCCCTGTGAACACCATGTTAGTGTAAATCAGGAGTCCCCGAGCAGCACATCTCATTGAAGGGAGAATGGCTGCATGTACCTTGGTGAGACCCTCAGTGCTGCCCGCCTCTCTGAAGTCCTACAGAGATCCCGAATGGGAGCAAATCGCATTTACTACAACACGGTCCACAAAATTCACACACCACGAACTCTTGGGAATGTAGCCACGTGTTTAAAATGCCCTTCCTTGAGCATCTAAGCTACAGGGTGTCTGTAGGGAAACACGAATTTGATCAGAATACTCTAACATAGAAAAACTCTAAAGGGAGGAAAATATCAAGTTGTTTCAGGCTTATACTGTCTTTTGAGTCTGGTCTTATTCAGACATAATTTATAAAAACATCAACTTCGGTATTTCATGCTCAAATTTATGTATGACTACCAATGCCATAGAGATAAGTCTTGTACATGAAAAAAATTATGTAAGCGTGGGCATCTATTTTTTAAAATAAATTTTGTTTCTGTTTTTATATATTTTAAAGTTATGTTATTAGGTATATACCAAGTTAAAATTTAACTTTCCTGTTACATTATACTTTTTTCTGTTTAGAAATATCCCTTTTCTAAAAATGCTTTTTGATTCGAAGCCAGTTACATCTGATAGAATTGAGTTGTATCAAATATCTTTTGTTTAGTATGTTCAACGTATACATTCTTCAGTTTTTATTTTAAACTTTCCATGGTCTTATATTTCAAACATGTACTTGGATCTTTAAAATCTTTGCTGTTGTAGTATTTACATTTTCACATTATATAGTTATATTTAAACGAGAGAGGCATTTTGCTCTCTGGTGTTCTCTCTGTACCATCTGTTCTTTGTTTGATAGTCTCCTCTGTTTTGATCAGTTGTATTTCCCTTGTTTCTACACCTGACCTTATTACCTTCATAGTTACCCATACGTCTACTCTCCAGTGGTTGCTCTAGAGACCAGAACAGGTGTCCTTGGTTGGAGGAGTGTACGTTAAAATATGACTTCTGTTACTTCCTGGATAATACAAGGACATTCTTACACGATGACCTCTATTTTTTTCTTGGCAATTGTTCTTATATTTGATTCTCCTTACGGTTTAGATCCTGGACTAATTTTTATCTTCATGAATTCATGTGTAGCTGGAGACAGCCATATGTTAACCCTTTCTGACCGTTTTCATTCCTCTGAGGTTATGTTTTCCTCCATTGAAAACCTTCTCTTTTCTCTATTCTTTAGTATTGTTTGACTCATGCTGAATTTTCAAGTCCTGTATGTTTAAAAGCCCATTAATTTACTCTCGTATTTAAGGCCATTTCTGCTGTGCATCCGTCTGCCGTTTGACTGTCTCCTAAGTTCCGTGGTCCTAGCTATCAAGGAAGAATCAGTATTGTTATTTCCTTTTAAAGAGAAAAAAAATTCTCTTTGACTGTTTTTTCTTTTATCTACCCTCCTCACCTGCAGTTTTACGTTGCAGAGGTAGGCAGAGTTCTACAATGTCTCCCTGCGGCCTTCAGGCTTGGTAACCTCTTCTTCGGTGCAGATGGTCCTGGGCATTTCAGGAGGGGAGGCAGCCTTTCTGGGGTTACACTGTGTTGTGCAGGAGAGATTCTGAAGATACAGCCGGGATCCTACACCGGGGGCATTGAGTAGATCAAGGGGTAGATGTCACAACTAGGCCTGACTCAGTTAAATGTTATCTTTGAATCCAGCTGGGGGCTGCAGTTTGAGGAGATTCTTGAATATTGAATGTAGAATGAGACAGACTCCCACCCAAGCCTTGACTCCAAGGAACTCTGAGAAAATATATTCACAAAGGTTTACTTTTCCAAGTTTGTGTTAACTTGTCATATGGCACAGAAAACTAATGTTTCTGATATTATTATTATTATTATTATTAATATATTAGTAGTAGTAATAGTAGTAGTAGTAGTAGTAGTAGTAGTAGTAGTAGTAGTACAGGGATGGACTCTAAGGCCTTTCACATGCTAGGCAAGAACACTAACACTAGAGTCACATCCTAGCCCATGATTTTAAGTTTTCATTTGTTGTTTTTTTTTCTGTTAAGGCAAGGTCTTTTATGCTAGAGGGAAAGCTGTTGTTGGTTCCCTGCCGCCCTACTAGCTTAGACCCGAAATAACCACACAGAAACTGTATTAATTATATCACTGCTTGGCCCATTAGCTCTAGTTTCTTATTGGTTAACTCTTACCTTTTAGTTTAACCAATTTCTATTAATCTGTGTATTGCTATGTGACAGTGGCTAACTGGCTAAAGTTTCCAGTGTCTGTCCCTGGTGGCTCCATGGCTTGTCTCTAACTCTGCCTTCTTCCTCCCAGCATTCAATTTAGTTTTCCCCACCTAGCTCTGTTCCCCTATAGCTCTGCTATAGGCCCAAAGCAGTTCCTTTATTCATTAACCCATAAAAGCAAAACATAGACAGAAGGACCTCCCACATCACTTGTATAGCTGACTTTGAACTCACCGTCAATGACTGTGAACTGATCTTTCTGCCTTCACCTCCCACGTGCTGGAGTTACAGGCCTGTGCCAGCATGCCCAGCTTCATTTTAATTTTGTTTTCTGCTTTAAAAATCTTGAAGGGAGTTTATCTCCTTTTGGACTTGTGGACTCTATATCTCCTTTGTTTTGGTCAAGAATATCTTCTAACCTTCCTTGTTCCCTTCCTTCATCATCTACACCGTGTTCCTCATGGTGCCTCGTGCATTTTCCCGCCGGTGTCACGTGCATTTGCTCTCAAGCATGGCTTTCAAGTGTCTCCAAGGGAAGTCTGGGATACAGAGGAAGCCTGGCATGTCCCTCGGGTTCACATCCACCTCCAGCAGGACTTACACTTGAATAGATTTCCCAGCATTAAAACCCTTCCAAAACACCTGTCCCGTGCTGTATCATCTTAGTGGACCCTTTCTGTTTTGTTCCCAGCTAATGACTCAAGTCAAGTCATGTTCAATTTAAAAGGTGGCCAGATGCTTCCAGAGGAAACCAATTCCCTTCTCTATGTGTCATTCATGTCTGCGATCTTCATTTTCTTCTGACACACACACACTCACACACACACACACACACACACACACACACACACACACACACACATCTCACAATCGCTTATGCCAAAAAGCTTTGGTGTATGTCCTTAATGTAGTCAAGATTCCACTAGAAATCACAGGTTTCTCTTTAGCCTTTATAAGAATGGTTGTGGAAGAAAAATTGGTAGAGAATGTCCTGATCGGCATAGTGTCCCCCTCCTCCTTCCTCTCTAGAGCTGTGGCTTTTTATAAATTCTGGTTGTCTTCACTGATTTCTGGTTTGTTTCTTGTTGTCCTCTATGAGAGAATTCTAACAACCACCAGAGCTCAGCCTATGCTAAGAACAGGCAGGAAGTCAAAACAACACAGGAGGTGTACCCAAGTGACTCCCCATTTACCAAAGAAGTGATTCTAAGTTTCCTTCTGTTTCTGTTAGGAATTGATGATGGGATCAATGGGATGTGAAAGAAAACATGCTTCTGGCTAGCGGGGTAAAGCACCTCAAGCTATGTAACTAGAAAGCCGCGATTTAGAACTGAGACGGGCCCCTATGCAGTAGTTTCCTAAGATGGAAGTAGAGATACTTCGACATCACGAAGCAGATTCAGATGAAAGGCCTCGGTGAAAATGAAGCTGTGGCTCAGCAGCTGGACCTATAGCCACAGCATTTGGCCTTGGGTAAAAAAATGCCATATAGCCCGGTATATTACTCGGACCTCTAGGAATGGTTCTCAATCCTCTATCACAGGCCCATCCCTTGTTTCTTGAGACCAATTCCAGCTTGAGCGTGGAGCCGCTTGCAGAGGAGTTGTGGTCACGTGCATGGTCTGTAAGAGTCAGGTGGGATGGGCTTAGGACCTGCTAGTCACCATATTCGACACCAGGAAGTTATGGAAATCCTCAGCTTCCTGTTTGTGTTAGCATACTGAAAAACCATCACTGTCAATAGCTTGCCCTGCTGTCAGTGAGCTGTGCCCCTCCCCCTCTCTCACCTTTTCAGCATCTTCTTTCCATCCCAGCAACACTGTTAGTACTTAGATTCCCTCTTGCCTGTCCCACATAGTAAGAACCATGCAAAGCTGGGTGGAGTGGAAGGTCAGTTAAAACCCTGCCCTGCAGGTCCCAATGCTCGGGCCAATGTTCTATTTACTGTCTTTGTATTCTCAGGCCTAACCTGGTACACGGTCATAGCAGGTACTAGGTTGAGTATGCACAGTGAGAGAGGAACAGCAGCAGTGCGTACCTGTGTCCTGTGACCCAGTGTGACACAAGATGACACTGTCTGTAAAACTGGAGAGTAGGGGCTGGAGTGATGACTCAGCAGGTAGGAGCATTGGCTACTCTTCCAGAGGACCCATGTTTAATGCCTTGACCCACATGACTGCTCACAATTGTCTGTAACTCCAGTTCCAGGGGAATCTGACTCTTCTGGCCTCTGCAGATACTACAAACACAGACATACATATAGGTAAAACACCCACACACATAAAATAAACGTAAGATTGATTATTTCTATTGAGTAGAGAGCTATAATAATTAGAACCAAGCTGTTTGCTTCACCCTTGAGATCTCAAAGGTGTTCCTGGATGAAGGAGAAAAGATTACCCAGGGCTACTTCTAGGTGTTTGAGCTGACGGCTTCAGAAGGCTTGGTCTACTCTATGAAGATTATTATTATTATTATTATTATTATTATATTATTATTATTTTTGTTAAGCTCTACATTTTTCTCTCCTCCTTTCCCTACCTCTCCCCTCCACTTCAACCCTCTCCCAAGGTCCTCATACTCCCAATTTACTCAGGAATTCTTGTCTTTTTCTACTTTCCATGTAGATTAGATCTATGTATATTTCTCTTAGGGTCCTCATTGTTGTCTAGGTTCTCTGAAATTGTGATTTGTAGGCTGGCTTTCTTTGCTTTATGTTTAAAAACCACTTATGAGTGAGTACATGTGATAATTGTCTTTCTGGGTATGAGTTACCTTACTCAAAATAAAGTTTTCTAGCTCCATCCATTTGCCTGGTTTTGATAGGCAAGTGAGTTGGAGACTTTCTTTTGTGTGTTGAAACTGACATTTGTCATAGGAGGCTGCTGCATGGTTTCCCAGAAGACCTACTGGACTGTGCCATTCATGTGGAAGATGGCCCACACAGCTGAGCTGAGATCCACAGCTGTGGTGTGCCAATCGAAAGTGTGTTTATAAAGTTCAGGAATCCAATTTTGTCTGGATTATGCCTCTGCTTTGCTTTGGAATGGAAAGCTATCTTTATCGGTCAAATAGAGGATGAAAATGGTTTAGGTCTGGATTTCAGGCCACTTCTCTGTCTAGCCTGCAAGATTGTTTCCTACACTGTCTCTGCAGTGTGAGTCCCAAACACTTCAGAACATGTGGCCCTGTTTGGTACAGAGAGAAGAGCAGAAATAATTCCATCTGAGTGTGTGTCCAACAGGCGCTCTGCACTACACAGCCTGTTGTATGTGTTAAGAAACTTGAGTCGGGCCAGTCGTCTACTGTAGAGGTGAGGCTTTGAGGGTGCTCAGATGCTAGGATGTTCAAACCACTCTCCTGGTTCCCAGTCTTTGCCCTGGCGGCTGCTAGATCTCACACTTCATTGTAATAAAAGCTGGTTTTATCTCATGTTCTCATGGTCTTGTCTTCTCTGTTTGAGTCAGTAGGGGCTGAAGACGGGTGTGAGGCAACAGCAGTAGCTGCCAGTTTGGGTTGCAAAGGAAGGTTTGGGGAACTCTGGGTTCCCCTCCAAGTTCACCTTGAGGAGTGAAAGTCACAGGCCTGGACAACCCCACTTTCTTTCCACTTATTCTGTGTGTGTAACATGGGCCCCAGGTTTCTGACCCACAATGGCCACACTAGATCTGCCAGAAAAAACCCCAGAAAAACAAGATTATTATTAGAGACAGAGGTAAAATGGGGACAGCTTCCTCTTCTCTTCTTCCTCCTTCTCTTCCTCCTCTTCCTTTTTCTCTTCCTCCTCTTCCTTCCTTCTTCTCTTCCTTCATCTTCCTTCATCTTCCTTCTCTTCCTCTCTTCCTCTTCCTCTTCCTCTTCCTCTTCCTCTTCCTCTTCTTCTTCTTCTTCTTCTTCTTCTTCTTCTTCTTCTTCTTCTTCTCCTTCTTCTTCTTCTTCTTCTTCTCCTTTTCCTCCTCCTCCTCCTCCTCCTCCTCCTCCTCCTCCTCCTCCTCCTCCCCCTCCTCCTCCTCCTCCTCCTTGTTCTCCTTTTTTTCTTCTCCTCATCTTTTTTTTCTTGAAGGATTATAAGTAAAAAAAAAAAATGATTCTTCCATATTGGTTTAAAGAGATTTTAACCAAGGCTTCAAGAAAGGATATTTGGTTAGGGAACTCCTCAGACATGTAGCCACTCCTAACTACCTGTAGAGGATTTTTTAAAAGGACAGAATGAATGATTATTAGTAAGGTAACATCCCTTGAACACACTGCTTTCTCTAGACAATAGTTCTACCTCCATCTGCTTTCCTCATAGTTCAACTTCCTGGCACTGGCCCCATTGTGGGGTATACACATCTCACTTTAGTCCAGTGCTGTCCAGCCTCTGATGCCTGTAGCCTTCCCTGATGCCTATAACCCTGAGCCTGACACTTGTGCCTGGGATAGTGAGGCTCTCCCATGCTCGGGAGCTGTCAGTGGACATCGGAAGCTTCAGGGGTCTAGAGCTGGGGTTTCTGACATACATTAATACAACCCTCTGACCTTATTCCCTGCCACTCCCTTCCCCTGCTCTACTCCCTTCTCCACATCTGCTAGAGTCTAGAAGTAAACCCTTCCCTATCACATGATCCTTCCTGTCCCCTTGGCACCTGTGCAGGCCTGGGGACCACTCTCCTTGTGTCTGTAGACTCTCATTCTGGTCTGTAACTCATTGCACCGAATCACAGCAACCCTTCCTATGGAAACAGAATTATCTTCATCTCTGTCACCTGATCCACTTCTCATTGTGTTAATAAAACCTCAGTGGCTAGTTGATTGATGACTGTATTTCTATTGTCATCACCATGAAAGCTCTTTCATGGGTTTCCTTTGCTTCAGTATTCATCAGGTGCCAACCATGTACTAGACACCAATCACCTGACGCTGCCAGCAATGATGCAGCAATGACATAAATGAGACCCTGTGGCAGCCCCTGGAAGTAGCTAGAGACAAAGTAGCTACCCACCCAGGTCTCTCTTCCATGTGCTTTAGAGGTGTGGGGAGTCTGTGTCTAGGCTGGCCAAGCAGCTATGTCTTAACTCTTTGTCTTGCAGGGCTCTAGTGTGATCTGGTCTGTGCTTTAGAGTGGAGTCCGTTCCCAAACAGCATTGTTCACAGAACTGCATCAAACTGGTTGGGCTGGACATCAAGGAAGGTCTTGAATTTCACATATCCTATTTCTCCCACACCACTTGTCCGAAAAATAAAGATCTTACTATGACTCAAAAAAATCGGCAGCCCTCCTGTACACAGAAGATAAATGGGCTGAGAAAGAAATCAGAGAAACATCACCCTTCACAACAGCCACAAATAGCACAAAATATCTCAGAGTAACTCTAACCAAACAAGCAGAAGACTTGTATGACATGAACCTTAAATCTTTGAAGAAAGGAATTGAAGACGACACCAGAAAGTGGAAAGATCTCCCATGCTCTTAGGTAGGTAGAAGTAACATAGTAAAAATGGCAATCTTACCAAAAGCAATCTACAGATTCAATGCAATGCCCATCAAAATCCCAGCAAAATTCTTCATAGACCTTGAAAGAACAGTACTCAACTTCATACAGAAAAGAAAAAAACTCAGGATAGCCAAAACAATCCTGTCCAATAAAAGAACTTCTGGAGGCATCACAATCCCTGACTTCAAACTTTACTATAGTGCTACAGTACTGCCTGGTATTGACATAAAAACAGTCAGGAGGACCAATGGAACCAAATAGAAGACCCAAATATTAATCCACACACCTTTGAACACCTGATTTTTGACAAAGAAGCAAAAAAATATCAAATGGAAAAAAAGAAAGCATATTCAATATATGGTGCTGGCAAAACTGGATATCAACACACAGAATAATGCAAATTGATACATATCTATCCCCATGCAAAAAACTCAAGTCCAAGTGGATCTAAACATAAAGTCAACCACACTGAACCTCATAGAAAGAAAGTGGGAAGTACACTTGAAATCATTGGCACAGGAGACCATGTCCTAAATATAATCCCAGTAGCAAAGACACTTGAGAGCAACATTTAATAAATGGGACCTCCTGAAAATGAGAAGCTTCTGTAAAGCAAAGGACATGGTCAAGAAGACAAAATGGCAGCCTACATAGTGGGAAAATATTTTCACCAACCCCACATCAGACAGAAGACTGATCTCCAAAATATACAAGAAATTAGCCATCAAAAGAACAAATAATCCAATAAGAAAATAGGGTACAGACCTAAACAGAGAACTCTCAACAGAGGAATCTAAAATGGCAGAAAGACACTTAAGGAACTCAACATCCTTAGCCATCAGAGAAATGCAAGCCACAAGAACTCTAAGATTCTGTCTTATACCTGAAAGAATGGCCATGATCAAAAATGTTGATGACAACTTATGCTGGAGAAGATGTGGGGTAAAGGGAACACTCCTGCATCGCCCGTGGGAGTGCAAAGTTGTACAGTCACTTTGGATATCAGTATGGCGATTTATCAGAAAATTAGGAAACAACCTACCTCAGGACCCAGCAATACCACTTTTGTATATATATCCAAAGTATGCTCAATTGTACCTCAAGGAAATGTGCTCAACTATGTTCACAGCAGCATTGTTTGTCATTGCCAGAACCTGGAAACAACCTCAATGCCCTTGACTAAAGAATGGATAAGGAAAACGTGGTACATTTACAAAATGGAGTACTACACAGCAGAAAAAAACCAATGATATCTTGAAATTTGTGGGAAAATAGATGGATCTGGAAAATATACTGAGTGAGGTAACCCAGACCCAGAAAGACATATATAGTAGACTTTTAGACATAAAACAAAGAAAAACCAGCCTACAGTTCACAATCCCAGACAACCTAGACAACAAAGAGGGCCCTAAGAGAGACATACATGAATCTAATCTACATGGGAAGTAGAAAAAGACAAGATCTTATGACTAAATTGGGAGCATGGGGATCATGGGAGAGGGTAGAAGGGGAGGGGAGAGGAAGGGAGGGAAGTGGAGAAAAATATATAGCTCAATAAAAACAATTAAAAATACAGATTTTACCGACATTTAATAACTCAGATGAGGAAACTCTCAGTCTATATGGGAAGAGGGTATCTCATATAATGTCACACAGACAATTAGGACTTGAACCTTTTTTACTTTGAGCACAAAATCTTTCAAACATATATGACCATGTCCATCTATCATCCATCTATCTGTCTATCTGTTTGTCTGTCTATCATCTGTCTGTCTGTCTGTCTGTCTATCTATCTATCTATCTATCTATCTATCTATCTATCTATCTATCTATCTAATATTTTTAATTGCCATCTGTCTGTCTTATTCACCATCTTTCTTTCTCAGCTTTTCCCTCTGTTGCTCCACAAAACTTTTCCTGTGGAGATGCAACACACAAACCTACTCACCCCAGACAGCTTTCCCATGATAAAGCAAAACATGGATACCACCAAAGTCTAATTTGGGGATTACTTACAGGAGCAGAAATGACTCAAAGACAACAGCATCACCAAAGGCCACCTCAGCACGGCTGATACAGCTCATAAAGCTGGGAACCTGGGGCACACTGCATATCTTCAGGCCATCCAACAAAGTGTCTTTTCCAGGTGCCTCAGTTGGTCTAAACCTCTTCTTGGTGGCCTGGTTAGTTTCTGCTTTTTCTGGCAACTGCGCTGGTCTAAGAGACTCCTTTGCAGCTGGGTTTTTTCCATCTGAAGGGGACTTTCTGGAATGCTTATTCTAGAAGGAAGGGGCCTTGCAATCTGGTCAATTTCAGCGACTTCCTATTTTGAGTTGTTTGCCTTCCTGCCTAAGGTGTTTCCTTAAGAATGTGCTGTCTTAGTCTCTGAGGAAATTCTTATTCAACATTCTCTCTCTCTCTCTCTATCTCTCATCTCTCTCTCTCTCTCTCTCTCTCTCTCTCTCTCTCTCTCTCTCTCTCTCTCTCTCTCCTCCCTCCCTCTCTCTCTCCTCTCCTTCCCCCACCCCCCGTACTGCCATCTCAGGCAGCCCAATATATCTTCTGAGGAGGGGAATAGTGTAGAAGATTCTGTGGGTGGACGTAGACTAAAGCACATTGACCTACTGCTCTAGGGAAGAACACTGTCGTATGGCTCCCTCTTCATTTGAGGGACACAAAACCTATCACCATTGGCTAGACAGCTACTTGTAGGATAGAAAGCAGCCATCCATATTTTAGGGCAAGTGGCCATTGGGGCAAGTGGTTTGGAACCTGCCTTTCTATGTCCTTTTCAATGCAGTGATTGCTTTGGGGTAGACGTCAACCAAATTCCTGTTTGCTCAGTGTTAGGAATATCTTTCCCCCAAATGGAAACATTTGCTGGGAGGAGGAGGAGGCTCTTAAGACACAGGTCTTTAGGGGTGGGGAAGCTCAGCAAAGCTGCAAGCTTCACAGGCTTCTCTCCAAGGTTATAAATCAGTAAATGATTTCTGGGAAGGACAGGCTCTTTGGTGGCAACACCTACGAGATGGGCAGAGAGGTTCAGGCATGCAACTTTTGTGGGTTGTCATCTGTGCTGGGGTGGGCTCTTAGGTGGCACAACTGCATTTAACCCACTCATGTCCCTGGAAATAGGCCCTGTCTAGGATTCTGTAAGCGGATGCAGGAAATTCACTGGCTCATTAAGCTACTCTCCAATAGAATTGTTTCTCTAGTCTGTTGGTGGTGCTCTGTTGGGGTGAACTGGTGTTTGTTCACACTCTTAGCTGAACACCTACCTTAGCTGAGAGTGGAGGTCCCTTTTTGGCCTGTCATTCATGTCTCCTTTACCATTTTATCAGCATGCGCCCCAGAGCCCATGGTACAAACCTTCTGTTCATTAATCATGTTCTGCCTAGGATTCTACCAGGGCCAGTCTAGAGCACAGGTTCCTACAGCAATGTTTCTCCAATTTCCTTTCCTTACTTTTGCATTGCCGTATTGTATTCTGTTTTTAATGTATGCCAGAAACCTCTGAGGCATTTTTTTTTTTTGCTTTGGACAATAATATTCAGAGAAATATAAATAAAAACAGTATGATTTTAAAAATTGTCACTGGACAGTTTCATATGTTTATATAATGAATTTTAGTCATTTTTACCCATCATTCCCATCTCTCCTCCCCCACCCCCGCTGCTGGGATATTTCTTTTCACCAAGCCCCCATGCTACTTTTGTGGCTTAATTTTCTGTGTGGTCTATTGAGCTTATTAGTTTCTTGCCCAAGCAGAAGTAGGAGGTTGTCTGCTAGAGCAAAGGCTACATATTAGCTGGCTACACCACTGAAGAAAAGGATTTCTGTCTCGGCGAGGGATGAGACAGCACAAGATGCCCTCCTGCCTGTGGTGGGAGATTGACAGGTCCAACCTTTCCAGATAGCTGCAGCTGCCATGACTTCACAAGCAAAATTGCCGTCCCACATCCAGAAGACATCTTTCTGCTGATTGTTTTCCCACCCTCTGACTCTTGCATTCTCTTTTGCCCATTCTTCCAAAATGTCCCCTGATCCTTTGAGGGGATACAGCTGTTCATTGGGGGCTGAGCATGCGACCATCACAAAGTCTCCAGACTCTGGCCAGTTGTGGATTCCTGCATTGACTGCCGCCCACTGTCGTGAGAAACTTCTCTGATAAGGCGTAGGCAAAATACTGATGTATGGGTATAAATCTGAGTGAAATAGTGTTGTTATTGGCTTTCATTTCTGTATTTGCAGTTGCCTTCCATGTCTTTGTGTACATTACACACTAACTGAAGAACGCACTTTAGAGCATCATCTGAAACATCCATTCCTGTCTGTTCTTCTGAGCAGTGGTACAACACACCAAGCTGACAGTTCATGCCAGGCCCTAACTAGGTTGTGAGCTACGGTCTTCTAGCTTACTGAATTCAACAACAGTCCTTTGTTCCTGTTTTCTGAGGTTCGCTTGCCATGTGCACACCCGTCACAAGTTCCTCAGTGTTTTCTTTGTCTTTTGAGCGCTTAGCATGTGATCCATTCGGGTCTGCTTTTCAATCATTCTGTTGTTGAGTCAAAAGGGTCTGTTGCCTTCATGGTGTGTGACTGATATCTTTTGCTGGTTTAGAGAAAGGCTTGGCATTTATCAGGTGTGCCCTTTCTTCTGCCGTCCCCTCTCCCCAGCCTTAGTTGGAGCTTCGGTCATACTGGACTGTTTGGTGTCACCCCACAGGGCTTCAGTGTTGTTCTGTTTTGCTCCTTCATCCTCTGAGTCTGCTGGAGGGGGAAGCCTGCTAGGAACATTCTTTATTGTTGTTGTTCTTATGTCTGCCGTTGTTTTTAATGTTTCTAGCTGATTCACACTCCATCACCACCTCCACTGAAATTCCCTGCAAGTCCCTGCATGCTGCTAGTGTCTCATCCTCGCCCCCAAAGAAAGTCCTTCTTCTGAGAACTTGTGCAGAGCAATGGGTTTCATCGTGGCATCTTCACACAGGCAGATAGTTTGAGTTGCTCATGTTCACACCTCTCGGTACCCTCTCCTCCACCCTGCATTTGAGATGGAATGTGGGATTCCTCGTTCTGAGCCTGGCTCGTTTCACTTAATGTCATGATTTCAAGTTCTATCCATTTTTTTTCTGCTAAGGACATACTTTTATTCTCTATGATAGAATTAAAGTCCATTGTGTGAACACATGAGGTCTCTCTCTCTCTCTCTCTCTCTCTCTCTCTCTCACACACACACACATCCATTCATCTGTTAATGGACATCTAGGCTGATTCCATAGCTATTAACATCTTCTTCACAGTTATTTTAAACACTGTGTGGAAGCTTATCATGTATCTATCTCTAGCACACCAAATCTCTTTACACTGTGTGTGTGTGTGTGGTGTGTGTGTGTAGCTCACAGTTTCTGGGACTCTCGGTAGGACACTCGACTAACATCTTTTGTGCCTCTACTGTGAGAACTAGTTAGTCTAGTTGGTGGTGGCAACTGCCTTGCATTCTGTTGCTGTCGTGGTTGTCCCAGCAAAACCGCTGATTCCAATGGCTCCTTGGTCTCAGGGTGGGGATCGATGTACTGAAGTATCCTTGTCAGTATTTGGACTGCCCTGATCACTGACTGGCTCTTCCCTCTGCAGCCAGATTTCAGAAAGCACCTGTCCTGTTCTGTCTTTGTCCCTGTGTCCTTTCTCCGTTGGGGTGGGGGATCATTCTTTTTTTCGTCAGGGCAAACTCCCTCACTTGGTGCTCAGGGACTGTGATGGTTTCTTCTCTCATTCTGCTTTAACCTTCCAGGTAGAGGTCACACATGTGAATCTAACCCTGTTCTGCATTACCTGGGCCAGGTGCTATTGTTGCCTCTCTCAGGTATACGGGTTCCTCATGCTACTCAGGCCATAAAGCTTCCAGCCGTCCCCACATTATCAGTGCAGCCCTTCCCTAAAATGAGCCAATGACTGTTGAAGCATCTGTGGGTTTGTGTGGATTTCTTTTGTTTTCAAGGGCAGCAGACCCTCCTATAATGAGCTTCTACTGGACTCCTAGAAATTGGCTCAAATTTTTGTCTGAGTTGCTCCTGCCAGCGTCTGCGCATCCTGCTGTAAGTGAACACCTTGGGCCCCTATGCTTCTTCTCCTTAAGATCTCGGAAGTCACCTCCACCTGCCCTTGGTTCTCTTTGGGATCCAAGTGGTTCTGTAATCGACTGCAGCCCCCCTTCTTTGGCTGCATTGTGAGGGTGAACACAATGAGATCTCGCTTTCTCTGTTTCGCAGTGGTCAGCCCTCTACCTTCCTGTGTTTAATTTCCAAATGGCTGTTCTATTCTGTGCTTGCTTTTCTTTTTTTTTTTCCTCTTTGTAAGCCCTTCATTCTTGCAACACGGATGTGGCCTCTTCGACAGACCCTCCCTCTCACGTTCCCCTTTTCCTGTCCAGTCTCTGCTTCCAGCAAATTGCTTTTGTTCCCATCGGATTGTTCTGGTCACTGGCTTCCTTGTTAGAAGTGTTTCTCAGATGTCTGGTGTTGCTTGACCATCTGCTCATGATTAAGAATGACAGGCCAGCAATCAGTCCTGCAGCTCTGAACATGTGGGAGGAGTTGGCCTACCGTGGACTTCACTCAAGAACGTTCTGGGAGGGCTTGACAGGACCTCCAGGGGACAGCCTCTGCTCTTTCCTCTCTACAGAGACAGGGTCCCCAGAGGGGGCCCTTTCACCCCCTGCACGGCTGCCTCCAGAGAGCTGAGCCACCCTCCGCACTGCAGAGCATACTACTTAAATGCTAAGGGACTTTATGGGTGCATTTCTGCTACCCCCCTTTATGGGTGCATTTCTGCCATCCCCCCATCTCTTGCTTTTTATTACTCCTTTCCCAAGGCTGGGAAATTGCTACTTATTTAAAATGCCTAAATAGCCCTAAAATTTTAATTAAACCCTGCAATATGTCCTTGTTACAACTTTCTCATCAACTTCCCGGGAGTATGTGTGTTATTAGACATTCCATCTCAGGGCAAAAGGCTTTTGTTTGCTGTTCTTTTAAAGACATGGGACTGCATGCAAGCCCACGATTGCTCTGGTTTAAGAAGGAATAAAAGTTATGAAGAGGCCACTTAGCAGAACCTTCCTGTGGCCCTCCAGGAAAGGCGCGTGCTGCTTCTACTTCTGTGACTGTATGCATTCCCAGTGCTTGGGATTTAGAATATCTTCCAGAGGCAGGGGCTCGCCCGTGCCTCAGTGGGCAACAGCAAATAGCTAGAGAGGAAAGGCATGCCGATCTGGGAAGCCTGAGGTGGCTCTGTCAGCAGGAATGAGGGTGAGCTCAGCTTCCCGGCTGAGACATCTCCTCGAGCTCTCTGACATTCCTTGATGCCTGGATCCTCCAGACATTGTGTAGGTCAGCAGCCAGATTTGATCACACTTAGTGTGATTTCAGGTCAGGCTCCAGAAGTTGAGGGGATTTCTTCATGAGCAAGTCTATCCAAAAGGCACATCTTAGGGCTCTTGCTACTACAGCCTAGGGTTAGGACTAACATACATTCAGGTACACATGGCCACGTAGCACTCAGAGCTCATGTAGCATTCACAGGATGTCCCCCAAGCCCAGGTTTAATCGTGGAGAGTGGGATCCTGACCTGGAAGTCCGTGGAAGCACATGACTAGTTCATATCGCCTCCAGTCGAGAATAGGTAACACATTTCCTTGTCTTTATGATTCCCTCATACAGGTGACAGATAATGTTCTCTGCATAACACTGAACCTGAATTAGTGCTGTTTCAGTATATAGATCCTTATAAACCATGTACAACAGAATTTGCCCAGCACCGGGGAGCTATGAGATCTACTTACTGCTGTCCTTCAGTTCTGAGACACTGGGGTAGTTTGGAGTGGCAACCAGGCTGGGCCAGGAGTCAGGGAGCAAGGTGACCTTGGGCAGATGTCTCCCTCCAGAGCCCTCTCCCCAACCCCTCCAGCTTGCTTGGGTTTAATAACTCGGCATGGTTACCCGACATGCACACGCAGCAGACATTTTCAGTTTCCCTCAATTAGATTCTTCTTTTGAACCTCTTAAAAAAAAAAAAGATCTCAATAGGAGCCTCTTAGTATTCTAGCAGAGCTGTCTGCAGTAATGTGTTAGAGGATATAGGTGCCACTCCTGTGCAAAGAGCTTGAAAAATGACCAGACAGAGCCAAGCTCCCCGTGTTTGTTGTCAGCTGCATCGGCAGGGTAATAAATCAACCCGTCTCATGTCAAGGGTCAGTTTGTTTGATGTTTAAAGCGTTTGGCCAATCTAATCAGGCTGGGCATGGCCAACCCACCCGTGAGATGCTGGCGCTGTTCCCCGCTGAGGTGTCAGGAGCTGCACTTCTCTGACCTGAAGACTTGGGGGCCTCAGAACAGGAGTGGCAGGAGACAAAGAGTTCAAAGAAGCAGAGGCTTCATGCCCAGTCTGTTAGCAGGAGAAATCCATGGGTCTAGCAACTGGAGGCAGTTATCATCTCGTCGGCCCAGAGACTTGGTTTGAAATGGTTGGACGAGATTTAGAAAGCAAGGCTACCACATCATCTTCACGGCCGTGTGCAAAATAAAATTGTGAGACCGTTTCAAAGCAAGGCAGAGCAGCACTAAAGGCGTTGGGACATAAATCTTGTTATTGTGTGGCTGTGCTCTTGCCTTGCATTGTTTTGTTTGATGGGTATAATTCTAAGTAAAGAAAAATTAAAAACTCAAACGATCAGAACGAAGTTTTTTCTTTCATCTCTGTTGTCAAAGGGAGATTGTAAATCACATGCAGAATCATGCAGTCATACAGTTTGCGCTTTATGGCTGCTCTCCCCCCCCCCCACCCCTAGCTGACTAAGACATAGCAAAACATCCTACCCAGGGCTGCTCAACAAGGAAGACATGCAGTTCTGGCACAGCCCCCCTGCTGGTCCTGATCTCTGAGTAGTGAAAAGGTTTGGAAGGAATTCACACTCTATAGACCCAGCCCAGGGCTGTCAAACAATCCTAACTTCAGTGCTGAGACCTGTGCAAGGCCTGTCACGGTAGCAAGGCATGGCTGCCCTGGGCATGTATCAGTTGGTGTTGATGTAGCATTGCTGACTTGAGATCACATCCCCTGGAAGTATAACACCCATACAGAAGTCCCTTGAGAGTGGGTGACAGGATGAGGTTTGGGGCAGGAATGGGCCACAAGGCCAGGATGTCTGGGAGTGTTGGAACCAGTGGTCAAGATCTTGGGGAGAGCCTTGGGTGCCCTGTACCCAGCTCCATCCACACGCCACCAAATTCACTCAAAATACACGTGCAGCGATGATGCTGAAGAATCTAATACTGACAGCAAGGCTTCTGATTCTGAAACTGGGTCCTTCATGGACCACCCTTGTTGAGGCTGGTAGAAAAGATTATAATTTGTTATGGAGCCTCAAGTACATTGAAATGAAGTAGCTTAAATTTTCCAATAGTCTTAAGGAAGCAAAATGCAGTTTCCAGGGATCGTCTGAGACCTTCCAATGTTTGCTAGAAGATGCACAGAGCTGGGCTCCTCTCAGCTGATTCACAGGAGAAGACAGACCTGTTGAGGCTCTGTCTATCTCTAGTTTCTTCCCATGACACTGCACGAGCCAGAAGTAGCTCTATGCCTCAGTTTCCTCTTCTGCACTCAGAATGAGAAAACAGCAACAAGACACAGTGGCTTTGGAGCTGCCACCTAAGGTTGTTACTGTTCTAGAATGATCCTAGAATCAGATGGGAGATCTGGTGACAACAGATTTCCACTTGAAGACCTGTTAGGTGGAGGCTTACAGACAACACAGGGTGTGGTGATGGGTGCGTTCAGAGCTGGGAGAGAGGGCTCTGGGCTTTGGCTGCAGAGAGGTCCAGAAGGAGCTCTGAGGAGTCTTGAACTTCAGATTCTGGGTTCAGAAAGTGGGTCCATGGGGGAGGTGAGAATGCAGAGGTGCTGTGCAGCCTTTCTGGTGGGACCAGAGGGCATAGCTCTGGGTAGCTGTGGGGGTGAAGTTGGCTGATGTCATAGGGAAGGAAGAAGCAGGGTGTGTTGGCTATCCTGAAGTCCTATCTTCCCATTCAACCACTGTAAAGGCTGGACCACCATGAAGCTCTTCTGAAATCACCTTGTTCCCAGAGGTCAACTCTGCATGAGATGAAGGAAAACGATGGAGCAGAGAGGAGGCTGGCCTTCCTGAATACAATGTAATGTCTCTGAAGTAACCACCCATCAGGGCGGTTTCCTTCTTCTTCTCTTAGAGGAAGTGGCTTGGTGCTGCCAAAGCAATCCGTCACTATCCTAGGACTTAGAATCTGGGTGTGGTTGGGTAGACAAGAGTAGCTGGTCCCTTAAGGGAGACTGGCAGTCCTCCAGCCTTGAAGTGCCATGCCAGGCAGCTTATGTGATGAAAGGAGCATCCATTGTGCTGCCAGCTGCCAGGGGGCCTGCTACTCATAGCTAACCACATTCAGCAGGTGCATTGGGAGCCCATTGTCTTAGACCATCCCTTCAGTGAAACTGCCCAGGTGCCAAGGGATCCATGCTAAGACTCACACCAAGACAAGTCTGAGGAGGCCACCAGTAACACTCAGAATATGGGTGAGTGAGGAAAAAAAGTGGCCTAACAGGGTTTTGAGGACCCTGATGCTAAAAGAGTTCACAGAGAAGGCACAGTGTGTGCATGCATGAACCTGTGTGCATACATGTTTGTGAGCACATGCATGCATACATGAATGCATGTGTCTGTGTACATGTGTGCCTGTCTGGGCATATGTGTGCCTGTGTACCCACATGTGTGTCAATGCATGTGTTGTGTGTGTGCACATACGCCTATGTGTGCATGCATGTGTGTAAATATATGTGTCTGCACGTGTGCACATATATGTGTTCATTAATGTATGTGATGTGACCATGCATGTGTCAGAGACTGAATTCCTTCCACCTGTAGCACAAGCCAGGCTGCTTGTCTTGGTTGAAGGTGGTGGTATTGTGAGGCAGGTAGGCTTTGTGATGCCCATCACGGACATCAGACACCAGGGGCTCTGAGCACTGCTTCTGCATAGGTCTCCCTGTGAGGACTCAGTGAGCACCAGCTCTCTACCAACCAGGACTAGGACATGTTCTCAGAGAGCCCACCCAGTCCTGTTGCCCTGGGATTTGCTGTGCTGCTGCTGTTGTTGTTGTGGTTTTTAAAAGACAATCGGTGTTCTAGTTTCTTGCTATTGTTAAACCGAAGCACTCTGACTAAAAGCAATTTGGGTTGGAAAGGGTTTATTTCAGTTTCCACTTCTAGGCTACCATCCACCCCTGGAAGAACATGGAGAAGTTAGAGGGATATTGCTTGGTGGCTCACTCCCACGCTCATGCTTTTTCATTCACCACAGGGACTATATAGGGCGGTACAGTCCACAGTGGACTCTTCTGTATCAGTGACTAATCAAGACAAACCTGCACGGACATGCCCACAGGCTAACCTGATGGAGGCAGTTCCCCCAGCTGAAGTCCTCCTGTAGGTGACCACAGGCTGTGACCAGTGAGCAATTACAGCTGACAAAGAAACCCAGGCAACTGGTAAGGCTGCAGGGCCTTGCCCAGTGCCGGACCCTTGTGTCTTCACTTCTGGTACACGATCCTGCAGCCCTGATTCTTTATTCCTTGTATGTTTTGGGGGAACTGAGGAGTGTGCAGGTGTGCACCCCTAGACCAGGGTCGACATTAAATGTGATGAACTCAAGGAGAAGAAAAGCAGGAGGTAGGACAAGAGGAAGAATGTCTTAGGCACACAAACTGATGGAGGCCTAAGCATCTCAGGCCTGGGATGGCATCTTGTGCCAAATCCAAGCTGCCAGAGCAAGACTCATGCCTCATGAAGTGGTCCAGGGCCTGGAAGAGGAAAGGCTCAGTGCATTGTGGGGTCTGTCATGAGGGCACAGGGTGGGAAGGACTTGATGAAGTTACTGCAAAACAGGGCTTGTCTTTTGAGTCCCTGCTTGAGCATTCTCCTTGGACAGACATGAGTATGGGATTTTTATTATATATTTTTTGTTAAAATTAATCCAACATCCAATATGAAGCCAGAAAAAAACTCTAGGAAATTTTTCACTTCGTTCACTCCCTGAAACATCTTTACTGGTCAGATGCATCTTTTCCATGAAATATTGAGTCCCAAGGAGCCGGGGGATGCACAGAGAATGCATTGGGCTGCAGGTGTTAATGTGTTTGAGGTTGGTGTTGCTTGGGCTTTGGAAAGCTTCACTTTGGGCTGAAGTCTTTATGGTTATCAGTAGAATGTGGAGGAGGCTATATGTACACAGCCAGTACATTTGGATGGAGAAATTCTAGAGCAGACGTTCCAAACCATAAATAAGCAGGACAGACCCTACCCAAGGCCACTGTGCATGGGACAGGCAGTGTGACAGTCTGTGCCTCAGCTGTGGAACCCTCAGGATCAGAGGGCACTTCCACTCACAAAGGGCCTGGGCAAGGTATTTTATAAGGGTGTGTGAGGCTAACATAGATGCTTGGCTGCCTTTGAGCTGTGACGCTTTTCGGGGCCTTGGTTGCTTCCTACCTAATATTTGGGTACACGCTTGATATTAACATTTAGCGCAGGACCTCACAGTTACCAGTTGGGCAGAGGAGGAAAACAAATAGGTGTGAATGACCCGGGTGATAACGGTAAAATTCTGTCACAATCACCTAGTCGCAGGGACCCCAGAATAAAGAAGGACTTTACAGGGAAGGCCCTGCCATCAGGACAGTGTCAGGTGGAGTTTGGTGTGAGAAAGTCAGGTGCTTCCAAACTGTGAGCAGTGTGTGTGTGTGTGTGTGTGTGTGTGTGTGTTTGTGTGTATGGGGGTATGCATGTGCACACGTGCATGCACAGTAGGTCTTGGTTTTGTTGTTCAGACACACACAGTGAAATCACCCTAGGAAGCCCAAGGAATAAATCTCCTGTCCGTCATTCGGTACCACTGTGTTGGCCTTCATGCTCACCAGCCTCTTATTCTTATAATTAAAAGTCTTGCAGGATGCTGTAGATGTGTAATGTGGGTCAGGAACCTTGGGTCAAGGACACAGTGCAGCAGCCTGCTTATCTCATTAGCCATGCAGAAGACGATGGGCCATTGGGTAGAGGTGCTTAGTGCCCCCCTCCCGCCACATAAACACACACACACACACACACATGCACGTACGCACATGCACGCACACACACATACACGGAGAGTCAGGAGAAGAGGGCCTGCAGGGATTCAGCTGGTGACCTGCCTCTCCTGAGGAAGAGACCATGAGTAATGTGTTCAGAGAGAATGAAAGTGGATTCTGCTTTGTCCTTCTGCAGGAGCAGCCTGTGTTCAGATGGGAGCCTGCATCAGTGTGGTGGCCACAGGGACAGGCACCAGGGGCTGTGTTTCAGATGGGAGCCCAAATCAGTGTGGTGACTTCAGGGACAGGCACCAGGGGCTGTGTTCAGATGGGAGCCGGCATCAGTGTGGTAACCGCAGGGACAGGCACCAGTGGTGTGGCCAGCGTAGAGGGAACTGACATGAGGTGAAGATGTTTGAGTGGTCCAGACTCTAGGCCCCACCCCACCCTCTGCCCCGTGTGCCTAGACACAGAGAGGCCTATTGCAATATCATTTTCTAGGAGTTTTCTTTTTGACGTGTGTAGAGAGTTGCTTTTAGGCTTGTTTCAGAGAGCCAAAGTGTGAAATTGAATTTTTAGAATGAATAGAATATTTAAGCCTATAATTGTACACATTTGTAATTATATGATGGAGCCAGAAAATGCGAGGTTAGTCTTAAAGGCAGAAGGAAGCAGAAGTACTCAGTGAGCCATGAACTTGGTGTGAGAGGGATATGTGAGCCCCATTGCAGGGTGGGTGCCTCCTCCCAAGGCTCAGGTCTGGGTACAGGCCCTGCATGACCTTTCCTGTCATGTGACCTTGCACACATGATTAAGAATGTGACTATGTGCAATCCTTAGTTTCTGTGAGAGGTCTTGGGACAAAGGTACACATGCAGGTGCCCCTATACCATGCAATATGCATATGTATGCATGTGTGTGTGTACATAGGTTCATACATGCATGTTCATATATGCATGTGAATAAGCATATAGGTCCTTGACTGTGCATATATGTAGAGCTCTGGTCCCAGTCACCTCCTGCTCTTAAGCATTGTCATATGATGTGGATCTACTCAGAACTACACACATGAGGATTTTTTTGGGGGGGCGGGGGGGAAGACCCATAAACCAAAAGCAACAATAGAGGGTACAAGGTTTAATTACTGGATGACAATTTAGTAACAGTGTGGCGGGTAACTGATGGGTACCTGTGCGCGCCATGTCATTTTCTAGCCAAGTAAGAATGGAAGCACAATGGACTAGATCTGTGGACCATTACATAGCTGTCATGCAAAACGCACAATGGGAAGTGGAGTGCAGAGTACAGGTCTCCCTGCCTGTACCCTCCTGTTGCTGTGGCCGCTGAGAAGGAAGTTGCAAGGAGAGACAACTTCTTTGGATTCTGCTCCTTTCAGTGATGCGAGAGCTCTTCTTAGAGCCCACAGAATTATCGGAGCAGAATACATGGAACTCCATCTCATTCTCCCCTCTGGTCTCATGTGGGGAATCCCGGAGGGGAGGGTTGAAGAGTTCCTGTGAGTACACATCTCAGAGGCATTGGCTCTTTAAAAGAAAGCCTTAGTTTGGGGGCTGTTGCTAATCCCCCTCCTCACTGGAGATGACAAACCACACCAACAAGGCTCCCATAGAGTAAAGGTTGCCAAGGGGCGCGACTCAGTGGTATAGAATTTTCTGGACCTGAGAGAGACCCTGGGCCCATCCCCAGCACTGCAAAATGAAACCAACCAACCAATTAACTGATACCCCAAGTAAACAAGCCCAAGAAACAACCACAGGGGCAGCCAACTTTGGACTCTAAGAAGGCGTTCTTGTGGAAACCTAATGCCATAAGAGAAATAGAAACAAGAAGGTGAGAGAAAACTTTAGGTTCTGAGCCATAGTCAAGAGAACGACCTCAACAGACCTTTGGCCAGCATGCCACGAGCTACACAACCACATAGCTCACACTCAAGTTCTGTGAATGTGATGTATCACACTGGTGTTCTCAAAGATGCAATGACCTACACTATATAATTAACCAGTACCATATGATCACACGTACAAGGTATTTGTGTGAGTATATTGGTCAATATTTGCCACATTAGAATTTAAAACATGTAAGATACAAGAATACACAGCACACATAGCATTAGTTATCAAAATATGGAGTCAGAAGCCACTTGGAAAGGCAGCAATCACAGTCTCAAGGGGCTGACCAGTCACCAGAGTCGACTCAAATACAGCAAGGATAGAGGACCTCTAGCATTAAGTCAACTAAGACTGTCGAACTAAGGGCAGAGAGCTGGGGATGCTAAGAGTCAAGAGACAACATGAGAAACCAGACACTCCTTCAGCCTATCACGTGTTCGTCAACAGACCAGGCTGGCTGAGGAGAACACATGGCCCTGAAGCTGCGTCATGAACCTCCCCAAGCAGAGAGAGGAGAGAGAATCAGAACAGATTACCAGAGAACGTAAGCCAATTTTCAAAGGGCACGATACATTCTGTGTTCATAATGACAGGAGTTGGGAGGAAAATGTCTGAGTAGAGGCTGAGGAATTTAAAAAAAAAATCAGTGGTGGACACCAAGCTCCCGATCGACGCTACCTATAGAGAAGTGAGAAAATAAATTACATCCTGCCTGCCTTCAGGCACTGCACAAGCAGGGTTGGGTGAGTGTCAGGCTGAAGAGCTGGAAGAAAAATCCCTCCAGCCTCACTTTGTATATTCAGTGAGATTGCTCCTCAAATGGAGAAGAGAGAGGGTTCCCAGCTAGGCAGAAACAGAGGGAGTTTGTCTCTGGCGGATCTGCATTGCAAGAAATAGCAGAAGTTGTTTGGGAGAAGGGGAACAATTGAGGCCAGAGAAGTGTTCTCTCGGAGGAGTGAAAGAAAATGAGGTCAGCAGTTGGCTTGCTCTGGGTCCCAAGGGAGCCAGACATTTCTTGTGGTTCTTGTGTTCCACGTTAACAACTTTTCTCACTGCTCCAGGGCTCCTTCTTGACCTGCGATAACCGCAGAAGTCTTGGTGGTGGTGGGAGATTGGCTGAATGTCAGTGCCCCACCACCGTCCACTGCCTGGCCAGCACTGGATGGGTCCTTCCTTTCCGAAGTCCCCTTCTCCCAGTTACCTGTCCACAGTCCCTGGGATGGACCGGCTGTGGCCTGGCACAAGGGCCCACGAGTGGTCACGTGCTACCTTGCTCGGCAGAAGCAGCTGCCCGTGGTTTGGGCTGTGCGAGGCAGGCTCCAATCTCTATTGTGGGAGTTGATGGAGAATACTGGGGACACTTAGACAGAGCTGCCTGGGAGCAATGATGGGGTCCCCTGGGGGCTGGGCAGGAGTGCTGAGAGAAAGTTGTCGACTGGGGTGGACCTGAATGAGCCTCCTATAGTCAGGCCATATGTCCTCAGATGTGTCAAGATCTGCAGGGTGCAGTAAGCACATCTTTAGCCCACAGACCCTCACTGTCGACCTTGGATCAGACCAGGGCTGAGATCAGTACCTTTTCTGTCCTGAGAGGCTTCCTGTTTTATAAACAGGGCTTCTAGAAGTCCTTATATTTCCCTTGGACGTCTGAGATATACTCACCTGCTTTGTTTTTGTGATGTCCTCCGTCCTAGAGAATCCATTTTGTTTAAGTCCTTTAAAATGATTAATTGATGATGGCCTTTGAGTTAAAATACCATATTTCTCGATGATACGGTGCATATTTTTCACTTGTGAGTATTTCTGAGCGCCGAAGGCCGAGTGTAATTGATGGGTGCTTTTAACTGATCTCTCTCTCTCTCGCTCCTCTCTCCTCTCTCCTCTCTTCTCTCTCTCTCATCCTCTCGAATCTCTCTCTCACTCTCTCTCACTCTCTCTCCTCTCTCTCTCTATCTCTCTCTCTCCTCTCATCTCTCTCTCTCTTCTCTCCTCTCTCTCTCCTCTCTCCTTCCCTCCTCCCTCCTCCTTCTGAAAAGCTGCTATAAATAGAAGTTGCATCTTTAATTGGACTGCCACCTGAGAATCAGGAAGTATGGGCAATCTCGTCAGGCCTGTAGCCTGATCTGCATACTAAATTCCATCTCTCCACAAAATTTGGGCATGAAAAGTTAAAACAAGAGGCTTGCCAAGAATCTGGCAGCTTCTTCCGATTGTTTTAAAACATTTTAAAATATATTTTAATTAAAATATAATTATATATTGGACAGTGGGTAGTGCATGCCTTTCATCCCAGTACTTACTCCGGAGGCAGAGGCAGGGGGATCTCTGTGAGTTTGAGGCCAGCCTGGTGTCTACAGAGTGAGTTCCAGGGTGGCCAAGGCTACACAAAGAAACCCTGTCTTGAAAAACATATATATGCCATTTCTCTTTCCATCTTCTTCCTCGTATTCTGTTACTTGCTTATTGTATTTTTAATACTTTAAAATTATTTTTATTGTTTATATTTTTATTTTTAGTATTTACTTTTTATCTATTGTGTATGTGTGTGTCTGTGTGTCTGTGTGGGTATGTGCACATGGGTCAAGTATCCTCAGAGGCCAGGGCATCAGGGCCCCTGGATATAGGTGCTGGGAATCAAACTCTGGTCCTTGCACACACAGTATGTGCTCTTAACTATGGAGCCATCTTTCTAGACCAAGATGTCTAGGCACTCACTGTGTGACCCAGGCTGGACTTGAATTCACAGCAATCCTTCTGCCTTAGCTTCCTTGGTGCTGATAGAACAGCTGCAAAGCCCCACACCTGGCTGTTTGCTGAGATTGGCTTGTTTTCTCGTTCCTGCTCAAAAGCCAATCAACCCCTGTCAGCTTCCTTGCCTTGCAAATTTAAGGGGTTTTGCTTGAGGCCTTTGGGGCTCACGATGTAAATCCTGGAGGACACCAAAGAAAGATGGATACCTGTCTACTAACCACTTAAAAATATGACATTAATCCTGAGAGGCTCCACTTGGAAAGATAGTTGATCATACATATAATTCACAAGGAGAAGAAAGAGCGAGGTGCCCGTACTCCCCCAGATGTTTCTTCTAATTGAAGATGCGGGCAATTCTGACAGATTTTAGCGGACCTGGAGACTCCCATAGTGGAGCCCCCTACTGGTGGCTGACCTCTCCTCTGACAGACCTACCCCAGCTGCCTCTGGCTTCTTTCCTAGTCCAGGGTCCAACTGGCACAGGCTGGGAGAGGTAGGTGGTGGGGGTTGTCGTCCAAAGACTGAGGGTTTTGAGAAACACACGCTCAGACATGGGGTGTGGAAAGGGCCAGGACAAGTGTGAGCAGGATGACAGTATTTCTTTCCTGTTATTCCTGGCATCTTTCTCCTTTACCTTACGACGATGGCCCCCATGCACCGGTTGTATTTTGGCAGCACTCCTGAACAGGATTTATTGTGCCTTAATAAAACAAACGAAATGTCAAACGCAGTGTGATCTTGGAGACCTTTATCTGCGATCATGCCTGTGGGAGGACCACCCCGACACCCACCCCAGCAATGTGCAGGGGGCTGCAGCGGGCCCCACGGCATTGTGGGAGGATCCCTGTGGGATGGTCCGGCATGACAAATGTGAGCACGCTGGCACTCAATCCACCTTTCTTTCATTTTCTCCATCGAATTGCTCCTGTGTGAGTTATTGCCGCGTCTCTGCCCCACTCCCAAGCCACCATCGACACCAGCCCTCAGATTAATTGCCTTAATGACTTTGCCCCAGCAATCCTTCTGCTCAGAAGTCTTCAGTGACTGCCTATTATCTCACAGGTAGGGGAAACTTTCCTGGGTGCTGCAGGCCATGTATGTGTGGGGGTGGTGGTGGTGCTAATTGAAACCCCGAGCTTTGTCTCCTGGGCCTCTCTGGGCTCTAACAACACCTAAGCATTTCTCTAGAAACCTACCATTTCCTGAAATAAAAGGAGACTACCCAGAAAGGGTTTACTGATTTCCATGTTCTGCCCATTTATAGTAGAGAATAATTTTGTTTATCTACTCATTGTCTCTTTTGATACACTGTTCACATCCCTGAGACTCTCTCTTTTGGGTATTCTAGTTTGTTGCTTCTGTCTGACAGAGGGCAAGAATTTGGTCGTATGCCATCCTAAACAACTACCCACTGTGTCCCTACCCAGATCCTTCCTTCCTCAGGAGTTTGGTTCTCATGTTCCTTCTGGCCTTGATGCTTGCATCCAAAAAGTCCCAGCCTTCCTGCAAGACATCTCTTAAACCTATTTTTTTTTTTTTAAATGAGACAGTCTGTCTTGTTGGCAGTAAAGGGGATGATCCCCTAAATCCCTCCATGTCCTCCTAAGCTGCATCTGTCCCAGGATGTTTAGCATCCCTAAGAGAATGCCTGTTTAGGACTTGTAGGCATCTCTCAAAATCTAGCCTTGCTGGTCATTTTTTACAGTTCTTTTATGCACTTGGCCTTCAGCTTTGCACATAGACCTAATTGTAGATGTCCCTCAGCAGGTCATAGGAATTTATAGCGGGGAAACTGGGGTCCTTGGAGCGTTGCTAATTGCCTGGAACCCCATTGTGCATCTGTGGATGCCCAGTCCTGGGCTTACTGTTGGGCATGAGGGGAGTCTGGGTATGGTGGTTTTGGATACTGAGCAATGAACAGTGAGGTCCTTAGGAAAGCTGATTAGGAGCCCAAGAGAGCTTGGTGGGTGAAGCGCTTGGCGTGCAAGCAGAAAGACCTGAGCTTGAACTCCAGAGCCCACAGGAGAAGGCAAGTGTGCTGGTGTGTGCTTGTTAGGGAGGCAGAGAAAGAATGGTCCCTGGGGCTCACTGGCCACATGGTCTAGCCTACTGAGCAAGTCCCAGATCAGTGAAAGACCCTCCTAAAAACTTAAAGCAGATGGCTTCTGAGGAATGACAACCTAAGGTTGATGTTTGACTAGCACATGCACGCACATACATATATCTGTGTACCTACATACAAAGGAGTGTCACTGGGAGAGGGGGGGATTGCCGTCATTCATGAACCACAGAGTCAACAATGCCCATTTATCTATGCCTATAGAGAAGATCCTAGAAAGTTTCCTGTCAAGGCAATCTCCATAGATTTAGCTTAATCCTAACAGTACAGATAGAAATTGAATACTTTAAAGCACTCCTGCTCTTTGTGAAAGAAAAGAACATACCCTTTAAATCAAGCAATGTGGGGGATGGGGCACCCCATTAGCTAGCGTCAAGGGTCAGATTTCTAAAGGGTGGAGAAATGTGCAGAATGCTTCTTATCACTACCACATAGCAAAGAAAGGTACCAAGCTGCCATCCCTGTGTCCCTGTGAAGGGGAGACTTTATGGGATTGGCCAGTAAGTGTGTGTGGATCTTGCCATGACTTTCCAGGAGAGGGCTAGGGAACACAAGATGAGCTGAAGGCCCAGATCTGCAGCAAAGATGGGATTGGTGGTGATAGGGTTGAAAGCACTTCCTGCTCTTCCAGAGCACACTGGTTTGGTTCCCAGCACCTAGGGAAACTGTAACCTAGGTTACAATTGCCTCTAATTGCAGCTCTAGAGAATCCAGCTGCTGTCTTCTGACCTCTGTGGGTATTTGTGTATATGTCACACACACATATACACATACACATAAATAAAATTGAATCTTTAAAAACACCGAGTCTACATTAAGAGTAGCAAAGGTTGAGGTGAAGCCCAGGATGAGGAAATAACTGGGAGTCCCAGGTCCCATCACACCATGTGAACATTGATTACTATAGGGGATGTTCATGAAGTTTCTAGAACATGAAATACATGGAACATACTGAATGGATGCTGCTGTACCTCTCACGCCTGCCTTCTGTCAACTTCATTGTAATAAGTGGACAGACAAAAATGTCCTTCAAATAGAAAATCCCTTAAAACACAGGAGACAGAGTATCTGGAGATGGTGGTGGGGGGGAAGGGGTTGATTGAGTACGTCAGACTCTGAATCCCGAACCGTGAATGACTTGTGGCCAAGCTGTTGGCTCCTGTGAATGCCATGCTGTTCATCAGCTGCACACTCTGCCTGGTCAGAGCCCTTGTCCTTGCTCCTCAGGCCCCATGTGTTCATCCAGTCGAGCACAGTCTTTAGGAGTGAGTCACCCATGAACCCGGGGCCTGTGTCTCTTGTGCTTTCGTTTGGGGTGACAGGCGCCAGGTAAGCAACAAGTACTCAGACTTCTCAAACTTCAGTGCATGCTTATGGTTTGAATTTCCCGCAGGTGTCTGTGTCCTTTCCTTTCAAAAGTCTTCAGATAAAATCCATAGCGAGGTATGAAATGCTCAGCACTACGGTTTGCAATGGTCTCCTCTTTGTTTGACATCTGCCTTTTCATTTGACACTTCTTTCCTTTGCCATGTGGGTTTCAACTTGGTGGGGTGCTAGGGGTGCCCCCGGGTTATTTTTGGTTGCCTGAGGACTTTGGTGTGATAGTAAGAACAAACAAACAAAACCCACAATTCATTGTCTCAGACAGTACCAAGGAATTTACTGGCCTGTCTTCTGATTTTAAAGTTTCAGATCTCTGCTTAGATCCCTGATCTAATTGAGCTGGTCTTCATGGCCTTCTCCTCTGTCTTCTTTCATGGGTGAATGTTTTCCTCACCATTAACTGGAGATTCTGTCCTTTTGCCATTGAATAGTTTAGGTGACTTGTTGAATATTACTTGACCGTATACAGTTGTATTTATTTTAGGGTTCTCTGTCAATATTCTGTTGGTCTTTATGTCCACTTTGCTATTGTTTTGTTATATAACTTGAAACCAAAAGTAACAGACATAATTTAATAACAAAAACCCAAACTGCCCAATTTTGAAATGTGCTAAAATTTTCACACACAGAAGAGGTACTTGTACAAACTTGTGTGCCCATGCATGCATGTGTGCGCGCGCACACACACACACACCACTATGGTAGATGATCAGTATATGCGTTGTTAATTGTAGCCTATCATTTCCTTACATATATGCATCTCACAGCATGATGTATAAAATACCAATGTAAATAAATGACAAGGAGAATGTCAAGCCCATGCTTTGTGTGACTGGGTCCGACAGGCAATGGTGCTTGGGTTAGGACATAGTCCCTGTCTTCAAGAAGCTGCATGCTAATGGGGTGGATGAAGCTAGAAGCTCCCAAAGTGAATGCAAAATCGGGATGCTGTTCAATGCCCGATTTATTATGAAACTAATTACACAGCCCTGATTACACAGTTCCTCTCTCATTATGCTACATTTAATTGCTTATTTATTTGTATCCGACCGTACTGTCAGGCTGACTCGAAGAAGACACAAACCGTCTCTAGTTTGTTTTTGACTTTCTGATGGCGAATTCTGGTTCTGGACTCTTGGAAGGGTTCAGAGAGCATTTCTCCAGTGAATGAATGAAGTAATTCACAGTGGAACAGCTGGGAAGCACTAGAGGAGGCAGGATGTGAGCTGCATCGTGAAGCCTGAGAGTGTGGGTGGATATGGGGCTCCCACTTTGAGTCCAGTGTCAGGACTGGGGTGCTGTCGGCAGAGGAGGCGTGAAGAAAGTCCAGGAGGCATAAAGTATCTGCTCCAACCCTCCCCTGAGAAAGGCCACCTTTCAGACCCACATGGAGCCACATGTCATTGTATAGTATGAAACCATCCAGAACAGAGCATGGGTCACATGGCATCGTAGTAGGAGGGGATTTGAAGAGTAGCTGTGGGTCTCTATCTAGGAGGAGGGATCCTTGCCCACCCTCATTCCCTTGGTGCAGAGTTGCGCTTCCTTGATGCCCCATGGGGGGCAGTGTGCTGCTGGCCATGGGCAGGTCATAGAAAACTTGTCATTTTCCTGTTGGGAAGACGCCCCATCCTGCAGCTAAAAAGAGTACCAATTACCCATCCATTCCTGAGTTGATTTCTATGTTTTACCGAAAATCTTACGACTACTCAAAACCTGCCAGCCTCAGTTTCCCTGCAACCTTGTTCTTTCAACTAACTGTTTCTTCCCTGCTGTCTGTCTCTCCTGATGGCCATGGGCAAGCAGTGACTCTCCAGAAGTCCCCATGTGCCCACCTGCCCTCAGGCTACACGGCTTGTCCTAGCTGCACATTTTTCTATAACCTTCCATGACTACTGGCCTCTCCCACCTTCCTTTGCTGGCTAGGGTGTTCTCCAAGCCACAGACCTTCTTTTTATCACTGTCTATCTCTACGTGTTTTGGCTCATGAGCCTCATTTAGAGTTCTTAATCATCTTCACCAATAGCTTTCTAGTACAAAACAATAGCATATAATATCCCGATATATTAATGGATGTACTTGAAATTACCGAAGTCAGTAGTAAAGACAAATCACTTGATTATCTAAATACATGCAAAAAAAGCCCTCTATTTTCTGATTGGTCTCCTTTCAAGTAGTAACGGGAATTTGGTGGCGATAAAATTACTGTGTGTGAAGTAAAATGGGAAGGAATGGTGATGTTTGGATTTCAGAATTTGTCCATTTGCTGCGTGCTTTCTCCTCTGAGGATCAACTCTAAAGGAGGGTGTGCATTCCTGACACTAAGCATGTAGAGCTGTGTGGAGTACAGAAGCAGAGGGGCACACCTAGGAAGACAGGTGGGAGGCAGCAGAGGGCTGAGATCAGAGGAGGGAGGAGAATCTGGAGCTGTGGAGGTTTCGATGGAGGTCCTTTCGATGGAGGGCTGTGGGCTGGGGGGGATGAGTGTCCTGCCTGTTATAATTTAAAAATGAAATTGTGGGAATGAGTCCCACCATGCAATGGGACTCACAACATAGAAAGTTTATTGGAAGGGGGGCAGAGACTGACCCCTAGGGATGTGTGTGTGAGACAGAGAGAGAGAGAGAGAGAGAGAGAGAGAGAGACAGAGACAGAGAGAGAGACAGAGAGACAGAAAGAGAAAGAGAGGGAGGGAGGGAGGGAGGGAGGGAGGGAGGGAGAGGAGGTGGGCAAGGCCCACATTTTAAAATGGAGCATGGTGAATGTGCACAGGAGGTATTCTTAGTGGCTGCAGCTGAGGACATATCCTGTCAGAATCCCCTTTTCCCCAGGGCAGGCCAGTACAGACACCTGAATACCAACACTGCCTGAGCAGCTAACAACCTAAAGTCAGGGGTGGGTTAGAAGTCAAGATCTTGGCAGCAACAAGAAACTGTATCTCTTGTGTCAGGAACATGGGCACAAACCCCAACAGATGAGGTATATGACCATCCCATAAGATTTTTATTGCCATGTGTGGCCCTTCGAATTTGTTAACTTTATCTCACCCAACCTGTTGTTCTGGTTTATAGTAACCCAAAAATAATTTGTCTTTATCATATTTTTGTAGTCTGAACATTTTTTTCTCTGTGTGGGTGAGTGTTTTTGCTGGCTTGTAAGTCTAAGCACCACATGTGCATGGAGTCCTTGGAGGTCAGAAGATGGTATCTGACCCCTAGGACTGGAGTTAGAGATGGTTATAAGCTGTACATGTGATGGAGGAGGGTCATCTGTCTATGTGTTAATTTCATTGGTTAATAAAGAAACTACCTTGGCCCTTTGATAGGACAGAAAATTAGGTAGGCAGAGTAAACAGAACAGAATGCTGGGAGGAAGGCAATGAGGCAGACACCATATCTCTCCTCTCTGAGATGGATGCAGGTTAAGACCTTTCCCAGTAAGCCACCACCTCGTGGTGCTATACAGATTATTAGAAATGGGTTAATCAAGATGTGAGAATTAGCCAATAAGAGGCTGAAACTAATGGGCCATGCAGTGTTTAAATGAATACAGTTTCCGTGTAATTATTTCAGGTGTAAAGCTAGCTGTGTGGGAGCCAGGCAGGACAAATAGCAGGCCTGCCACTCCATCTACATACATGGGTGCTGAGAGTCGACTCCTGGTCCCCTGGAAGAGCAGCTAGAGCTCTTAACTGCTGAGCCAACTCTTTAGCCCATTTTCTGTTACCTTAAACAAATTAGTGATGTTTGCCTCCACAGTGTTGAGCCTCTCTTCGACCTTGAACATGTATCTCATTTGCATGATAACCCATCTCTCCCTGCTTACAGGAAGCTGAGCCCCCTCCCCACAAGTTCATTACTATTCTATCTGCTTCCTGTTAGACACATGTCAAGGGAGGGAGCCTGTGTCTGTTGAAAGACATTCAAGAGTCACTGTGTGGATTTTGCTCTGGTCTGCGAGCCACTAGCTTTTTCCTAGAGTTCAGCAAATACCCAGCCTGCATGTACTGCATCCCTAACGGTAAAAATAAACTCAACCTGAGCATCCCTCAGTGAGCTTGAGATTTTAGGTAGCTGTGAGGTGGGGAATGTATCCCTTCTCCTGGGAGACCAGATGCCCCCGAGGAGAGTAGTAAGACTTCTTCCAGAGACACAGGTGCATGCAAACATATGGGCAACCCCAGGGATAGACAAGGTCTATGCCACAGGAAATGCCCATAGTCCTAGATCTTAAAGCTGAGCAGGCTGCCAAGCAGAGATGGGGATCACCAATTCGCCTGCAAATTCATTGCCGAATGAGTCGTGATCACTCCTCAGAGGGCGTTTAAAGATTGCATGGGTATAGACATGGAGTTGAGCTCCTGGGCATCCCAGGTTTCCCTTGGGATTCTCCATGAAGTATATGGGTAGACGGGGCTACACATGCAAGTGAAAAGGCATACCCTTGCTGCGGACTGCTCAGGGGCTCCAGGAAGAGAGTCTAATACCTGCCATCCAGTGTGTTGTGGATGGAGGCTGGAAGTCTACTGAGCAGAAGCTGTGTTTCTGTAATGGCAGAGCACAGTATCATTCATTCTCCCAATGTTTATTGTGCTAGCTATCACAGGCTGAGCTTGTACCAGCATGCCAGAGGCAGGAAAAGCAACGAAGGAGGTCCCTTTCTCCATCACAGGATCATGAGTCCCAGCCTCATGGATTTGTTCCTTGGGACCTCATCTAACATGCTGAATATTCACAGTGTCATTTTCCCATCCAAAAAGTTGGGATTATATTTGCTTCATCGGACGGTCCCAGGATTAAATATAAACTACCTGCCTGGCACATACTCACAGCTTGATGAATGACAGCCATTAGCGTCACGTCACAAGAAGACACACTACTTGTGCTTCCACCCTTTCTTCGGGATTGAGCAGGCATCAGGGCTGGGCCAGTCCTGAGGACACAGCCAGGTTGAGCCAGCATTCAGTGTCATTGCCTGCTGAGTACAAACCTTTGTAGACACTCACTGACTTCTGGATCAAAGATTCTCCTTTCTTGCAATCTCACATACACACAAGGCAGTGAATGGTGCCACTGATGGACAGTGACCTGGAAGACAGGTCTTGGCCCTCCCTCTCCCAGTCCCTGCATTTGTTTGTTTTTTTGTTTGTTTGTTTTCAGACAGAGGTACTGTTCTGTAGTGAGTTTCCCTGGCTACAGCTGGTTGTGTCTTCTCTTGAGCCCCACCCTGCATGCTTACCCTAATCTCTAGAAAACATCTCTTCCTTAAGGGCAGGCTGCGTGCAGGAACGGTGGTGGGGTCTCCATCTGTAGGCTGAAGCATCCTTCCAGCTACGTTAGCAGTGATGACCCTGTCTGTTTTGAGATCAGAAGGTCGGGAAGAGAGGCAGAGGAACAGCCACCTGTGCAACCCCATCAAGGACAAGGACAGTTTCTGTTTTTGGGACTTGAGTGCTTTTCTGTGCAGACAGCAGACATCTCTGTAAGGGTCTTGATAAGCGTGTGGGCCTTCACTCATGGTCAGCCCCTTGTGAAGAGGACCGGCGGAATGACTTACTGGAAGTAAGAGAAGTGCCATTCTTGCCTGCACAGTCAGCTACACTCCCATCGCAAGCCATCACCATCTCCTGGTATGCTGGGTTCGTCACACTGGGAAGCCTTGTCCAATGCTTTGGCTACAGTGGATGTTATGTAGGATTATCCTCTGAGACAGATTGTTGCCATCTTCAGGAGTTTTGCTGGGCCTGATCATAAAATAATTATCAAAGCTGGGCCTTGTAGTGATGAGGCAATGGGCTGCATTCCCACCCGGCTCCTGGCCACCTGGCTAGCTTATGCCCCAAAATAACAACACACAAACTGTATTCATTTAAACACTGCCTGGCCCATTAGTTTCAGCCTCTTATTAGCTAATTCTCACATCTTGCTTTAACCCATAGTTCGTAATCTGTGGCACCACGAGGTGGTGGCTTACTGGGAAAGATTCAGCATGTATGACCTAGCGGCTGGCTCCATGGTGTCTGTCCCACAGAGGAGAGGCATGACATCTGCCTGAAGTGTCTGCCTCACTGCCTTCTTCCCAGCATTCTGTTCTGTCTACTCCACCCACCTATGTTCTGACCTATTAGGCCAACAAGTTTCTTTATTAATTAACCAATGAAACAACAGATAGCTATAAGACACTCCTACATCAGGGCCTGTTGACTTATACTCCACCCTCCTATAATACACCCCCATTGCAGGAGGGAGCTTGGAGGGTCACGGGACCCTTGTCTGCAGATCCACCTACCTCTCCCAGCTAGCTGTATGCAATTTCCCCACTACCAGGGACCTCACAGAAGGGGAGTTGGGGATGGTAGGATCTTAGCGGGTAGGGGTGTGTTTTATGGGAGGAGCTAGAGGAGACAGGTGGGAAGAACTAGGAATAGGGGCTCCATCTATGGGAAAGCCACACTCCTATTGGGTAAATGATTTCCAGTACAGCCTTTTGTGGAGGAGCCCCCATGTTCCTGTAAGTAATGCTTTGCCTATGCTCAAAAAGTAAGTCCGACAAACTCATTGACTCCCAGAGTGAACATTGGAGGACTCATGCCTCTGTTTGTCACTGGGACCTTAAGCAGAGGGCTAGACATTGTTTAGGTGAGCAATAGAGGATCAGGTTTTTGGAAAGAGTAGTGAGGGAAGATCCCTTGACATTGATGGGAAGAGGGCCAGCAGGAAGGACCGGTCAACCCTGAGATCTTTAGGAACAATGAGCATCACAGAATGATGCTAAATGTTTGTCCTCCTCCCAGAGGCCAGGAAACTGGCGTCCCCATACTGCCTTATATCTTTACTCCAAGCAACATAGAAAGCCACCCTCTGCAAGGGACAACCTTACTGCAGCCAGCTACCAAACATGGAAGACAGCCATGGGAAAGAAAGACAATTCCACCAAGTGAGGTTACTTAGTTTTAGATAAAGACAATGTTTGTCAAATTCCTACCACAGGAACAGGTACCTGAGATGATCAACTACAAGAACAGACTTAGATGTAGTAAAAGGGAAGTGGGCCTGCTTTTCGTCCCACCCGGCTCCCACATGGCTAGCTTTACACCTGAAATAACAACACACAAATTGTATTCATTTAAACACTGCCTGGCCCATTAGCTCTAGCCTCTTGCTGGCTAATTCTCACATCTTGATTAACCCATTTCTATTAATGTGTATCACCACTTGACTGTGGCTTACCGGCATGAGTCTAACCACCGTCCATCTTGGGTAGGAGAATCATGGCGTCTGCATGACTCTGCTTTCTTTCTCCCAGAATTCTGTTCTGTCTACTCTACCCACCTAAGGGCTGGCCTATCAAAAGGCCAAGGCAGTTTCTTTGTTAACTAATGAAAGTAGCACATAGACAGAAGACCCACCTACATCACTTAGAGGTTTTGGTCTGTGGTCTGTTGTCCCCATTGCTTTGGAGTTCTGGCAGTGTGTCATGGTGGTAACTTGTGGCAAAGAAAACTGCCACCCAATGGCACTGATGTGAAAGACAAGGTAACAAGTGGGCTCAGGTCCTACAGTCTTGCTCATTGGCCTGTCCCCAGAGACAGAGACATGCTATCGGGCCAGGCTCTTAAAGGTTCTACTATGTCCTAGCACTGGCTCCCAGTGCACCAAGCCTCTAAAACAATGGCCTTTGGGGACTCTTAATCCTCCCATGGCAAAGAACAACACTAGTTTCTAGATTGAGCTTCTGGGATGCTCCTAGTTCCTGCAGCCACCAGGAAAGGGGGCAGTTATTTCCTGTGATCGATGGAGAAGTGTGAGTGAGGGATGCTGCCACGTCCCAATGCCACACAGGAGCCACGGTGAAACAATGTCCCTTAACACCCCATTTTCCTGTAATTTGAACACACAATTTTGGAGTGTCTTCTGCCTTACCCAGTCTGTTTCAGTATGTATCTCTTGATGTCTGCCTAAACCCCAAAGTTAGGTTTTGGGGCTGTTTCATTAGTAATCTTCCAGCCTGCCTCATTGGGGCACTGGAAGCTCAGAGTAAAGTCCTGAGACTCAGGTGTTCTTAAGTAAAGGAGTTATTTCTAAATTATGTTTATAATGATTTTTTAAAAGAGATGTTAGTCCCGGAAGTATCTGCAATGGGTGCCGAGTGTCAGAGTCTACAGTATGAGCTTGTACTGGTTCAGAAAGTCTTGCTATCTATGTTTTCTTGGCCCTGTAAAATTGAGGTTCCCCAGGGCATCACCTCCCCCAGATTGTCCAGGCTCCAGGAGGCGATATTAGGCTTTAAACTGTTTAATTTAATTTAATTTAAGCCAGCATTGCTAATGATGACAATGTATTGAGCAAACCTAAATATTAAAATGAAAATGTACACAGTAGGCATCTTAAATAATTTTCTGTGGCAGATGTTACTTCTGATTGACCAATGAAAGAAGGGAAGAAACCATCCAGGAAGGGTGGTGCTTGGTTTGTGTGTCCGAGGAGACAGTGGCGTTCTAGTTGGGAGGGGCTTGGCAATAGGAGCATGGTTTAGTTGGTGGGGACAGAAAGGTGGACTATAAGAAACCAGACATGCTGGGTTGTTGCTGAAGTCCCTGCAGCACACAGTGTGCCTCCTGGGATGCATGTGGAATTGTTAAGATAGGGCTGCTCAAAAATACATCTAAGCTGGGTTTTCCTAGTGTAGAAAGCAGTCCACATATGTTGTTATTCCATATTTTACTTTGGATTTTTCCCACTCAAAGTAAAGCTCCACAGTCGACCAGGACATAGAGGGCCTGATGTCAGGATTCTTCTCATGAAACCACACTGGTAGAATGCTGTCATGGAACAGTTAAAATGTCTAGACTAATTTTGCGATAAATCAGATGCCATCTTACACCAAATGAATCACAGTCAAATGATTCACAGGGAAAAGAACTAAAGCTAGATATTTCCACGGATAAGTTATTTTGTGTTCATTAAGAAGCATCGCTACAGCATTTAAGTGAATCTATATTAAGTCTACTTTACTTAATCATTTACTGCCTTCCAGGAAGCTGTTATGTGTTTTGCTTTTTCATGGCTGGTTCTTTTACAATCTCAAGAATTAATTTCATTATTACTTTCTGTCCTAGAAGTTTGAGGCTCAGAGATATGGGACCATTTGCCTTAAAGACAGGAAAGGAGCCAGGCTGTGGTGGTGCATGCCTTTAATCCCAGCACTCAAGAGGCAGAGGTAGGCGGATCTCTGTGAGTCAGGCCAGCCTGATCTCCAAGAGCTAGTTCCAGGGCAGGCCCCAAAGCTACAGAGAAACCCTGTCTTGAGAAACAAAAACAAAACAAACAAAAATAAAAAGAGAGAGAGAGAGAAAGGGATGGAGTCAGGGTTCAAGTCTTGGGCCATTCTGACTATTGATCTGCTCTTTCCACTGTTGGGAACCTCCAGGCTCAAAGCATTGGTGTTTGGTTGGGGACAGAGTTTGACACACATAATCTAGCTTCTCAAGTGAGTCTTCCAGTCTGTGGAAAGAAGCGCGAGGGCGTTCCTCTTCTACAAAGGCTGATGAGGTATAGGTGCTGGAGTTGGTGCCTTTGCATCAACCCTTAGTACACTTGAGTTTGCACTGTGGTTAGTGTCTCCAACAACAAACGGTACATGGTAGCTTTAGGATGGCATGTGGGAATTGATCTCCAGTAAAAGAGAGACAGAAAGCCATGGCCCACCAAATCTCAACTGTACTGTGGTTAAAAAGTACAACAGGAGAAGGAGTTGGTGGGACAGGCAACCTGTGTTCCCCACCCCCTCTGGAATTCCTGTGCTCTCTCTATAAAACCTGAGGATAAGGTTAATATTGAGTTTCTGAAATGGAGTTGCTTCGTGACTCCATCACTCAGGAATCAGAAAGAGACACAGCAGCCTGAGTTTGATGCATCCTGCTTAAGAGTGCTACATGCTGAGTACAGATGCTAGGCTTGGTAAATGTTAGGGGCATCACTGGGATGCCTGTCTGTGTGATCTGTACTGTCTTCATAGAGTGATGGGAGCTGTCAGGTCACTGGTGATTGTGGTAATTGGGATCAGTTCTTATGTCAGTGAGATCTTGACCATAGATTAGTGTGTACATATCGTATACCAGGTCTGTGCAAGGTATTAGGGTTTACAGAGAAGGAGCTGATCCCAATTTAAACTGAGGCTCCCAGGGAAGGGAGGTCCCAGCCATGGACGGGAGGCCAACTCCCGAGCAGACAGGAGCAGCGCCTTGTTAGGACAGGCCTCGTGTCATGACATACATCATCCTAGAGGAGACCTCAGTACTGGGGATTGGTCAGGGAACTAAAGATAGCAAGTAGGTGGCCTGAGGATTAAGAATGGACTTCTCTGTGAGGCCGGTGGAGCAGCATGCTCAAAGCTGAGTCTCCTGAAAGCCGGCATGTCAGAATGAGGGCAGCTAAGACAAGGCAGGGCTTGTGGAAATCCGGCTGGAGGGTTGTGGGTTCCTGTGCCCTACATACAGGCTGAACAAGGGGTGAAACTGAAGCTCAGCTTCTCATGCTCAGGGAAAGAGGTGATTGTGGAGACCAGAAGAAAGTGAGAGGTGGTTGGGAAAGGGGATTGTGCGTGTCTGCTTCCCGCCCTGAAGGAAAGGCACTGTGTCCTTCTTTCCCACGATCCCCTCTGCCTCCATGTCACCCACGGTGCTGTGTTCTCCAGGCTTAGGGTCTTGGTGGCTCTTTCTCCCCAACCAGGGCTATGTGATGTGGGAGAGTCTTCTGTTTGTGTTGATTTCATTTGTTAATAAAGAAACTGCCTTGGCCCATTTAATAGGCCAGCCCTTAGGTGGATGGAGTAGACAGAACAGGAAGAAGGAAGTGAGGTAGATGGCTCAGACAGATGCCGTACCTCTCCTCTCTGAGCCCGACTCAATGAAGCTCCCACCGAAGATGGACGTAGGCTAGAATCTTCCCGGTAAGCCTCCCCTCATGGTGCTACACACATTACTAAATATGGGTTAATCAAAATGTGAGAGTTAGCCAGTAAGAGGCTGAAGCTAATGGACCAAGCAGTGTTTAAATGAATACAATTTGTGTGTTGTTATTTTGGGGCATAAGCTAGCCAGGTGGCCAGGAGCGGGGCGGAGGGAACATGGCCTGCTGCTTATCACTACAGCTATGGTCTTCTGGCTTCACCTTTGGAAGACATCTTGGTGGGAGTGCCTGTCTGGAGCACTCTCTGGCTTATTCTTTTTTCTGTCTCCTCTTCACAGACCTCTTCTACTGGCTTCACAGTGTGCCATGGAGAGCACAGTTCTATCCTGGGCAGTGACCCCTCCCACAGCTCTTTCGTCCTTTGGCTGTTGGCATCCCAAGGTCTGATACCCGACTCTCCGACTCCACTTTGATTTCGGAGACCTGTTTAGATGCCTCTCTGGCTTACTGAACTCAGCTCTCAGTTTGAAGCTGGATTCTGTATATTTGTTGAATAAATATTGAATGAGCAGAGGCCTTTGATCTTCCTGCCACTGACAGCTCTTGGCAAGATGCTTCCATAACCTTGATCTTCTGAGAACCTCCCTGGCCACCTGAGGAGGGGCTTGCGATTTCTCCTCTAAAGAGCTTGATTTTTGTGGGTAAAGCCACATTCTCATGTATGAGGCACAAGCAAGACCCCAGCTCCCCAGACGGGGCTATAAAGTCTTTGTCCTTCTCTGCACTCTTTCCAGACTTACCTATAACTGGGAGTACGTGATGGCTGCTCTGCTTGCATTTGAGCCGGCCTTGGTCACCATAGAGACATGCATCGCGATGACAGCACCCACAAAGGCTCTTTCACGAAGTTGTCCTTTCTCTTCCTCTTTCAAGGCCCCTCTTTTCATAACGACCTTCAAAACCCAGCACGTGGGAGATCTTTCGCAAACAGCAGGGAAGACAGTCCCACGCTAGCAGGGGATGCAGCCACAGGTTCCCAGAAGGCAGCCACTCAACAGATGTCTCCACTGCTGCACCCCACCCCAGAGGGTAAATTATCCTCTTCCACTGAGTCAGACTTGAAAACCAATTTGAAGTCATTGCATTGACAGTCGGCTCCTTTTGTGGATTGGCAGCTCTGCTCTCTGAGAAGTGACAGCCTTCCTGACCCTCTTGCTGCTTGGGAGTAGGAAAGACTCTGTCTATGGTTCCAGCAGGTCTCTGCTTGTGCAGCCCACATGGGTTTGAGAGGAAGCCGTTTCAGAACCGTTCTACCAATGCTTCATTTATCACTGATGGGAGAGCGGGCTAGAGAGGTTTTCCTTTTGGTAACACTGGTGTCCCCACACTGCCCGCTTCCATGCTTCAATTATAGAAACACGCATCCTCTGCTTGAGGAACCTTTTTCAGCACCAGGGGTGGATGAGGGGACAGTTTGACGCTGGCTGTCTTTGGAACACCCCTCTGGGTCAAGTGGAGCCATGTTTTTCAGTTTTAGAATGGCACCTTTTTGAGGTAGGGCAGTAGAATGACATCTAGAATAGAAACTCCTCTAATCATGATCTACGTGCAGCAGAACAGCTTGTGTGTGTGTGTGTGTGTGTGTGTGTGTGTGTGTGTGTAGGGGTGGGAATGGATGGGAAGGAAGCCAGCACTCTCCTAGTGATTGGCAGGTACAGGAGAAGGTGGGGCTATGTAAATGACCTATAAAAGATCCAGGTTGCCATAGCCCAGGGCCTTTGAGCCTCAGGCTTTCGCTCAGCTCTCTGGTTCACTTTCCACTCTCAGGAACCTTTTCCTCTCTTTTTAAACTGTCTGTGTTTCTCTGACTATCCATGAGTTCTGGTCCACTTATCTGTTCTTGGATGCAAGAACCTGAATATCTCAGTGGACTCTGATTCACGCCTTCCTGGTTGGTTTTGTTTGTGTGATAAACGCCATTACTAAAACTTGTCAGGGAGTTTACATCATCTTACAGGTCATGTATTATCATTGAGGGAAGCCAAGGCAGGAACCGAAGCAGAGATCATGGAAAAATGCTGCTTATTGACTTGCTCCTCATGGCTCAGCAGTGGTACTACCCACAATTACTAATGAAGAAAATGCCTGGAGGCAATTCTCTGTTTGAGGTTCCTCTTCTCACATGAACCCTAGCTCAGGTTAAGCTGACACTAGGCATAGAGGTGTTCCCTGCGGTGTGGTAACATGCCTTCATATAGAAGAGCCGTGTCTTACACTTCCTATGGCTTCTATTTCCTGTATTTCCACTTCCACTAGAAACAATATCAGACTGCATTTCTTAAAGAGAAATCCTTTTGTACTTTGATTCTTGTATTGTTAGAGTAAATCCTTAAATGTGGCCACCAGAAAAGAAATCTATGGTTTACAAACTTTGGATATTTCTGACAGACTTCTCTTTTGAGAAGTGTTGTCTGTTTTCAGTGCCAGGAGTCTGATGTAAGACAGACTGCCCTTATGAAAACCCCAACTTAATTCTTTTTTGGGGGTGTTGCTTTATTTAAGAAAAATCAGGAACATATATGTAGAAGGTAGATTTCCATAAAATCAAGAAAATTCAAATATGCTTTACCTTGTAGAGACCCCCCACTACCCCACCACTACCACATACCAACTTAATTCTTAATAAAATGATATTGGTCCACCTTCTGATGAAAATGTGACATTCTTCTTGCTATGAATGGCACTTCTTCGATTTCAATTTTGAATGATAATAAAGACATTTACAGGCACGGTTTCTTCTGTGCACAGAGACAGACTAAGCTATATTCCTTACATTCTCACGTGTAGGTTTCTTCCTGATAATTCTAAGTAGTCCACAGAGCCAGCCTGCATCACTTTAGTTTAAGAGGTATTTAGGGTTGTTTTTTTCTGCATTTCTTTTTCTATTCTCTTTCTCTTTCTTATTCAAGAATTCTTAGTTTTGTGTGTGAACCAGGTACCCAGAAGAAAAAGCTATATATATATATATATATATATATATATATATATATATATATATATGTATTAAATATTCTACTAGCTGATTGACTAAACATCTATGATTATGGAGAGTTGGAATGTTGCTGGAGGCAAATTATGTTGGACTGTCTTTCATTAGCCTCCTCTTAGCCATGCAGTGCCCATCTCGATGTCTATCCTCACACCCGTTATCTTCGTCTCTGTTCTATGGCTATGAAGAGACGTAATGACCAAGGCATTTTACTAGGTGCTTGCTTACAGTTTCAGAGGTTAGTTCATGGTCATTATGGAGAGAAGCAGACAGGCATGGCACTAGGGCAATAGCTAAGAGCGTCCTGATCTGTGGGCAGCAGGGAGAGAGAGGGAGAGAGAGAAGGGGGGAGGGAGGGAGGGGGAGAGAGAGAGAGAGAGAAACACTGAGCCTGGCATGGATTTAAAAACCTCAAAGCCGGGCTGGAGATATGGCTCAGAGGTTAAGAGCATTGCCTGCTTTTCCAAAGGTCCTGAGTTCAATTCCCAGCAACCATATGGTGGCTCACAACCATCTGTAATGGGGTCTGGTGCCCTCTTCTGGCGTGCAGGCATACACACAGACAGAATGTTGTATACATAATAAATAAAAAATAAATATTTAAAAAAAAAAAAACCTCAAAGCCATACCCTGCCACACACTTCCTCCAGTGGGTCGTACCTCCTCCAACAATCCTAATCCTTCTCAGTCACGACCACTGTAGGGGTGGGGGGCATTCTCATTCAAACCACCACATCCTCCTTGTGACTACCTAGCAAATCTTGGAATGTGCAAGCAGGCCAACATAGAGGCCAACACTGTTATCAGAGAGAGAATCTCCCTGCTTGGCTGTAGCCTCCTACTTGATACACACACAAATGCATGAAAAAATATTGTTTTATGGCTCTTTGTTCTGTTAATATAAAAACTTAAATTGTTACCATGTTGGAACATTGTAGTTGGTCTTTTTTTAAAAAAAAACTCTTTGGGGACCCACCACCCAGCTCCCAAATAGATACACGGAGACTTATGAATGCCTGGCCTTTGCTTGGCTTCTTTCTAGTCAGCTTTTCAAACGTAACCCATTTCTCTTCTACCTTTTGCCTCTGGATTTTTTTTTTTTTACCTTTCTTTATTCTATGTATCTTTCTTCCCTTCTTATTCCATGACTGATTGTGTGGCTGGGAGGCTGACTCTGGCATCCTCCTCTTCTGTTCCTTTTCTTGCTCCTCTCTCTTCTATAGATTTCGCCTCTTATTTATTCACTCTGCATGTCAGCCCCACTATCTGTCTCTCCTGCCTAGCTATTGGCTGTTCAGCTCTTTCTTAGACCAATCAGGGGTTTTAGGCAGGCAAAGTAACACAGTTTTATGGAGTTTAACAAGTGTGACATAAAAGAATGCAACACATCTTTGCATCATTAAACTAATGTTCCAAAGCATAAATGAATGTAACACATCTTAAACTAATATTCCGCAGCAGAACACGGTGTTTTCTGCAGCCCGAATCTGTGTCTCTGGGCCATGGTCACTCATTTGACTTCAGAATGAACTCTTTTGTTCCCTGAAGTGAGAGTGTATTTTTCCATAAATACATGGCAGTGTCTAGACTAGAGATCTTTTGTGGAAGACTTGAGTTTGGATATAAATTTTTCTAGACAACATTAATTTGAAGTTTTAATCAAGACAATCCCCCGCAGGCCCGCCTGACCCAATCAGTCCCTCAGCTGAGGCTCCCTTCTCAGATAACTATAGGCTATGTCAAAGTGACAGTTGATGCTAACTAGAAGAGGAATATAAAAGATGTGCTATATAAATCTGTATAAAAGTCTAGAAAATATAATTAGTATAATGGAATAAATATTCACTAACAGTCTGAAATCATGGTTTAAAAAATTCTCAGAAGCTGGGAGATGGTGTCACACACCTTTAATCCCAGCACTCAGGAGGCAGAGGCAGGTGAATCTCTGTGAATTTGAGGCCAGCCTGGTCTACAGAGTGAGTTCTAGGATCGCCATAGATACACGGAGAAACCCTGTCTCAAAAAAAAGAATAATAATCTCAGAATAACTGTGCAGTCTTACCTTAAAGTGATAAATGTTTGTCACTTAAGAATAGCTTCATGGAAGAAAAAGAGAAAGGCAACCAAGTCACATTCTGAGATTTATATAAATTTTATTACCAATTGAAAAAGTTCATAAGATGCATAATCTTTTACGCTAAGCGTACTTATGGGTGTGGGTGAGCCAAGCACATGCCAAATTGCAAAATGAATTAAACTGTGTATAAAAGTTCATTGTGGTTATTACAAGATTTAATTTCTTCACAACTGAAAGATAATTTCACATTAGAAAATAATGATAAAAATTGCAGTAAAAATGAAACAGTTTTGATCATTTGTGTATGGGTGTATAAGGCAGTACATGTGTAGTATTCTTTGTGTGGTTTTGTTTGCATGTGTGAGTGTAATATGTTTCATGTGCAGTCTTGTGTGCATGGTACTATGTTTGTGTGTGGTGGTATGTGTGTGGAGCTACAAATGCATGTGTATGTGAGTGTAGTATGCTGCATGTGTAGTATTGTGTATGTGGTGTTATATGTGTATATGGTATTGTGTATGTGTTATGTGTTTAAATGTGTGGGGGTATACATGTAGGTGTGTGTGTGTGTGTGTGTGTGTATGTGTGTGTGTATGTCACAGTACATGTTTCAGAGGTCAGAGGACAACCTGGGGCAGTCACTTCTTTTCTTCCATGTTTTGAGTCCCAAAGTTTCAAACTCAGGTAGTCAGGCTTTGTGGCAAACTCTTCTCTCCACTCAGCCATTTCACTGGCCCAGAAGAGATGATATTTTTAATGCTATATTTTAAAAAAATAGCAACCTATCTCCTGAGCAATGCAATTCATCCTCATCTCATTACACATATGACTTCTCTCGTAGCTGAACATTTTTATTTAAAATTTACTATTTTTATTTGCATAGGCATTTTGCCTGCATGTATTTCTGTTCACCGTGTGCATGCGTAGTACTCTTGGAAGTAGAAGAGGGCACTGGATTTCCTGGAACTAGAGTTACATATGGTTGTGAGCCTCCCTGTGGGTGCTGGGAATCAAACCCAGGTCCTTTGGTAAAGCAGTCACTGCTCTTAACTGTTGAGCCACCTCTCCAACCCCTCAGCTTGGAATTTTAAAAACGAAACAACAAGGTATGGTTTTTATCATTATTAGATTAACAAAGCATTGCAAACTTGCTAATAGAACTGTTGATCGATCAGAGACTCTCCTATCTAGTGAGGATAGCCACATGGAAGCAGGAGCCATTTCTTCCGGCAAAGGTGACTCTGAACCTTTGCTGTATTGAATCCTCTGAAAGGAACTGGTGAAATGTCACAGGACAACTGACCCCTACCTTCTACTTCCTGATTCATAGCAATGACCGCAGTCTTAAAAATGTGTAAAGATAGCATACGCAGGGGTGCTATTCGTATCTGTGGGACATTTGTAACTTAGTGGGACAGCCTGGATGTCTTCCATCAGGGAGATGGAGAGGCTGCTGCCCACACATAAAATGGGTGGAATATGGCAGTGCAACCAGCAGACCAGATCAATAGAAGCCAATATGAATAGATCTCAAAATAATTATGAGTGGGAAAAGAAAATGCACAAAGGCACAGACTATAATTCTACTTACAGAAAGTTAAAGAAAAACCCACAGCATTGGACTGTACAAAATTAATATAAATAGTGATATTCAGAATTAATGCAAGAACAGAGTTAGGGGATGCCCTAAATACAGGGTTTTGGATCATTTATGAGTGGGTGTAAAACAAACTAAAGCAAAACAAATGAAGCCTCAAAGTCCACGGCACAGCACTGGCAGTGTGACTTGCTAGGACCCTAGTGAGCATGCGCTGCAGTGGTTCATGGTACCATCTCACATCTTTAGAAGGTTTTCCTGCGTTAGGAGCAAGGCTTCATTCTGAAGCAAGGACACGTTATCTCTAAAGTTCCTGGAGTTCCTAAACTGGGAACTACAGAATCCTGTGACATATAGCTGTCAAAGCTCTGGGCTTTCCTACCCCCTACCTTATAGCACGAATAATAACCCAGAGTCAGATATTGGGGTTCAACCCAAAAACCAGAAAAGCAAAGCAGCCAAGCCACTAGAGAAGTCTTACCTCTACCAAGGCTGGGCGACAGCAGACTAAGCCTCTCTCCTCCTATTTATATTCCCTCTAGTGCTGGAATTAAAGGTATATGGCTCCCTAGTACTGGGATTAAAGGTGGAGGCACCACCCCCTGGATTTGTTTCTGCACTGATTTTGTGTAGCTCAGGGTAGCCCTGAATTTACAGAGCTCTGTTTGCCTCTGTCTCCCAAACCCTGGGATTAAAGGTGTGTGCCTCCCCTGCCTGACCTCTAGCGGCTTAGCTTTGCCCTTCTGTTCAGGCAACCCTGAAAAGCATTCAGTGCTGACTGGCTTCCCACCACCCCAACCTGACATATTACCCTCCTCTGAATTTTTTTGGCACTGCCTCCCAAGTATTTCTACTCCTGTTCCTGAAGATTTAAGTCTTTTCTCAACCCAGCATTACCTGGTCTCTTTGGATTGGTGCTTGGAACCTTTTTAGTGTTCTGTTAGACCCAGGTAAATGTCTGAGGTCTTCACGATGGTAGCTGATGCCCTACGAGCTGACTGTCACCTACGGTACTTTCCGTGACTCTCCTTAGCCTTCTTTCGCCTGTGTCCTCATGAGGGGACCCTACGCTGTATCTTCTGGGAGATTCTTCCTGCAGATAGCTTCACAGCTTCTGCCTCTCTCTGGTGCTAGTTTCCTGGGGAGGCCCACTCATCAGGAGTGATCTCGATGCTCAGAATCTACCTACATTCTCTTCCTGCCCCCTTCTTATTTGGAGCACCTTTGTTAGTGGTTAGCTTTAGGTCTAGCTCTCTTTATCTGAACGGTAGTTGTGTAATGACTGAGACTGCTCAGCCTTTTAGGTCTTGCTACACCTCTCGTCATTGCAGTGATGGCAGACATACGAGGGACTCTGCGGATGCTGGGGAAGGGACCGGAAACTCTTCCTAAGAAGGGTTTTTAGGTCAAAGGATGTTTTCTTAGAATGATTTAGCCTTGAAGTTACCGCATGAGTCCAGCAGGCAGACAGGAGCACCCTGTGCTGTGGGGTAGTCTTTGTGTGGAGTATGTCACTGTGGGTGGGGTGTCCAGGACTAGTGCTGATGTTTGCAGCCCGTATGACTTCACCGTTTACTTCTCCGAGGTTCATTTTGTTTGTGTGCAAAATTGGGAATAAAACAAAGAGCGTGCCTAAGTGCCTGCCTGAGGAGGAGTTCCCAGAGTGGACAACGACTGACTGTGAGCAAAGGTAGCGAGGTGGAAGGGACACGTTAAGGTCGTCTGTGGAAAGAGGCACTTTCAACACGATCCTTAGCTTAGAGAGCCAAGCAGTAAGACTCTATGTTGGCATCCTGTAGACGCTGCGACCCACGAGCTTGCTCCAGTGAAGCTATTTGCTGTGGGGTCTATCTCGGTATCTCCCCAATCCAGTACACAGCTTCTCCAGTGAGCCAAGACCAGCCCCGGGTGGGGTGGGTGTCAGCCAGGCTGAGCAGGAGGCACGAAGCAAGGCTGCAACCTGTTCAGGATGACGGGCTCCGAGATGTGGCGAAGGCTGCCTGCTCGGATCACACTTTCTCATCCGCAGCCAGGAAACAGGAAGCGATTTGACGCGGCACACTGCATCAGTTATGATCAGCCCGGGGAACATTCTCAGATAAGCACTTTCTGCCAGCCCGGGCATCCTCGTCATGGGCAATCGGCAGCAGAAAGAGGGAGAGCGGTGGCGTGTGCCAGACTGCAGTCTGGTTCTATGGCTTCTTCCAGTTCAGAGCCATGGCACCCCCTTGCTATGGGGAGGGGAGTGGCTTCTCCTTCTGAATCTCAACCCTTTGGATCCTCTGCCTGCTGCACACGCTGGGGCTTCGGAAGGAAGAACGAAGAGAAGTTGCTTGTCAGCACGCAAAAGCTCACACACAATTTCTCACGCGGAATCCCATACATTGGATTGTGCCTTATTTTTGCTCTGTGAACAGGGTCCTGGTGGGATTGGTTGGGAGCGAAGATGGAGATCCTTTGAGATGGGAGTCACAGATGGCAACAGGAAGGAGTCAGGACACCACGGTGTGGAGGAGAGCACACCCCAGTCTGTGCTTCAGACCAGGATCCTCTGCAGTGTAATTCTGTGCACAGTGGATCTGAGGAAGAGGGAAGCCTTGGGCCTGGGGTCAATTTTAACTGGCAATCACTAGTATGTTCATTAATTACATCTGCATGTTAAGATATCTTTTATTTTCCATTGACGCCTACTAACTGTACATATGTATTATTAACATGTGTAACCCTGTGTAAAAATCAGACTGCGGTCATTGCCACACCTATCACTTGAGACATGTCATTTCTTTATATTAGAAACATCCTTAATCTATTAGTTAGTCTGAGATACTCAACTGAACACTGTCAGCTGGAGTTGCAGTCTGACTTTTCCTTCTGAATTCCAGCCCCTTGGGGTTCTTTCCTGTTGCACAAATTGGGGATGCAGAAGAGAAAGGAGAAAATGGAATTTTGTTGCTTGGATCAGATTTACTTGTGTTTTAAAGAGAATCCTCAAAAACATAAAATAAAATAAAGAGAATCCTTGTCAGACGGTTTGCTGTTTGTTCTTAGATAAAATGGCTCCACACAGAGTCTTCTGTAATCTTTGCCAGCGTTCTGTAGCAACCACAGATCTACACGCTTACTATAATGAATACCAGAACACACTAAAAGCCATTTCTCCTATCCTGCTGCACCTCTGGGCCATCCACGGCTCCCCACTTCTCAGGTTGTGGTAACTTTTCCGAGATGAACTTTAAGTTTCTATACATCATTATGCCACAAGATCCAGTTTGCTATGCCACTAAGAAGAACAGAACTTAGTTTTCTCACAGCTGAATGTATTCCATGTGTGTGCATGAACAGATCCCTCTACACATCCTTTCTGTATCTGCTCGTTTGTCAGTGGACGTCTTGATTGCTTCTAAGCTAAGCAGTGCTGTAGCGAACATGAGCGCCAATCCTTCTTTACAGACGTAGTTCATTTCCATTGGCTACGTGCCAAATCATATGTCAGCTCTGTTTCTTGTTGTTGAGGCTTCTACCTTGTCCTGTATTTTGTGAGGCTGCAATTTTCCTTTGAATCCCCAAAATAAAGACTTTTATACATTCTCTCTTCACCTTCCAGTTTTATTTATCTATTTTTTTTGAGAAACTTCTCTTGTTTTTTGTTTCTAATAATGACCTTTGTAATTTACACTCCTGCCGATAGTAGGAGAGTTCCCCTTCATTCATCCCCTTCCAACATTTGTTGCCTTTTATCTTTTTGATAAATTACATCATACTGTTGTTTTGATTTCATCTTGTGATGATTGGTGATATTGATCATGATTATATGTGGTACACTTGTATATCTTCTTTTGAGAAATGTCTAGTCATAGCATTTGCTTAATTAAATTATAGAGTTGTTTGAATTCCTTATATATCAATCCTTTCTTAGCTGAATGATGTGTGAGGAAGACTTTTCAGCCCTGGGACAACTGTCTGAGAAAAACAAGGGGAGTGGGAAGTTCCATTCATCCTATTGAGGAAGGGCATGGTGGGGAATGACCCATACCGTAGCAGCCATGAGGAAGAAAGGGGAGAGGAGGAAGGAGGGAGGGAGGAAAGGAAGGAAAGGAAGAAGGGAGGGAGAGAGAGACACACACACAGAGAGAGAGATACACACACACAGAGAGAGAGAAACAGACACACACACACACACACACACAGAGAGAGAGAGAGAGAGAGAGAGAGAGAGAGAGAGAGAGAGAGAGAATGCAGTGGCTTTTTCCTTTCCAGCTGTTACTCCATCTAGGTCCAGTCTCTGAAATGGTCTCACCCACATTCAAACACGGTCTTCCCCCCTTAGCTAATCGTCTTTGTAAAGGACACCACAGACACTCTTATCTTTTTTCTGATCTTAGAGGAAATAGTAATGTTGGTGGCAGGCTTCTGGTAGCCAGCCTTTATTGTGTCAAGGTAGTTTCCTTCTGTACTCAGCTGGTTGAGGGCTTTTTAAAAAAAATATTATAAAAGAATATTGGATCACATTATATCTTTCCTCTGTATATTGAAATGGTCATATGATGTTAGTTCTTCATTATGGGTGGTGATGATTTATTGGTTTGCATGTGTTGAACCACCCTTATATTCCTGGCATGAAATCTACTTGAGAGTGTTGGGTATTTCAGTTGTACTATTAGCCTTGACTTGCTTATTGAAAACTCTATCTGGGAGCTTGGTTGTGAGATTCACATTGGACTCTCTCTGGCTTGGGTATTGGGTGTCTCCTCGAGAATGCCCTATGACCTGATAAGGACAACGTACGTTCTGCAGCTGCTGATGAAATGTCTGGCGAGTGTTTGCTCGGTCCCTTTGTTCTATAGTTTAGCTTAAATCTAATTATCTTTCCACCACTTCACACCATTCTGCAGGCTTGTCAGATTTCTGCTAAGAAGTCTGTCATGGAGCTTGGCATCTGGGTGATCTATTGATACATGGGAGGCATTGAATTGAATCGTTGTCCTAGGGTCTGCCTCTTGCTTGTATAACTGAGTCCTCCAGTGTCAGTCCACATATTGTTCTGGCTTATTCTCTTTGGATGAATTGATACCTCATTAGATAGTAATCCTCCTCGCCTCTTTTAATAGTTATGGGTGTGACTGATACTGTGATTCCTGGCCACAGTTGCTTCCTTTTGTGTGAACTGCCTTCTTCCATCTCTTCACTTTTAGGTCACGTGTGTCTTTGCCGTTGCGACAAGCTCCTTCCAGGCAGCTTGATTCATGGGCCTTGTTTTTTAAAAATATGTTCCGTTAACCTGTTTTTTTTTAAATTAGAGAATTAAATGTTTGCATTCAAAGGCTATTATTGAAAATAAAGACCCATTCTTGTGTTCTTAATATTGCTACCTCTTTTGTATACTCTTTGTTCCTTCCTTTTTCTTGTTTGTTACCTTTGTGGTTTGCTGTGCTGGTAAGATCTGTGTATCTGCTGTTCATGGGTATTCTAATTTGACATGTTTTTATGGTGGTAGTTATTACCCACTGGTAGGAAAGGACTTCTGTAAGCACTTCTTGGAAGGTTGGTCCAGTGGCAATAAATTCTTCCCATTTTTGCTTGTCCCTCACTTCTGACGGTGGAATCTAGGTTTCCTTTGAGTGTTCTGGACCCAGATGTCCATAGTTTTCTCAAGATTGAAAAACTCAGCAATTATTATCAAGCTCCTCCCCTTCCCTCCCTACTCCTGCCTTCCCCTCTTTTCCTTCCCCTTCCTTCTGTTCTTTTCCCTTCGAATACCTACTGGCATTCCTTATAATCATGATTCTGAATTCTTGTTCAAGCAGTTTCCAGAGAGTTAGTATATTCCTCTAAAGTGGTGGTTCTTAACCTAATGCTGTGACCCTTTAATATAGTTCCTTATGCCATGGGGACCCCTAACCATAAAATTATTTTCTCTATACTTTATAACTGCATTTTTTATTGTTATGAACTGTAATGTAAATTTCTGATATGCAGGATATCCTATATGCAACCCCTGTGAAAGGGCCATTTGACCCCCCCCCCCCAAAGGGGCCGTGACCTACAGGTTAAGAACCACTGCTCAAGAGACGTGGTGACTATGATCCTATAGGAAAGCCCTGGTGAGAGAGGAGATATTTTAAAGATTTATTTTTTATTTATGTGTCTCTGTGTATGTCTATGTGAGGGTAGCCCACATGTATATATGTGCATAATTGTGTGTGTGTGTGTATGTGTGTGTGTGTACCCAATGAGGCCAGAAGAGCTCATCCTATTCCCCTAAAGCTGAGGTTACAGGCAGTTGTAAGCTGTCCGATATGGGTGCTGGGAACTAAACTTAGGTCCTTTGACAGAGTAGCAAGTGCCTTTAGCCGCAGAGTCGTCTCTGTTTTCAAGAGATACACTTCATGCTCCTATCTTTAGTTGGCAGACAATTGCTTTTTTTTTTTTCCACTTGTAAAGCTGATGTGTTCAACAGGAACACAGAAGTTTGGAGCTTCAAGCTGAGTTTCAAAGAAAAGACACAAAAGGTTCTGCTCTCTGCCTCTGAAAGGAGGACAAAAGGATACTTTCAGGGCGAGGATGGGTGAGATTCTTCATCCCTTTTCCGAAAATAGGGGATGTCTAAAACTTAATTCTCATGTGGGGCAGTGGTGGCTCATGCCTTTAATCCCAGCACTTGGGAAGCAGAGGCAGGTGGATCTCTGTGAGTTTCAGGACAGCCAGGGCTGCACAGAGGGACCCTATCTTGAAAACCCAGGAAGAAAAACCAAACAAAAGCCCATCTAATTCTCCTTGTTCCTGACTTGAATAAGAAACATTTTTTTTTATAACAGGGTAGATACAACCTCTGGCCCAGCTCCTATGGCCCAGCAAAGGGCTGATTATCCTGATTCACAGTTAAATTTGTATATGGTCTGTAAGATGACCACAGAAATTACATGCCCTCCCCCACTCAGTTTGGGCAAACTATAAATGCATTTATTTTTGTGTACCAATCTCTGTTTCCTAACTTACTGTACAATACGGGAAAACCAAGAGTCAAGTTTCCAGACTTAAGGGCTTAGTGACAGCATGATACCACGCTTCTTGGGACTTGCCTATCACGCATCTGGAGGGACAGCTGTCCTACTGTTTACAGAATGGCTTTAGTAGCAAACCTCCTAGGAGCTAACCAATGGTGCTGGTTGGAGAAGCCATGACAGTGCTGGTTTCAGGTAAATATTTGAGTGTGCTGTCAGTGATGTGTGTAAAGGTCTCTGCGGCCTGGGCAGGACTTGACTGTGGCTGGAATAGATCTCACTCAGGTAGGTTGATGGCTCTGGATATAGTGTGCCTGGCTCTAGGGAACCATTTCATCTCTGTGGGTCTGTAAAGGAGGGGTTGCCCTGGAAGACCAACGGGGCAGAAGCTAAAGCTATTGTTGTGGTGGCGGAGGCAGGTGTCAGCTAATTTAAGGGCGATGTGTAGGCAATGCCCCTCCCATGAGCACAGAGGCATGTGGCACAGAACCTCTGGTAGCAGACTGGGATGTATATCAGGGTGTAAGCTTTGCTCAGGTGATCTTCGTGGGTCCATGGAGGTTCACTTGTTCAGGTAGGTTGTCTCAGGGCCACGGATAGGTAGGCAGGGTTTCTGACTGTTTCACGGGGATGGATCAGCTCAGTAATTAAGTTGAGCTGTTTATCTCCATCCCAAGACCCTGGGTGGGCAGGGTTTCAGGCAGTGCTGGACTGAGCAAAAGAGTTTTGGAGGGGCCAGAACATCCACTGGGTAAGCCATCTTGTGCTAGACGGACAGCTCTTCAGATAGGCCCAGGGCCTCGGTGCCCTGCAGGATTTTCTAACAGTGTGTGCTCCATGTTTATGGTATGACTCTTGACAATTGAACCTCCTGCTTCCCCTTTGGGGTGGGGTCCCCTGTGTGGTTCAGGGTTGGTGTCAGGAAGTGGGATTGTGGATTCTGTGAGCTTGGTTCTCTTCTCTCTAAGGCCGTGGCTCATCTGTGTCCCTGGCGTCCCTGCCACATGGGTGCTGAACTCTAGCACCCTCTTCAAATCCCACAGGGAAGTCGCTGTTGTTTTCTCTGATTTATTCAGGTGCTGTAGAGGAAAGTGTGCCAGGCACCTCCGGTCAGCAGACTTTCTGATGTTACCCTTGGGCTGTCAGCCACGTTTTGTTTTGATGTTATTTTTTCATCCCCTCTCCAATTATTCTTCGTAATTAAATAAACCTCCGAATGGGAGGCTTGGCTTTTCCCTTCCCCACCAAGGGACCATTTTGGGAAGTTACCTTTGCAAGACAAACCTCCCTTTCTCTTAGATCTGTGCCATAAAAGAAGTAGAATGCCACAGTTCAAGTGTCTGCTGTCAATAGCAGAGTGGGCTATTGAAAAGATGAAAGGGGATGGCTGCACAACTTGCGCACGCGGTTCTGAAGGCTGGGAAATGCAATTACCCGTTTACCTCTCTGACACACGATTATCACATTGAGGGAGAACAAGTCAAAACACATCCTGCCAATTACAGCCGACACATGACCCCCACACCACCGAGGCTTTGGGCTCCATTTGTCTGCACTGGGAGCTTTCTTCATGTCATCTTTCCTGATACGAGTTTGCAAAAATGATTCCTGTAATTACCGGCCCAAACAAACTGCACAATTAGCAAGAGCGCTTCTGAGACGGCTTTCCCCCAGTGTCTTTCTTTATTGCTCGGCTACTTCTGCCTTTTCACGGAGACCCCTCACACACCTTTGCTGGTCCTCATCAAGGGAATAGGCCCGAGGATCACACCCTTCTCAAAGACTGGGCTAGAGTACCCTGGAGAAGGGCAGGCCTTTTGACAACTTTAAAAATAAACATAGAAAGTAAAATCTAGCTTCTTCCTCGTTTTGACTTGAGGAACATGCCATTTCTAGAAGCTACCCCAAAAGTCATCCGACCTTGTTGAGCTTCTTGGTAGTCACCAGTGGGTTACCTGGTTCAAGTGTGTCTTTAAGGCAATGGTTGCCTCCGCTTAGAATGTAGTGCATTGGTCTTTAGGGATGGAGTCTAGGGCACCTGTCACGTCTTTCTCTAAATCGCCCCTGTGCTAATTTCAATTCCTAACTCCTGTTATGCAGGCTGGTGGTGTCAAGAAGCACGGTGGGCAGGAAAGCCTCAGAGGGCCTGGTAGTGTTTGTAAAAGATATTTGCAATAGGAATCTATGGTTGAGTCTATGCCACATGATGATACCCACATAGCTTTTAATGTCTTGAAGATTTCCGGGAAGTGACAGGGTGTAGCTTGAGTCCTGAGCAACTAGCAGGCATTTCTATGGCTGGTGCTAATGGTCTGGCTGGAGCAAGGACAGACATTCTGATTGGCTTCATGGGATTCTGTCCTCAGCTGCAGAATGTAAGGACCTTGGCAGGGGCAGCCTCAGTATGAGGCCATGGCTGGAGAAGGGGCCTCACAGTAGAAATCACAGACTGTAGTGATGAGTGGAGCAGGCCTGTTTTTTCATCCTGCCCAAATCACACACGGCTAGCTTTACACCCAAATAACAACACACAAACTGTATTCATTTAAACACTGCCTGGCCCATTAGTTCCAGCCTCTTATTGTCTAATTCTCACATCTTGATTAACCCTTTTCTAATAATCTGTGTAGCACCACGAAGTGGTGTCTAACCGGGAAAGATTCAGCATGTCTGACCTGGTGACTGGCTTCATGACAGCTGTCTCACTGAGGAGAGGCATGGCATCTGCCCAGAGAGGAGAGGCATGACGATTTCCTGAGGCATCTACCTCACTTCCCTCTTCCCAGCATTCTGTTCTGTCTACTCCACGCACCTATGTTCTAACCTATCAGGCCAAGCAGTTTCTTTATTAATTAACCAATGGAATCATCAGATAGATAAAAGACACACCTACATCAACAGACAGACACACTTAGTGTCTGTGTATTGATAAAAACGTCAACAACACATGGATAGAAGGGCTCTCTCCCCAAAGTAAGACAGGTTTAGGCTTGCGACACACCTTCTTGGCTGACTAAATCCTTTCTTTCAGCATGCTATCAACTCACAAGGCTTCACTTTCAGTCCCTGCATAAGGGACAAGCTGGGTTCCACAGAGATGGCTCAGTTGGAAAAGGACTTGTTTTGCAAGTGCAGAGAACCGAGTTTAGTCCTAAAACCCCACTTAGAAAATGGATGCTTGTCATCCCAGTACTGGGAAGAGGAGACAGGCAGATCCCTAGGGCTTGCCAGCCAGCTAGACTAGCCTACTCGGTGAGTTATAGGCCAGTGAGAGACCTTGTCTCAAAAAAGAAAGAAAAGATGAGAGCCTGAGGAACAACATACAAGGTTGTCCTCTGGCTTCTACATGTAGCCCACACACGTGTGCATGTATGCCTGCACATACATATGTATACTAGTGTGTAAATACACACACACAAGGAAAATGTTAATAGCTGTATTACAGGATGGCTATGGGGTTGACGGGGAAGCAATATCCACAATGACTCACATGTGGCTGAAAAAAAAATATCACCAGAGAACCAGAAAGTACTTTTTGTGAAGTTTTCAATTAATAGTATTTTTTAAGGCAGCTTCATAGTTTTTCATACGTTTTTCAGGATGTCAGGAAAATTGGGGATTATTTCCCAGGAGGAATGTCCTTATAGCAAGTAACCTAAGTTAATTTATAACAATGTATGCCGACAGAAATGCTTTAGAATGGAGTATACACAATGGTCTTCCCAGCGCTGGGGGTTTATGTGCCCCCAGAGCTCAGAAGGCGGCATTGTGAGCAGACTACAATGGCCTTGTAGATTTAGTTTATGTAATGCCAGTCCTAGACTGGTATCTTTATTAATGGAAGGAAATGGGAGGCAGACACCCAGGGAAGGGGCTATGGGGACACACAGAGAGAGCACCACGGGAAAGAAGAAGTACTTACTTGTCATCTAAACCAGGGGGGGTGGGTTGGGGAATGGCTACCTCAGACTTCCAGAAGGGACTGACCGCTCTGCTGATGCTCTTGTCTACAGTCTTTGGCATAATAGCAACACTGTGGTTCCCTACAACTTAGACACACCTACTTTGTGGCCCCATTTAATTCAAGGCAGCCTCAGGGAACGCAGGTAGTATATACCAAAGCCGGGGGTTGATTGAGTTGAGGGTGAGGGGCGGGGATTCTGAGTAACTGGATCTCAGAGCGCATGTCCTATTCTGCAGAGGGGAAAAACCAAATGGGGGAGAGTCCACATGGCCCACACCCTTTGCCAGCCTCTTTGTTCACCTCCTTGTCCCTGACCCCTGAACAACACTGCCAGACCACTTGCCTCATTGGTATAGCAGGAAGTCATGTGTGGTGGTTTGAATGACAAAGGTCATCATGGGCTCAAGTAGTTCAACACTTGGTCCCCAGTCAATAGTGCTGTTTGGGGGTGTTATGGGACATTTTGGGGGTGGAGCCTTGATAGAGGAAGTATGTCACTGGGGGTTGGCTTGAGTGTTTATAGCCTGGTGCTATTCCCTATTCATGAAGTCGGCTCTCTCTATGGCGATCTCCTCTCTCTATCTCGCTCGCTCTCTTCTTCCCTTCCTCCCTCCTTCCTTCCCTCCCTCCCTCTTTCTCTTTCTTTCTCTCTCTCTATTTCCTGATTGCAATATTATGTCAGTTTCCCATTCCTGCACTGCATCTTCTCAACACAATGGACCGAGTCTCGGCCAGAAGTGTAAGCCAAAATAAACCACCTCTTCCTCCCTGTTGCTTTTGGTCACCGTGTTTAATTGTAGCCATGGAAAAGTTAACTAATAGCCTTCTACTTTGGTAGAATCTGAACTCAACTCAATGGGGCTTCCACACTCACAGGAATGTTGGCTGTCAAGGCTGTTACAATGACACAGGGCCCTGGTGTGTAACACTCTTGCACACAGTGCAGACAGGTCTCTAATCCAATGGCAAATGGCATGTGGCTACAGACCCATACGATACATAAAGCTGCCCGAGGAACATGGGGTTCCCTTTTGACAGGCCTGCATCTTTGCACAGGGAAAGAGTAAGACCCCTCTAGACAGGTGAAGCTCACTTATGCAGATGGCAATTTAGATGACCCTGATGCCACTAAGGAGGGAGAGCAAAGGGAGCATGGACCGCAGTTATGGGACAGTGACCGAAGCCCTGAGGGGCAAAGTGATCCTGGAAGCTTTATTGCTTCCCCCACCACCAAATCTTTGCTTTAGAAGAATTTGTAGAACACATGCTTTTAATTCCAGCGTCGGGGAGGGCGATAGGGTAGAGGCAGGCTGAACTCGCTGAGTCTGAGTTCAAGTTCCATCTGGATCTACAAAGCAAATTCCGGGTCAGTCAGGACCACACAGTGAAACCCTGTCTGTACCCCACCCCTAGAAGAAAACCAAAGGAGCATGAAGGACAGCATGTGACTGAAAGACCCCCCAGAGTGGGGAGACTCTCCGGGAACTCACAGGAGACCGTCCTTGCTGCAATCACATGAAGTTTATTGACAGGACAGGAACCAGTGCACTGGGGCCAAAACTCATTTCCCATGCAAGGGGTAGAGAGTTCGACCCCAAGTAGCTGGGAGAAGGGGTATTTAAGGGAAGAAACCACAACCCAATAACCCAAAGGGGGTAGGGAGGGCGTCATTGGAAAATTCTGAAAATACCAGTGATCATTATAAGGGGGGAACTCCCTGTTTCTCAGGATTATTCTCAAGATTATAATCTAACTTTATGGCCAGCTAGTTCCTGGAACACAGTCACTGAACTGGCTAACCTAGATTTTTGGTTCTTGTCTCCCTGCCAGGTTTTTTTTTTTTTTTTTTTTGGCTCTACTCTTTCTGCTAGAGGGGTCTGAGTTTATCCAGGTCTTTCTTTCATGACTTCAACCCCAAACATGGCATCCACATGTGTTTTAGGAAGGGTGAAATACACACATGATTTGCAGGCTGGCTGAGCTCATAGAGTGGCAGAGGAAGGCAGTGCCAAGACTCCCCCATCTGGTATTTCTGCTGAGGCCATTTCAGGTTTAACGAGAATTTGGATCTCCTTGATATAGAATCCCATGGAAAATTACCCATCTCTCTTCTAGGAACCTGAGCAGGTAACTGCATATCTTAACTTTTTTTAAACTGCCCACTTGTGCTAACCTCCCCCTGTAGCAGCTGACTGACGTAAAATAATGTGGTTTTTAGCCCCTTGGTCTAAACACTTGGGGCTACACTTGGGACCACCAGACACCTAAGTGTAGCTCCAGCCAGCTGGAATAAAGATTTTCAGTTGGCTGCAAACTGTGCCATCTTTGTAACTTCCTGTAACGAAAGAACAACTTCCTGTTTATTCCAGCCACCAGCTTTGCAGAACTGAAAGTAGGGGTGAGGTCATTGGTCAAAGGTCACATTCTCAGGTTCTCTCAGGGCTGGAGCTGCAAGACCCCTGCCCATTATAGCTGATCTGCCATGGCTATTCTGACTGGTGATTCTGATATCTGAGCTGGCCAGGGACTGGTGGGTGTCTTCTGACTCCTAGCAGGTGGGCTATACTTGCTGGTCTTGTCTTGGTTCAGAAAAGGAATAATATAGGCCCCTTTGCCATCTTGGCAGCTGGAGGCAACCACCAGACTATGGGATTAAAGTTGGATTCTCCTTGAGGTAGAGGCAGAGGAATGGGCCTATTCAGAGACTGGGTGGTTTCAGAGGGTCACTCTCAATTGTTCCTTGTGAGGTGTAGGACCCAGGGCAGCTTGGTACACACCTGCCAAGACAGGTTCTATAGACCAACAGGAAGATAAGCCTGAGCCTCAGTTTACCCTTAAGGCAATACTTGGTTTCAAGAAAGACCACAAACTGAAACCCAACCCAGGCTCCACCCAGGAACAGACCATCCAAAGGAAATTCCTAGCATTCCAACTGTTGTAGATAGGATCTGTCATGCCCAAATCTGCAGGGTCCCCACAAAAGCCAACAAAGGAGACCCTATGTAAAAGCAAAGAACCTTTATTTTAATCAAGTTTGCAAACTCAGTCTCTCCGTATGTCCAATGTATTGGACTATCTGGAGAGGCCTGAGCTCAATTAGAATTGGGTTTTTAAAGTAGTAAAGGTGGGGGTGAGAGGTCTCTAAGGTTCAGGACCCCTAATTGGCTGACATTCGTCTAGGGGTGTCCTGGTGAGGTGCGCTGGCAAGTGTTTCTATCTAAAGTGCTTGGAATGCCAGGCATTTCCTTTGAAGGGTCTGCTCTTGGGTAGGGGCTGGGTTATCTCAGCTTGTGGTTCTTCCCTGATACCAGGTATTGCTTCAGGGTAAACTGAGACTCTGGCTTCTTGTTAAATTTAGGGAGGGCCAGAGTTCTACTCTGGCAGGTGGTAATGGTTGGAAGTAAAGAACTTCCTTTGGGTGACCTGCCCAGACTTAGCTTATCATGGCTGGCCCCCACAGGATCACCTGCCAGCAAGCACCCATCCCTTTTCACCAGGACACCTCGAGACAAATGTCAGTCAATCAGGGGTCCTGAACCTTAAAAATCCCTCTGCTTTTATAAAAACCCCACCCCACCTCTACTCAGGGTTCTCTGATCATGCCAATACCTTGGGCACACAGAGAGTTCACAAATTTGTGTAAAATAAAGGCTCTTTGCTTTTACATACGGGACATGTTCTCCTTGTTGTTTTTGGGGGGACCCTGTGGGTCTGGGTATAACACTAGGCCATGTTCCCTGAGAAGCATGCCATGCCTGGGCAAGATATACTAAGAGGTTTCCACTGCGCCATAAATGGACTCACGGCAGGCCTGCAGTGCTGGCTTTGGGACGTGAACACTTAACCTTTGTGTTGTCTTATATAAGCAGAATGACCCCGAGTGAGTCTTACACTTCTGGATTAGCTTCTGTCTGTCTGGAGTTGGAGCTTTTCACAAAGAATAAAATATAAGCTTTGTGAAATACAAAGTCGTAAGGTGGGAGGCCTTTGCCAGGGAGCTCCCCTGCCTTGGTCCTTCTCTGCCAGGCTGCCCCTCCAATGCAATTTTGAATCCCATTTGTTCTTGGAGGCTTGGGTACCCTGAACAGCTCACCTGGAGCTGCATCAGAACTGAAGCCACTCCTCCATCCTCCAGGGTGGCCCTTCGTTTGTCACAGGCCCCAGCAGAGCCTCCTCTTGGTGTCCCTCCTTCCACAGGGGCTGCTAACAGCTTTGGGAGCTGTGCCCTCTTGCTTGGCTTGCTTCAACTCTCCTGTCTCCACAGAGGTACTCTAAGGGCTCCTGAAAGGAGGTTGCTGGAAGAATTTCCAGGAAGGCTTTTGACTCCTGGGAATGCCTCAGGACTGAGGTTCATGCTGTTGTGGGGATGTTCTAGCCTCAGATTCCAAATGCCTAAGACTGTTTACTAAATCTTCCATGCCCTCCCCACCCCCAGAGGTAGCCAAGCTGGTTCATTAATTCTGAAAACACCAGTCGGAGCCCTTTCCTTGTGCCACTGGTGCCAATATATTCAAATGATCATTCAAATGATTTAACAGGCAAAGGGTCAGCCTTCCCAGAGTAAATCCCATTTCTAATGTGCCCATCTGAGTGGTTTCATTAGGGTGCAATGTTAAAGAGAAGTGTATACCGCTGCATAACTTATACAAATGTATGCAAATGAAGTGCTTGAAAGAGCCCGAGGAATTCCTCAGAGATTCCCCCAGCATTCCACTGCTGCCCGCGGATCAGCTGTTATCATCACAAAGAGCAGCAGCTCCCAGCAGGGACCGGAGGGTTAGAGAGGCTAGGACTGGGGAGGGGGAGAGCTACAGCGACACCCTGGAAGCCCTTGCAGTTCTGGAGAGCAGCGCCTGCCCCAGGCTGGCTGTTCAATCAACCTCCCCCACAGAGGCGGCTTTGCAGCAGTAGGCCTGCTGCTCGGAATACAAATCAGCTCTAAACTTTTGAACCCTTTTGGTAGGAAGAGAGAGAGAAAAAACCTTCACAAGAAGAAGCCAGATGCAGATCCAGCCATGGGATGAGTTTAATTTATTTTCAAAGACTGAGGTAGGGCCACCAGATCAGAGTTTCCATTTGGACCTTCTTGGGGGCTTCCCTGGCTCAGGACTGACGAGTGCTTGATAAATCAGGATAGTGGCATCATGCCTGTTACATTTCTGAAGAAAACCCCAAGGTCAAAGCCTTAGTGGATTTTATGGGTACACACACACACACACACACACACACACACACACACACACAGGCATTTATTTTGCAGTGGATGAACCCAGAGCATTGCATGTGTTTGGCAAGTGCTACACTAATATTGATGGCTATTGGGGTTCATAGGGCACCTGCCAGGAACTGGAGGCTCTTGTGTTCTCCAGCAAGGAGTCGGGCAGAGTCAACAGACAGTGGCAAGTGAAACACGAGAGCGCAGCGAGAAGAACAGGAACACACTTCCAAGGAAGCTAGTGGGATAGAGGAGGAGCAGGGGTGAACGTTTAGAGGCTCAAAGGGTGATCCATGCAGAAAGGGCGGAGCTTTCCTGGGTCATTTGTGCAATGTGTTCTTCCTTCTGTGTATTCTACACGCTACATGTTCAAGGTCTGTGCATATGTGGAGGGGGCTGTTCTAATCTTTGCATGTGTCAGCATGGTTTCAGGAGTATGATAATTTTATAGGCTTTGTACAAAGACTTCCAGGTTCATTCTCCTGACTGAGTGCCACTGAGCCCTTGGTGATTTTTGGTCTCACTGTGTAGCCCAGGGCTCCCTTGAATTTGAGATCTCATCCTCCCCACACCAGCCTCTCTAGTGCTAGAAGGACGGGAATGTACATGCCACCACCCCTGACAGGTGAAGAGACTTTATCACCATCTTGTCACAAAGAGATCCGAAAGGGACTGCCCTCTTTTCTCCTTCACTGTTGGGTCTACTTCCAGAACATAAGGGAACGTCTGTACCTGTCTCTGCAGAACGAGGTGGCAGAGCTGACAGAGGCATTAGTGAGTGAGGTACAGAGGGCCTGCAGGCTACTAGTCCAGTCCATTCATTTGCTGTTTTGAGTTTCACTGTGTAGACCAGAGTAACGTCAAACTCATAGATGTCCATTCACCTCTGCCTCCCAAGTGCTGGGATTAAAGGTCTGTGCTACCATTTCCCCTGTTCTGTCAGGCTGGAGGTTCATATCCAAGGTGAAGGTCATGTGTTGCCTTTGGTGCCTCCTCCACCCTGGTCACCTGGAGTAGAAAGAGCTTTGAGATGTCAAGCCTTAACCTGGGGTCTGCTATCTGTGGGGCCTATTTTAGCCTAGGAACATTGGGGTGCAGAGCTGGAGGAGTTGCCGTCTTGGACATAGCCCTCGTTTTAGCCCTTGCCAACAGTCCTGCAATGGTCCCTCTGTGCTTGGTGCTGTTCACTGCCTAGAACTTGGAGCTGCCTGGGAATAGACATTGGTGGGGTCAAAATGCCACCATCTTGGGTGTGTGTATGAGTGTCTGCTTTGGGGTTTGTTGCAAGGAGGGCCTGCTTGTTTGTCCCAGCCACCTGGCTAGCTTAGCCCCGAAATAACCACATAGAAACTATATTAATGAAAACATTGCTTGGCCCATTAGCTCTAGCTTCTTATTGGCTAACTCATATTAATTTAACCCATTTCTATTAACTGTGTATCGCCAAGTGGCAGTGGCTTCCTGGGTAAAATTCCCAGCATCTGTCTTTGTCGGATCCATGGTGTCTCTCTGTCTCTTCTTTCTCCCAGAATTCAGTTCTGTCTTCTCTACCTACATAAGTTCTGCCCTATCAGGCCAAGGCAGTTTCTTTATTCATTAACCAATACAAGCAACACACAGAGGGAACTCCCATATTAGGGGTTCATGGTATACAACTTGACATCAGGGAAGAATTTCTGTCCTGTCACTGCCTGAAGAGCTATCCTCTCTTAAGACACTTCAAGCCCCATGTTGAAAAGATCGCTGTATGAATCCTTGCTAATGCTGGAGGAATCCACTTATTACACCTACAACACCACATTTCTGACACTCTTTATCCCTAGAGGAAGAAGATGGTTTTATGTTCATGTTGCAAGTGTAGCAGAGTACACAACAGGAGAATAATTAAAGACTGATGTAGGCAGCTACCTTGGACTTAGTCTGCTGTAGTCCTTTCTCCATGGTCAGTGCTAGTCCTTTCTCTGTGGCCTGTTGTAGTCCTTTCTCTGTGGTCTCCTGAAGTCCTTTCTCCTTGGTCTGCTGTAGTCCTTCCTCCATGGTCTGCTGTAGTTCTTCCTCCGTGGTCTGCTGTAGTCCTTCCTCCGTGGTCTGCTGTAGTCCTTCCTCCGTGGTCTGCTGTAGTCCTTTCTCTGTGGTCTGCTGTAGTCCTTTCTCTGTGGTCTGCAGTAGTCCTTTCTCCATGGTCTGAGGTAGTTCTTTCTCTGTGGTCTGTTGGAGTCCTTTCTCCGTGGTCAGCTATAGTCCTCCATCCATACTTTTCAGCCTCTCTATCCCAGTCTTTTGCTATCTGCAGTTCATTTCCTGAATGTTAATGTCTATGGTTTCAGTTATTCAATGACAGCTTCTCCCCAAAATACCATGTGGAAAATTCCAGAAGTAACAATTTTCTAGTTTTAAATTTTAGGCTATTTGGGAGGAGTGATGGAGTCTTGCTGTCAGCCCATTGCCCAGAGTGCTCCCCTTGTGTACCATCTCTTCCTGCTCATCATCTGATAACAGTGGAGGTACCTCAGTGGTTAAGTTTATAAAATCCTTAAGCTGATAGTGATGTTGCTGAAAGTGTGAATATCCTACAGAGGACCTGTGAAGGGATTCCTTTAGGCTTTCAATTTAGTATGGAAGGAAAAAACTCAAATGTAAGGTTGCTAAATTTTATGACAAATTGCCTCTAATATTTTACTGCCCTTTCATTATAGAATAGACTTTATCATATGTATGTATTTGCAAGGACAAATTGGTATAAATAGTGCTCATGTCACCCTTGGTGTGGTTCCTCTACTCGGGTCTTGGAATGCGTTCCTCTGGAATGGGCATCTGGACTTAACATCTTCTGTACCCTTTGTCTTCCCAGATGTTCCTTTAGCTCTGCCCAGCCCTCTTCTGTGTTATGTTTTTCTCCATTTCCACATAATGTCCAGGGCCTCTCTATGCCCTCACAGCTGCCAATATCTTATCATAGATTTGAACCCAGATCTCCTTGTTCATGTAGCAGACCATCAGTGTGGCAGACAGGTGCTGGCAGCTGTGTGCAGTGATGGAAGCAAGTCCTTTGGTCCTGCCTACCTGTCCATCTTAGCTTAGCTGTTGACTATTTAGGACCATGCACTAGAAGTTGAGGTCCTCCAAGGTTGTTCACTCTCTCCATATCTTTTCAATATAGTTCTTGAGGTCCTAGCTAGAGCAATAAGACAACAAAAGGAGATCAAGAGGATACAAATTGGAAAAGAAGAAGCCAAACTCTCACTATTGACTGATGATATGATAGTTTACATAAGCAACCCAAAAAATTCTACCAAGAAACTTCTACAACTCATAAATACTTTCAGTAATGTAGCAGGATACAAGATTAACTAAAAAAAAAATCAGTAGTCCTCCTTTACACCGATGATATAAAGGGGCTGAGAAAGAAATCAGAGAAATATCACACTTCAAAATAGCCACAAATAGCATGAAATATCTTGGAGTAACTCTAACCAAACAAGTGGAAGACATGTATGACAAGTACTTTAAATCTTTGAAGAAAGAAATTGAAGAAGACATCAGAAAGTGGAAAGATCGCCCATGCTCTCAGGTAGGTAGAATTAACATAGTAAAAATGGCAGTCTTATCAAAAGCAATCTACAGATTCAATGCAATGCCCAGCAAAAGCCCATCAAAATTTTTCACAGTTCTCGATAGAATAGTACTCCAACTTCATATGGAAAAGCAAACAACCCAGGATAGCCAAACAATCCTGTACAATAAAGGACCTTCTGGAGGCCTCACACTGCCTGACTTCAAACTCTACAACAGAGCTACAGTACTGAAAACAGCCTGATATTGGCATAAAAGCAGACAGAAGGACCAATGGAACCAAACTGAAGACCCAGATATCAATCCACACACCTACAAGCACCTGAAATTTGACAAAAAAAAAAACAAAAAAAAATATAAAATGAAAAAAGAAAGCATATTTAGCAAATGGTGCTGATTTAACTGGACGTAAAAGAATAAAAATAGACCCATATCTATCACCATGCACAAAACTCAAGTTCAAACGGATCAAAGAACTCAACATAAAGCCAACTACACTAAACCTCATAGAAGAGAAAGTGGGAACTACACTTGAATGCATGGGCACAGGAGATCACTTCCTAAATATAACCCCAGTAACATAGGCACTGTAGTGATGAGATGAGCAGGCCTGCTTTTCATCCCGCCCGGATCCCACACGGCTAGCTTTACACCCGAAATAACAACACACAAATTGTATTCTTTTAAACACTGCCTGGCCCATTAGCTCTAGCCTCTTACTGGCTAACTCTCTCTTGCTTTAACCCATATTTAGTAATCTGTGTAACACCACGAGTGGTATCTTACCGGGAAAGATTCAGTATGTCTGACCTGGCAGCTTGCTCCATCGCGTCTGTCTCAGGTCGGAGCATCATGGCGACTGTCTCAGAGAGGAGAGGCATGCCGTCTAACTTCCCTTCTTCCCAGCATTCTGTTCTGTTCTGTCTACTCCACCCACCTAAGGGCTGGCCTATCAAATGGGCCAAGGCAGTTTCTTTATTAACCAATGAAATCAACGCAAACAGAAGACTCTCCCACATCAAGACACTGAGAGCAACAATTAATAAATGGGACACCCTAAAACTGAGAAGCCCCATGTAAAGCAAAGGACATTGTTGACAAGACAAAATGACAGCCTACAGAATGGGAAAAGATTTTTTACCAACCCCACTTCAGACAGAGGATTGATCTCTAAAATATACAAAGAACTCAAGAATTTTGTCATCAAAAGAACAAATAATTTGATAAAAAAATGGAGTACAGACCTAAACAGAGACCTCTTGACAGAGCAATCTAAAATGGCTGAAGATACTTAAGGAACTGCTCAACATCCTTAGTCATCAGAGAAATGCAAATCAAAACATCTCTGAGATTCCATCATACACCTGTAAGAATGGTCAAGATTAAAAACACTGATGACAGCTTATGCTGGAGAGGATGTGGGGTAAAGGGAACACTTCTGCATTGCTGGTGGAAGTGCAAATTGGTACAATCCCTTTGGATATCAGTATGGTGATTTCTCAGAAAATGAGGAAAAAAATTATCTTAAGTTCCAGCAATACCACTTTTGGGTATATACCTAAAGGATATTCAATCATACCACAAGGACATGTGCTCAACTATGTCCATAGCAACATTATCTCTCATAACCAGAACCTGGAAACAACCTAAATGCCCTTCAACTGAAGAATGGATAAGGAAAATGTGCTATATTTACACAATGGAGTACTACAGAGTAGAAAAAAATAGTGACATCTTGAAATTTCAGACGGATGGATCTAGAAAACATCATATTGAGTGAGGTAACCCAGACCCAGAAAGACAAATATTAAATGTACTCACTCATAAGTGGCTTTTATACATACAGCAAAGAAAACCAACCTACAAATCACAATCCCAGAGAACCTAGACAACAATGTGGACCCTAAGAGAAACATACGTGGATATAATCTACATGGGAAATATAAAAAGATAAGAATTCCTGAGTAAATTGGGAGCATGGGGACCATGGAAGAGGGTTGAAGGGGAGAGGACAAGAAGAAAGGGGAGCAGAGAAAAATGTATAACTCAATAAAATCAATAGAAAAAATATATATATTTTTTTTTTTTTGGTTTTTTGAAACAGGGTTTCCCTATAGTTTCTAGAGCCTGTCCTGGAACTAGCTCTTGTAGACCAGGCTGGCCTCGAACTCAGAGATCCACCTGCCTCTGCCTCCTGAGTGCTGGGATTAAAGGCGTGCGCCACCACCGCCCGGCTAGAAAAAATATTTTAAAAAAAAGGGAAAAAAGGAAAAAAGGAGTTGAGGTCCTCAGTGACAAGAAGTCCTGTCCTGGCTGCATCATGGGTTGGATGGAAGGCAGGGCATGGGTGGGATATGGCGCTGAGAAGGACTTAGGGATGTGAGACTCATTCTTTTGAAAGGAAGAGTCTGAGTGTACTAGGCTCTCTCTTCCTATACACAGGACATGTGTTGGGCTCCCATTACCCATAAGCCATCAGTTTAACTGACATCCCAGCTTCCTCCTGTACTTCAAGGACAGAAACTGGCCTTGGTGCTCACTGAGATCTGTTAATTGCCACCACCTGTGTAGACATACCTTGTGGGTGTGCTATGTAGGGGACAGAGAAGGTGGTAGGTAAATCATGGCTCAGCCAATCACAACCACCTTCCAGAGGGGCTTTGAGGACACCAACCCCCAGGGAGACATTGAGCTAGGAAATGACTCAGCTGGGAATGACTTCAGAATGACTCAGGAGACACTGCTTTGACATCTGGGAAGCTAGGCCTGGCCACTGCCAACAGAGACGCACCAGTGTGTGTCAGGATGTTACCTGAAGTACCCAGAGGCAAACACTGGAGACCTGCTGGGTGGCACAGTGGCAGCTGGCCAGGTAGAGAAGTGTCCCTGGCTTAGGGTCTTCCACCAGGGAAACCTTCTATAAAACTGTTAGCTCTCATAACAGAGAGCAGGCAGGAGAGGGCAGTCTCCTGGAAGGAAGTCCCCGGTCTGGCCAATATGGTTTCTCTGGCCCTGCATAAAAGGAGAGTCATAGGCCCACAAGGCAGGTGACTAGGAGCTTCTGGAAGACTGGGGATCTTCAGACATGAAATATGAGGCACAGGGGAGCCTTCATTTTAGAGAGGTGGTTCACAGGGAAGGAGCAGTGTTTGGAAATATCTGGCCAGCAGGACAGCCAGGGTTTGAGGGCAGCCTGGAGAACTTGTTACCTCACTGTACTCTCCCACATCCCTGAAGAGCTATCACAGCCCTGTCTGGAGATGAGCTGGAGGCTCTGGGGATCCACTGTCCTGTTTTGCAGAGCGTGGGTGGGAGTGATCTGGAGACCAGCCCCTCCTCCTCCTCTTCACCTCTCCTCTGTATCAGCCTGTAGCACCAAGCAGGCTCCATTCCCTTGTTCAGTGTTATTTCCAGAAATAGAGGCTTTGTGGGTAGACCCAGCCATCGAGTGAAAGGTGGTTTTCTATCTGGGATGCCGGTGACATCCTGGAGTCTCTGTGGAGACTGGATTTAAGATCTGTGAGTGATGAGATCATTTAAAAGATCCAGTGTCTAGTCCATATTGAGCTTCCAAGTCACCATGGATCCTGACAGGTGCCTGCTGCATATGTTTCAGGAGCTGTATACGGTATGGATGATTCCCTCCCTGGCTATCCAGAGCTGTGGTCACAGCCAACAGTTCCATGTCATGAGTGTGTCTGATTCCCAGAAGTACCAGGAACTAGACAGAAGCCATGTAACCGTGGCCTTGCCACAGATTGGAAGGTTTGTGCTGAAAGGGGAGAATAAGCACCCTGTGATGGCTAATCCTGATTGTTAATTTAACTGTGTTTGTAACCCAAGTTGCCAGGCATCCCCGTGAGGGATTTCCTTCATTGGATTATTAAAACAGGAAGATCTACCCTAAATCGGACCATACCTTCTGGACACCAAAACTGGAAACTTTGCTTTTGGCCTGCTTGCCTTTCCCCTCTTGCTGGCTAGTTCATCTATTCTGCTGCTGCCTTTCTTAGATCTAACATCTTCAGAATTCCAGTGTAGACTGAAGACCAGTGGTTCTTAAGGAATCCTCCAGAACCCCAGTACCAGATTAACACTGCTGAGACATCCAGACTCATGGGCTGAGAGCCTGTGGTTAGAAACATTTAGGGAGCTTATTGTGGGGAAGAAGAAATTTAGTGACTGTATATAAAACTTTTGACCGTTTGTGGATAAATAAGGGAGATATCAATGTTGGATGCTCCTAGAAGATCTAAAGTGACAAGGGAAAAGCATGAGCTGGATAAAAAAATTAATTGGCTCCAGATGTGCCAAAATAGTCTACAGGTTTGTAAGTGTGCCCTGGAAGAGAGTCTTCATTCCAACAGCCACAGCTCAAGCTGTGGAAAACCAAACCGAATCCCTCATTATGAGGTTGCTAACCTATAGAGAAAGTTCAAGACACGGTCTTGGAGGGAGTCTCAGGTGGGTAAAGAATGGGACCCTTTAACTTGGGGTGGAGATATGTGGAGGGACCCTAATGAGGCTGAAGACTTGGAGCCCTCAGATTCTCCCCGACTTAGCAGGGTGCAGAATTTTCACCTCACTCCCTTAAGTATTGCTCTTACAACCCTGGCCTGAGGGAATTGATTTTTTTTTTTTCACAATACCCATAGTCTCTGGCGTTTGAAACCCTTGGTCCCTAGTTGGTGGAACTATTTGGGAAAGCTTAGGCAGTGTGGCCTTACTAGAAGAAGTATGTTATGGCAGGGGCAGGGAGCAGATTTTGAGGTTTCAAAGTTGTCTCTGTTTCTGGTGTGGAATTTGAGATATAAGTTCTCAGCTGTTCCTGCCACTGTGGCTGCTGTCTGAGAGAAAGGGAGTCATGATTCCCTGCCATAATGGATTTTTTTTCATTTCCCATGGGCTTGCACAAAGCATGGCACCTCAAGTTGAGTCAGGACCAAGCTCCTCTCCCTGCATCAAGGCTGGGCAAGGTAAACCAGCATGGGATACAGGTTTCCAAAAGCCAACTAAGCACCAGGACAGGTACTGATCTCACTATCAGGAGCCCCACAAACAACCGTCACACACATGCAGTGGGCCTAGGCTGGTCCCATGCAGGCTTCCTAACTGTTGGTCCAGAGTCCATGAACTTCCAGGAGCTCAGGTCAGCTGTCTCTGTAGGTTTCCCCATCATGACCTCGAACTCCCTGGTTCTTACATTTCCTCCTTCCTTTCTTCAGCAGGACACCTGGAACTTGGCCCAGTGCTTGGCTGTGGGCCTCTGCATCTTCTTCCACCAGTTACTGGATAGAACATGTCTGATGACAATTAGGATAGTCACCAATCTGATTACAGTAGAAGGCCAGTTTAGGCAACCTTTCTACTATTGCTAGGGTTCTTAACTGGGGTCATCCTTGTGGGTTCCTGGAGTCTTCCTGGCACCAGGTTTTCCTCTAACCCTAAAATGCCCCCCAATCAAGATATCTCTTTCACGACTTTCCCCTGCCCCCAACCTGCCCCTTGAGCCCAGTCTGCCCAACCTATCCTCTCAAGCACCCATACCCCACTCCAGTTTACCCAGGAGATCTCTTCTTTCTCTTCTTCCCAGAGAAATCCACAAGTCCCTCTTTGGGCCCTCCATGTTATCCAGCCTTTCTGGGGCTGTGGAGTGTAGGTTGGTTTTTCTTTACTTTACTCCTAGTATTCACTCATGAGTGAATCCATACCAAATTTGTCTTCCTGGGTCTGGGTTAGCTCATTCAGAATGATTATTCTTTTCCTAGTCCCATGTGATGGGTTCTTATTCCTTTGGAACAAGAAGCCAAGACAAATTCTTCTATAACTTCCCTTGGCTATGGTTTGATCACATCAGCAGAAGAGTGACTGACACACGTCGTCACTGTTTCTGGGATCTCTGCCATGGTTTGGACGTGGCTTGAGTGTGGCCCCCAGGGATTCATATGTTGGAAAGGTAGCCCTATGTGGAGACCTTTAAGAGGTATGGTCTCGTAGGAAGTCATTAGGTCATGGCGTCAGAAGGGACTGAGGCATTTTTGGAGGTGCCTGAGGGTTTTCCTTTCCTTCTTCTTCCCCCCTGTGCAGAGTTGTAAGAATGTAAGGCAGCAAGGCAGCTTTGTTACTGTCTCACCATGTGAGCTTTCTTTTCCTCATGTGTTCCTGCCATGATGAGATCCACTGTGATATGATGTAGTCAAGGAGATCCTTGCAAATCTTGATTGGCTTCCAAAGCTGGGCTGAAATAAATATTTTAAAAACAATTCATCCAGACTCCTTTATTTCATTATTACAATGGAAGAGGGGCCAATACAAGTTCTGACATCTCTCTCTGGACATTGGGTCTGAAGAAGCCAAAATTTTGATATAGAGTTAGTTCCACGCATAGTAGGTGCCCCAAATCTCTCCCAATTTCTTTTTCTCTTCCATACATCCAAAAGTCTATGAAGCTAATTTGCTTGAAACAAAAGGTGGATGTAATTCTTGTGGCAGATCTGAAGGTGTCATTTCAAATATGGCATGGATTTGTACCAAGGAGATAAGAGGCCCAGCAGCAATTTTACCAAGAGAGTCCTTGTTCATGATCACAGTAGCCCCAAAGGACACCATACTGCTTGACAAGGCTTTATTTCTGAATGCCATGTGAGTGACTGTTGATAAAATGAGGGAGCGGGATGACATGGAAATTCCAGCTTCCATAAAGTGACTCAGAATACTCTGCTGTGCTACCAGCCTTCCTGCCAGCACAAGCCCTGGTTGGAAGTTCTAGAACCAGCCTTCCTGCCAGCACAAGCCCTGGTTGGAAGGTCTAGAAACCCCCAGGAACTGTGCCCCCATCACCATTCACACCACTGTGAAGCACTCATACCTTTTGAGACCTTGAGGAAGTCAGGTCCCAGCCATGGCTCGTTTGCCAGCCTGGTCCCAGCTATAGGTAGCCACAGTCACTGTTGTGATGGTCCAGCAGGCTGGATGGTGGGGATTTCTCTTTCCTTGTCCATTCTCTTTCCCACTTGTTATTACTCTAGGGCCCTGAAGTTTTTCCCGAGGTGTCTGAACTTTCTGTTCTGAAATAGTTCTTGCACTGGATTCTCCTGGAGCCTTTGCTGGATGTCTAACTTGGCAAGTTCAGATCAAATACTGTAATCTTTCCATTTTTTCCATCCCCTTAATGGATATTTGTTTACACACTCTATTTCATTTATCCATCAAGGGCTCATTGAACCTGTTGGTGACCCAGATATTGTTCTAGGTGCTCAGAATGTAGATCGGAAATAAAGATAGAATATAGGCAGAAAACACACACACGTGCCATTCCTGGAGCCCACAACCTACCAGGGGAAGACACCAGACAAAATATCTAAGTAGACTGTATATTTTATTAGATGGAAATGGGTATTAAAGAAAAAAGAATAAGCAAAGAGAGACTATAGGGAGTATTGGGGAAAGTGGCCAACTATAGATTTCCTGGAAGGTGACATTTAGTAAAGACATTGAAAAGTGGACAGTTAGGCCATGTGAATGACTAAGACAGACAGATGCAGCTAGTGTAAAAATTCTGAGGCAGGGGTGTGCACTGTGTGAGAAACAGGAAGCCAGGAACAAGCGGTAGAGATGGGATGGGGAAGGCTGTAGAAGGTCAAGTCATTTAGGGCTTCCGAGGACAGCGAGACTGTCTTCTCCCCAGTCCCATGGAGAATTCATTTAGAATAGGTAGGTCTTTGGACCTGACTTCATCAGCTGTGTTTTTGAGTCATTAACAGTATCTCAGTATACAGTTTGTAGCTTGGGCTCACATGTCTGCCGATCCAGTTGAAGGCTCCTCCCCAGCTTCCTCCATGAGGCACAGCAGGGATCCGAGCCTAGCCTGGACCACTAAGTTATCACACCATGGGAGGGGCCAGAAGTGATGGCTGAAGTGGGTAGGCCTTCTCCTGAATCCTTTTAATTGCCCAAGCACCGCTGGTGAAAATGGCAAAGGAGGCTGGGTAACAAAGTAGTCACAGTGTGTCGATGAGGGGTGGCTTAAGTCGCCTGTACCTTGGGAAGGGTAGGGCTGGAGTGTCAAGCCACGCCATCTCCACACTAGGCTTCCCACCACACCAGGGCCACAGCAGGTATCCTTGGGTGGCACCCTGAGGACATCCACATCACAGTGCTGAAGAACAAAGAGTCTCTTTGAGGTTCCTACTCCATAGCTGCCAAAGTGGAACTTGGCACGACAGCTGACTGCCAAAGACACAAAGCAAGGCAAGGCAGAACAGGGCCCAGTCTGCACCGACTCTCTGATACCTGACACTTCTCTTCACCAGGGCACAAGCCCCTGGGACAGCCAGGAAAGCACAAACAAGATGTGCACTGCTCAAAGTGCCTGGAGCATGCCTGTGAAAGGCATTTCAAAATTATTATCTCCTCCTTCATTTTCTTTTTCCTTGTTTGTTCCTGGTTTTTTTGGGATGGTGGTGGTGGTGGTGGTGGTGGTGGTGGTGGTGGTGGTGGTACCTTTTGATTTTTGAGAAAGGTTTTCGTGGGGTCCCAACAGGCTTTGGTCTCACTGCTTAGCCATTCTCCTTTGTTTTGGGTTGCTGTGATAAACACCATGACCAAAGCTAACTTAGAGGGGGAAAGTTTTACTTCACCTCACACTTCCTTGTCACAGCCCATCACTGAGGAAGTCAGGGCAGGGACTCGAGTGGAAACCCCGGAGGAATCTACTTTCCCTCAGCGCCCACGTTCATGCTTAGCCGACTTTCTTATACACAGCCCAGGAACACTGGTTTAGGGAGGTACCACCCAGAATGGGCTGGACTCTCCAATATCAATGGACAAGATAATCACAGAAATGCCCATAGGTTGCTCCTGCAATTGAGATTTCTGCAGTGACGCTGGACCGTCTCAAGTTGACAGTTAAGACCAACCAGGACAGTAGCCAAGGATGACCTTGAGTTTCTGATGTTCTTAGGATTATAGGTGTTGCCTACCATACTTGTTTTATGTAGTGCTGGACATTGAACCCGGGACTTTACGCTTGCTGGGGGGGCGCTCTACCAACCGAGCTACAGACCCAGTCTTTCTATTTCTTTTCTTTTTTCTTTTTTTTTTGTTTTTCGAGACAGGGTTTCTCTGTAGCTTTGGAGCCTGTCCTGGAACTAGCTCTTGTAGACCAGGCTGGCCTCGAACTCAGAGATCCGCCTGCCTCTGCCTCCCGAGTGCTGGGATTAAAGGCGTGCACCACCACCGCCCTGCCCTTTCTATTTCTTTTGATTGTAAAATATTTTCTTTCATGAAATGATAATGGCGGTGGGTACCAGTTTTTAGATACCCTCATTTAGTGATCCAGCCATTCCCTCCCTCTCTCTCCCATCTCTATCTCTCTCCAGCTAGTGATCAGACTCAGTACTTTGTACATTCTAAGCAAGCCCTTGACCACTGACCCACATCCCAGCCCATGCTCCACGTCTTAAAATGAAACCCGCATACTTAACAAGTATTCCCCGAGAGCCCAATGCTTGCCGAGCAGAGTTGTAGAAGAATCTGTCTTCCCATTTACCGCTGGAGGTCTCATCCTGTTCCCTGGGCTCACAGCCTGCTCACTGCCTTCACAACTTGTGTTCACGATGGATTCTTGTAACAATAGAGCTGAGCTTCCATGTCTAAGGGCAAAAATCCCACAGTCAGATAGGAATGCATAATTACCATTTGAGAAGACAAACACATTCCAAGGACTAGGAGATGCTCCAGCTATCCAGTTGTTCTGAGAAGCTGGTAAAACCTAGGGGAGCTGGCAAACAACACCATTACGCTTGGAGGCGGGGTAGGCTCTACTCTGCCGTGCGAGGCATCATAATCACTGACACTGAATCTCCAAGGGGCACCTTGTTCATCGTGTAGGGGCCACCATTCTTGTTGTGGGGACGGGGCTAACTCCCTTTAGAGGTGAGGGTCCTGTCTTCACTCCAGGCTTCTGCAGTGGGCACATAGGCAGACTCAGGTCTCTGAAGAAGGTCACAGGGTTGAGAGAGAGAGGGCTTAGAAGAGGAGATATTCAGTACGAGCCCACACTGGGCTGACATCTCTGGTTCTCAATTTTGTAACATGGATGAAATAGCATCAGGCTCATAATTATGAGGAAGCTGCTGCAAAAGCACCTGGCATCATAAGCCCGTCTCTGCCTTGCTAGGAGTCTGTGTGAGTGTGTGGGCTGGCAGCTGGGGGAGACCCTTCTACCTCATGGTTATACTGGCCCAAGGGCCCATGAGGCCTCTGCTTGTGGGTAGAAAGAGAAGAAACATGGGAAGAAGTCTCACCCACTCTTCAAGAGCCTTGCCAGGAACAGGAACTGACATTCATCATCTCTGCTCACTTGCATTCCCAGAAACGAACCAGCTAACTCCATGGGGAGCAAGGGAAAACTATGAGATTGTCCCAGATGTCAGCAACCCACAGCCGACAGTATCAGTACGATGTCGTGCAGCAGAAGACAGAGGGCTCTGGTGCGGAGAGAGATGATTTCTCTGCCATATGTCCTGGCTCACAGGGTTGTTATGAAACTCATTGTAGGGTGCAGATAGCTCAGGGTGAAAGCTGTTACCTAGAAAGAACCGGCTCTGCCTCCATCATGAGCTTGTGCAGATCTCAGAATAATTCCCCTGAGCTCTAACTGCAGTGCTGCCCCCTGTGTGACAATGGGGATAGGGATTGCGGCAGATACTTGAGGGCTAATGACAGCACAGGGAATGGCCAAAAAACAGATATCCAGTCAATAGTCCTGCTCTTGGCTTGGTAACACCTAAGCTCTTTGTCCTCTGGAACCAGGATGGTGGAGGAGTCTGAAGCCTACTTTTCCCCTCTCTGATTGCTAGCGGTATCCTCTAGCTCTGCCTAATGTGGGAAGAACAATGGGGATTTATCCTGTGCTCCTGCAAAGCTGGGACGGACCCTGTGCTTGCTGCACTTGCACCACCATGGCAAAGGTGTTTAGGACTCAGAGCTGGGAGGGTCGCTCAGCCTCGATGTGTGGTTTCTTCCCTGGATCTAGGTAGAGCACCCTCCTCAAGCCGGAGAGCTCGCTGTTCTGCCAACCGAGTTCATTGTGAATGCGCAGAGTGTCAACAGAGCCAGGCTTTGCCTCCTGCAATATGAGCGGGGCCCCTGTGGGAACATGGGGTCCTTGCTAATCCACGCAGAGGTGATGATGAGAATGCTAATAAGGGCTCGTGTGCGGAGATGCTCACCCTCTCTATCTACATCCCCGTGTATCTATCTGCAGCGAGCCCTCTGATCCACTGCAGTGTGTGAGATCCAGGTCTAGGAAAGCAGAATGTGTGACGGATAGTGGCTGTTCCCAGTGGTCCCCTGGAACACATGTGCCTGAACAAACCAGTCATGAGATCAGGCTTCTACTGGCTGCTCCGAAGGACTTTACGTCAAGGGCCCCAGGCCTAACTCTTCTAGAGAGGCCTAAGTCGACCAGGTCAGGCTATACACATTTTGGATTTGGGTTAATTAAGTGTGATTTTCAGGTAGTAAAATCCTGTGTTTAAAGTGTGATATCTTGTAGCTGGGTACCCACCTCCACGGTCATTCTAGATAGACCATGCCTACCTCCCACATTGGATTGGAGCCCCTTCATGGGCACCTGACATGCCCTGGCACTGGTGGGAGCTGATCTGTGTTCCTTTGTTATACAGGATTATCCTATAAGCCAAACTGCCACTGTTGTTTTAATGAGTTCAGCTATGCCCACTAGTCAAAGATCATCCTAGCCGGGCTCATTGACAAATCATGTCCCCTCATTATTTACCAAAACAGGGCTGGGGGAGGGGTGTCATAGGACCCTTACCCAGTATCCAGAAAGTCCCCTAAGCAGGTCTATGCATTTGTATTTCAACTATAGGTGGCCTCAGGGAGGGGCTACAAGTATATAGCCTGGGAAGGAGTAGAGAGGAGGCCTGCTCCGTCTCTGTGGCCATGGGGGAGGTATCATCCTCAGGGGGTGCAGATCTTACAGTGTGACCGCGTCTGTGGGTCCCTCATCCACTGCTCTGTAAGGAAGCCCAATAAACTCAATTGTTCCCCAGAGGGCATTTTAGAGGAACCATACCTGTTTGTCATTGAGACCGTAGGAAGAGGGGTAGACATTGTTCATGTCTCCCCAGGGGAAGAAACTTGAGCAACAGCCCTGCAGTGTGCTTCTCCCAGAACACTGTGCGGGTCCTGCAGCATGTATTTCCTGTGTGTGTGTGTGTGTGTGTGTGTGTGTGAGGCACCCTTGTGTATCAGAGGGCTGCTCCTCCAAGCGCTGGGTGCCATTCCCCATCACTCACAGCCGTGTTTTCCCTTTCCCCGGTTCCTCTTTGTTTGGGTTTAATGTTGCTGTGTACCATACTCTGAGGTGCCTGGATTCCCTTTCTTGTCCCCTGGAGCTGTTCTATGATCGGAGGGGTCCGCGAACACGAAGCGTGTGGCATGAGTACACGGATGGCATGCAGGAGTGTGGCACACCCCACAGGCATAAATGTGCACCGTAGTAGGGACGCTCAGTTATTGCCCAGCCTTGCCGGCACCTGCTGCCCTGTGTCGTCGGGGGCAAGTTACCTAAGCTCTCGGTCTGGCTATCTTCATCCGTGAATGACGATGCAATAGCACCTGCCACAGAGGCCTGACTACTGCTCACTTGAAGCGCTGGCTAGCAGGCATCCTCAGTAAGCATTTGGGAAGGCCATGCTTGCTCAAGCCTTCCTTTGTGTGGCGTCAGGATGCAGCAAGCTCACCCCTGTCATTTGTCTCAGGGGTGACTTGCTATATTGAGGTGTCATCCTGGGCCCTAGATAGGGACTGATATGGCGTCTGTGAGTGAGGATAGCTGGCAGTCTGGTAGGAAGGGATTGGGGGACAGACGTTGGGAAGATACCACGGTTGGCTTCTGCTGCCCTTCTGGATTCATCGATCACTTCTCTCAGCTTGGACCTGAGGCTCCAAGTTCCCTCCTGCAGTCTGTGATAAGGTGCCCCGGTGGTGTCCCTTCTCACAATCGGTAAGATACACACTGGAATCTCAGAGTCACCAGCCCAGCTGTAGTAGAGTGGGGCAGCCTGGGAAAACCCTGGCTCAAAATGGTTTTGCTCACCTCAGCATGATGTTTTCATTTAAGAAAGGTCAGGCTAACACTGACTCCCCCGACAAGGAAGTCACTCCCAGACCAACTAGAGAAGCATAGTCTGCTCCATGTGGGGAGAGCCCTGGCTCACACAAACTGTCTGAGGGATGGCACAAAGTCATCATGACACCACCGATATGCAATCGTGGGCCCTAGCTCAGAGCCTCTTCCACTAAACAAGAACCAGGCTGGATGTTTCTCAAAGCTCCCAAACACCCCAGGTCTGCATTCCAGGATTATTAGAAAAGACTAGAAGGTTCTGGGGTACAACAGAGACTGCGTAGTGAGTGCTTTGCAGTGTTCAGAGACAATACTTCCCCATGCAGCTAGAACAGCACCAGGCAATGGCTGCTGTGGTAGTTTGAATAAGAATGGCTTCCATAGGCTTGCAGATTTGAATGCTCGATCACAAAGAGCTCACCCTTTGAAAGGATCAGGAAGTGTGGCCTGTTGGAGTAAGTGTGTCACTGAGGGTGGACTCTGAGTGCTCTGTCTCTCTCTGTCTCTCTCTCTCTCTCTCTGCCAGTGGATCAGGATGTAGCTCTCAGCTATTTCTGTAGTACTGTTTCTGTGTGCCACTATGCTTCCTTGCCATAATGATAATGGATCAAATCTCTGAAACTGTAAACAAACCCCAATTGAGTGCTTTCCATTATAAGAGTTTCTTGAGTCACAGTGTGTCTTCACAGCAATAGAGCACTGACTAAGACAGATGCAGACCTCCCAGTAGCATGAAAGGGTGCGGGAGGGACTGTGGGGCCTGCTGTCACACTAAAGTGAAGAGGACAAGGGGCTGGGCCAGCAGAGACATCTGCCATTCAGGCCCTCACTTTCACTGTGTCTCATCTTGGTTCCTCTAAGATTCTCTGAGCCAAGAACGGAGGTCAGTCCTGTTACATGGACCCGGGGAGTTGTGGTGGCTGCTTCTGCTGAGGTAGGCTCTGTCACTACCAGACAGTCAGAGACCCCTCCCAGATGAGGGTCTCATCTACAGCTTGTAGAAAGGTGTCCCTGTAAACTGTCTGCCTGCTACATGGAGGGCCACTATCTTGATGGCTACAACTGTAGACCAGGGTTCCATTAAACAGTTTTCAGTCTTTCCTTCCTTCCTTCCTTCCTTCCTTCCTTCCTTCTTTCTTCCTTTCTTCTTCTTCTTTTTTTTTTTTTTTTTTGTGCCCGCTTGAGATGTCTTATTCTTGTGGACGTATGAATGCTTGGCATTCTCCTAGAGGCCAAGCTCAATTACAGCCTAGTCGGTGACTAGGTTGCAAGTCATGGATGTTGACTAGATCCCTACCCAGGTCAGCAGTATGCCAGGAGCAATGGTTCCTTCCTCGTGGGACTGCTGGGGATGAAGTAAGACTTGTCCTCAGTGAAGTGAGGAAGGGCTTGGTGTGACCCCTGGTACATGGCTACGCACAATACGTATGAGTTGTCATAGATGTCAGAGTTTTCTGATCTAGAAAAGCCCTATTCTCTAATCACAGGCTCTGCAACCCACCTGTCCTCCAGCAGTTTGCATTTGGACACCTGAGGACCCAGGAGCCCAGTGCTTGGTTCTTAGTACCTCTGATCCCCATATGTGGCTTTGATCAGTGACTTTCCTGGGGTACCCTGTCTATAGAACTCAAGAGAGTGACAGGGTGAAGCCAGGTTTCTGTTGTCAGATAGTCCCGAGGTTTGTCACTATCTAGGTAATTCCATCCTGTGGGAGACCCCTTGACTGGGGAGGTGATCTGTGTCTCTCTGAGCGTGAATCATAGTACCAGCACTACAGCTATGTGGGCCCGCCCACCCTGAGTTCCCACCAGGCAAGGGAAAAGATACCAAATTCCAATTGCTTTGGAACAAAGATAAGCACCCACTTGCTTGTGTGAGGATGTTTCCCCCAGGATCAGGGCCCTGAGTTTTATTTTTCTGGTAGTCAGCTAAGGATGCTATCCTGTTTCAAGGTGTGACTTTCATCAGGTGCCAAGGGCCTTGCCCCACGTTGGGAGCCCAGTGGCTATCACCACCTCTGGGACTATGAAAACCCTGGCTTGACTTTGCTCTCTACCTTTTCTGAACTGACGAATAATTTTTCACCAGTGTGCGGGTTGAACCACAGCCTGCGGGCACCAGCCAGAGAGTTTCACTTACAGCTCAGTGTGGGCTGCTGGAAGCTGCGTCTCTGAGCAGAGCACCTTTGCTTCCCATGCATCCAAGAGCACTTCTGTTTTTGACCGACTTGATGAGGGACCAGCATGGACAAGTCAACCTTTTGGCTTTTGTTGTTTGGACAGTCTCATCCTGTCTGGGTACCCGTACAGTCGGAACAACGGAGACAAGCAGATGGCCCACTGTCACTGGATGGACAGTACCACTTCTCTGAGGGTCAGAGCCTCCATTGCTAACTTGAGCTATTGCATCAAGGGGTGACTAGTTTGTTTGACTTCTGCATGAGCCCCCTGTGGGGGTCACAGGGTGTGACCATAGAATTCACGTTGTGACTTTGGGGAGATATAAAGGTGTGGCTTCCAGAAGTTCTCTGCGTCCTTTGTCTCACCTACTCTTCCAGGGAGAACTTGCTGAGTATGGTTCTCACCCCTAAGCACAAATGCCTATGGTTCTCAGTTCTCTCGACCTGGAAAAGCCAAGTAAGTTCCAATTTTGCCAAGGAGAATGTCCATGGGAAACATCTTAGGCCAGGGACTTGGGAAGTCAGACCTTCTTGTTTTTGTTTTTAATTTAAAATTTGAGTTTTTTGTGAAACACGCTATTTATGGTCACTGAGGAGTATCAGGTGAAGAAAAAATCTTGGGTTTACCAAAGGTGTGACGGTTGTGGATATAACATGAGGATTTATCAGTCAGAAATAATACTTCAGCTCACCAGGGAGAATGCAGAGCCAGGGGAGAGACATGTCAGTATCCAGCTGAAGGAGAAACAACGAACGCATGAACAGGGCCTACAGATGTGGAAGGGAGAGTGTTCCTGCATCTTAACACCCAGGAGGGATGCTGGATGCTTTTCCTTAGCAAGCTGCTAGCAAGTGGGCTTCCAGCTTGAAAAGGACTGAGATGAGCTGGTGGGCTTTGAAGTCTACATACTGTGGAGATGAAGTAAAGGGAGGGTACCTTCTCCCCTTGACCACCAAGGACTAAGCTCAAGGGTTCCTCAGCTCCATGTTCCTGACTCATTTCCCTCTTGAGATGGAGTCTAGACCAGTATCCTCTTCAGAGGCGCTGACACTCTACCTCCTCTCCTGAGATAGCCTTCATTGTTGGCTGTGAGAGGCCCTCCCACCCTCCCAGGAACTTAACAGCCTCCTATTTATAACTGTGGACTTTTAGACTTGGCTTGCTTGTTGTTTTTAAGCTAAATCATTATCTCTCGGAAGGAATTTATGACTTATCCTTTGAACTTATGGACAGGACACACCAGAGGGCAATGAAGAAGACAAAATCTAGAAAAGAAAATGTTAAGCTTCTTCAGTTTTAAGTTCCATTTTCAGAGCACTTTGTTATATATGTTTGCTGGGAAAGGTTCAAACATTGTAGGGATCGCTTTTAAAAGGTAAAAGCAGCCATTCTCAACTGGGCAGCGAGGGCACTGTCATCATTGCTGGGCCTTTGTTCAATCCTCCTGTAGAACTTTTCTTGACATCAAGGTGTGCAAACAAGTGTTTGTCCAACACCTAAGCATTTCTCCAAGTAATTAAACACTTCAAAAAGCAGCATTTTAAAAGGTAGTGTAATCATGCCTCAGATTGTACATCAAACAACACTTTGCATAGAAAATTCCCAATTCTTGGGCATCTCCCTGCAACAAAGAGTCGGCATTGGTTACCTGGTGGTCTCTGGCTTATTATGGTTTGACTTTTGATGGTACAAAAGTGACGACTATGCATTAAGTAGAAACTATATGTGTGTGTGTGTGTGTGTGTGTGTGTGTGTGTGTGTGTGTGTGAGAGAGAGAGAGAGAGAGAGAGAGAGAGAGAGAGACTGCATGTGTAAGCATATGAGTGTGCAGGTACACATGTGTAAGAGCATGTACATGTGTGTGAGCCTCTGAGTAGATGTCAAAGTTGAGTATTCAAGTGAACAATTTTGAGTACATGACTGTGTAAATGTGAGAGTATGATTGTATGGGTATATGTGAGCTCATGAGAGGGCAAGTGAGTGTGTGAGCACGGGAATGAGTGAGTGTGAGAAGGTGTGAGTTTGCAAGTGTGTGAATGAGCAAGTTTGTATGAGGATGCAGTTGAGCAAGTGTGTATGTGTATGAGTAAGTGTGGGAGCATGCACGTCTGCAAGTGGAGGCCTGGGTCAACCTTAGTGCTGTTTATCAGTCATTCTCTACCTCGTTTGCTTGAAACCAAGTCCATCACTGGTCTTGGAGCTCACCGGACAGAGCCGGCTGGCTGCCCAGCCAACCCCAGGGCTCCACCTGTCTCTACCTCGCCAATTCTGGGACTGCAAGTGTGTGTCACTATGCTTGGCTTTTTGAAGCGGGTTATTAGTATTGAATGTGGGTCCTCACCTTTGGACAGCAAGCATTGTAGAGACAGAGCCATTCTTCAGTTGGAAGGTAACTTTTAAAAATATATGTCTACCAGACACTTGCATTTCTTTCTTCTTTCTTCAGTTTTTTTTTATTGCTCTTTAGAAGTTCACACAGTATTATATAAGTGAAAAAATAAGACTGGAAACAAATATAGCTAACACATGACTTTATATACATGAAAGTTTAATAATGTTTTTATAACCCCTAATAAAATGTAGTCTTTGTTTATTTACTATTAACCAGAATATACTTATGTACACATTAAACTGTTCAAGTATGAAAGGCAGATGTCAATAGCTGGTGGCCAGCAAAAACACAACAATATACAATATATTTTCCAGGGCTTGTAGGTTATAGGTTATAGGTTACAATATTGCTAATAACCTTTTTGGGCACCTACTGTGTGTAGGTGTGGGAGGAACAGGAGCCACATGTCTGATGCTGAATGCTGGAGACTCTAAGAATGTCTAGAAGGAAGCAACCAGCTCAGGGAGCAGTCTATCCACAGACCTGACAATGGCCTGAAGTGTGCTGGAAGGCTGACGCTTGCTCCCAGCACCTCCACGTGCATGTGGATCAGTGGATCACCTTCTAAAAGATCAAGAGGCTGTAGCCATCTCAGGGAGGGCCACTATCAATAACTGGTCCCTGTGTAGGTGATTTTCACCGAGGTGTCCGGGAGCTTTAAGAAAACCCCACATTTACAAACTGATTGCTGGTTGCTATACGGCCACCACAATTGCTGCTGGAGATAATGCTCTACTGCTTAATTTTGTCTTCCAAATAGTTGGAAACGAATCTGGCTGGCATGGTGTCTGGGAAGTATAGAGGGACATCACCCCAGTGTCCAAAGTCAGCACACAGTACTGCTCTCTGCTTGAGGGATGCTGTCAAATGGAGCAAGTGTCAGAGCAGAGACAGACCTTAGCAGATGTTAGTTAGGGTATGGGGATGACCTGCCCCCTCCCACAGGCTAATGTGTATGAACACTTGGACTCCAGACGGTGGTGCTATTTTTGCAGGGCGTGGAACCTTTAGGAGACCTAAGCTGAGGAAGGGGGTCACAGGGGATAGACATTTAAGTCTGTGATCTGGTCCCATTTGGACTGCTTCTCTTCTTGTACTATTGTGACATGAGGAGGTGAGGAGTCACGGTTGCAGGCTCCTGCTACCTCTCGTGCTTGGTGGACTGTTCTGTCAAAGTTGCAAGGAGCCAGAATGCACCTTTCCTTTCTCAGACCGCTTATTGTCAGGTATTTGGTCACGACTAAGAAGGTAACAACAAGGGCACCCTGGCAGTGTGGAGTTGATCTGATTTTTTTTTTATGAAGTCTTGGGGTTACTCAGGGAATGTGGCTTGACGTGTACAAGACCATGGATTCCATCCTCAGCACAGCAAAACCAAACTGAGCAACTGCGAGCCTGGGATCTGACATAAAACTGGGTATCCAGGCAGTGAGACGTGCAAACACAGTCACATGAAGGCCAGCATAGGGTTTCTCAGAGATACCCTCACCTTCAGGAGGAGGGCTGGTTGCAAGCACCTCGGTATTTGGACTCTGGGTAAAAAAAGATAATAAAGAGGTAATTTACTCTACCAGAACGCTGAGGGCCTAATTCCAGGACTCTCACCATGGTGATCAGGTTGGCATGTGGGCCCTATGGTGTCCAGGAAGTAATTTCCACTGTGGTACCATTAGCTGGGAACATGATTACACAGGACCCAGTTCTTAGGGGGAAGACAGAAGCTTGTTTTGACTTGTGTAATTCCAGGGTTTTACATGTGGTTTGTTTGGTTCCTCAGGAAGACATCATGACCTCAGCTTCAGATTGGGTTATCTGACAAGATCAGGAAATGGCTCTCACTCCAAACACAGGTTAGGTCAGCTAGAAGGGTTTTGCAAGGTCCAGTCCGACCCAGGGTTCAGTGTGGTGGCCACAGAAAGACAACTGTGACACTCCCCAAGAACACAGCTTGACAACAAGGGCACTGTACTCTCCAGGATTTTTGGGAGTGTTACCATGATCTTTGGTACTCTTCAGTTTGCTAAACATAGCCACATGCCAACTACCCCTAACTTAGGGTGATATCATGTTTTATAAATGGGCAAACTGAAGCTAAAAGAATTTTAGATTAAGTAGCCAGTAAACAGCCAGGACAGAGATAACTTCCTTCTCTCTCTTTCTCTTTTTTTATTCTCTCTGCTATCACTTTTCTCTCAAAAAGGTCTCTGTATGGCACAGGCTGGCCTTGATCTTAGTGTCTTTTGCCTTAGCCTTCTGAGTGCTGGGGCTTCCCCTTTCTTCCCAAATTATGTGATAACCTTCTTGTTCCATAGCCAGACTTTCAGAATTTTTTTCTCATGGCTTTGAAAAGTAGTGACAGTATTGATTGATCCTCATAAATGGAAAGTGAGAACCTATTACTGAAGACACACCACACTCATTGGACAGAGCAGTTGAGCTGAGCTGACCTGGAAGCCCCCTTCCTGAAGACTAGCTTGCATAGTACCAGAAGGAGCCGTAGAAGCTTCCTAGAAAGAAAAGTGATCAACAGTTCTGCCCAGTTATAATAACTATAAACCACAACAATGCCAGATAGCATCCAAGGTGTACCAGTGCCACTTCTATCCTAGGGGTAACCAACAGCTGTCTCATGGTATTTAAGTCTACTTGATAGGAGGGAATTCATGCTTGGTCTCATAAACCTAATCCACTCCCGTGGCTGGTGGGGTTATGACCTTGGCAGAGAATATACTACTGCTACTTCCACAAGCTGGTGAAACCTCTAACTCTGTTCTAAGTACTGGTCCTTATGTCCACTGATAAACACAGTTCCCGCTACTCATCCAAGGTGCTCCTTTGTAGCTGATGGAGAACATAGCAGATGGTCACAAATGATCAAAATACAGAGAACAATTGATCCTGTCTGTGAGGTACCCAGCATCGGTTGACTCATATACAACATAACCTGCACATCCAAGGCCCAGGGAACCTTATGAAAGCTAGGACAGAAAGATTGTAAGAGCCCAAGAACCAGGATGGGTACTGGGAGGTAATGTCTACTACGTATGTCAGGGTAGTTGCACCCAGGAAATCTCAACAATATGGTTACCTAAACAAGACTAGAAAAAAAATGACACAAGCAATAGACGAGCCATTGGGGTTGGAGAAAATGTCACAGGGCTCCATCCCTAGATTCCTAGATGAAGAGCTGTAGATAATTAATCACTGCTGAGAGAGATGGGACAATCAGCATTCTCTAGGGTTGAGGCCCCTGATAGATTATCCAATCCCATGTGGTCAGCACTAAACACACACACATATGAGCAACACCGAATGAACTCAGTAGATTATTAATTTATATGTGAATATGTATGTAACAATAGTAAATAATAAGAGATCATGAGTTTGAGTAGGAATTGGGGAACATAGGAGAAGTTGGAGGGAAGAAAGGGAAGGGAATGATATAAGTACAGAACTCATATATGAAATTCTAAAGAATAAATTTTTAAAAAGAATGAAAATAGTGGCAATAGCATAGAAATTGTTTTGTTCAGGCATCTGGAGCAATATTGATATTCTGAGGGTGCAGATTGGATGTGCCAGTAGGTAAGAATAGCCTATATTAGCAATAGTGTGAATCATGTATTTAGCATAATTGGAAATGGGTTTCCCCCCATGGAAGTGGGAAATAATGAGAATTTTCATAGTGATGTCTTCATGCAAAGAGATGCATATTAGACTTCTTGGGCTCTCATGGTTTCGAAGTTATTATCATGGCAAGCTGCAAGTGACGGTGACGGTCACCCAAGGAGTCAGAGGGGCTCAGAGCCCAGATCTCCTTATTGCTGATCTCAAGGCTTTTAGCCTCTGCAGTGTGTTTGGAATGTCTGCCCATGGCTGGAATGTTAGAGCTATGAAAGCTCAGCCTTAAAGAGTGTCAGACAGTCAGCCACGGTTTCACTGAGTTCGCCCTCCCGGTCTGGGCCTGATGTCAGAAGCGATACACAGCAGCTGTGACTGTCATTCATTCTGTGTGAGGACACAGGACACACGACATGAATTTGCATGAATTTGGCTCCCTACTTGCCAGGAATGTGCTAATGGGAGACTGAGAAAGTAGAGGCAACATCTATATCTCCCTTGGGACAGGTTCAGGCTCAGGCCTTTCTGCAAGTTTCAGTTGGTATTGTTTCTAGAATGGCAGAAATGACCTGTGTTTTAGGTATACCTTAGGTAAGGAACCAAAGACAGAGAGAAGCAAAGTGTCTCGCTCAAGGCTGCTCTCCCACCCAGCTAGAACTCTGAATCAGCCATCCATGCCCGGGTTCCTTCTGGATCCCTGTGCGGCACGTTGTTCTCTCAAGGCTTCTGATTATGTCAGGTCTGTGTTTTGTAATAGGTTGTGAGCACGGGCAGTGGGCCCAGATGGCTCCCGAATCCCCTTCTTTCCCAAGCTACTTTTCCAAGTCTCTCTTACCTCATTTGTCTCCCTGTGAAAACGTCTCCATCTTCAGAGATCTGTTTTCATGTCTATTTTGCACAACCCCATTTATAAAATCCCCCAATTTGCAAAGAATTCTTCACCTTTCCTCCCATTTTATTTTTAGCTTACTTATTTGTCTGTGCATCCATTCTTTATTACAGACATCTGGTATTTCATTGGCTAAATACTTTTTGGCCCCAGTTAGGTGTTAAGTCCTGAGAACATGGGCTGAGAAGGCCCTGCCGTGGCCTTTGGCATTCTTCGGTTGCTGGGCGGGCATCTCTCACAGAGAATGACACTGGAATGGAAGTCAGTCGCTGTAATGAAATGCATGAGGCTCACAGCATTAATTCTGCCAGAGTCCAGGGGAAGGGTCAATGATGGAGGTCAGAGATTTGGAGGCAAAACTTCAAAATAATGTAGAACGTCAAAAAAGGAACTGCTGGACCCGTTCCAGGTAGCCCTGAAGGACACCTTTTCCCCCCAGAGAAAGTGTGGACTCCAGAATTCACAATGTGCTCAAAGTTTCTCCTCTGTATAGCTGCTGAAAGGGAGAGGGAGGGAGGGAGAGAGGGAGGGAGAAAGGGAGGGAGGGAAGAAGAGAGAGAAAGAGACACACACACACACACACAGAGAGAGAGAGAGAGAGAGAGAGAGAGAGAGAGAGAGAGAGAGAGAGAGAGAGAGAGAGAGAGAGAGAGAATACAAACAATTTCCAATGTCTATCCACAAGGCAGCCACAGGAGCCATAGAAGGAGCCTGAAGAGCAGCTGGACCAGCTTTTTGTATCCTACCTTCCTGATGCCACTGTTCACAGAAGGTGGGGTCAAGTCCCCAGCCCTCTGTGGAACCAGTTGGGAAGCAAAAGATATCGCTGGCCCCTTATCCCCAGTTTTGCCCCATCAGGCCTGGAAGTGTTAGCCAGGAGGTCCCACATTTCAGCTACTGTAATGCAGTATGCTGTTATAGTTGTCCTATTTCTGTGCATTCCATTTCACATTCGGGACAGGCACATGGACAGAGTTCAGTATTTGTGGAGGGCGCTTGAACCAGTCCCCCTCATCAATAGCTCTAACCTCCATCACTGACTCTTCCCTTCAACTCTAGCAGCCTTAATGCTATGGATACCGGGTCATGACTATTTTGTACTGAGCCTTCATGCCGGCATCCCCTGGGGATCCTGGAGTGTGTCTCCCATAGACACACAGGACTTTGTTTTTCCAATACAAGCCCATCCATACAGGTCCTGCTTCTAGCACTCCTATATGCCACAGGAAGAAGAGCTGGAGGCTCCAAATGACAGACACCTGATCTCCAAGGGCTCTGGATGCCAGGGGGTTTAAATCTAAGCACCTGCAGGGGTCTCATTATAGGGTTCTTGTCTGGTTTTTGCCTTGTTTGATCCAGGATGCCTGGGCTGTGGCAATATGACTTTACTGTCTCTACTCTAAGTCCTCCCCAGTGTCTGGATGTCTGTCCGCACGCCACCCTTTCCTCCTAGTGTGATGGCTCTAATAAGAACACTGACGCCATGGATTAGGGTCCATCACAATGACATCTCAGCTGATGACTTCTGCCAAGGGTCCCCATTTCTAAATGAGGTCATGTTTATGGACACTGACAGTCAGGATGACACCATGTCCTTTTGGGGAACACAGGTAAGCCCTTAATGTCTATCCCCATTTCAGGGAGGACAGGGGCCAGACAGAACAGGAATCCCTCAGTGTGCCACAGACATGCACACAGCCAGGACTCACTTTGGATGATCCTGGGCTCAGAATGTTCTAGATTCACTACCATTGTGATCATAGGAAGAAGGGAGGGGGGTTGGGAATGGAGAGAATGAGAGAAAGAGCAGAAGAGGAAAGGAGACCGAGATCTCATGGTTCATATTTAGAAATAATTCTGTTGATAATTCCATGAGTCTCAGGCAAGGTGAAACCAGCCAGTTAGATGCTATTCTCACAGAATGAATGACCCGACCTTGAGCTGTTCCCAGAATGAGCTGGGCCCTTCAGCCTCCCAGGTCCAGTCCTAGATGGAATCATAGATGCCCTTGAGAAATTTGATTCTCGGGCTGTCAAGGACACACCCTGATGCTCATATGATCAAGCCTGCAAGTGAGAATTTAAAAATGTAACTAGGAAGTGAAGCCTGGGCTTTCTATGGAGACAGTGATCTGCCTACCCTGGGTAATGACTGTCCCTTTTAAAAGTCTCTTTGTCCGGCAGTTGGAGTCTGAGAAATCCTCACACATGCAGTCTTATTTCCAGTAAAAAGCCTCGGTTCATTAAAACGCAGCCCCCCTGCGCCGTGTAGCAACAAGAGCTGTTAGCAGTGAATTTGGCTGGAATTGACAGGAGCCCTGGGGGAGGGAGGCTTACTGATGGAGGGGGAGGGGACCAAGGTCCGCAGCCGCCTGCATCAGTACTGGCATCAGCATTGACTTCGTAATTTTGTTCAGAGAGGTCCCTGAATATCTCCAAATCCCCTTCAAAACAACAAAGGGTAATGTCTGGGTCTGTGGATTACAGAAATCCTGAAATAATTAGCTCACTTAGCAGGGCTTGTCCAAGCACCTGCTGCTGTATGCGGGCCTTGTGGAGGAGGGGTGGCTCAGGGGACACAAGAGACCCACAGCAATTTCAAGTTCCTTGTAGTGACACACAGGCAGCTGGTCAGGCTTCTGTGCTGCTACACTGGGGGCTGAGGGAAGCCCCAAGAGAGGAATGGGGCCATGGCCTCACAGTGAGGGGTGGAGGGAGAGGACAGGCATCAGAATAGTCTAGGATATGGTCCCTACATGAAGCTTCATGGCGTATTAAGGTTACACTGGGGACACAGTATGATACCAGGGGCAAGTGTGCTCAGGGCAGTGATGGAGGGGCTGTGCGCACACACGTGACTCTTCCAGGTGATTGACAATATAAAGACCCTTGTTTGTGCCTGCCTTAAAAGCGAAGTTCCCTAGCTTCCATGCACACCTGCTTCCTAGAGAATGAACACAGGTTATAGGGGAGCGCTAGGGATGGGGTATTTTAGAAGCAACTGGGACATTTCAGAAGTAACCCAGCAGGGCAGGAATACCCAGCTGGAATCAGGGCCCTCATGTAATATGTGGGGATGCTGGGGGGCCTCCTCACCTCTGAAGGAAGGTAGACTGGACCCCAATCTTCCCTGGCATTGGCAGCAGAGACCTGACTCAATTTTACCTTTAGGATGCTCTTTTATATTTATTTATGCTTTTATTAGCATACATTAATTATAGGGCAATAGGTTTCATTACATTTTCATACATGTATATACTTTGATTCTATCTCCCCCCCTTACCTTCTCTTGTCTCCTCAATCTTGCAGATCCCCTTTCTCTTTCTAGGTATTCTCCCTCCTATTCACACCACTGTGTATGAATCCATACACGTGTACATGTATGTGCACACACACGTGAGTGTGTACATGTGAATGTGTGTGTGCACGTGTAAGCACATGTGTGTTTATGTGTGCACACATGTGTAGGTATAGGCATTGGTGTGTGCATGCACATGTGCAGATATGTGCATGCATGCGTGCAGATGTGTGGGTGTATTCATGTGTACAATGTGTGTGCATGTGTGTGATCAAGCATGCTCGTGTGTATGTACCAGAAAAGTTACTAGCAGAGGCCTCAGCACCTCGCTGTAGCTGCACTGAAGAAAATGTCTCTTTGTCTCCAGCAGGCGTCAACTGTTGAGGATGCTCTATACTCACCTTGCTGTTTGCCCTTAGAGTATTGCGGTTTGGGAGACCAAAGATCAGTGGGTGCAAGGCCAGAGGGAAAACAGTCTGCGATGTCCATGGGCCTGGCTCTCAGAAGGCCAGAGGAGAATAGGTGGGGGTGGCACAAAGGTAAAGAGCAGGGGAGGGAGGCAAAGAGGGTAAAGGTGAAGGCAGTACAGAGTGACGGGAGAGAGAGGCCAAGGTAAAGCAATAGTGTGGGGTGTGATAGGGACAGCTGCCAATACCTTCAGGTCTGCAGGCTCCTTGGTGGCCAATGGGGATGGATAGAGAGTAGAGCGGAGCAGAGGAGACCACATCTGTGCTTGCCATGAGCTCTGCCCTTGTAGTTAGGGCAGTAGTACTGGGGCTAGGCCTGGTGGCCCAGTGAGCACGGTGGCCCAGGCATTCAGATGTAGCTGCAGGTTTGAGTGCCATTGGTCATTGCTCAGGGTCTGGCCTGGAAAGTAGGAGAAGTGTGGGTGCTCCTACATATCAGCTGAGAGCTGGTGATGTCCTTAGACCCTAGCTGCCTGGTACCCCCTTCTCCTCCATAGTACCCTCCTCCTAGGCCCATCCTAGCTGCCATCTCCACAGCCCTCCACCCTGCCATCTATCCAAACTGTCCCGTGCCTCACCTCCAGGCTCAGACTCAGACTTGGTGATTTTTCTTTCTGTAATCAGCTTTGGCATCAGTGAATTCACAGCCTCCCAGCCTGTCTTCCTCTTGGGATTTTGCCCTGAGTCAAGGACCACAGGGCAGGGACAGGAGATAAGGCCTGCCGAGTTCCACAGTAGGCTGAGGGGTAGATACATTTCAGAGTGGTTGCTTATCAGTTTCAGACATTCAGCAGCGGCCAATCACAGCCAGTTCCTCTAGTTAGCATGTGACGGATATGATGGGTGCATGTTTTATTTTACATGTTTGCAATATGCAATACTGAACGAATATTTGGTATTCACTGTGTCCATGTGTTTGTATGTCCCCATGTGTTTTAAATATGCATGTGTTGTGTGCTTATATGTGGTCTGCAAAGGTGCATGTGTTTTATACACGTGCACATGTACAAAATACAATGCATATGCATAAGCGTGCATTACATATGTGTGAGTGTATGTTTTGTGCATGTGTTCATGGTGTGATGTATAGATACAACATATATGCACATGCTTTCATGAATATAAGCACGAATGTGCATTTCTGTGCACCTGTGTATATACTGGTTGGACTCAGATGCCACAGTATCTCCGGTGAGGACTAGTGACATCCCGTACCTGAGACCTCCTGTAACTGGACTTCCATGCTACGGTAACAGTAGAGGTGTTTACCCTCAGCTTTGCAGAGTCTGAGCTCACAGAATCTCATGCTCTGGTTCCTGCTGAGTGTCCTCTGGCCTGGCTTCTGAGCGGTGGTGGGCATGTGAGCTGGGCCTGGGGGTGGGACATGCTGTGCTGCATGCTGGCTGCTGTCCCAGGTGCAGCTGGGTTGGGAGCTGGTTGTGAGAGCGCTGTGTCTATCAAGAGTGGATGGTGTTCTGCCTACCGTTTCCCTAGCCCATAAATTGTCAACAGCAAATAGAATTTCCAAACAGGCACCGGGGGAGTTTAGGGCTCAGTCTCGCTGGTTTTATTGAAGGTTTATGAGAGACGGCAGAGCAGTTACCAGCAGGTTTACAGAGGTGTCGGGGGACAGCATGCCCTCCCTGTTTGTGCACGGAGCCTACACCCAAATCAGCCAGCAGCCAGCAGCCAGGGGCGGTGAAGGGAAACAGCGTGGAGCACTTGCGTTAAGGGGAGTTCTTTCTATTGATGTTTTTGGCTTTGATTTGCCCACACCGTCTGCACCCTTCTGGGTGAGTGAGCGCCTCTGGCACACTGAGGTTCAAGTTCTCCTAGCTTAATTGTACTTGCTTCAGAGTGAAGCTGCAGTTTGGGCTCTTGCTCAAGGTTTCTCCCAGGTCGCAGGCAGAAGCACAGCTCCCAGAATGTTCTCCCAGGTAGGGACTCTAGCCTCAGGACTGGGGAGAGTCCCACGGGCCACATCACTCATCACACATAAGACCCTGCTCAGTTACTGACCCTAGTGCTTGTCCTTGTTAAAACAGGTGCACTATTGTGGGCCTGGCAGAGTGCATCACAGTCCCACAGTGGGTTGGACACCAGGAGCTGGGAAGCAGGGAGAGGCTGACTGCCAGAGTCACATCCTAGCAAGACACTACGTCTCCACAGGGTCTCCATGGGGACTCCTCTCAAAGAGAAGGAACATACTCTTAGATATAAAACACCGTCTGACCCTGTAGGTAACCCCAGGGCTTTTCTTAGGTGTTACTGTCCAGCCTACATGGCCCTGTTATCATTCCTTCTTGGCTACAGTCATTGTTGCAGTCAATGGCACTGTAGTGCGGATGCCACCGTTTACAAACCCCCCAGTTGTGACCACCAGGATGGTTGCTGTATCAGGGCTGCTGACAGCTTCAAGCACATAGACCCAGTAGTTGGGGGCAACTTAGGACAATGCCAGCATCCTGACCTGGGTGGAAGCTAAGCAGGGCAGGTACCAAAGTTGGCCCTACGGGTCCTGATGTTATGAACTCAGATCGACTCCTCTTGGGAAGATAAGATTGGACATTTGAAATTATTAGATGAACTATGTGGTACTAGCTTAGCGTGTGGAAGATCCTTCACTGGAGGCCGACTTCAATTCCACCTCTCAGTCGCTCTCCTGGTGATTATTGGAGGCTTCTTTCTTCCTTGTCCCCAGTTCAAAGGCATCTTGGGCTAGCACTCACGGATTTTCTCTTGTGTCTTATCTCAGCTTTCTTCCCTCCCCTTGTTTCTGTCAGGGCAGGTAGTGCGGGGACCTCTATACTTATGTGCCCACACCCAGTAGGGAGCAGAGGCAGCACTGTGGATGGAGCAGCCGGGTGTGCACTGTGGATGGACAAAGATCAGACTTGAACTTTAGCTGAGACTCTAGAGTTTGAGGCACCTCGGGTTTGCCTGTGAAATGTGGCCCTTTGAAGGCCCTGTCCAGTAGAGATCTTTCCTCATTCTCTTGTCCCTGAGAGATTCCATATAGAGTCTTTATATTTTAGCATTGGCAAGAGAGGAGAAAACACCAAATTCTATCCATCCCATTCTGGAGATAGCAGAATGGGAGCGGAGACATCCACGGTGGGTGAGGAGCTACGAGGGCTTCAGAAGGACCGCAAGGGGAGCATGCTTCTGAGGGGGAGTACCAGGAGGAGGAGAAGGGGGTCTTTCTGTGTGTAACTGTGTCAGAGGGACACAGAGACTGGCTATTTCCTGCTGGGTGGGCTCTCAGACTGTCTGGTTTGGAAGAAGTAAAGGAACTCTGAACTTCACTAGTTAGCTGAAGTCGGGAGATCTCTGGCCACTTGTGCATCATGCTCACAGATTTCCAGAAGAGTCCCTTTCACCATTTCAGGGAAGAAAGAAGAGTTGACACAGCTTTCTGTCGGTTTTTCTTTCCTTTGTTGGATCATGATAGGCAAGTCTTTTCTGACCTTTGCTTTGATCACCTTGACACAGTGGAAGTCATACTTGCTCCTCCGTTGGTGATCTGAGCTGAGGATCAGTGAGCTGATGACAGCACCCATGGCTATTTGTACAAGCACTGTACAGATGGAGGCATTTCCCTTAGCTTAGGAGTCCATTTTCTCACATAATCAAGGACTTCGCCTTGAAGACACCCTGTCTGCCTGGGCTCAGAATTCCTGTCTATGAATAAGCCTAACCTGGCTTATTATCTGTAGTTTACATGCACATAAATATGTGATTAAGCACACATTCATATCCAAACTATCATATATAGATATAATGATACACACAAGTGCATACTATGTGTGCACACATGTATGCATATACACATATGCACATAGTTCATATAATGAAAGCTATACACACAAATGCACACTTTTCTCTATGTACACAAGATACACATGTGAACATGTTTGCTCACATGTATGGACACACAGGAAAATGTGTTCATATGCACATAGACACATAATTATACCTGTGTGCACATGCCTTCTCAGTGTTGTGGACACAGATTTCCCTGCACACATGAGGCCAGTCCTGTTATGGGCTGGATGTGGAATACTAGATACATGCTACACACATCTGGGACATGTAGGAACAGCTTGTAGGAACTGGAAGAGCTGAGATTTGTGCCGGCTCTAGGATCTACCCACAGATGGTCCACTCTTAGATGGTTCAGCCTCAGCTCTGTGTTTTATTACCCATTAGGAGACACGCAACCTCTCCTCCCAGATTCACCCTTGGATTTATCAGGTCCCAGTTCGGCCACCAATTTGTTGTGTCCATTTTTTTTTTCCAGGAAAGTGTAAGGAGACATTTCTCTTGCCCCAGATAGAAAACTGATATATCAAGGAAATTATTTTCTCCAGGTCTGGTTTGGTGAACCAGTAAGTTGATTCAAGCTATTTATAGGCCCGTAGATGACGAGAGACTTACAGAAGCCCGGATGACTCAGGAGCAGCTGCCTCCCTGGAAAGCCCCACTCCATCATGGGTGATGAGTGAAGGCTGCGGCCCCAGTGTCCCAGCTGCTGGTGAATCTCAGCCAAGGGCCTGGCACCTCTTCCTTTCCCGCCCCATCCTATAAGGGAATGTTAACAGCTCCGTCATGACCACAGTAGACCTAGCTATCACTGTGCGGCTCTGTGTGTTTTGTTGCCATGGCTACAGTGCCAAGGTAGTCTGAAGGTCAAGGCTTGTTTAGACCTGAATGAAATCGTTCCACTATAACAAGAGCTTGATGACCCTGTCTACTACTGATAGGACCCCCATTCATTGCTGCCTTGACAGCAGAATCCTGGTAACCATTGCCTGCTTCTACCCCAGCAGCAGCACTCTGATGACCCCTGTGCCCACCATCCCGACAGCTTCATCACCGGTAGGAATCCAGCAACACCTGCTTTGGTGAGACAGTGGCTCATGGTTTTGTAGGTGGGTCTACATCGTTACCAGGGCTTCCCATACCCTCTGCTTCCTGCTCAGCCACATTGTTCTGAAGTCAGCAGCTTTGAAGACGCACAAGGCCCATGTGTCCCCTGGAGAGGTTTGAGCAGCTCCAGTAGGTGGGTGTTGTGGAGCTGAGACTCAGGCACTCGGGGGTGGGGGGACTGGGCCTTTGAAAACAGGAGAGTGAACAGGATTCCACAGAAATGTTGCTAGAAATTTGGGGTTCCCCCTAGAGTTGTCACAAATTGTTGGGGAAAATAGGGTCTTCTCTTGGGGTTCTTAGTCTCATTAATAAAAGAAATTTAATAATGGACTCTAAGGGAATCTCCAGGACCATTTCATTAGAATTTAAAATCAAAACCCCAGGACAGGCAAACTAAATTTCAGCAGCTGCCTCGAGGAGATGAAGAGGGAAAGAAACTCGGTTGGCGCTAAGCTGGCGTGAAGGTCAGCCATGTGCCAGATAAATAGCAGTGTGGTAGGAAAGAGGGCTTCAGAGGAAGAGAAAGGAAACCCAGAATCCAGAGAGCTGGAGACACCCAACAGGGCCTTATGGCCACTTTCAGCTGCTACATGGGGGGTGAGAATACCTAGAAGGGAAAGTTCATCATCTCATTAACAGGACAATGGTCCTTCATTTCTTCAGTATGGTTTAAGGTAGACAGACCGTCCATGGGTGGCCCCACTTTCCCTAGTGGTGGTCTCTTAACTGGGTGAGAACTGTCCAGTTTGAGTAAACTCTTTTATTTTATGTTCAGGGAAGTTTGGAAGGCCAAGTCTCTGCATAGGCCAGGAAATAGCTTTTCCTTCTGAGTCTCCATGAACTCTGATCAAGGCCGCTGTGTCAGAAGGACCTGCAGTGAGGAAGAAGAGCGACCCAGATGTCTTGGGATAGACACCTGTCTGTCCACAGAGTCACATCAAGGCCTGGGGCAGAAAACATAGCAACACCCCCGTGGTAGTAGGGGGGTAGTGTGCTGCCTCTCCTGACTGACAGATGCTGTCCCTCTTCTCCTTCTGACAGACAGGTGCTACCTCTCCTGACTGACAGGTGTTGGCCATCCTGACTGACAGGTGCTGCCTCTTCTGACTGAAAGGTGTTGGCCCTCCTGACTGACAGATGCTGGCCCTCTGTACCTTCTTAGGGACAGGTCAGTCCTTGCTGACAGTTCTGCCCCTCCTTCCTGACAGGTGCTGTCTCTCCTTCCTGACAGGTGATGTTCCTCCTTCCTGACTGGTGCTGTCCCTCCTTTCTGACAGGTGCTGTCCCTCCTTCCTGACAGGTGATGTTTCTCCTTCCTGACAGGTGCTGCCTCTCCTGACAGGTGCTGTCCTTCCTGACTGACAGGTGCTGTCCCTCCTGACAGGTGCTGCCTCTCCTGACAGGTGCTGTCCCTCCTGACTGACAGGTGCTGTCCCTACTGACAGGTGCTGCCTCTCCTGACAGGTGCTGTCCCTCCTGACTGACAGGTGCTGTCCCTCCTTCCTGACATGTGCTGCCTCTCCTGACAGGTGCTGTCTCTCCTGACCAATAGGTGCTGGCCCTACTGACCAGATGTGGTTTCCTTCCTGAATAGTTAGTGGAAAGTGTAGGAATCAATGTTTTAACTCACATTTTCACAGGGATCCCAAAGCATCAGAGTTGCAGTCTGGCATGGATTCTAGACTCTATAGCATGGAGCCACAGGATGCCACAGCCTTGCCAGAGTGCATCAGGACAGATTCACGAAGCCCCTGGTGGTCACGGAAGTTGAGAAGATGTGCCAAAAGATTGATCCTCTTGAGGAAGGAGGACAAGGGGTCCCAAGGAAGAGGACATGGGAAGAGGCCAGCAGTCAACCACATCTCCCCCAGGGCTTCTGGGGTTCCCTGGGTCTGGGGTGCTCATTCTGAAGAGAAGACAAGCCAGACAAAAGGAAACAATGCGCAGGAAAGGAGAGTTCTCCAGAGGTCTCTCCCAGGGAAGACAAAAATCTCAAAGAGTAGCCAGGTCCCAGGCTGTGCCAGCTTGTGGCTTTCCACACAGGGTGCTCATCCAGAATGCATCCTTGCAGGGACCAGCTCTAGCTGTCTGCACTAGGCATGTCTTCACACGCACACATGTGTGTAGGGGAGAGAGGCAGAAGCAGGTGGAGTGAATTTCTCGGTGTCAGGGAGCATTGCCTCCGTGTGCAGAAGGAGGGCGAGCACCTGTCCACATGAGGCAGCAGGCAGATGACAAACATGGGTGCTGCTGGCTGGCTCGGGGCTGCCTTCCTCACACGCCTGCTTGTGTGACTTGCAAGATGCCAGGTGCACAGAGACTTCTGTGCCACATTCTTGAGATAGCGATGCCATCTGATGTCTGCCCATCTCTGCAGGAAGAGTCAGCTCTGGCATCTTTTGTGGTAGGTTGAGGGATTTTCGGTAGAAAAGGGTCCACATCTGGCGTGGTTGGTGGCCTGGCTTTGCCTCTGCCCTCAGTGGAGTCTGCTATCTCTTCTCTGTTCCTGTCACACACTCCCAGCCTGCAGCAGATGGGACTGAAGAGAGAATGAGCTGTCCTGACTTACTCTCTGGTGTCTTTGAAACTAGTCTGGGAAGACTAGGGATGAAGAAGCTCTTGGCATACTTATAGGCTTAAAATGCAATTCCTCATTTGTAGCCGTGCTAAGACGTGGGTGATATTGTAAACCAGAGGCTACTTGTGGCCTGCAGGCTATACTATGAATAGCCTCCTGCTTTTTCTTGTCTTCTCTCTTTTTTCCTTATCAAGGAGAGGAAGAACCACGGTACCCTTCAAAAACCATGGGAGGGCAAAGGTGCATTGTATCTCCTGAGAAGCCCTGGACTGAGTTCAGAGGGAGAAATGGAAGCTCTTGACCCCTGATGTCTCTTTAACTAGGTAAACAAAGGAATGGAGAAGAGGATCCTTCCTAGTCAGACTGTTGGAGAAGTCATGACAATCTAGGAGTGGTCATAGTGTATACTTGGCTCTGCATGTCTGTGAGCCATAAAGAGACTTCATGTGGACAATCTGCTATTTACTCCATGGGAATCTGTGTACATACTGACCTCACATGGTACATCTGGGCAAACCTGAACAAAACTGTCTCCATAGGATCTCCTGCCCCCAGTGGTGGGAAGTTACTAAAATTACAGTATTCCCTTGCATTCTTATATGGAGATTAAGGGACAGAAACTGCATTCTAGAACCCAAGAATATATCTATATACATCTTAGAGTACATCAACTTACATTTGGGGCCATATTTACAGGGACCCGAAGCCACATCTACAGGGGTCTGAGGTTAGATATCACTTTCACTTAGAGCTGAAGTTGTATCTACATATGAGGGAACATGTACATGGCCCCGAGGCTGTACCTACGTGAGCCCAAAGACACTTATAGATGGGTTAGCCTCCTAGGATGATATCATTACCACAGTGTTAGTTATCCACCCATCCCCAAATTCAGGACTTGAATCTAGGTCCCCACACACGCCAGGCAAGCATGCTAGCCCTGAGACAACAGCTTGTTGTTGTTCCTTTTTAAATTTATTTACAATTTATTTTTTTTATGTGGACATGTATGTTTATCCATTTCACACCATGTGCATCAAGTGGTCTTGGAGGCCAGAAGAGGATCTGAGATCCCGCATGGGTGCTGGGAAGCAAACCTGGGCACCCTGAGAGCAGAGGGAGCCTCTAACTACTAAGCCATCTCTTCAGTCTCCCTCCCTACTCTTTTCCTCATTGAGACGGGGTCTCTCTCCATCCCCACTGGTCTCACACTCACTCGACAGCCCAGGCAGACCTTGGACATGGAATCTTCTTCCCTCATTTTTTTGAATAGCCAAGGTGAGTCATGGACCACCAGGCCCTGTTGGTTTTAGGTACGTGGAGGAAGGAGGCGATCAATGACTGGATTTCAAGACTTTAAAAGGACGGGAGACATCTGCCACCCTCTTCCTTCCCCTGTGGGTGTTAAATGCCCTACTTCCAAGTCATACTACCAACTACAGGAAGTTCTGTGGGTATAGGCGTAAAAGTAACTCTCCTAGATTAATTGGGCTATGATAACAAAATGCTTGACTAGTAATTTGTAAATATTTGGAAGCTATTTCTTTCCGTTGTTGTTAGCACCTAGGAAGCCTAAGGTCAGGTGGTCAGCCTGGCAGATTTAGTGCTTGCAGTTTCCAAATGGTGCCTTGTGAATGTGTTCTCCCATGGCAGAAGGCAGGATGGCCAATGCATAAACAAATGAAAAAGATGGACGGGGTCTGAGAACTCTGAAGCTTCTCTCACAAGGCTAGTCACGTGCGAGTGGGTGGAACCCTCTTGTACCTCCCAAAGGTCCTCATCTCTTAAGATCTTTGTTCCAGTATATGAATTTTGGGAAGACACACACATGCAAGCACACGCACACACACACATGTATGCACACACACTTAAAAATAGGACCCTGCCCCTACCTTCACCAAAAGATTGTTCTTCTCACTGCCAAAATGCATTCCATCTCAGTCACTCCAAAATCTTAGCTAATTCTAGAGAAAAGTACTCTTTCATATATTTCAAGTCTCACCTAATCACACATGAGTGAGTTTGAAAGATATGTTTTTCTTCCAACTTGTTGAACCAATGAACTTTATTGGGGGTACTTACAGGAATATGGGGAAGGGGGTTCTTACTGGAGCCCAAAGCACTAAAATACAGTTGTCATTGTGAACCCCCAGACGTGCATGGTATATAGTTTATGAAAACCATACGCTCAGAGCGCACTGTATTCCTGTCGGCATAGCTACAGGATAAAGATCATCCTGTCTTGGCAGCTTGTCAAAACCTCTTCTAAGTAGCATGAGTGATCTGAGTTTTGAAGGTATGGTTTATACTGAGACAGCTGAGCTGCGAGTAGACATGACCAAATGTGTCATAATGGTGGTGCAGACACTGGACAGACATCCCTGCTCCAAAGAAGAAGAAAGAGGAAGGAAAGAAAAGGGAAAAAGATTTCAGCTCTTAAAGATCAAAAGTAACCTTCTCTGTCTCCATGCTCTAGGGCCTCTGTGAGTGTATGTATGTGGTGTGTGTGCTCACGCATGTGTGTGTATGTATGTGTGAAAATGTGTGTATGTGTGTGTGCGTGCATGTGTGTGCATGCGTGTGTGTGTGTGTGTGTGTGTGTGTGTGTGTGTGCGTTGGAGTATCCCATCTCTGTGGATTTGCCAGGTTAGGGTTGAATACCAAGGGACAGGGCAGCTCTGCATCCATGCCTTGAGCAATTCTCTCTGTCATGGCTGTCTTAGTCATGGGGCCTAGAGGTCTTTCTATAGTGGCTTCATCCCTGTGCTGATTCCCTGCCTGGGTTCCATGACTTTTTGGGATATTTTGACATATATTAGGAGTTTCAAAGCCCCTGTGACTTTGCTGAACAATCTACATGTCACAGCTTCCACAAGTGTCTGCCAGCATTGCACCTAGAGCACCAGGAACTCTGTGTTTCAGTCTGGGAGGGATGCTGGCCCTGGGCAGTCACGGCCCTTCTTTCAATTTGTTCTATTCTGCTTCTGGGCCTTGCCCTCTGGTGGTACCTACTTGCTGAACTCCAAAATGCCTTGGGAGTCTCTCTTCTGTTGCTTTTGGATGACAGGTCATGGCTTGTACTTAGATGGGCAAATCATACTAATCTCCAAGTCAAGGGTTCCCTTGGACATATCTAGTCCCACTGTCTCCCAAACAGCCTTTTTCAGATTTTCTAATATGGATAGGTTGAGAAATACTTAAAAAATTTCAACTTGCCTTTTGATGTACAACTCTTGTTTTTACATTTTTTCATGTTTCCTATTTTATTCTAAAGAATATACACTATCTAATTTTCTCAGCCAAATATTCAGTTTAATTAGTTTCAGGTTCTACCTCCTGCAACCATCAACACTGTTTGGCCAGGGTGTTTGCCTCTCCATTCCAGTTCAACAGCAACGCTCCTAACATCAACTTCTACCTGACACTTCCTCAGAATGTCCTCCCCTACCACCATATAGATGTCTCTAAGGAGGCTGAGGCTTTCTCTATGGCTCTCCTTCTCTCCTGAACCCTCAAGGGAAACCATCCAATAATGGTCTAGCCTTGGACTTTCCATGGAACATGTCTTCAAATTCTCTCACTCCCTACATCCATCACCCAGTTCCAATGTGATCTCCATGGCTTTAGATATTTGCTGTATCTAAAGGCCCAGGCTTGCCTCATGATATGTGGATGCCTATAGCAAATTTGCCATGGACCAAGTAGCTTCTAAATGATAGAAGTTTATTTATTGTAATTCTGGAGGGCAGGAAGTTTCAGGCAGAGATCTGGTAGATCCTGGAGAAGAATCACTGTGTGCCTCATGGATGTCTGCGTGTTTTTGCGTGGCAGATGGGGCCCCCTTTCCTGCTTTTATGACATGGATATTGGAAACATCTGACCCTTCTGCTCCTCTTACACCATTACCCATGGGTTAGGACCCTTACACGGATGTTTGGGGTGAACATAGTGGCCAATCTCATGAACAAATTTATCTTGAGCCTGGAGCAGCCCTATGCTTTTCTGATGTTAATGTTGTTACAAATCCATCGGGCTTTCATGAGAATAAATTTGATCTGTAATCAACAATGTCCTTAAAGCACTTAGCTTCCCCATAAATGTGGGCTGAGGAAGAGGTGACAAGAATAGGGAGTGGGGGCAGGTACTTTGGCCTTTGAGACTTCTTGTTGATTTCAAGTGGTGTTACTCCACTGAAGTCGAAAAAGCCTTTTGTTAAATGCTAGCCTACTTAGACCCGAGTGACAGCGTAGATCAAGGGAACCCAGTGAGCATGTTTCTACTGCTCTGGTGTGTCCGTAGCATGGCTAACTGTGAGGATAATTTAGCACCTAGACAGCTCAAGGCCTTGAGGACTTTACCTTCTAAAGCCTGTCACGCTAAGAACAGGTGAGCTTGGGATTTCAGGACAGGCACATATATTCAAATCCAATACAGAACATTACATAGATTTTGACTGATTTCTACTAAGGTTTTCCCTTCCCATATACTGTCTTGCACCTGCTTTTGACACATAGCACAGGTAGCATAGGTAGGCCTGAATGGACCTGTCTGTCTATGGAAACACCCCCAAATCCATCCTCAGTGTGCTACGTTCCTGCCTCCAGCAGCCCTGCATTTCACAGCTGCTCTGGACCAAGCAGCAGATGCAGGAGAATTAGAAATCAGGAGAACGAGCTACGTGGCAGTGGTGGCACGTGTCTTTCATTTCAGTACTCAGAAGGCAGAGGCAGGGGGATCTCTGTGAGTTTGAAGCAAACTTGGTCTACAGAGCAAGTTTCAGGAAAGGCTCCAAAGTGACACAGAGAAACCTTGTCTCAAAACAAACAAACAAACAAACAAACAAACAAAAATCAGGAGAGCCTCTTTGCAATGGGTACAATCCTCTTCTCATTCAGTCTTTGGGTCTTGTTCTGTATGCAAGGGTCCTAACAGGCCAACGTCAGGAGGCTTCACATATGTCTGTTGCTTGTCTGACAGGAGCTGAGTCGTGAGACTTTAAGGAAATGCTCACAAGATCAATAGGGAATGGTGGGACTCAAGTTTGTGGTGAGAGAAGCAGGTACATTTTACTAGACTCTGACATAAGTGACAAGGGCCACACTGCTGACCTCTGTCATACCGCCCTCAAGCCTTTTCTTAAGGGCACACTGGCAGCTTCCAGTAATGATAGCTACATCAAAGCCAGTGTATTTTGAAGTCTAAATCTTGTGCTATCCAAGGTTTATCTCTGGAGTTCCTGGAGGTCACTCTAGTGTCAGAATTGCTTTGTGCAAGAGCTGACATCTGGCCACCCACCCAGTGTATGCCGGCCCCATGGCTAGGGCCAAGACTCTTTCTGAGTAACTCCAAGGTTTCAGGTCAGTGCCTCTCAGGACCGGAATAAGCCAAAATGAGCCCGAGTGTCCTCTCAAGGTAATGAGGTTGGCAGGTCACACCTTTCCTGGGTGCAGGGTTTAGGGATGGGTCTGCTGCCCTATGCTTATTCTGACAAGGTCCTTGCCCATTCCATCTTGGCCCACACCCGCCCAGCACCATCTGCCTGCTCCCGGCTGGCACTCTCTCAGGCTCACAGCGCTGAGATGAGCTTGGAAAGCTGGAGCAGGGCTTAGTGGAGGGTGAATCTGAAACTCTTCCTCTGTCTGTGCCACCCCCAGGCCCCCACTCCCCCCCCCTTGCTCCCCTCCACAACCAATTTATCTGCCAGTCCAGCCTCCAAGCAGAGCCGAGGCCAAGTTGGCTGCTTGCCCATGCTTATCAGACTCTGTGACCAGATGGCGGGGGAGCAGCCCATGGCAGGCAGGACAGGGCTGGGAAGTCCCTGTGTTCAGAGAGTGCTCACTGGGGAGGCAGAGGGCCAGAAGGTTCTCCAAGCTGCAAAGGAGGTAAGGGTGAGAGTAACTCTACTCCCGAGGGAGCCAATGGACTGTGGAGTATGTCTGTGTGTACACATGCACACATGTGTGTGCATATAGGTGCCCTTATGTAATGGCACACATGTGGCTGTGTGCATGGTGCATGTACTTTTGCACACATGGATCATATGTGTAAGCATGCACATGTGTATATATTCCTGGTGCTCTGGAGAAAGAGGTGGGAGGTGGCAGTGGCCATGCCTAGTGTGTATCACTTGTGCCCTGCTCTGTCACTTGTGTGCAGCACAATCCACTCCATGCTTGACTGCTTGTCCTGCTCCTGCCAGATGCACTGGCTCCATTGGAGGCTGCACAGCCTAAGCTGAGGCCAACTCCCCTAGCTGGGGAGGGGCTCCCAGCTGCTGGCCAGAGGCAATACGCATATTAATTCATTCAGTCCAGATTCTGTAGGTGCTGCTCTCCGAGCCAGCCCACACCTCTGCAAGAAGGGCCACTGTGAAAACGGAGAAGAGGCTTCCTTGCAGCAGGACAAAGAAGAAAGAGTATTCAAGGTCACTTACAGCCGACCCTTGGAGCTTCCTCTTAGATGGCTTTAGGTGAGGGAGAACCAGCTTCCTGGCCTCCCCAGGTACCCTATTGATGGCTTCAACCCCCAGAGTGTGTTCATGTCCTTTCTACCAAGTGCCAATCCCTGGGCAGTTTTAGCCTCTCCCTGGTAGACACCCCATCTTTGCCTGGTGCTCTGCTTTCTTTCCAGAGCCCTCAGGCTGCACCTGCTGCTTCCCAAGGCCTAAGTGCTGGTGGAGACGCACAGAGCACTCAAAACCTGCAGCCGGGTCATTTCTGACTTTCTTCCCAACTTCACCTGCATCTGTATTCATCCTCTGGAGGCCCAACTCCCTCCCCCGCTCTGCCAGTCTATTCTACAACATAAGCAAGCTTTGACCCTTATCCACAGTCACCTGTACCCCATCCTTAGGTCTCCTGCAACCGGGGCCTGGAGTTGAGGTTTTACTCATCTGTGACTCTTTAGGAACCATATTTTATCCACTCTCCAAACTGTCCCAGTAAGAGTAAGGCTCTTTCTTACTGTAAAGGTTGAATCCTCCCACCCGGTGCTTAAAGTTCAGGCCCAGGGCTCTATAACCTCAATAAGCATCCTATTCTTGGGCCTCCATGACTTCCTCCATGATGCCTATCTGCTTCCTTAATGGTATCCTGCCTCCTCCTATGTGGAGGATGAACAGGCCAGGACCCACATGCAGTCCCACCATGATGTAGGTGGGTCTTCTGTTTTGTGTTGATTTCATTGGTTAAATAAAGAAACTGCCTTGGCCCTTTGATAGGACAGAAAATTAGGTAGGCGGAGTAGACAGAACAGAATGCTGGGAAGAAGGCAATAAGTCAGTCGCCATGACTCTCCTCTCCGAGACAGAGGCAGGTTAGGATCTTTCCCCGTAAGCCACCACCTCATGGTGCTACACAGATTACTAAATATGGGTTAAAGCAAGATGTGAAAATTAGCCAATAAGAGGCTGAAACTAATGGGGCAGGCAGTGTTTAAGTGAATACGTTTCTGTGTAATTATTTTGGGTGTAAAGCTAGCCGGGTGGCTGGACGCAGCCTGCCGTTTCTTCTACACCACCAGGCTCCCACTGAGCCTCTAACTCGGCCTCAGCCCTCCATCCTACTCTTGCACACTGTGGACAGCCCCCCTTGACCTTTCCTTTGCGGCCAAACTTTTCTCATGTTATCCCCTTTCTGTGCTTTTGGGGGTTATTCACAAGGTGTTTGTATTGTGGTCACAAAAGCATGCTGCATACCGCCACCCATCCACCTTGTTCACACAGCACACGCTGGACCCTACCCCTTGTCTAACTCAGGTCAAAGCTGTGGCTGGCCACAGAGTTGCCCTCTTAGCTTTAGCCTGTCTCTGACCTCTGAACTTCCTGTTTTGTCTGAGGCATCACTTCCCTCTTGATGTTAATGCCTGTGCATTTCTCCACCAGGTGAGATTTGGTCCCTGCTCTACAGTAACCAGCTGCTGGTTGATGTGGGAGTCCCCTCTATATGCTGTGATTACCATTAATGAATAAAGAAAGTGCTTTGGGCCTATAGCAGAGCTAGAGGGGACCAGAGCTAGAGGGGAAAACTAAATGGAATGCTGGGAGAAAGGAAGGTGGAGTCAGAGAGGCACCATGTAGCCCCGCTGGAGACAGATACTGGATCTTTAGCTGGTAAGCCACAGCCACATGGCAATACACAGATTAATTGAAATGGGTTAAATTAATATAAGAGTTGGCCAGTAAGAAGCTAGAGCTCATGGGCCAAGCAGTGATTTAATTAATACAGTTTCTGTGTGGTTATTTCGGGGGTTAGCAGCCAGTAAACAACAAGGGGCTTTCTTCTTCTATAGCTGGTATGAACACACTTGGCCTTGAACTTAAGTCTGTTCTTCCCTGAACTCAATTTGTCTCAGCGTTCCTCCTACCTCCATGCACCTACAGGTTTGACCTGTGCTATTCCTCTCACATTCCATCTGCATTGGTGTGGGCCAGGGCCTAGGAATCTTCCTTCTAAAGAAGCAAAGCACTGTGAATGACAGAGGTCTTGGTCCTCCTAAGAAATGGCATGCTGCCAGAGCTGCTGTCACAGGGCACCTAGATGGTTTACACAGGCAGAGACTCAGATCACGTGGTCTAGGAACTCTGATGGAGGCGAAGGCTTTCAGACTATGTGGCAGGACACAGCGAAAAGAAGCCCACTCCCACAAGCCTTTCTTCCAGTGGCCATCCTAACGGTGAGACAGAATGGCCTGAGTTGCTTAGTTCACTTTCCAGCAGTAGTAGACGGAGAGGCCTTCTATTTGAAAGTGGGATGGATGAATCACATTCAGCCCATATCGGGCCACCCACCTGCTTTCCCATGCTGCACTGGAAGCCAGGAGTCAGAGTCCTGCGATCCTGTAGTATCTTCAGCAGGGCTACCTTTCCCCTAAAGAAGCAGACACTCTTCTCTCTTGGTAGGGCATGGAGGCCCATAGCTACCTATGGCCATTCTCATTTCAGCTAGTGTGTGTGTGTGTGTGTGTGTGTGTGTGTGTGTGTGTGTACGCACTTATTTGTAGGGGGTAGTGTTGTGACACACGCTGTTTCTGTTCTTGGAGACTTGTGAATCATGGACTGAGCAATGACTATCATCCTGGGGTTTCTCCACAGCCTTGCCTTCCCATTTGCCTCCTGACTGGTCCTTATATGACCAATCATTCTTACCTGCTTATTCTTTTGTCAAGTGTCCCTGAAGTATGGGCAGAAAGCTCGGGTGCTGTCAGGGCTGAAGGTGAAGTGATGAAGGTGAATAGATAGCTTGGAGGAAGCTCTAGATGATGGTGAGACTGTGCACACACACACACACTGCACACCCTCTGCCCCAGATGATGGCAGTACATAGTCCTGCCAGCCCTGGAGGTCACACTCAGGTCCCAGAGCCAGCAAAGTTTAACTGAGATCTCCAGATCTGATGTACAGCAGTTAGCAAAGAGATGGCATCAGCCTTACTGTTACACAGAGACGATTGCAGGGCTCAGGATCCACCTGGCCACTGAGGCAGCAGAGGGGTAGGGCATGTCACGATCTGGCTATACATAAAGAAATAGGAAAGGAGAGGAAGGGTAAGGTGGGAAGTGGGGGAGAGGAAGGAGAGGAGAGGAAGAGAAGGAGGTAAGTCATGGACGGGGTATGTGTGTGTGGGGGGTTGGGCAGGAAGAGGGATAAACACAGGACCTGGGCCTGAGGAGAATCATCCCCTAATACTCTTTAACTTGGAGTCCAGTGAGGATGCTGGCTTTCAAAATACGACTTCTGCTTCCTGGTTAATTGTCTCAGGTTGGTTCAGTCTGCTACGTTGTTCTGTGTGTAGACTCATTATAGCTTTTCTCCTTTCTCTATATTCCCCCTGCCATTACAGGTGCAGTCTGAGCCAGGCTTGCTACTATTTCTTCAGGATCCCTACATCAAGGCTGCGCTGAGCTGTTCCCAGCTCAGTGGACAATGCCAGGGCAGCCATGGAGTCTGTCCTTGATACCTAGGCCTTTTCCCTAGAAGTCCTCCTCTCATGGTTCCCTTCCCTCCCTCTCTCCCTCCCTTCTTCCCTCCCTCCCTCTTTCTCTCCCTCCCCTCCTTTCCTATTTACCCCTTCCCTCAGTCTTTTCTCCCTCCTCTCTCCCTCCCTCTTTCACTAGTCTCTCCTTCCCTTTCTCCCTCCTTTTCTCCCCTCCCTCCTCCTTCCCTCCCTCCCTCCCTCCCTCCCTCCCTCCCTCCCTCCCTCCCTCCCTCCTTCCCTCCCTCCCTCCCTCCCTCCCTCCCTCCCTCCCTCTTCTCTCTCTATGTAATCTCCATCGGACACTGGAGACCCTGAAGCTCCTTCCAGGTGTGCTCTCTGGAAGAGGCAGGTTTTGCTCAAAGACCTCTAAATTATCCTCCCTGCTGTGACTCCGGAACCCCCCCTCCATGGCCTTGAGTCCTTCAGGCCCCCATCAGCCACTTCCTTCCACATGGAGTGTGATGGCCTAGTTTTCCCCTTAACAGCTCCAAACAACAAAGGTTTCAGGTCTCTATTAGGCATGTCTAATGTCTAATAGATCTTCGTGGGCCACTCTCTTAAGACAGAAATGAGGCCCTGTAGCAATGAAGGTCAAACACTGTGATTATACCACAGATGTGGACGGCCAGCTTTGCCTGCCACTGTCTCTTAGAGCCGATGGTGTCCAAGAGGGGAACCGGTTACTCCCCAGATTAGTGCCTAAGTTTAGCAGATAGGCGCAGAGCTCTGAACTAAATGCTTTGAGAATGGTCTCTGATGTTTTGCTGAGCAACCACGGATTCCATCAGACAGCAGGGATTTTCTGATTCTGTACTGCTTAGACAAGTCAGGCCACATTAGTCATGCCCTGTGTGACAGGTGCTATAAGGGAGAGACTGTGAGCCTTCACAGGAGTGGCATCCCTCATACATGGAAGTGGGAGTGGAGGTTTGGCTTCTGGGAGCAGCATCTCCGTCTTCGTGGAGTTGAGCTCTGTGGACAGTCGGACATACGCCTGAGGCTGCACACGTCTGCTTCTAGACTCTGCCAGCTTCACGCTGTGGAGAGCAGCTGCCCAGCTCCTGCTCTTAGATGTGGGTAGAATGTGAATCTGCCGAGCGCTCACAGAGTTAAAAAAAGAAACACAGGCTGCTTTTATGTCTGTTGGAGGCAGCCTACATTCTGAGAGCGTGGGTCTTGGTGCTCACAGCCCAAGACGTGTCCCAGGCTGACTGCTGGCTTAGTGCTCATCATTTCAGGGCCCGGGGAAGCTTTGGAGACTTGAAGAACACAGAACTGAGTCCAATAAAGCAAAGGGACTGGGTGGGGAAAGCAGAATTGAGTCTCGTGTCTCCCTGCGCCACAGCCATGGGGATCCCACTTCTGCCCTAAAGACGTTTGCAGAGATGGGGACTATAGGGATGGTGCTGCCCGTGTGTCTGGGGAGGGAAAAGAGCAGAAAGTCCTGGTGCTTCTTGGGAAGCACTTGGGAGCACTTGGGTGCCTCTTTGTGAGTGCCTGGTAGGAACAGAATCCTCAGCCAAGTTGAGGGAGGAGGAGACAGTTCGTTCCTTCCAGGTGGTGTGAAATCAGCTGAAGTTGGTAATTCCTGGGCTTCCCCTCTGTCTCCTGCTGTCATCTCAGTGGGTGGAGGTGGACAAGGGATGGAGCAGCGGGTTTTGCAGCATACATCCTCCTCTGGGGCTTCCATAGGATGCCTCTGGCAGCTCTGCAGGAAGAAAATACAGGTGTGGGGTGACAAGGTCAGCCAAGGACAGACAACCTTCTGGTTTGACGAGGGCGTTGCCTGTCAGCAGTTTGGTCCAGCGCCTGACCTGGGCCACCCACTGGGGAGAGGCTGCTGCTGTCCTCCACTGAGCTTGGATTTGGTTCCACTGTTTGGGATCTGTTGTGGGGGGCTGTTGTCAAAATGGCCACAAACTCAACATAACAAATGGGAACAATTTACTCTCTGTTAGTTCTGGAAGAGGCTGGAACTTGAACCCCCTGCCTTTTTCTTGTCTGTCTTCCTCTTGTCTGTGCCACTCTCCCTCTGCCTGCCTCCTGCAGGAACACTGGTGCCACAGTCAGGGCCATCTGCCGATCTAGAGTATTTACCCACCCCCATCACATCTGCAGAGGCCCTTATCCCTGCTTTCCGGGGACCTAGACCTGCAAACTTTGGGAGCCACGACCTAAGGAAGGTTTGGATAGGATAAGGATGAATCTTCAAAACAGAGAACTGAGCTTAGGGTGATCCATGAATTGTGTCTACTCCAGGGAACCAGGCTGGAGAATGGCCCCAGCTCTCTGGACAGAAGCCTGTTTCTTACTTGCAGGGGCCTCAGTTTGTTCCTCCATAACATGGGCATCCTGCCCATATGCCAAGGATCACCATCTGGTTTGTTGAGACCCCGCACATAAGAAGTTTGGCACCAGACCTGATAGAGGCTTCCCTAGGAAAAGGCTGAGGGGGGCTCGTCTCTGCCACTTTCTACACTCACGTGTCTTGTGTCTTACATGGACCTGAAACTCAGTCCCGGATCTTTTGAAGCAAGACTTGCATGGAGAATTAGGGAGTAGGAATTAGGGCAACGGCTCAGTAAGTAAAAGTACTTCCTGTGTAAACATGAGGACATGGGTTTCAATCCCCAGTATCCCCATAAAAAGCTGTGTAGCTGTATATGATTATACAAGCCTGAAAGCCCAGCACTGGGAGGGGGCAGAGCCAGGAATATTCTTGGCATTTTCTGACTAGCCACCTTGCCAAAATGGTGAGCTTCCCATTCGGTGAGAGACCCCTGTCTCGATGGAATAAGGTTGGTAGTGATAGACGGGGACATCTGACATCCCCTGCACACTCATGTGTATGCACACACACACATACACACACAATTAAAAATAATAAGAAAGTAGACATGTGAATTATAACTGTCTTAAGTTTGCCCAGGTGTCAGGCCTGAGTGAGGAGGGAGCTGGAACCTGGGGGCTAGGCATGCACAGAGTGGCTCTAAGTAGGCCTGGCCAGGCGCTCTGTGCTAATGAGGTAGCCTCCAACCTGCTGAGCACTCCTCTGTGGGGACTGGAGCCTCGACAACCTGCCGTGACACGCCTGCCTACAGAGCTTAGCTCTCTGCTCTCATCTTCCCATGGCAACTAGTGAAGGGGCCAGAACAGCAATCTGCAAAGGCGTGGGCGGGTGTCTGCAGGAGAAAGCTACAGAACAGCAGCCCGGCTTCCAGCTCAGGGCTCCTCAGCCTGTCACAATCACCCTGGAGCTCCCGAAACACCACACATCCTGTTGTCAGATCTTGTTCTGCACAGCAGAAAAGGAAACCAGGAAAGGCAAAGCCTGAGCCCAAAGCTACAGAGTCACTTGCTGGAAGATGTGGCTGGGGCTGACATCAGGAGCTTTGGATGATGTGGGTTGTTTGCTTTAGGGAGGAGCTCTGCTGGCTTGGGTTGGGAGAATCTGCATCTCTGGGTAGGATTTACCAAAGGGCCCTTATTGTAACCAAAAGGAGAAGCCAGCCATCATGAAGAGAGAGAGGAAGGACTGTGTAAGCCAGGAAGTGGGGGTCAAAGTCATTATAAGGGACCCCACAGAAACAACTGACCCAGGCTCATAGGAGCTCACAGACTCTGGACCAACAGCCAGGGAGCCTGCATGGACTGACCTAGGCCTTCTATGTATGTTTGATAGTTGTGTAGCTTGGTCTATTTTGGGGACTCCTAATAATTGGATTAGGGCCTGTATTTAATGCTTTGGGCTGGCTTTTGGGAACCCATTCCTTGATGTGGGAGAGTCTTCTGTTTGAGTTGATTTCATTGGCTAATAAAGAAACTGCCTGGCCCATTTGATAGACCGCCCCTTAGGTGGGTGGAGTAGACAGAACAGGAAGAGGAAGTGAGGTAGAAGGATCAGTAAGATGCTATGCCTCTCCTAAGTTAGACAGACCGCCATGCCTCTCCTCAGAGAGAAGCCAGACGCAATGAAGCTCCAGCCCAAGATGGACGTAAGCTAGAAACTTCCCGGTAAGGCACCACTTCGTGGTGTTACACAGATTATTAGATATGGGTTAGTCAAGATGTGAGTAAGAGGCTGGAAGTAATGGGCCAGGCAGTATTTAAAAGAATACAATTTGTGAGTTGTTATTTCAGGGCATAAGCTAGCCGGCGATCAGGAGCAGGGCGGCGGGAACGCAGCCCGCAGCTACCACACTACAATTCCTCATACTGGGTTGCAAAGGAAGGGGTTTAGGTTTATTTCAACTTGACATGCCATACTTTGTTGACACCCATGGGAGGCCTGCCCCTTTCTGAACAAAGAGGAGGAGTGGATGAGGAGGGGCAGGGTGAAGCAGTGGGGGAGGGGCCAGGGGGAGATGAGGGAAGGGAAACTGTGGCGGGAATATAAAATAAATAAAAAAATAATTAATAAAAGAAAATTATTCATGTAGCAATTTCCAAATATTTGGAGATTCCTCTTGATAGATCCTGCGGTCCAGGACTCAACAAAAGCCTGTAAAAATGGGGACATCATGGTGGTACCCTTCCTGAGTTGGTGGCAGCCAAAAGCAAGGCTGACAATGGTGGTTTGGGGTATCCTACTTAGCCTTTGATTACAAGATAAGCCAGAAAGTTGACAGTTATGGTCAGAACAGGCTTGGCCACCAACCAGACTGGGGCTGTGAGTGTTAAGAGAAAGAAAGGGGTCGCGGTGTCCTCTGTCAGGAGACGGGTCTGAGGCACTGATGCATATGTCACCATGGGAAAGAGACAAGTCTGCTCTGCCACCCCCAGCCCACTCACGCTGCTGGCTTTCTGAAAAAAACCTCTCCACTTTTCCTGAAATGTCTTCAGAGCGTAGTGGCCAGTTAGCTGACACCTTCACGAGCAGATACTATGCAAGTTAATGTTTTCGGAGACAGGGTTTCTTGCGTAGCCTAGGATGCCTTTGGGCGCATGAGTCTCCTGCATCTGCTTCCTGAGAGATTAGAGATGAGTACCACCAGCTTTCTTTTCAGAGTTATGTTGCACAGCAAAATCCACCTGCCTCATGGCTTATGAGGGAGATGCTCCAGGCCTGACTTGAGGCAATGAATTAGAGACTGGACCCATGTAGTGGGCCTTGGAATCCAGGCAAGGCTGAGTGTGTGGGATCTGTGGGGAGGTAGGATTCTAATGCAAGAGTTAGCGCAGAAGACAAACTTGTGCCAGACCCACTAAGTGCTAGGCAGGACCAGGTGTGCTTCCCTTCCTGTATAAAGACCCACTGTGCTCTAGGCAGGACCAAGTACACTTCCCTTTCTGTTTAAAGACCCACTGTGCGCTAGGCAGGACCAGGTGTGCTTCCCTTCTTTTATAAAGACCCACTGTGCACTAGGCAGGACCAAGTGTGCTCCCCTTCCTGTTTAAAGACCCACTATGCGCTAGGGAGGACCAGGCGTGCTTCCCTTCCTGTTTAAAGACCCACTGTGCGCTAGGCAGGACCAGGTGTGCTTCCCTTCCTGTTTAAAGACCCACTGTGTGCTAGGCAGGACCAGGTGTGTTTCCCTTCCTGTTTAAAGACCCACTGTGTGCTAGGCAGGACCAGGTGTGCTTCCCTTCCTGTTTAAAGACCCACTGTGTGCTAGGCAGGACCAGATGTGCTTCCCTTCCTGTATAAAGAATGGTTGAGGGTGACAGCCTAGTAAGATGCTTGCTGTCCAGTCTTGGGGATCTCAGTTCAGTCCCTCAGAACCCACTGCGGGGGAGAAAACAGCTGGATGTGACAGCATGTACTTGTAATTCCAGCTGTGCACGTATTTGGTTTGGGAGGGCATGGAGAAGGAGTCTTGAGGCTCTCTGGCTGGCTAGTCTAGCTGAATTAGCAGGTTTCAGGGTCTATTTCAAATGAATGAATGAATGCAGAGCAGGAGCTATTGAGGATGATTCACACATTAACTCCTGCTTGCACACACATGCGCGTGCGCGCGCACACTCACACACACACACACACACACACACACACACACACTAAAGCAAAATAAATAAACAGGCTTCTACATTTTCAGACTGTCCCCAAATCAAGGGATGAGTCTGAGTTTGTAATAATCTGAAGCCTGCGTAGCATTCCTTAAAACTCCATCTGCTATTTAATTAGTGCTTATTTCTTCAAGATTTTCACACTAATTGCTCATTAATCTTGGTTTTTGGTGCTCTAAGGGTGTCTATGTGAGGAAATCATTGACGCTGAGGAAGATTGCCAGGACCGGGGCTGCTGATCCTAAGCCACAGTGGCCACCTTTGACCTTAGGGCTCTTTATTGCTCTCCAGCACCCCACGAAGCAGGCAGGGACAAAGCTCACTGGTCCCAAATTCTGGACTTGCCCTCCACATGGCAGAGGCTGTCCTGTGCTGTGCGGAATGGCGGCAACCTATGGGGTTCCTCCGGTGGAAGATGAAGTTAGAACCACGGACACGCATGCCAGTGGAGCTAAGACCCAGCTCTTGTTACAGACCCTGGGTTCACTTACCTAACTCGTGCCCCAGGCAGTTGGAGGAGGCCATAGTCAGAGGTGACTCAGAAAACCATACAAATCAACTTCTGATTGTAACTGGTTTCAAGATGATGGCTGCTTTAAGGCAGATAGTTCATAAAATGAGGTTGTACATATCAGGGGGAGCAGTAATTCCCCACTCCTGGAACTAACTGTGTGTGTGTGTGTGTGTGTGTGTGTGTGTGTGTGTGTGTAGGGGGTAGTCTGGCTGTATACATCAGGGGAAGCGATAGTTCCCACTCCTGGAACTAATTGTATGTGTGTGTGTGTGTGTGTGTGTGTGTGTGTTGGGGGTAGTCCAGCTGTACACATCAGGGCATCAGGGGAAGCAGTAGCTCCCCACTCCTGGAACTAATTTTGTGTGTGTGTGTGTGTGTGTGTGTGTGTGTGTGTGGTCCAGCTGTACACATCAAGGGAAGCAGTAATCCCCACCCTTGGTGCATCCAGAAGCCTTACCATTCTCACTTGCTTCTCTCTCAAGGGGTCTTCACCTCAAGTGAGGCTTGAGCACGTGCACTCAGCCTGCCCTGTGTTCCCTCCTTGAGAGTTCCTTGAAGAAAGCACACGCCTTGTGTGGCTTCCCTGTAGCCTTGGCCTTAACAGAACAGGTCAGTGTGGGAAGCTGGCATTTTCCATGGTTCTGTATTGCTCAGGAGCCACTCTGGCTGGGGCCTCACTGCTCACCTCAAGCCTTAACTACCAGTATCTGTCTAGTCTTCCGTTGATTCAAAACTCTATAAATATATAAGAAAATAAGAATATTTAAAATCATGTTTTTCTTTTCAGAAATTAAAAAAAAAAAACTCTATCAGGAAAGAAGTGCAGTCCGTGCTCTTGAGCACATTCATATAAACACATGTGCACATAACCACACATATCTTTACAGATACATGCCAATACCCATGCAATTCATACTCTGTACATAAGTGCACAGGAAACATAAGTGTGTAAAAATTCATGCACATATGAGAACATACAAGTTACATACCTATGAACATCATCCAAAATAATAAAATATTTCCAGAAGGGCAAACAAGCATATGTGCATAGATATGCTTGCCCAGATGCACACTCAAAATATACACATACACACATTGCACACACTCACATGCTTGCACACATATGCACACATGTGGAAATACACGTACCTCATTCCAGAGCTGGTCACTGTTATGAACTAAATTATGTCCTTCTGCAAATTAGTATATTAAACCTCTAACTACTATTGTGAGTGTATTTTGAGAGAGAGCTTTTAAGGGTTATAATTAAAGGAACATGGGATGAGGTTCTAATCCAGTAAGATTATCAACAGAGGAAGACATACCAGAACATGCATGCACCGAGGAATCAAGGACAATTGGTGTCAACGCACAGTCCCCATCCTGTGCTGACAAATTGATGTTTACCTGGTGACACCATTTGGGGCAGTGGTGTACACTTCAGGGGGGGAGGCTGACTGGAGACAGAGAGGTTCTGGGCTGCTTGGCTGTTCAGTCTCTGTTTGCACTCTCACCCTTACAGGCCTTTCTCAGACAGTAGCCAAAGCCATGGACGTGTGCTGTGTCCCTCATCCTCACCGTTTACCCTTTTCTTTGGCTCCAAATTCCAATTACTTACCTGAAGAGATGGACTGCAGAGATGGCTCGGTGGTTAAGAGCACTACTTGCTCTTCCAGAGGTCCTGAGTTCAATTCCCAGCAACCACATGGTGGCTCACAACCATCTGTAATGAGATCTGGTCAGTCGTCCTCATCAACTTAGACCACGAAACCCAATATGGACAAGTTCAACCGATCCACCATATACGGGCTGGCCATGCATGCGTCAGCATTGCCAGGGCTTCAATTTCAATTTCATTCACCTGGATTTACAGACCTACATGCTCCGATCATACTTTAGTATTCATAGCCCTGCAAGCTTTGTTGAGACATATTTGTTTAACAGAAGTGTTCCAAGTCTTCGTTGGGTCCACAAATGTGTGAGCCTCTTGCTTCTCCCTGACTTCCTATCCCCAGCTGGCTTCATCTCCTTTCCTGCAAGTCTTAGCCCAAACACTACGCTTCAGAGCGTCTTTCTTGAGCAGTGATTTAACATGCACACCACGAGGCTCTCTGTGGAACTGGAGTCTAACCCTGCTCCCCTGATCTTGGCTGCTGAGTTTTGGAACCTCCAATTCCTATTTGACTCTTTGTGACTTCTCTACTCAGCATAGTGCTCTCCCCTATGATGATGGCGAGGATGATGATGCTATTGTTTTATGAATAAGCACCTGTTTTCTTATTATCTACTTTTTCCACCTAGAGGATGATAGGGACTTTTGGAAGGCCGTGGTGTCACCAGCCTGGATGAAGACAGGCATGGCTTCCCCAGGAATGCCTCTGCTTCCTTTCTGTTGTCTTTGCAGTTAGTGACCCAAGGACTTAGCCCCATGTCTCTCTTGGCTCATTGCATCTCTCTATCTGGCCTGTATCTTCTGGGAACTCCCTGAAGTGCCTCTTTGACTGGTATTACTCTTCTTCCTCCCTGTCTTTTGCATTACAGATTTCTTCTTTTTGCTCTTTAAAAACTTCCCCCGTGGTTTCATTAGGGCTTTGAGAGATCAGGGATATAAACACACATGTCTTTTCTTGTCAAGCTGGAATCCTCATAAACTTGTTTTATGAGATGGAGATAGAGGTTCTGAAGCGAATGCCCTAAAGTTTCGAGGCCAGAAAAGGATGGCGTTTCCAGCCTGTGGTTCTGTACCAGCCCCTGATCACCCTTCTCTCTTAGGGGTTGATGGTTTTCTAGAGTCTTTTGCTCTGTGAAGACTTGTACACTCACTTTGTCAGATAAAGTCTTATACTTGGCACTTGGGTAGAGAGTTGGGGTACGCTAGCCAGATGAGCTAGCAGCCCACAGAATGTACACTCAGGCTCCTTTCATATATATGTATAAGTTCCCCCATTTTTAACTCATGAGGATAAAAATTGAGTTGGGCTTATCTTCAAAATACCTGTCCTTTCGTTGGAATTCCCAATGGGCTGTATAGAGAGGGACAAAGGGAATCAGCAAGAGGGGATATTAGTCCCAAAGAGTTGAGTTTAGAAACTTGACTCCAATGTGCTGGCTGCTCTGGTTCTCCAGAAATTGGATGGGGACCCTTGCTGTGCTCCCGCAGCCCCGTGGCTGGGAGTCCCAGTGCCTCCTCACCAGTCTCCTCCCTTTAGGGCATTGGGGTGTCTTTTGCTCTCTCCCTAGCCCTCTGCTCCTCCATGCAGCTGGTCCTTAGTTCATGGGAGAAGTCTGAGGCTCTCCACTCAATGTTCTCCTAGCTATGCTGTGGCTACTCACAGAAGGAGCCAGGATATTTGCTTCTCAAGGTTCCTAAGGTGTTCCGATGGTAGTGGTAAGCTAAGGCCCGTCAGGCGGGTGTGGCTGTCTCTGCAGCTGACCTGTCCAGAGCCCATTTGCCTCTCCTCTCTTGTACTTGGGTTTCACTAGAAGTTGTGTTAGAACTTCCTATCAAAGGAACTTCGCTGAGAAGGCAGATAAGCCACTCTGCTAATGTGCAGGGCAAGTTAGGCCCTTGATGGTGTGTAATCGCTTTTCTACATTATGGGAAAGCACTAATCCATTTAGGACCCTGGGCTTTGCTTATTTGGCTCAGATGTGGGTAGAAGTGGCTCTCATTTCTCATTTGGATATAGCAGACAAGAACATTTTGCCAAGGTTAATCTTATCATAGATGAAATAGTCAGACTCCTTAGGTATAACATTCAACAGACTATGAAAATCAAAGGTAACAAGAATGTGTGTGACAACCTGGGACAAGTGATGTCTGCTGTTCTAGGGCAGCTGCAGCATCCGCATCTCCCAGTGGGTCATGGTGGTGCAGTTTTTGAGCCGCAGAATTGAACTGTTGTTCCTTGCAGCAATTTGGACGACTGTGACTTTCTTCAGTGCACTGTGGGCATTGTTTTTCTCCAGTAAAACTTCATTCTTTGTTTTCAAACATCGTTTCCAACTGTCATCCTGACTGGCCTGGAGCTCTGTAGCTTAGTCTGACCCAGAACCACCATCCTCCTGCCTCAGTTTCTAAAGAACTGGGATTATAGGCCTGCATCATGTACTTGGCTTTCCAGACCCTTGAACAAATATCTCACTCTTAAAACCCTGGTCTACCCTGGATACACACAGCTTTTTTGTCCTAGTGGGGTCCCTTCCTCAGCACGGAGGCATCGTTTTGATGTCTCATCCCAAAGGACACTGAAACAGAAGGGTATTTTGCTTCTTTACATTTTGATTTGTCCTATCCAGTTTTTTTAATGAGGGTTGTGTGCTAAGGAGGAAATATAGAGGGGCTTAGAGATCATGTAGGGTCATGGAGACCATGCAAGCCCTACGAATGCACAGCATGAGCTCCCAAGGACAGAGGAGATATGCTCTTTATACAGCTGAAGTTCCAGAGAGGCTCTACAAATCTGTGCTATTAGTGAACACTGTTTTCTTTCCCTCTGAGACAGAACCTAGCTACCTAGCTCTGACTGCCATGAACTGTTCGCAGTCCTTTTTCTGCCCCTCAAGATCTGGGATTCCATGCCTGCGCCACCATGCCTGGCTTAGTGGAGCTTTACTAAAACCAGTCTGGAGCATTTCTCACCCTAAGCTGTGGCTTGGGGGTTCAACACTTGCTCGTAGGACCCAGAGAAGTTGGTCACGTATTTTCTGGGATTCACAGGCACACATATGACAAACCTGGGGGGTGTTCATCCCAGGTTAGGATCAAAGTTAGTAGTTAGAAGCAGATATAATTTGTTTTAAAATGATTTCATTTTAGGATTCAAAAATAAATGGTGTGTTCTACTGCCTCTGTGGCCACTGCAGCTTGGTGGACTAGTTCAGATCAGTTCAGAGAAGCCATGAGCACTTGTGTTTAGAGAATAAAGCCGTGGAACAAAACCACTCCAAGGTTTAGCCACATAAATGCATTGAGGTTGGCTCTTCCTTGACCTCAATATAACTACATCTTGATAAATGCATCACAAATAGAGAATATTCTAAGCTCAAGATGCACTCAGCGCATGTAGCCTACAAACACTCTGACTCAGCATTTTGGTGTCTTCAGGGTCTTGTTTGTTGTCCAAGGGCTGGGTGGGAATTAACACTGCCTTGCACCACGAGAGGGGGCCCTATGTAGCATACACCATTAGCCTGTCAAGTGAAAAGCCCCAAATGTTAGGTCTAGTTGCCACCAGAAGATGAGGCTTTCCCTGAAAGCTGAGACATCATATAAAGAGATAGCCAAGGGACCATCTGCAGCCAGGATGCTTAGCTGGGTCCTCTGGGTCCACATGGGGTAGAACAGCCTTTTGAGCCTCTGGGACTTTAGCAGGCCTTAAGTGCTGCCTGGCAGCTGGTAACACCCCTATCTCTGTTCTGTGACCATCTCAAGATTATGACATCAACCCAAGATGAGAACAACTTGAAGGAACAGTATGTGGGTGAGAAAGACCAAATGCCCAGCTGTGGAATCCACTAACCATTGATGTGTTCTGTGTCAGAGAAACCACTAGGTTCAGCCCATGCTCAGGACCAGGAGGCCATACTAGAGGGACCAAAATAGGTAATGAGAGGTACCATGAGCTCGCAGCTGGAGTTGCGATGGCCATTTTTGGCCTCAATAAATAGCAGAAGCAGGTGATTATCAGAGCAGATTGATTAGCACATTCACTTAGTTTTTATGCATGCATGTTCATGCGTGTGCTGACACACTTGTGGGTATGTATATACTTGTATGTGGCACATGTGTGTGGAGCTTCTGAAACCTCAAGGCTTGACCATAGTAATATGCCCCTTCCAACAAGGCCACACCTCCTAATCCTTCCCAAACAGTTCCACCAACTTGGGACCAAATATTCAAATGAGCCTGTAAGGACCATTACCATTCAAACCAGAACAGCATGCTAAGGAGCAAAGGGCTTATTTTGACTTAGAGCTCCAGAAAGGCTACAATCCATCATGATGGTGGAGGCATAGTGGCAGCAGCACCAGAAGAGGGGGATCACATCTCATCTGCACACAGGAAGCAGAGAAAGGACAGAGGAAGTGAGTCCAGTCAGTGAAACCTCAAATCCCACCTCCAGTGACGCACTTCCTCTAGCAAGGCTCCACCTCTTAAAGATTCCATAAGCTCCCCAAACAGCATCATTGGGATGCTCAAGTATGCAAACACATGAGACTATGGGAACAGGATTTCATATTCAAACCCTGACACAAGGCAGTCACTTTACTGTCTGAGCTGTCTCCCCAGGCTTCCATTTATATCAGTACAATATTGTACTGGTTGGTTTTGTGTGTCAAGTTGACACAAGCTAGAGTCATCAGAGAGGAAGGAACCTCAGTTGAGAGAATGCCTCCCTGGGATCCAGCTGTAAAGCATTTTCTCAATTAGTGGTCATTGGGGGAGGACCCAGTCCATAGTGGGTGGTGCGGACCTGGGCTGGTGATCCTGAGTTCTATAAGAAAGCAGGCTGAGCAAGCCAGTAAGTAGCTCCCCTCCATGGCCTCTGCATCATCTTCTGCCTCCAGGTTCCTTCCCTGCTTGAGTTCCTGTCCTGACTTCCTCCAATGATTGATTATGATTTGTAAGTGTAAGCTAAATAAACCGTTTTCTCCCCAACTTGCTTTTTGATTATGGTGTTTGGTGACATTAATAGAAACCTTAATTAAGACAAATATTATGAGCATGATAGCACAGGTAAGATTTCTAATGGAGTCTAGAAAAAGGCTCAACTACTCTGGCAAAGAGTGTAGTAGGAGATTGGGCATTCATTTCCTGGCTACCCAGACCCTAATAATCACATGGAAACTATATTAATTACAACAATGTTGGGCCAAGGACTCTAGCATATTCCTAACTAGCTCTTACATCTTAAAGTAACCCATTTTCTATCAATCTGTGTATTGCCTTGAGGCTGTGACCTACTGGTTAGGTTCCTAAGGTTCCAGCGTGTCCTCCTTCAGCAGCTACACAGAGTCTTCCTGACTCTGCCTATTCTCTCTCGCTATATCTCTGTTCATATTTCACACTTGGCCTTACTCTGCTAAACCACTGGCCAGAACAGCTTCTTTATTAACCAATGGTAATAAAACATATTCACAGCATACAGATGGGAATCCTACATCAAAAGAGTAGAAAGAGGGAATAGGAAGGGCTTCTCAGAAGAGGTGAGACATGAGCTGATGTTTGAAAAGTAAATAACCTGCCCCCGTTGTAGATGCTGGTTCAGCTTATGGGTTCCCCAGAGCTTAAAGGCTCGTTCCCCACCCGAGAAATGCCTGCAGTTCTCAACAAAATGCCCCCAAGAAGTGGTGAAGCAAGGCTGAGTGTTTCTGACTCTGCAGCTCCTACCCCAGCAGTATTAATATTTCAAGTAAATAGGAGTATGGGTTCTACTGTGCCCCATCAGCCTGCATCCTGCTCTTCCCAGAACAGCCTTGTCAACATCACATTCTGAGGAAGGGGAGGGAATCACGTTAATCACATTCCAGAGAGCACTCAAGCGGAGGGCTGTTTATTGGAAATACTTATTGGAAATACAGACATGATGGAGGAACCTGACAGAGCTATCACTTCTGTGGCCTTCTGGGAATGTCACCGTGGGAACAGGAAGCCTCCTCTTGGCTGATGATGGCACGGCTTGGCAGGTGGAAGGTGTGGGCAGGGATAGGAAGGGTAGGCCATGGGACCTTTGTCAGCAGATGGGGAAAGCACCTTCAGGGGCTCCCTCTGGGTACTGGTAGAGCTGGCAATGTCACGCTACCCAGGCTAGGCCTAAGGTGAAAATGAAGGGGCTCATGCAGCTCTTCCCCTGACTGTGGGCTTAAGAGGGGTGGGTCCTGAAGCAGCCCCTGCAGCCTCACACCATCTACTGGCTCCTTCCAGCTCCCCTGAAACTGAAAACTTGCACCGGAGGTCCTGCACCCTGCTGCTAAGGGTTGGCTCACTTAGTTCCATGATGGTTATTCTCGGTGGTCAGCTTGACTACACTTGAAATTAACTATAATCAAAGAGACTTTGATTTTTAAGGAAATCAGGAGGGGTTTTCCTTAAATTGCTAGAAGCGGAAAGACCCACTTTTAAACCAAATCTTTTAAGTTAGGAAGCTCCACCTTTAATTTGGACCACCCCTTCTGCTGGTAGCCTGTATAGAGGACATGGGAGACGGAAGAGTTTGCTTTTGGCCTGCTTGCCCTTGTTCTAGCTCACTAGCATTAGTCTACTTCTTTAGGATTCCAGAATATATGGAAAAACAGCTGAGACATCCACCTTCATGAACTGAATAGCTACTGGACTCGTGGACTTTCCCTGTTAGTCAGTCATTGTTGGACTAGCTGGACCACAGCCCATAAGATACTCTAGTAAATCCCATGAGTACATGTGTGCGTGCATGTGTGCGTGCATGTGTGTGTGTGTGTGTGTGTGTGTGTGTTTTGCTCTACCGGTTCTGTTCCCCTAGAGAACTCTGGCTAATACAAGCTCTGACTTCATGAATGCTGAATGCCCAATGCCCTGGTAGTGGATATACAAGGGAGATTCACAGAGAGCTTGAGGCAGGCAGCCTGTAACCTGCTTCATCTCTAAGGAGAAGGAACATCTTTAGAATCAAGCTTTGTATCTGGGCCTCCTACCTGCCGGTGAACTTGCTGCCATCGACAGTCGAGAGCATGGCCTTGAGGACAAGCTGGGCTAGATTTGAACCTGGATCCTGACCCGGGCAGGTGCATTCATCTTGCTGAGACTCAGCTTCCTTGGATGTGGAGAGAGTGGATAGGAACAGAAGAGGCATAGCATTGCGGAACTCGCTGGCCTGCTACATGCAGAACTCAGAGCTAAATACATGGTGGTTCTCAGTCTATGGCTAAGTACGTCGCTCATGTACCAGCTCCTTCCTGGCTGGAAAAAATCTTGAGAAAAGATGGCTTGAATTGACTTGAGCATGAATGGAGTCCCCAGTGGCAGCAAGTACAGACTGGCCAGAGCCGTGGAGTGGAGTGAATGGCAGGACACTCCTGGACAGATGGCCTCCAAGCTGTTCCATCTCCCTCTCTTGCCGATTTGAGTTTGCTTGGTTGCCTGTCCCTGCAGGGCTCTATGTTGCTGTGTGTACAGCTGGAGAAAGCTGATCCATGGCCCCAGATTTCCAGAGCATCAGGATTTCCACATTGGTCATAGAATCTAAGGTGGCCCTGAGAATCTCTACCCCTCCAGGGTCCAGTCATCATAGCAGTGGGCCGTAAGCTCCTGGTCATTGCACCTTGGATCTCTGGACAGAGAAAGCAGCTCTCAGAATTAGAGGGCATTGCTATAATGAGTTCTTTGGTTCTGGTTGTGTATTCTTGCAATCCTAGACCTGGAGAGGTGGAGATGGGGAACCTGATCACTGACCAGACAGGTTAACCTACTTGGCAAGGTCAGATGGCACCTGAAGAAAGACATTTGAGGTTCTCCCCTAACCACCCCATTCACATATATATGTAACCACCCCACATAAATATCTACCCCCTCAACATTACATGTACCCTCTCCTTTTGCCCCCCACATATACTTGTACTCCCCACGTATATGTGTATCTTCACACATGGACATGTGTACTCCACACACATCTAAAGGTGCCCCCATATGCACAAACACAATGTACATGTGTACACACATGCATGCACACACAAATATGTACATTTATGTACACATACACCCCCACACACATGTACACATGTACCATGCACACCTACATGTGTACAACATTCGTGCATACACATGTACATATATACCCTTTATACACACATGTATCCATCACACACATGCATGTACACATATATACACACACTTGCACATGTTCACACATTCATGCACACATACATGTACATGTTTGCCCGCATATATGCACAGCACACATGTACATGTGCACAGAACGTTCACACACCAATAGCTTCTTTGTTGTAAAAGATCTTTTGGAAACCTCTGTGTGGGAATTTTCTTGAGAGAGACGTTTGCAGGAGTTGGCTGAACAGAGCTGTTAGGATGTATTTATTGTTTTGTTCTAGGGTTCCGACATGGAATATTTCCCACAAAGTCACGGAAACATGCCTTTGGAACTCAGGCAGGAGAGATGACACAAAGTCCCTGGGTGGGGGGAGGGTTGGGGCTGCTCCTGGGCTAGGGTGAAATCTGATCACAGGCAGCTGTTGTCTGGGGCCTCAGGGCAGGTGGAGCCCACATCTTGCTGGGGAACTCTCATCCCAGCAGGGTATCCCTGGAGATTTCTGAGGAGCAGCTCCCCTGAACTAACAGGTCCCTCAGGAAGCAAACATGGTTGATAGCTGTTCCCCCACCACACAATGCTATGGTTCCCCCAGCCTTTGCAGGATACCCTCCACCCCCACTCCCACACTTACTAATGGCTAATGTGTTATTCTGTGCCTTGGAGTCAACCTTCCTCAGCCCCGGATTCTGCTGGTCTATAGGATGCTCTAAGCTGACGCTGGCCTGGGCCCACTATCTATGCTGCACAGGGGCTCTGTGCGTGCTGAAGCCTTACGGACACTCAGGAGCCTGGCAGAGAATATTTGGTCACAGGGGCTTCTCACCTAGACCTTACAGACTTCCGTGGATTAATTTTTAGGTGTTTGTTTTAATTTATTTATTTTTTCCTGAGCTTTTCACGGACACAGGACTTGTATTTTGACATTTTGGTGTGTGAGACTCTGTCCCTGGAGCCATCCCTGAGCTGTGGTGTCACATAACCCCCTTTCTTCTTTTTGCAAGGGCTCTCTGGGGGAGGATTCAACCCCTCAAGAAAACAGGAGTGGGTAGGCCCATTTGGCTTCTTTGCTGAATGTGCCTGCGTATGTCTATCTCTCAGGGGCCTCTCCAGGCCTCCAGTCAAGCAACCATGACTCCAGCAGCAGGCGACATGCTGCATGCAGGTGTGAGCTAGCCCTTCTGCAAGCTGCAGGTTGCCCTGGAACCCGAAGATGACAACTTCTCTCAGGCGTTGGTTGCCTGGCAAGAACTGTTTGTCACTTCTCCCTTTGCCGTCCCGACCTTGCCCCCACCACAGAGTTTATAATTTCAGAGTGCTTAATAAGCTCCCCAAACCTGCAGGATAGCACATGCCGCGACACGCACAGAGAGATAGAGTCTGAAGTTACGCTGCCTCAAATAGAAACCAGAGATGTGCTGGCAGCTCGGGTGCCTTTGCCTTTGCCTCCTGACCCATCCTATTTGCAAACCCCTTTGCTCCACTGCCCAAAGCTATTATAATCCAGATACTCCCTAGTCTATGCTCTCTATGCCTGGACTTAATCTAGTCAGGACAGCCTGCCTGACTGATATAAGTCCCATGTTAACTCTCCTGCCTCCTGCAACACAGGTGACATCTCACCTCTTCTGAACATCGGAGCCTTCCTCACCACTGGCCTTGGACCAGTATGAGCTCTTCAGCATCATGTCTCCCCTCCCTGCTATGTCCATCAGGCCCCTCCCCACCTGGCCTTCATCTCTCAGTGCTCAGACTCCTCTAGGTCCCTCCCCACCTGGCCTTCATCTCAGTCTCCTCTGCATCCTCCGGGTACCCTTGCTTCCTCTCACTCCCTGCCTTTGCCTCTTTCCTCTCTTAGGATTTTTGCTGTTTGGCTGAGTCACTATCTTCATGTCTCAGAGTCTGTATCACTTTCAGAGAGGATGCCCTCCCAGGACGGGTGCTGTCCTGAGAGGTGACAGTCCTCAGAGCCAGTGTCAACCCACAATTGATGTCTGCCCAGACTTGATACCAACTCCAGGTGATGTCTTCTCAGAGCCTTTGACATCCTCAGAGGTGATGTCATCCTACAGCCTATGTCACCCCTAGAGCTGGTGTCCCATCTGCAGATAATGTGCGCCCCTACCCTCCATAGGTGATGTCTGGGAACATCAGTTAACAAAAGGATAGAAAATTAGATTGAGCCACGTGAAAACGTGCTGATAGACTTAGAAAGACCATAGCTTGTCAACCTATTGCCATTGGTCTTCAGACGAACTGGCATATTCATGTCACTGTCCCCCATCTTGCGTCTGTACCTCTCTTCCCTCATTTTGGTCGTTTGGAGAGTTCTCAGCTGTGTGTTGACCTGAACTTCACCTCAGTCTTTCCAGTGAGGGGTATGTGCACAAGTACTGCGATACGCTGCTGTCCTCAAGTAAACCAGGTTCCGAGGAGGGAGAGGAATGCCAGGGACATGTTGTATTCTGTCCCGGGATGGAAAGGAGTGCGAGGTTCTAGACACAGAGGAGAGCTTCAGTTCAGGACTTGGTGTGAAGCTGGCTTTGGGATTCACATCTGAGGTTTCTTCTGTGGGTCTAGGTTTTGCTCATTTCCTATACTAGGGGAAGATTTCCTCTACCCCAGGCCTCTTTTCTACCTGCTTCCCAGAGGCAATTACTGACAGACATCCTTGCTGTCAAGTGTTGGGATTTGGGAAATCAAGTGTTGTATTGCTCAGCTCCAAAATCCAGACTTCATCCTGCCCAGTCTCCTCCCCATGGAGAAGACTGTGCCCCCACCCAGTCAAGCCAGCAATGAAGACTTACCGGAAGCTGTCATTCAGTCCAGTTGGCCCATGCTGGGGATTTAGAGATGAGCTTGCAATCTCGGTCCCTTTCACAGGGTGAACGGAACTTGGAGGTTCTCCAGTGGAAAGGTGGTCATTGTAATGGCTAACAGTAGATGTCACCTTGACAGAATCACGTGGGGAGAAATCTCCAGGAGCACCTAGGTGGTGCCTTTGGACATGACTGAGAGAGAGGATTTTTATTACAACTGGTGAAGCAGGAACACTTGGGATGTAGGTAACAGCATTTCTTGGGTTGGGGTCTTGGGCTACATATAAAAGACAAAGGGAACTAAGCATCCACATTCATCCCTCTTTGCTTCCTGGCTGGGTATGCATTGTGATGGTTTTGCCTCAAGGTCCTTTTGCCATGACTTCCCCACCATGAGGGATGGCTCCCTTGACCATAAGCCCAAACAAACCCTTCCTTAAGTTGCTGACATCATGGTATTTTATCACAGACACAGGAAAAGTAACAGTGGGCAACCATGCCCAAGGAAGACTGAGAGACCTGGTGTGACCCATGGGTGCAACACTGTATCCATATAGTTAACATTGTATTCATATCATCAACAATGTATTCATATCATCATTGATGTATTCATATTGTCCACAATGTATTCATATCATCAATATTGTATTCCTATCCTCAACATTGTATTCCTGTCATCATCATGGCTACCTGGCTCCATGAGGCAGCTTCAAGAGGGCATTAGGAAAATCTCAACCTTAGGATTTTGGAGAAAGAGAAATAGCAAAAGAAGATTACATTTTAGTATGTGTTGACAGCGTGTATGGGGATAAGTGAGTGAGCAGAAGTAGGGAAATTTCTTCTGATAGTTATCCCAGGTGTTAGATAAAAATCCCGACACAACATGTATGTATGTATGTATGTATGCATGCCTTGTGTACGTATGTATGCGTGCACACACACATTTACTTATGTGTTTATATAAGCCAGTTTTTATAAGCATGAAGGACTGCATACTATTCCAGCTCTTCCTTCCAGATGCTGAACTGTCTGAGACGATCCTGTGATCAAACACCGTACTTCAAAAACCAGCACATTATTCTTTGAAGCTCAGGCTCATGGTCTTCCAACACAATTAATTGGAATAACAGCACCAAAGATGACTAAAAGTGGAAAAAAAATCCCAGTGGTAAGTGTTAATGTGATAATTACGCTTACTAATTAGGAATGCCTAAGGACCGGAGCTTCAGTTACTCCCTACCAAAGACCGAAAGGCGGGAGGGCTTTGAGGGGTGGTGTTCTTGTTATGCAGGTCACCCGCGGGGACAAGTGTCTGACGCGCTGAGAGGCCTTGTCTCGCTCTAGCGTTCTTGTTACTCAGATCATGGGTGGGAGTGTGCCTGGCACCCTGGGAGTCACTGTCTCCCAGTGGGCCTTGGCTCACCATAGTTGTGTCAAGTTAACACAAGCCAGGTTCACCCGAGATCCGGGTCTTTATGAGGAGCTGTCTATGTAAAATATCGGCTCATGTACATGTGTGGGAATTCTCTCCATTGTCTTCAACCTGAAAGTGGAGGGCACCATTCACTGATTTGGGGATCTGGGCTGTATAAGTGTACAGAAAGGTAGCTGAACGCTAGGCATACATGCATGCCTTTCTCTGTTTCCTGAGTGAAGATGAAACATGAACAACCAGCTTCCTGCATCTGCCTCCATCCCTCCCCTGTCTATTGCCATGTCTTCCCCCCAATGGTGGACTCTATCCATCTGGAACTCTAAGTGAAAATCAACCCCTCTCCCTTTTCACCAGGGTATTTTATCACAGCAACTGGAACTAAACCAATAGTCTCCTTCGCAGTCCTTGGCCTAGGCAGCAGCCTCTCTGCGCAAGCTCCAGGCTGCATGTTAGCATCCTAAGTCACCTGCAGGTAGAAATGGAAAGTGTGACAGCTTTCGAAGAGAGCCCAGCAAACCTTTTCCATGAGGCGCCATATGGTGTCTGCTGTAGTTAGGAGAGAGCCCATAGCTAATGCTTTAGTGACTCCAGTGTTCCACAGCCATGTGAGAACATGTAATGCATGCAGTCCTCATGTGTAATCCCATGAGCTGAGGAGTTCACCTGAGATTTTATTTGCCTTCTCAGGCAGGGGGGTGTCTTACTTGGCTGACCCTGGATCTATGTGTATGTCTAGCACTGAGAACTTCAGAGGTAATCTAAATAGTGTCCATATGTAAACTTCCCCAAGCCTTTCACAGTCCCTTGAGAAAATACACTCACAGACACTGACTGACCATCTGTGGCCATCACTCAGTGGCAAAGACAGCACTGGGGCCCAGGGAATACCTCTGTTATCGGAGTCGGCTAAGACTGTGCATCCTCTGAGTGGTTCTCTCCCCCCTCTGCTTCTCATTCTTTCTTCCCTTTCTCTCTCTCCCTTCCTCCTTCTCTCTACCTCTCTGTACCTACCTCTAGAGGATGCGCTGATTACTATAAAACCCTGCGTCCTCTTTCTTTCTACAGACATTAGAAGGCCCTTTTGGGGTATAGAGCAACAGGTTCAATGACTTTGTTTCTAGTACATCTCCCCACATTTGGCAAGGGGACAATCATCAATATTTACTAAGTGCCAGGCTCTAAACTGGATAGTTGCTGCCGTTAAATCACCAGCGCACACTAGTCTCATGGGGCCTTCTGAATCCCAGGTTTTCAAGCAGGGACCAGGGGCAGGGTGCAGGTCAGGTGACATTTTCTTAGTAAGTGATAGAGGTAGAGATTCAAGTCCTCAGCAGATGACTCTGGGTTGTGTGTTTTCATAGACTCTCCTTGGCAGAGTGGGCCAGACTGGTGGAGCTGTGCTGTGGTCAGTGACGATTTTGGCAGTTGTCTGTCTGAACTTTTCTTGTATTGGGGTAGCCTTGCAGGGTGTACTGCTGCTGGGGTTGAGCCACACGTCCCTGTGGACCTCAGTAGTCACTGTAAGAAAAATTATAACTTGATAGAATGCGTTTGAAGTTTTATATTTTGGAGCTCATTTAGAATTGGAATCAATGCACTGAGAAAGTCTTAGCACACATACATGCACAGGTGCACATATATGTACACATGCACATGCATTGCACATACACGGGCGAACACACGAACACATGCATGCACATATAAACACACATGTGCACACAACGCGTGCATTCTGGCATGATAATGTTCCCAAGTGCCAAAGAGTAGGATGATAAAACAAAACCAAAAAGCAAAAATCCTCTTACACAATGGTTATTTTGTTAAGAAAGGACTAGAGTTAATTCTGTGGATACTTAGACTAATCAGTGCAAAAATGTAGCCGCCCCTGTGTTCTGGCTCCTGTAAAAATGGATAGAGAATGACAAAATTGACCAAAATGGCTGAGAAGGAGGATTAGTGCTTGGCTAGATACCATGAGTGACCCTGCCATAGGCGCTAACAGGGATTCTAAGGGTGGTCCCTTCCAGCCGGTCATATGGGATGAGCGTCCCGGCACTGTCAAGGCATGCACGTCTGTACCGTGCTTCATGGTTTAGTACATGGCCTCATTTCGCCCTGCAGCAAACCCCGTATCCCTGTATTTCACAGATAGGGATGGACAGAGACTTTTGTTGCTGCTGCTGCTGTTAATTTTTTACTCGGTCAGATTTGGTTTCTATAAAACACCATCAGTGTGAAATAAATGGAGTACCAGATGCCTAGACTGAGTTAGGAAGGCCAACTGGGTCACTGGGTAGAATAATTCATGGTGGCCTTGCTCCGTATATTGTACAAATAAGGTTTCAGTAGGGTGACTGTGCATGAATCAGGTTATACTCACCAACCCAGTGAGTGGCTCTCTGGAGGCTGGACCTTCCTTGAGAATGGTAGCTGGCTTATTCTTACCCAGAGTCTAGATAATATTCAAACGACGTATCCGTCCATACCATCCACTCCCACCATGATTGTGCTTCACCCTGCAGTGTGGCTCCAGACTTCTGGAGCTGTGTGGCCTGGGAACAGACATTGCCTATGAAGTCCAGGGTCACAGCTGATGTTTTCCAGGAGAGATGACCTGGGCCTTTCCATAGGAAGTCATGAGGAAACTATGAACGCAGCAATGCTCTCTTCTGTGAGTCCCAGCTGTCTCCTTGCCCCCTGGCCCTCTGGAGGACACTCACTAGGATGGCAGGCGTGAGCACTGGGGACAGCTGGAACTGTTGTGAGCTTCGTCACTGCTGTACTGCCGAGCCAAATCTGTTCATGCCTCCCTGTTCCCTCACTTGGCGGCAGGTATTCACAGCTCTGCAGGCCCCCTCTCTAGAGCAGCACAGAGCGCCAGCTCCCTCCGTCAGCTCTGGGATAAGGTGGGCCAGAAAGGAGTAGAAGCAGCAGATGTCCAAGACAAGCACCACATGACACGCCCAGGTGCTATCCTCCCTGGTCTCTCACCAGGGATGCTCTGTGCTCGCTTACGGGAGCCCAAATGCTCCCGACTTTAAATGTCTTTGGGCACAGAACTAACTATCACATCCTTCTGAGTCTCATTCCTCAGGGGCATTGCAAGCTAGCACACTTATATGTGCCCACCACACTGCCTGCATTCTCCGTGCTAGCAAGTGTCAGTGTTAATGGATCCAGTAAAGTCTCAAGGTGAAGAGTCAGAATGCAGATGTTCCCAGTTGTGGGAAGAGATGGAGACACTGCTGTAAGAGAGTCTACTGATGTTCTATGAGTCTCTCGGGCACAGCAGATCTCTCTTCCACTGTCCAGGGAAGCAGTTCTGAGGCCCCAGCAGAGCACTGTGACCGTCTTGCCTGGAGTGCTCTTTGCTGATTCTTTCCAGGTTGGGTTTTATCGAGAGCAGCAGCTCTCGACTTGTGGGTCGCAACCCCTTTGGGGATGGACCACCCTCTCACAGGGGCACACATATCAGATATTTACATCATGATTCGCAACAGTAGCAAAATTACAGATACAAAGCAGCAATGAAAAAATGTTATGGTTGGAGGGGGATCACTACAACATGGATATTAAAGGATAGCGGTGTTAGGAAGGTTGCGAATCTCTGATCTAAAGTCTCTTGTGTCCCCGAACCAGAACTTGACTGCCTCTGCATCAAGGTGAGGAGGGAAGCCTTATACACTCACGTATCATTTCAAGGACAGATTGAGGCACAAAGAAAGAGGCTGGGAGGTCAGATAGGTACAACGATGGCCAGGAAGATGGTGGCCACCAAGACAGACAGAGAATGGATGCTCATTCTCATTATTTTGTGAACTATGCCATACTCATGTTGTGGCCACTGAGTGGTTGCTACTTGGGGAGTCATGGGGGAGTCTCTTGGGTGATACTGCAGAGAAACAGGACAGGTAGGATGTGTGTATAGACTTGTAGTTTATCCTTGCTTTGGGAGGTTCAGCTTGGGCTTTTGGACTTGAGCTGGTGTGATGTGTGCACTGATACCGCTGCTTGGCTCTCCCTTTTCTTCTCTTCACCCAGCCTGAACTGCGAACCTCATCTTCCACTGTCAGTTTGTGATTTTTCTCAGCCGTCGGCTGAGGTGAGTGTTTTCATTGGGGCAGGAGAGGCTAAGACACAATGGTCAGTAGGTCAGGCCTATGCCACACACTTTTAGTTTAGGGTATTTTCAACCTAACAAAGCTTGATTGGGTTGAAAAGCTTTGTGTCTGGGAAGTGACCTATTCTAGAAACTGGCTTGTGCAGGAATGCAGATGGGCACACCCACCATGCTCAGAGTGGCCTGGCAGAAGGCTGCAGGCTGGGTCTGGTCATCTGCTGTGAAACCCCTCTTGCTCCAGAGACCCATGACTCTGTTTTGTGCAAGCCTTCCACTGTGCCTTGATTTGCATATGGAATTTGTGTTGGAGTTTCCTCTCTACTGCGAGGTATGGAAAGTGGAAATTCACTTGTTTGTGGTGTCTACACGGCTACCTCGAGGTGATTAGGGCTATGACATCAGGTTGGAGCCCATGATTGAGTCCTGGGGTATTATAGGAAAATGGAGAGACACAGAAGGTATGCATAAGCTCTCAGCTCCTCACCATCCACATCACCTTGAGACTTTGCCATCAAGAAGCCATCACCAGATGTGACCCTTGAGGTTTCACTTCCAGAACCATAAATCAGATCTCTTTTCTTCATAGGTAGGGCTACCTAGTCTGTGGTATTGTGTCACTAAGAGCAGAAATAGTCTATCTGGAGGAGGTTCCCCACCTTGGGCAGGGTAACCCCTGTTCTTCGCTATTTACTCTGTTATGTTGAACCCATCTGTATCAGTTACCCTTCTAGTTGCTGGAATCTCAGACAAGAGGGGATGAGGGGCTCATGTTGGCTCACCGTTTGAGGGGATACAGTCCAGCATAGAGAGGGTGGCATGGTGACACCTGGCTTCATCTCGGCAGAGGCATATACAAGGAAGTTCTCACCTCCTCACATCTTGGAGGCACAGAGGTACAGGAATCAGAGAGTGGTCAGGGAATACGACCAAGCTAAAGACCCTCAGGTCAGTCCCCAGTGACTGCTTCCCCAATTTGGCAGGTAGCAGGGCTATGTTGGAAGGTTGTGGATCTCTTAGGAGGTGGGGTTTTGCTGGAGAAAGTGAGTCATGGCGTCTGAAAGTCCATGAGACTTTGTGACCCCGTGACCCTGGAGTTCTATGCTAGGGAATGACCAGGACGTATCACATAAGGAGCCTGTCAGTGGAAGACCATATCAGGCATGAGCCACATATTGGCTGTTGATGAAAACGCAAGGACCAGAGGCAGGTGTACCATTGCACATCAGCCGGTGGAGGCAGTCAGCTGTTATTTTTGGTCAAACGTTTTTTCTAGATGTTTCTGTAAGGTGGATGTTTTGGAGTGATGTGGGTTGTACTCTTTTGTTTTGGCATATATGCATGCAGTGTGTCTGCATGTCTGTATCCATGTTTGCATGCATGTGTTCATGTGTGTATGCATGCATGTAGAGACTACACGCTGACATCGGGTGTTTTCCTCCATCCCTCCATCTTTCATGGCTCAGCTGAACTCAGAGCTGGCCCATTTGGCTAGTCTCAGCTGCCTGGCTTGCTACGGGGATCCCCTGTCTCTGCTTTCCCAATACTAACACTCCTGACACTCACCTAGGTTTTGGGAATCTGAACTTGTAGTCCTCACAATTCTAGAGCAGACACTTTACTCCTTGTGGGATCTCCCAGCCCTTCCTGTGGATTGAATGCGAAATGTCCCTAGAGGCTCATGTGTTTCAAGATGCTGGAGGCTGGGGATAACCTAAGGGAGGCTGCAGGGGTGTGTGTGATAGAGCTGCAGAAGAGTAAGAGGTAGGGAAGGGTATAATGAACAAGCCAACGGGGGCGTGGAGACAATGTATGTGGGTACCCTCCAGGCCAAGGACTGCAGTTGCCCAAAGAAATCCCTTTTCTACCCTCCCACCATCTCTCAAGGCAGCAGGCACCCTTGTGTAGATAGATATCTCCCTGTGGAGATAGGGCTGTGTCCCTGTCCCCTCAGTGTTCACTGCCTACAGGTTCCTGTTCTTTTTCTATGCATGTGGGTGGCTGTGCAGCATCCTTCCTGCTCGTCACTGGCTGCACTTCCTTTCAGAACTGTCTCTCTCACACGTAGTAAACTAGACCCTTCTCTCTGAAGGATGGCAGTGCCCTGCCATGGTGCCAACCCGTGATTCCTCCTGCAGAGGGAAAGGTTCTTAGGTCCTGAGTCTGAGCAGCCCTCCCAAGGACTCGAGGACTGCGGGAGACTTCCTGGCGACTATAGTCCTGACCCTTTGATCCCCTCTGAGCTTTGAGCTGTACTGAGCCTCAGAATGAATTGTAGCCCACCCCTGACTGTAACCAGCCCCTCCGAGGGGGGCAGCTCTGAGAGAGTGGCCACACTGAGCTTGCATTTGTCATTGTCAGCACGAGAGGGGATGTTGCATTCTTCAAGTGAGCTTGGCGTGGAGTCTGGGGCCTGGCAGGGTCCTTCATCCAGAGGCTCTCTAGTGAGAGGTATGCTACTAAGTAATGAGTTATTCATGATTAATTATAACTAATTTGGCCTCTTTCTTCCCCAGGTACTCAATCTAAATATTTACCAAGAATTCTGATCTAAGGCTCATTATCCAAATGAATAGTATTTTCTTTTTTTTTTTTTTAAAAAAAAAAATAATGAGATTGTTTTCATCCCAAATCAGTGATTATTTGGAGTCGGATCAGGAAGTGATTCAGCCACACATTTCTGACGCAGGGATGGCAGGTGAAGGGCAGGTAAAATGCTGGTGAGCAGTAGAGGAGGGCTGGAGTTTACCCGAGCCTCCGAGCACAGTGGTCTCTTGTGCCACGCCCATCAGCCTCAGTGGAGGCCTCTGACCGTCCCCCCATGTGAACCAGAGTGCGGAGAAGCAAGCTCCCACATGGGACAGAGCTCCTCTGTGTACTGGGGGAATGTCCAAGTGCTCGGCCTCAGTGCTGGGAGGCTTTCCGGGGCTGATTTCTGAGACAGAATGCCAGATCTGAGGTGCTTTGCTCGGGGCACCCTAATAGGCTCAGGTGCAGAGTCAAATCCTCCTCTGTGGAAGCTGGGCTCTAGGGAGTCATTATGTTTTAAGTCAGGTGCAGCAACTCCTCCCCCTCTGCCAGGAGTGTCCCTGGCATGCATTTGTAGCACTGTTTGGCTAAGAGGAGCTGGCTTGATTTGGTTCTGGGGGTGCATGAGGCAGCTGCCCTGAAGGCCAGAGAAGACAGACATCCACCTGCATTCCTTTTTTTCTAATGCGCCTGGACACACTGCGGTGGCTTCGCTACACCAGGAGGCGGTGGTGGGGCAGAGCATGAGGGCAGATCAGGAGTCAGGGATGGAGAAGAGGCCAGGGTCCTTTAGAAACTTGTTGAGTTGCTCTCTGCTTAATCCTGGGACTGGGCTATCCCCTCCCAGATTAGCCCTGCCTGCTCTCTAGCTGGATGTGGAAGGAACTCTCTATCCTACTACCTGATATCTAGAGCTGAGCCACCACTGCCTCACAGCCCCCACAATCCCACTGGTGGGTGATGCTTGTCTGTGGAGCCAGTTATGTCTGTCTGTCTATCTATCTATCTATCTATCTATCTATCTATCTATCTATCTATCTATCTATCATCTATCTATCTATCTATCTATCATCTATCTATCTATCTATCTATCTATCTATCTATCATCTATCATCTGTCTGTCCATCATTATTTATCTTTCTATCACCTGTCTCTGTCTGTCTGTCTGTCTGTATGTATGTATGTCTCTCTTTCTATTTATCTATCTATCATCTTCATGGAAATGTGTGTATATGCCTACATGAGCATATGTATACCACATGCACACACCAGAAGAGGACATCAGATCCTCTGGGACTGGAGTCATAGATGGTTGTCAGCCATTGTGTGGGTTCTGGGAACTAAATATGGGTTCTCTGGAAGAGCAGTAAGCACTCTTACCTTTTGTGGCATCTCTCTAGCCCCTAGGCCTGTTCTTTTTTTGTGTAGATTCCCTGACACTCACCTGCAGAGGTCAGCAGATTTCTGGCTTAAAGTCCAAGAAACTGTACAACTAACAACCACCCCTGGGACTCTGAAACTTGTTTTTTTTTTAATTACCGAAAATATGGAAACCTCCTGTTCAACATCCTCCTGTTGATGGGCTCCAAGACCACCCAGTGCATCCTAGCTAGGGTGGTCCTTACACAGAACACGGCAAATTCTAGTGATACACTTGGTTTTCAGGACCTGGAAATGCCACTGTCCTTTGGTGGGCAGGAGCCCGAGGCCCAGTCAGAAGAGCCACAGTATCAGGACAGTCTCACAACCAAGATCTGTCTGGGAAAGGACCGGTGAGGAGCCACGCTGACTCTGGCCGAAGTGGGACATTGTCCACAGCATACAGTCACCTTAAGGAGTAAACAACAGGGAGTGGACTGATGGGAAAATGTCCCCATAAGGACAGGAAACCACGCTCTTCTGCAGCATTGTCTTGCTCAGACCTGATAACCTTAACGCTTCTTCTGAAGCAGACCATGGAAGAGGCCCCCAGAAAAGAGATGCACATGGGACTGGAGCCATCGGCATGAATCTCTGGACAGATGCATGCTCCTGATAAATTGGAATGAACTGCATTAAGCATGTTGTTATTAGAAATAAACGGTTTAGTTCAATGTCACACATTCTGTGAACTCAGCATTAGCATGGGAACCATGCTCGTGGAGGAGGGTCCACCACCAACACACGTTATCACAGGATGCATATTGATTCCCCCAGGAGCTGGTTTTGCTCTGAACTGAATGTCATGCTCTTGTCCCAGTCCCTCTCCTGCAGAAACCTCACAGCCTGTGTTTCTCTCTTCTTGCTGCCTCCATTGTGCTCCCCAGGTCTGTGGCGGTGCTTTCTTTGTATGCAGATCGGCGCTCCCTATGCATTAATCAGTCACAATGGGGCCCTAGATGCTGCAGGATAGCAGGAGATCTCCCCAGCAGTGGACCTGGGGGATGAGCAAGAGAAAGTTTGATCCCTGGTAGCCAGGACCATGCACTGAGGCCCAGAGGCCTTAGACTGGCTGAGTAGACGGCAGGGCTCCGAGTTGAGGGGTCTGTCGAGGTGGATTCAGAGGAGCAGTTCCCCAGACGTGAGTAAGGGTGCTGTTAGACTACGTGTGTCTGTTTACAGTTTCCCTTTGTGAGCGAAGTCTGGCCGAGGACAGGTGTGCTCCGTTTGATAGGCAGGACCTGGCATGGCTCTCAGGTGAATAGAGCCTTGTTCTGTTTTGAGGTCCTTCTTTTATATCCTACTTATTAAACACAAGAACTCCGTCTTTACTCCAGCTCTGCGAGGGTGTACCCCGGGAAGGGGTTTGTAGCTGCAGTCATACTTTCAGGAAGTCAGATGTCACCGTGTGGGCCAACGAGTCACAGGCCCCGATTCAGTGCTTTTTCTCCACTCTGCTGGTTCTTGGTCACTCACAGGGGAGTTTAGCAGACACCAGAGACTTCCCAACAAGGGCAGAGTGACCAGCCGGGTCTCTGTAAGCTCTGATATCTGCATGTCCTTTTCATGAAGGAATGCGGGAGAGACTTCATCAAACTGAAGCCTGAGCACACCTAGATGTGTTTGCTTAAGTCACACTGTGAAGAGTCACAGCCAAACTTGAGATGGGACAGCAAACAAGACCCTTTCCTGTATAGAGAGGGGGATGGCATTGGGTGATCCTCTTTCTCCTCCTCCCTCTGAAGGTCTCGTTTTGGTGGGACGTGTGTGTGTGCCCATGGCCACAGAGAGGGTCTGGGGCTTTGTTTCCAAGTGTGAAGAAAGAACTCAGACTGGATGAGTCGTGAGTGTGTTCCTTGGCAACTGTGAAGACAACAGTCCCAGGCTTATGATTTCTTCTCTTTTAAAATGACCTCTGGTAGCTAGGTGGGCTGGTGTGCCTGGGATCCTTCCATCTGCGAGGCTGAAGCAGAAGGAATTGCCTTGAGTTCAGGGTCAGCCTGTACCAGAGAGTGAGACCCTGTTTCAAAATAAATAAATACTCTTTAAAAGCAGAAAAATGCTCAGATAACAGAATACTTGGTTTTAATGGATGCTGTAGACAGATGGGAAAGGAATGACCTCTTGGTCAGACCTAGCAGGCCCTGCTGCCGGATGTGGATCACATTCTCTGGAGCCCTTCTTGTCTAATACTCAGTGGTACAGAAGGTCGGAAAGTACATTGTGACCTGCTGACTCTGGTCTCCTGTCTACTGCACAGCCATTGCCCTTGCTCTCACTGATGCAAGGGCAGTCATCTTGCTGGGTGACGATCCCCAACCTTACCAGTTTGGAGTCCGGTGTTCATCGTGTGCTAGTAGGTGATGTCAGTAGTCACATAGCCATGCTGCCCTGGTATTCTTAGGATACTTTCACTGGTTCCCCATGGGGATCCAGAAGACACAGTGTGTTTTGTTGCCGTGACCCATAAATGCTCCTACTGGCAGTGTACCTTGTGCAGAACCCAAGTGTGGTTCTGCAGGGGCTTTTCCAGCTGCAGGCCAGTCCGTGGTGAATGAGAAGACGGGTCTCTGGGCGCCACACTCCAAGCAGACCAGTAGATGCTGGTTTGCTGCTGCTTACCTTGTATCCCTTTGCTCCTCACTAACACAGAGAGTGCCTCAGAAACCTACCTGTAACCTGGCAGTGAATCACTGTGTTCTGTATTCTAAGGGAGGAGGAGGAGGAGGAGGAAGAGGAGGAGGAGAAGGAGGAGGAGGAGGAGGAGGAGGAGGAGGAGGAGGAGGAGACACACAAACAGAGAGAGAGAGAGAGAGAGAGAGAGAGAGAGAGAGAGAGAGAGAGAGAGAGAGAGAGGAGTCAAAGCTTCGGCCTTTCCTTTTTACCAGTCATGTGACCTTGAGGAAATGGCAGGTCTGCCTAAAGTGGTACGGGTCCACTGTCTACAAAGTAGGGCAAAGCATGTCCTCCCCCGGTCATTGTACAGACCCATAGACAAGATTTATACAAAGGGATGACTAATGGCCAGATTCACTGCCAAGTTCTTCTGTAATGGTAGTGGCTGCTATTGGAAAGAGCCACTCCCTTTTACACTGTGTTTCGTACATTATCTAAATTCCTGCTCCCTCTGCACAGCTGACAGCCGGCCACATTCTTAAAGTCGGGCCTCTCTGTCAAAGCGTGCTGATGTTTTAAAATTCAACCTTTCTCGAGAAGTCTTGTTAAGAATATTAGGGACACAGACTGGGTTTGAAGAATGCTGGGTTCGCCCCCTCTGGGGAATGGTGAGGGAGCGCTCGTCCTCAGGATGACTTCCTGGCAAGTGCATTTTCACACGTAGCAGCGCGCCTCGCCTGGAGCCATCCTGATTTATCAGACAGCCTTGTGCTCACGGATGGAGGAATGGTACTTTTCTCTGCTCCATTTCCTTGAGTCAAAAGCAGGCCTCAGCCCATTGCTGATGCTGATGAATGGCCACTCACAGGCCCAATTAAAAATGATGACAAGCAGAAGCCTTTAGAGATGGAGCCAGGCTGGCATGGAGCCTCAACCTCTGAAAGTCAGATGCCTTGCTGGGTCCCAGCACAGCTCATGGCCTGTGCATTTCCTGTAGGAGATGTTCTCTGCAGGGAACGAGCAAGTCTCTCTCCTGACAGGGTCTCTGCAGCGACCTTCCAGCTCATGAAACCTGAAATGAACCTCAGCCACTTCCTTCCAGGTTTCAGGTTTCCAACTGCCCCTCTGGCACACAAAGGGCTTCTAATAGAAGGGCGTGATAACTAGTGGATGCCCTACTTGAATTTCCCAATGTGGTACCTCTGTGGTCGGCAGTGATCCTTGCCATATGCCTGGCAGCTGCTGTGTGTTGGGCACATGCCTGGTCACAGGACAGGCTCTGGGGGCAGAGGGCTCCTGTATGCTCCAGTAGCACCCTCAGAAGCACACGGTAGGGTGAAACAGAGTCACATGACAGGCAGGCGAGGAGTGGAATAGAGTATTCTGCTTCGTTGACTAAACGTGCAGAGCTTAAAAGGGAACAGAAGGGCTAGAAAAATACAAAAGCGGTGGGGTTCAGGTGACTGCAGTACCAGGTAGAGCCAAAGAGGCTTGCACTGAATGTTTTAAGTCTTAGGGGTAGGAAATCCCACCACCTCCAGTCTTGCTTTGTGGGTGAAGTCCTCGCACAGTCTGTGGGTCTGGCTAGAAATCTAAGAATGTGCCACATTCACTCAAAGTGGGAGAAGAGATGGAGAGACAAGAGAGAAGCCCAGTGTGACCCGGTTGGATGCTGCATGTTCCGTGGGGAAGATATGGGGCCTGGCTTAAGCATCTGCAGGAACTGGCTGGTATGAGGAGGTGGCTACTTAAGGAAGGGCCTCTGGGTGCCGAGCTGCGGGACAGAAGCTCCTGCCAGCAATGCTCTGGGAGAAATGCCCCATGTTCCTCTTACCCAGTGAGCTCACATGCCATAGATAAAACTCCTCCACCCTCGGCTAGGAACAAGGAGCCAATGTGCTGTCTGTAAGGCAGCCATCACCCCCAGTTCCCACACACTGCAGCTCTCTGTACCCTTTAATTTTTTTTCTAGAAGGTTGGGTAGAGCCGCAGCCTCAGCTGACGCCAGGGCCAAGGTCATAGGTCAGGTTATGGAAGATTGAGTGCAGGCCACAGGCTACTTGTTATTGCTCCAAAGCGGGCCTTGCTAGTCTGCATTGGTGATGACTTGGTGACAGAGCCATGCATGCCACAAGCAGTTGTTCCCTGACCGGTCTCTAAGAAAGCCTGCCATTTAGGAGAGTTATGAGGTGATGACGGGAGTTGAGGTTTGATCTTGAGATATTTGTCAGCTGTTTTCCTCAGATGGCTACAAACCCAGGGGCCTGCCTCCACTGGCCGTCGAGGGGCGTGGCTTTTGAACTCAGGAAGGCCCTGCTGAAAGAATCAATTCTCTAGGACTGGGTCAGAGTCCTGAGGGCCTACTGGGTGCTGCTTGAGAGCTCCTCTCCTGTTCAAGGCACCCGGCAGAACACTGTGCTCCCACCCAGGAGAACTCAGTCACCACTTAAGGCAAAATCTCCTGAGACCTTCTATTTCCTCATTTATTTTTGATCTAAAAAAATGAGGTGGGAAACTGGTTCATGGTGTAGCTGGCAGAAAATATGTTATCTGTCACGTTCAGCTAGGCCGCCCTCCCGTTACTTAGGTTACAAGATTCTATCTCCTAAATAAGGTCAGTCCTGTGGGGGAGATTGCATGGGCCACGCAGGTCTGCAGAGTGAGGCGCATGGAAACCCACCCAGGCACTATCGCTGGGCAAGAGGCTGATGAGTCACCTCGATAGAAACACAATTGCTCACTGGAACTTCCACAAATGGAGTTTGGAAAACAGATTAACTGCCTGGGTCACTGTCTGGGGCAGAGGCAGGAGCCTACTCAGCTGCTTCCCTGGGGCTTCCCACTCTGCTCTGCTCCTGGGGGTGGAGATGTAGTCTATCTTCGGGAGAGGACTCTGGTTTTGACAGGCTCTGCTGTGGGTCTGAAGGTTAATGGTAGCTCCTTTCCTTCAAATGCCGAGCCTCCTCTCTTGAAGTTCAGGGTTGGAATAGCAGCCATGAAGCCAGGTGGATCTGCTCCAACTGCGTGGTCCTAAAGCCTTCTGGTGCAGGAGTTGAGGGCTGTGCTCTCCCCTCCGGCTCTGCCAGCTGGGTAGACAGGCACACGTGTCCTTGAGTCTGTATTTACTGTCTAAGCGTTCAGGGACTCCCTTGGAGACCATCTCAGTCACAACCCTTGCTTTTTCTCCTAGTAGTTGAGGTTCTATGATGGAGACAGGCAGGACTTCACGTAGGCCCCCAAAGTCAAGCTGTTCCCCTTGGGAACACGTTGCTGCTCTGCAGTTGAACTCCATTCAGTGGTACTGGTTTGTATGTGGGCTTTCCTGTGTGTTCTTTTTCGCTTGCTTTAAAAACAGTATATATTCCTCTAAAAAAATTATTCTTTTAAGGAGGAAGCCTTCTCTGGACCACCCTATCCTAGGCTTCCTGCCATACTCAAGTCCCACGCCTGCTTTCTACCCTTCAGAGGTCAGCAGAGTTTTTGTTCAGGCATCTTCCGCCCTCCAGGCTCTGTGCTGGAGCTACCTGCTGGCTGCTTGCCACTGCCCACAGTGTTATCTAGAGACTCTGAGAGCTATGTCTAACCAAAGAGGATTCCACAATAGAATAGGCCCATCTTGTGACTAAAACCTCAGCTTTGCCACCAACCAAGTTCTGACTCTGTATGGGTTACTTAATATAGTCTAGGATCCCTTCTCTGTTACAAAGGAGACCCCAACGCCTACTTGCTGTGTTGTCATGGAAACTTCTCTCCTTATTGCCCGTCAGTCACAGAGCAGGGTTAGAGTCCTTCACTAGCCTTGCCTCCTCTCAATCCCATGACCTGAGAGACAGTCAGGGACACCACATCTTCCGTGTTCATGGAAGACTGGGGTGGAGCCTGGAGCCCACCATTTCTGCTACTCACCCCCACCATGAAGACCCCCTCACTGACATTCTGCCTTGGCAGCAGCCTTCAGGCTTCTTATCTGGCTCTAACATGGAACTGGGGTGCACGGTGAGTAACAACGTGGCTGATTCTAATTCCTGCACATTCAGAGACAGAATGCTTCGATCAAGAAGAACGTGTCTCCTCGCTATTGTAGCATGTACTTATAAAACACAAACCACTACGGCCATATAAATAGCCAACACAAAGTGGGTACTTACACGGGGCTAGATTTACACTGAATGTTGTGGCTGCGGTATTTGAGTCTTCAGAGCATTTCCCCTCTTCTTTTCATGGATGGGAAATTTGAAGTCTAAAGGGGCCAAGTAGTTTGCATGGTATCATATCCAAAATGCCTTCAATTGAACTAAACGTGTTCAACCCCAGACCCTTGCTGGGTACTTTTGGCTGACTAACAAATGTATGGAAACAGTCCGCATTTCATAGGCTTTTATTTTATTTAATTTCAAAATTTTATTTATTAAATTTTAAATTTTAGTATGAAATAAAGTAAAATTGCATTTTGATCCCTTCTCCATAGACAATCCCCTCAATGCCACCAATGTAATAAGTCAGTTCTTACCCATTGTTTCAGGGTCTGTATTTTTTAACATATTGAATTCTAAGTTCTATTAGCATTTGTTTCTTTACTACACTTTCTCCCTCATACACTTCTTTCTTTTTACAAAAGCTGCTTTGCCCCTTCATCACAGTAAACTGTCGTTGGTAGGGATTTGGGGCAAGTGTGACGGCTGAATCGCTCCCATTCGTAAAACCTCAGCTCTACCTCATTTCCCTCTTTATGTCGAGCACCACTGCCAAGGCCCAAGGCTTAGATGCTGACTGGCATCATTTAAACAGAGCGGCATCTCTGTGTGGATACGCCGCGCCAAGCAGAGGTCGCCTAGCACACGTGGTGACCCAAGGCTACCCTCTGAGGATCAGCATCTCAACTGTGGCAGGTTTTGCTTACGCCAACTAACAGCCCACAGACTGAGCTCAAGGCCTTGGTGAACGGCCTCCACGTCTACTGAAAGTCTGTGCAATTCTCACTCCTTCACACTCTCCAGACCTTCGCTCTCCCAGTCAACATGGCTTCCTTCTCCACCTGTCTTCCTTCTCGGCTGTCTTTGCAGATCGTCTCAACATCCTCTGAGATGTGTCACTTGAAAACACACCACTCAGAACTGCTTGTTCAGTGAACTAGGAACTGGGATTCCTCTCTTCTCTGCCACCTCCCTGTCCCTGTGATGGCAGGGAACTCCCTAGAGTTTTCCTTGTGCCTAGGAAATGGCTCCAGAGCACTCTGTGTGTGTGGCTCCTAGGACAGGCTTTGATTGGCAGCTCACTATGGTCCAGAGCTGACATGTGGAGGGCTGAACGTTCATCAAGATCATTAGGAAAATCCTCATCTCACATGGTCATCTCCCTTAATAAACTATTTTCAGTTATTGCTCCTCCTCTTCCCCATTCTTTGATGTGTAGGGCGTATGCGTAGAAGGTATAGAAAACGGAAAGAAAGAAGAGCAATAAAATTATTGTTCTAACACGTGTTTGGCACGTGTGGGTCAGAGCAAGCCACACATCACCTAAAGAGAAGCAGGCAAATGCGAATTAAAAGGGATGCTTAGAGAATGCTGTACTCATACCCAGGCGGAGATCATTCAAAATCATGACAGAAAAACCACGGCTTGAAGGTAGGAGGTAGGTTACTTTCTGAATAAGGGGCAGCTATGTGGGGGTGAGGTATGAACCAAGAAGGGAGGCACAGGAAGCCCCCAGTGTTGTCCTGACTTTTCTGTCTGTTTTGCTTTGTGGTTTGTCTGGGTAGGCGAGGCATGAAGAAGATGCTGACCACACTAACTTGGGGACCAGGTCTCTCTTCTAAGTTTCACATTCACCTGCCACACTTGGAACCTCCTTAATAGGAGGGAAACACACCTAGAGGTCATGTCCCTTGTTCTAGCCTTCAGGAAAAGGAGCTTGGATCCTGAATCCCAGAGAGACCATCATGCCCTGCCACCTGAAGGCCTTGCAAAGGGGACTGATTGTTTCATTGTCTATCCCTACATTATTATCTATCCCTCATAAAACAGGCTATTCTCCTGGCACACACCAGCTTGAAGAGATGCAGACATCAACAGCCCTGGGAGGGGGTGTCCAGTGGGGCCAGCAGAGACATCTTGCCAAGGGAGAAGTCATGGCAAGGGTGGTCACATGCATGCGTGCTTGCATGAATGAATGAATGAGTGGAATGTTTTTCTTCAAAGGACTCCCAGTGAGAGAAGAGGCTATGTCACTGTGTCTACTCTGTTCCCTGGAACACCAGGAGATTCATGCACTGTCCTACATGTTGGCCTCAGTGTGTGGGAAAGAGACTCTTAAAGGTAGATCAGCTCCCTTCTAACACATACATACATGTACAAACAAGTACATACACACACACACACACACACACCACACCAGGAGACTCATGCACTGCCCTACATGTGTGGGAAAGACTCTTAAAAGTAGGTTGGTCCCCTTCTAGTTTGTATTGTGTCATAGCACGTGCACAAATGTACAAACATACACACACACACACACACACACACACACACACCAGGCCAATCTGCTTTCAAAATGCTGAAAACTGAAACTTAAAGTTTTGATAAGTATATATCATATAACACGCATGTGCGTGCCGGTATACACACACACACACACACACACACACAAACACACACATTCATTCCAGGCCAATTTCCTTTTAGAATGCTGCTAACGTTTTGATAAGTATTGTGTCATAACACACATGTGCATAAGTATACACACACATGCACAACACACACACACACACACACACACGCTTACACTCTTGCCCATACATGCCTACTCATCTATTAATTGATTTTCCCCCAAATTGGCCCCTAGTCCTTTAGTTATATAACTGGTTTCTTGTTCTCTGAAGCGAGGCTTTGCGTGGACTGTCCCATCAAAACTCACAGCAGACGAGGAAGATCAGGTGTGGGAAGGTGCTGGGTTGGACCGCTCCACGCCTGAGACTGTGGAGGCCTTGGGAGTCCCCGTGAGATGGCCATGACCTTTAAAGCTCTCTCTGGAGGTGAAGCGGTTTTGAGCACCAGAAGTAACAGCTCTTCTTTCCATTGAGCAGGCGAGCTGTGTAATTGTTACAGATGATCCTTTCCCCGCTACAGGACAGCACTGCTGGAAACTAAGCAGATTCTATGAGCAACCAAATCTAATGAGTCCCACAGATTCAGGCATTAGTGGCTGCGTCTTGGATGGTAGCACATGGCTCATCGGTGGGTGAACTGTGTTCTGATATTAATTATGTAATCATGGGTGGAATGTAGGGGAAGCTGTAATCAGACCTCCATGTCACCGTGATTGTCAGTCTTGATCGATGAGCAGGACACCTGCAGGGCTTTGTGGGAGACACGGTGGGCTGAAGGCGCTGGGAATCCTATGAGCCTATAACCTCAGGGGGAGGTGGTGAGAATGCAGATCCTGCTAATGGACTGGGGGCGGCCCCCAAATAAAATGTTGCTGATGGATGACCAATAAGTCATTCTCCATCTGTCTCTGCAGTGCGGCAGAGGGGAAAGGGTGGCTTTGAGCAAACAATGTAGATCTTTGACTGCGTGCTTCATCTGTATGAGCAGCTCCACTGGAAGAGGTGGAGACAGAAAGCAGGTTTTAGGAGCCTATAACGCAGTGGGGACAGACATGAGGAACAGCTTCTGGGACCTGGCATGGTTTTGTGAGAACACCATAGTGGCAGTGGCAGACACAGGCTCTGCAGAGCTGTTCCTCAGTTGTCTTTCAGGGCAGACTGCAGGCTTCTGGGTTTGACTGATGGCTTGCATTCTTGGGCTCTTTGAGTTCCTGTTTGTTCCTGAGTGACTTCAGCCAACCTCAGCGGAAGCTTGTGATTCGCTCTCCTGGTGTGGGAGAATTGTCTGGATTTTGCCAATCATGTTTTAAATAAACTCTGATTGGCCAGACAGAAAGTATAGGCGAGTCATCCAGACAGGAAGTAGAGGCGGGGCAATGAGAACAGGAGTATTCTGGGAAGAAGGAAGCTCCCTCCCTAGTCCTGCCCAGATCACCAAAGAAGCAAGATGTGACCTACCTTGTTGAAAAAGGTACCGAGCTATGTGGCTAACATAGATAAGGATAATGGGTTAATATAAACTACAAGAGTTAACAAGAAGCCTGAGCTAAGGGGCCAATCATTTTTAACTAATGCAGAATCTCTGTGTGATTTTCTTTGGGGCTTACCAGTTGTGGGAAATGGGCAGGATGGAAACCCCAATGAGTAGCCCCACATGTTACATTCTCATGTTTAGATGTGGGGCATGCAGCAGAATTTGTGCCAATGGGGGTCCCAACCTTCACTTCTCACTGACGTCTGATGGGTGCTGGGCTTGAGGTGTATCCTGGGGGTGGTAATCCTACAAAGGGTGAAGTCTAGGGGAAGGTGTTCAGTGAGGGAGACAGGAAGAGGCTACAGAGACAATGTTCATGTGTGGGTGTGTTTGCTAGAAGTGACCAAGGGCCCTGTGAGTCCTCTTAAGATAGATGCGGACCAACACAAAACTCTAGGGAAAAGGAAATGCTTCTATGGGTGGTTTTGCAAGCTATGTAAAATAGTTGGCATTGCATGGAGTGGGACTTGCATTTTCTGAAAAACTGTAAAAGGCAGATGATCCAGCTGAGATGGTCAGTGGGGCTGGGTGCAGGCAGGGAGGTCGAGAGCGGAGGGCTTCTGTTGGAACCAGGCAGTGGTGAGTGGAAGTGCATTTAGAAAGTTATCTTGGCTGGATGGTGAGGGACTAAACACGTTGGTGATGGCGGAGAGGCCCAGGGGAGCAGTGTGAGTCGGTTGCAGGTTTCAGCCTTGACAAGAACATGAGAAGGGACTGATTCATCTGATTTGTGTACATGAATGTAGTATGCAGGGGACATGCAGATAGACCTGGCTGACAGACAATGAACTAACTGGTCTTCAGCATCACTGGACACTGCAGGACCCATCTCCAGAGCTGAGCTTTCCACCCAGCAGACGCTGCAGGTGTCCTCAACGTGAGACCCCAGTGGTGCAAGGAACACAGTAGGGCTGGCCAGGGGTGAAGACAAACTTGCAGTAGGTGCTCTTTGCTGGGCAGGTGAGGTCTAGCCTGTCACCCCTGCAGGCTTCAGTTGCACCATTCAGGACCTTGGCCCAGGATATCCCCCACCTGGATACCTTGGTGTCCAACAACCTCACTCCTACCGGAAGGAGTGGTCTGTTAAGCACCTCCTATCTCCCCATATGCTTGCTCTCTTCCCAGAGCCTCCAGTGTTTGGGCTGCTGAGTTTGGTAACTTCTAGTTGCCTTTTCCCCTAAGGGTGATTTGTAGTAAAAATATGTCCAGAAATTCTTTACAGTGTTCAGGTAAAGCCTCTGCTTATTATTCATGAGGCCCTGAATTCCATTCCCTTCACCAGAAAAAATTAAATTTATTATTGCTTTTCTTAAACACACACACACACACACCTCACCACCGGCTTGATGCAACCTAGACAGTGTATTTATTAGTCAGTGTTTTCTAGAGGAACACAACACACAGAATAAATATATATTATAAAAGGAATAGTCCCATGATGCCTGTGTGTATGTGAGATGCTGAGAGGCTCCATCACTTCCCAGTCCCTGAAACTGTATGCTTTAGTGGTCACAGTCTGGCACTAGAGGCCTAGAGGGTTCTTGGAGAACCATGGTCTTCAGTGTGTATTAATATATGGAAGAAGCTGGGTTTTTATGGCAATAAAGAAAGGACAGGGAGCCGGGTGGTGGTGGCACACACCTTTAATCCCAGCACTCGGGAGGCAGAGGCAGGCAGATCTCTATGAGTTTGGGGCCAGCCTGGTCTACAAGAGCTAGTTCCAGGATAAGCTAGAGAAATCCTGTCTCAAAAAAAAAAAATGGAAAAAAAGAGAGGCCAGCAGGCACGTAGATGTACTCATAATTAATTAATGAAGGTATACAAGCAAGCGGTGTGACATTTTTTCTCAGACTTCTTTGTATCTGGGTCACTTGCCAGAAGGTTCCACTCTCTCTAGGACAGTAGTTCTCAACCTTCCTAATGCTGTAACCCTTTAATACAGTTCCTCATGTTGTGGTGACCCCTAACTGTAAAATTATTCATTGCTTCTTCATAACTGTAATTTTGCTACTATTATAAATTGTATGCAGTGTCTTAGTTGTTTTTTTATTGCTATGAAGAGACACCATGACCACAGCAACTCTTACAAATAAAGCATTTAATTGAGGTGATGGCTTACAGTTTCAGAAGTTCAGTTCACTATCATCATGATGGGGAGCATGGCAGACAAGGAGTTGGCTGCATCATGGCCAGAAGGCAGCAGGAGTCAACTGTCACACTAAGTGAAGCTTGAGAAAAGAGACCTCAAATTCTGCCCGCATATCAACACACTTGCTCCAACAAGGCCACACTTCCTAATAGTGCCACTCCCTTTGAGGGCCATTCTCTTTCAAACTACCACATGTAGGATATCTGATATGTGCTCCCCATGTGAAAGGGTCATGTGATCTCAAAGGAGTCATGACACACAGGTTGAAAACCACTGCTTTAGGAGAAAGTTTGTGCCTAACCAGTTAACTCTTCCTGGCAATGCCTCACAGGTTCGCCAAGACACAGGTTTCTTAGTTGATTTCAGATCCAAGCCAGTTGATAATCAAGATTAACCACTAAAGGCAGTGAGGGCGATACCTGCTGTGAAAACAAAACAAAACAAAACAAAAAACAAACCATAAAGCCAATCAAGCACTATAGGAGGGCCAGCAGAGTAATGTCACACAGAACCCAGTGTTTCTGGTTCCTGATGTCACCAGGATCCAGTCAGACCAGGAGGAGTCCCTGTGTTTCCAGTGTCATCTGTGTCATGGGGACACCTCTATCTTCAGTGTCACTATTCCATGGGGACATCTGTGTTTCCAGTGTCATCCACATTATGGAGACAGTCCTGTGTCTTGAGTATCAGCTACGAAATGGAGACATTCTTGTGTCTTTGGTGTTACTATGTTATGGGACATCCCTGTGTTTCTAGTGTCACTATGTCAGAGAATGTGTTCAGCGTATTGCACATGCCACTCAAGGTAGGATTCTTCCAGGCTGGGAAGCTCCAAAGCCGTATTCTCTATGTTGCTTCCTGTGTCCCTTCCTCTTTGTAAAACAGACAGAAATGTGGGTGATGCTGCAGATCAAGTTGAACCAGTAGGACTCCACAGAGTTCACTGACGGCTGGATAACAAAGTGTCCATGGTCAGAACTGCAACATTAGGACTTCACAGAGCTTACCAAAGGCTGGGTAAGGAAGTGTCCCTGTTCAGAACTGCAGCGTTAGGACTCCAGTGTTTACCAATGGCTAGGTAACAAAGTGTCCATGTTCAGATACAAAGGTATAAATAATTTGAACAATGTGGCTTCCATTCTCAGCAGTATTTTCTGAACAACTGAGGCAACTCAATTCATATAGTAGCAGCTGACACTTTCAGAGCCTTTGAACTCTAAAGTGGACTGTCACTTGGGCCACATCATCCCACGATGCCCATGTGTGGATGCTGTGAAGGGAGACTGAGATACAGAGGCTAAGAAGTCCATTCAAGGCCACCTGTAAGTCAATGCCCACCTGGGACTTGAACCCAGTTCTCTGGATTGAGTCTGGAGCTTTGCCTAACTTGTCAGTCCTTCCTGAATGTTTTGTCTTCCTGCCAGAAGTGAAGATAGAGCTAAGATTATCAAAAGTTGCATATGCTGCACGGTAAGTGTCCCTGAGAGTAGCAGTCATGGGCAAATGCCTATTTCTAAGATGTGTTCTCGGGCTTCTCTGTTTATGGGACCTCCTCTGTGAGTTCCCAGCAGATGGTATTCATGCAGATTCAAATATCACAGCAAACTCTTCCTTCAGATTAATTAGTTTCCATTTATACATCTCACCTCAAAAGCTTTAAAGTTCTTTGATCTTGCAGTTCTGGTCTCCAAAGCCTTCCAATCTCCTGTCTTTTAAGTGCCTTTGTTTTTCTGCAGTGTTTCCTAGAACAAAACCTAGAGACTCCAGAAAGGGGGTCTGCCTGCTGCCAGAAGCTCTTCCCCAGCCCCCATGCCGCATTCTCAGAAAAACCACTATGAAACAGAACAGTACCCGTTTCTCCTGGGATACCCTGGGCCCAGATTGCCTGGTGATCCCACGTAGGCCTGTTTTATAAAGGATGGAAAGCTCTTGTAGTCTAAGGGAACAGAAGGGGATTCTACAAAAAACATAGCACTAGGCACTTACCCTGGCCCTGTCTCCTAAGCCAAACTGTTAGGTAAATAGTGCTTGTCCGATCCTGTGTTTATTTTATGTGATGCATTTGTGTATCTACGCAGATGCAGTTTCAGAGGTCTGAGGTCTGTGTCTTGTCTTCAAGGCTCTGGTATTCCAATGGGAGGATAGAACAGGGAGAAAGGAGTGTTGCTGTTGCTTGTTTTTTTAGGTGCAGCGTAATGAGGTGCATGGTGCATCTGAAGGACAAAGCATGCACTTGAAGGTAGCAGGAAAGGACTTCACCTTGAGAATGGATAGAATTAGAAGTAGAAGAGAAATGCTAGGGACTTTAGGGTAGAGGAAGGAAGGCCCAGGGTCTGTCGAAGGATGCCAGGTATGTACCCAAGAAGCTCTAAGTATTTGATATGGTTAAGGTCAGGGGGACTCAAAGGCTGGAACCAAGGAAAAGACAGGTAAATCATGATCACGCATCATGAATTCCATCAGGACTCCCACGCTCCATAACTTCTGTGTAGCATGGCTTTTGTACATCAGGACTTCCAAGCATCGTGGCTTTTATGAGTCAAGATTTGCATGCACATCGGTGACTCCATGTACTATGACTCAATGTGGGATTCTCCTCTGTATGCTGTGAATGCCATTGGTTAATAAAGAAGCTTTTTGGGCCTATGACAGGGCAGAATAGAGCTAGGCGGGAAAACTAAACTGAATGCTGGGAGAAGGAAGGCAGAGTCAGAGAGAAGCCATGTAGCCATTGCAGGAGACAGATGCCAGATCTCAGACAGAACCTTACCAGTAGGCACTTTACTGGTAGGTCACAACCACATGGTGATACACAGATTAATAGAAATGGGTTAGTTTAAAATATAAGAGCTAACTAGAAATATGCATAAGCTAATAGGCCAAGCAACTGTGTGGTTATTTTGGGTCTGGGCAGCTGGGAAATGAATGAGTAGCCTCTGACTACCATGACTTCTATGGATTGTGACTTCTGTGCATCATTCAGGACTTCCACATGCCAGAACTTCCATGTGTCGTGATCTCCAGGCACCATGATTTCCCTGAGTTATGCACTATGTCTTCCATGTACAATGATATCTGTACAGTTTCACCTCTACACTTCATGGTGTCCATGCTTCATGAGTTTTGTGTTCCATGACTCCTTGCTTGCATGCACCATAATTTATGCCCGTCATGACTTCCATATACTATGGTTTCTGTACAATCTGACTTCCATGCTTTACAATGTCCACGAATCAGGACTTCTGCTCATTATGATTATGTGTATTAGGATTTCTGCCCTCATAATTTTTATGCACTATGCACCATATACCACTATACGTGGCTATTTTCATGACTCATGACTTTGGGGCATCATGACTTCTGTTCATCATGACTGTTCTTCAATGTTGACTTATGTGTATTATGATTTCTGTGCAATGTACCATGACTGCTAACACCATGAATTCTGAACACCACAGCTTCTGTGCTTCATGACTTTGTGGACACCATGACTTTGTGGACACCATGACTTTGTGGACACCGTGATTTGCAAACATCATGACTTGTGAACATCATGTCTCCCGTCATCATTATTCCCATTCATTATGACTGCCTGTCACAACTGTCATGTATCATGACAGTTTTTCATTTTGACTTCAGTGCAGCTAGCCTTCTGTGCATCAAGATTTCTGTGACTCCTTTCTGTTTCATTCATTCCACACATTTCCACTTCATCCAAAGATGGTGGGCTTTTTTTTGGTTATATATGAAAATAAGCTCAGAGAAAAGGTAAATCTTTTTCATGACCAGTACTTATTCTTTGCCCCCCCGTCTTCTTTTTTTCCTTTTTTCTTTCTTAAAACATTTTTTCTCATTTTACATACCAATCCCATTTTCCTTTCCCTCCCCTCCTCTCCCTCCCTCCACCTTTCACTGACCCACCCCCATCCACTCCTCAGAGAGAGCAAGGCTTCCCATGGGGAGTCAGCATAGTCTGGCACATCATTTGAGGCAGGACCAAGGCCCTCCTCCTATATCTAGACTGAGCAAGGTATCCCTCCAAAGAGAATGGACTCCAAAAAGCCAATTCAAGCACCAGGGATAAATCCTGGTCCCAGTGCCAGTGGCCCCACAGTTACCCCATTTCCTTTCTCATCTCTGCTCTCTCTCTCACTCAGTGACAGCTAAGAAAAACTTGTTGACTTACCCAGTTGAGAACATTTCTTCTCTGCATGCAGGCCAAACTTGTCCTGGGGAATCACAGATTTTGTCTGCCTGCATCCAAACCCCATGTCCCCCCTCTCTCTTCCACAAGCCATTCGGGATCAGCCCCTAATCTCTTCCTCTGCATTCACACAGACTTTGGGGACTGGACTTTCATCTGTCACCACCACAAAGGTACTTGTCAATCTGCCTCAAGTCCCATTTGAGAATACAATAAATGACATCATTTCAGTGAAATAACCACCAGGGTGACCAACCCCTCTTTCAGACATTAGTCCTGATGACAGAGTGCTGATGCCATCAGTGCTTTGTCATAACTGCATCAGTGGTACCCACTGCTGAGGATGGGAGCCTCACATGCCTCACTCAGGGTTCTGCCTGGGTTCAAACTCTGGCTGAGTGGTTACCTAGCTGCAAGCCCATTGACAATGCCTCTCTCTTCCCCCTCTCTTTTACTCTCTCCCCTTTCTACCTCCCTCTCTTTTCTTCCTTCCCTAACTCTCTTTATCTTCCTTCTTTCCCTCCCTTCTCTCTGTCTGTCTCTGTCTCTCACTATACCTCCATCTCTCTCCATATTTCTCTCCCTCCTTCCCTGCTCTCTCTCCATCTCCCTTCATCCTTTTGTCTCTCCTTCTTTTCTTTCCTCCAGCTTTCTCCTTTTCCCTCCCCATCTCTTTCTCTCCCTCCTTCCCTGATCTCTCTCCATCTCTCTTCCTCCTCTCTCTGTTTTTCCCTTCTTTCCTTTTCTCCTTTCCCCTCCCCATCTCTTTTCTCCTTTCTCTCCCCTTCACCCCTCCCTCACTGCCTCCCCCTCTCCCTGCCTCTCTCCCTTTCTGCCTCTGTTCCTCCCTCCCTCCATATCTCTCTTCTTCAGATGCTTCATCTATGGGAATAAAGACAGTGCTGAGATTTCAGAAAGAATGCAAACTAGAAGCTTGGAGGTGGGGCTTAGAAGAGAATGGCTTTGAAGGCGTTGTTATCAACTTGCACACATGTGGTTTCTGCCCTCAAGAAGCTGCAGTCAGGAGGGAAAACCTGAGGCTCAGTTGTGACAAATACCATCCTTGTCCCCCCCAGGAAAAGCATGGGTACAGAGAGCTGGGTGAGTTCTACCTGGATGGGCAAGAAAGCCATCCTGTGTGACTCCTCAACTGGGCTTAACAAGGGAGTTGGAGGGGCAGGACCCAGCATTGAGGAGTATTGGATAGCCTGGTGGTTCATCTTGTCAACTTGACTGTTTTTAGAATCACCATGGAAACCACATTCCTGAGAATGTCTGGGGGAGTTTTGGACTGGGTTAAATGAGGTGGGGATATCTACTTTAAATGTGACCAGTACCATCCTGTGGACTGTGGCGCCAGAATGAATAAGAAGGAGAATACAAGTGAGGCGCTAGAGCCACCGCCACCCCACCTGACCCACCCATCCTCATCCATTTCCGGACTGCAGCCATGGCCGTCTCCACTGCCCTGACACTAAGCCTTCCTTACACGGGGGGCCACACCCCAAACCCTTCTCTCCTCAGTTGCTTTCGTCACAGCAACCAGAAGAAAACTAATAGAGGTAGAATTAGCTGCTAACGTCCACTGCCCCCATCCCGTCCACTTACGCTTTTCCTACCCTGTCTGCCTCTGCTTCGCCCAACCCATCCAAAGAGGAGAGTGCCCAGGGATGGGAAAGGAGTATTAAAAGAGTCTTTCCTTATAGACCACGGTGTCCCCAGAACATGATGCTGCAACGTATTCCAAGGTCATAAAAGGATTAGAGGCAAGTGTGTTATGTTAAGTCCACATGGAAACTGTATGGGGGCATGCCTCTCTACTTGAGAAGTCTGTTTCACTACAAGGACACTGAAGAGCAGAAATCCAACTTTGAGAAGAATGGGTCACAGTCTTTTATTCTCCAGGTGCCTCCCCAGGGTTCATTCAGTGGGGTCACTAGGCGAAGAGGATACCCTATAATCCTCCCTGTCCATCTCCCCTAGCACAGAAATGTCATTTGTGTGGTTTGAACTTCATCACGGGAAATCACTTTGCATGCAGTGGCTTGGGCTTTGGGGAAAGGTTTTCCATGGTGTGGCCAAGTGTCTGAGAATGGAAGTTTCTTATTGCCTGGGTACCATGTAGCCATCTGGACCCACTCAGCGTGGCTAATGAAGGGCTCAGCTTATGACCCGCTGGCAGGAGAGTTCTAAGACACACCTTGTGACCAAGGACAAGAAATCGTCTGTGTTGGCTGAGGCTTATTATTAATCTTGAGGCTGCCTGCTGCTGTACGGCTGTGAGTCAAGGAAGGTGGGCTAAGTCCCATAGGATAGTGTGTGTTGTGAGACTCTCTTGACAGTCTGCTGGAGATGACAGAGAATGGTCGGCCGTGGACAAGGCAGGGCAATCTGGGCTGCTTAAAGCTGTGCTGGGATCGGAGTGACGCACATGTGGAAGCACAGTCATCATCAATCCCTATTGGATGCTAGCTGGGTGTTCAGAAATTTAGTCAGCGCTGGGACGACCTACTTGAAGTTAGTATGATTCATAAACTCAAGACCCAGACTCGCAATATTGCCATATTCCAGACATCTGTTGCAAAGTCAATGGGCTCTATGTTTGGGGTTTTCCCACAGATGCCTTTGGGTCTTATTATTTGCTAGAACATCTCAAAAAAGTATTTAAAAAGTGCTGTGCTTCTGATTCTCCTATATCACAAAGGATATAAATAGCCAAATAAAGAAACACACCAAGCAAAGTCTAAGAAGTAGACAGAGCTTCCCACTGTTTCTGGCCACACCTTCCTCGAAATCCTTGAATGCTTTCTCATCTAGAGGCTCCCAGATGTTACTGCTGAGGCCTTTTGCATGAGGTTGCCTTGCCCAGGCCTGACTGGTTCGTCACCAGCTTTGCATCTTGGAGAAGGCACAGAAAGTATCATTGGCCATTGCTGTGGGTTCCAGTCTTCTCCCTTCTGAGGAGGGCAGAGGAGCACAGCTGAAGTTCTAAGCCTCTGATCATACACTAGTTTCATCCATCTGCACGCCCCCTACCTGAAGGCCATCCCTAGTTCCTGACTAAACACATATCATAAGGAAGGGCTCACAATGGATAATGAAGGGTACTCTCATTACCCTCAAATTCCAAGCATGTAGGAGCTGTGTGTGTGTGTGTGTGTGTGTGTGTGAGAGAGAGAGAGAGAGAGAGAGAGAGAGAGAGAGAGAGAGAGAGAGAGAGAGAGAGAGAGAGAGAGAGATATGTATGCAAACCTGCTTTTCACAATCCTGTGGGATGGCAAGGTTAAAGGAGACAGAGACTGCTGACCCAATTTCTGCCTCAGAACCTTGACCAAATTATGTGTTTGGCTGGAGGCAGCAAATAAAGTTCAGAAAAATACCTGAGCCAACTGACAGGGGATTAAAACCACCATTGAGGATAAAAAAAAGCTCGATGTCTATTTGGCACAATCAAGAAATGGTCATCTCAAAGCTTAGCCCTCACCGCGGGAGGATCAACGGCTTAGGATTCTTTTTCATTTTGATGTGAGGATAGCCAAGAGCCAATTTTCCTGGATTAGAATGAAGATGGGCATCAAGGAGAGGCCGCTCAAACACCTCCCAGGAGATTGGAGGAAGATGGCAAGTGCATGCCCAGGCAATTGCAATCTACCACAGCAGCCAGGCTTTCCCAGAATGCTTGAGAAAGACAGTACGAGAATGCCATGTGCCTGGGCTCCAGTGCCTAGAAGTGTCTGTCTGGTCTTCCCAGGCTTGCATTTCCCTGGTTCTTAGCTGATCTTTGTGCCCAAAGAAGTTACTGAGGCTCAACAGGCTCAATTGGCTATCAGTGAAGTGCTTACCCTGAAGCAAGGCACGAGGACCTCTTGATTCATATAGTTATCTAAAAATAAAAATTGCTATAGTTGACTTCTGGCCTCTACATCTCAGGCAAGTATGTGTATATGTATGTCCTCATATATGTACATTAGCACACACATAAACATGCACATATAAATAACTCCCTCTTTCAAGAATGGTTGTCTTCCAAGTGCTCCCAGGTTCCATGTTTCCTGGGACCCTGTTGACTTCAGGATTTGAGACTCCAGACTCTACCTTCCTACCTGCAGTTGGATCCAGGAGGTCCCTACAGGAAAGGAATGGAAGAGAAGAGGTCCGCTGTGTGATGGGTGGCATTTGTGAGAGATGCCTTGTTTACCGCAGAGGGGCCCTTCGTGTCTCTTACATTGTCCTGAGATCGAAGTGGGTTTGTGCAATGAGGTGCCTATTTCTAAACAGTTTTCAGAGAGGAAAGGGGATTTCTGCCCTCTCCAAAATCTAGTCAGTGAAGTGCCGTGATGCTGACTGGACAAGCAGTAATACGTGAGGAGACTGAGCAATGCTGCATCTGCATCTGGGCCGCTCTGTCTCCTGATGGTCAGCCCCTTTGTAGTCAAACGCTCTTGAAGCTGCTGCTACATGACTTTCACTATATGAGATACCTAGGTACCAGGGTGTTTTCGCACATGCGTACCCACAGGTCTGCAACTTCAAAGGTCTGATGTCATTGCAATACCTCATCTTTTGTTATTCTCACACCCTTTCTTTTGTGGGAATCAATCCTAAAAGGGAGATCTGGTCTACCCTGGTTTGAACAGGTTTACCTTACAACATGAACATGCTGCCACCTCAGAACTATGTGTAACAACTTTAAAACCCACAGTTCAGAACCCACCTCACTGCTCCCCACACTGGGGAAGCCCACCCAATCTCTCTTTGGAGTGTTTTCTTTACTAAATGGACTTCTGTTTGAACCGTACAAGCTGCTTCCCTGAGTATTTTCCTTTAAGAAGGACAAGGACTGAGTGATCCCGATAACAGAAAAGCTGTGTCTCCAGCTGCGGGTTGAAGTCCCAGGGGGCGCCTGCATGGCTTCACTGCTAAAGCAATTCTCTGTAGAGCCATCTAACTTGGTGTTTCCTAGGGCTCCATCAAATCCGGCTGATCTGGAAGCATAAGCACACAGCAGGAGAGGGTGAGGGGAAGCTCCCATTGTCCAAGCAAGGAAAATAGTTCAATCAACTTGTACTTTAGGCTGCTCTCCGCTGGTAGGAGATGGAGATATGCTATGTGTGCATGAAGTCATATTGAACCCAGGATAGCTTTTTAGTGTTAGATAAACCCCACCATGCAGGCTACAGGAAACAGTTACTGGAGCACAAGTAGGAGATCCAGAGATCCCAATCTGCCTTGGTCAAGCTGCTAACGGAGACACAGCTGCATTGTCTCAGAACAATTATAGGCTTTGGTAAGACAGATTTTTTTTGTTAATAAAGCCAAAAAAGTCATCATATTTAGGATAAGCAAGTTTCACTTTCCCTCTATTAGCTAAATACGAGACGAAGCATATGTAGGAGAATTTGGTTGTAATGGCAAATCCTTTTCTGATAGGACTTTTGTGATACATATTCACTTGCATCTGCTTTTTCTTGGGAGGGGGCGACACGGTGGAGTTGTCAAATAGGCCTTGCCCTCAAGGCAGATAAAATGTGGGGAAGTGTCATTCAAATGACAGTGCGGGGTGGAGCAATTTCTCCACGAGAAAATTGGAGAAAATGTTCCGTTTCGAGAGGTACACGGATGGATCGGCCCTCGAAACTGAACCCTTAAATAAGCCCAAGGGTCACCATACATAGAGTCATGGGGGAGGTCACAGTCATAGGAACAAGCTCAGATATGGGTGAAGGAGGCAGGTCCTCCAAGCCTTCAGGTCTGAAGTTGAATGCTAAATGGTGTGCTGGTCATGTGTCTGTGGTCCCAGCTATTCAGGAGACTAAGATGACAGAGTAGCTTGATATCATGAGTTCAAAACTAGCATGGGCTAGTGAAGTATAGACTGCCTCTCAAACACATGCATGCACACACACTCACACACGTATGTATACACACACACACACACACACACACACACACACACACACACACACACACAGGCCAAGAGGCACGTGGAAGCTCTAAGACCCACATCTAACCTGAGTGGAGGGAGGGTAAGTGATGTCTGTCTGTTCAGAGAGCTGCTGAGCTCTGTTAAGGAGCAGGCAGAGCAGCTTGCCCAGAATGACCCAGAAGCGCCCAGCTGTCCTGTGCTGGGCTCACTTAGATATCCTCTCGCCGTGGGTCCATTGTGTGGTGGCCCCAGTGAGGAGGGAATATAGGTCTATTCTAGTCACTAGAGCATGGCTATGAGCTAAGACAGACCTGGCCTTGGGCTGCATCTCTGTAGTCCATGTTTCCCTGGGGACCTGCAGTTTCTGTAGGCTATAGGAGAATGACAGAGAGGTTCCCACAAGGAGGCTAAGAGAAAACAAGGGTGGTTCTAAAGGGGCCAGTCCCCTGGCATAGCCTCCCCGTTTTTCAGGTTTAGGCCCAGCCTCTGTTTTCCACTGACTAGATCTTAGGCCTGACTTCAAGGACCTTCCCTCAGGCTCATGTGGTGGTAATGGCTTTATCAGTACAATATGGTAATGCCCCTCTCAATGCCCCCTTCTCTAGTTCTGCCCAGTTTGAGCCCTGATTAATGAGGGTTGTTAATTAGAGCGCTCTTCCCAGCGATGGACGTGGCTGGAAGCCAATCTTGGAAGACAGAATCCACCCTCTTGGAACTGATGCAAGAAGCTATATTGACGGGAGAAGCGAGGCTGAGGGTTGAGGCTGCCTTTCGCTTTGTCTGTCCATACCATCCCTTGACCCCTGCCTCCTTTCCCTCTTGACCTGGCACATCCTCTCTGACTACTGTTCCTTACCTCTTACCTATGGCTGTGAAGACTCCTCATGGTACATGGCTTCATAGCAAACTGAAAGGACTTTGGAAAAGGGAGAGAGAGAAAATGAGGGGCAGTGTAGAGGGAAGAAGATAGAGATGGAAGGAGGAAGGATGTAAGGGAAGGGAGGAACAAAGACAAGGGAAATGGTGGAGGGATCATGGGTGGGAAGAGAGAGCCTCAATGGGAAAGTAACCTGAGTGGGGATTGAAGCCTAGAGACTTAGTGGGGAGGAGGCTTATTGAGTTTTGGGGGATCTTAAAGGGGGAAACACTTACGTAGAGGGAAATTGAGTGAGAGAGGGAACCAGGAAGACCTAAAGACAAGGAGTCCTGGTGGAGGAGACATAGGGGAGGAGACCTGGGGGAAAAGGTCCCAGAGAACCAAAGCCCACAGGCCCAGCATCATAGGTTTTGAGGACACTGGCTGTGTTATCTGGAGCAGAGGCTCAGTCTTGGCTGCAGGTGAGGCTCTTGCATACCTGAACATTGTCCAGGTTGTCTCCAACCCGAGGCATCATGACCACGGGGTCAGGTGTCTGCAGGGCAACCTGGTGAGGTCAAAGCTCAGTCTTGCCTAAACCAGATGGCTGTATAAGGATGCAGGGCCACTCCAGAAGCTGCCTTCTCTGTTGCCATTAAAGCTGCTTCCTATTTGGTGGCTTTAAGAGGCCCAAAATATTAAAATATAACCTCTTCTAGAGACTGGAAATTTCCACTGATGTGCCATCCCCTGCCCCACACATTCATCCTATATAACCATCTGCTTGTCATGGACTGGGGCAGGAGCTGGCAGAGAGCCTTTCCAGATGAGGGCAGGCTATATGAGACACAAAGGCTTTGCCAAGAGTAGGACGAGTGGTCAATGCCTGGAAAGATGCTCTGGGTTACCTGGGAGCTGCATGTCTAACTGGTAATGAGCATCTCTGCTAGGTGGGCCAGCCCATGGTGACAATATCCTAAGGCTAGATCTGTGGCCTCTCAGCACACTGGCAGCAGAGGCCTGCCTTTCACAGACAAGGGGTAACTTCTGTACTATGGTCTCATTTCTATCATCTTGGCACTCAGAGTTCTGATAAAGGTACCAGAGTCACATAGGGATGTCCTGGGCGTTAGTGGAAAGGGACGGTGTAGAGCATTGGAGTAACAACGGCACCATGACACCTCTCCCTTATCTTTGTGCTTGCTTCTGTGCCCCGCAACACTCTGTAGACACACAGAATCTACTGAAAGGCTAGTGGGCATCAACACACAATCTACGGGAGGCGTGGACAGAAAAGCCCCAGGAAGACCTCTACCACTTCACCATGGCTAGCCTCTGAAGTGCGTGGGAAGACTGCTTGCGGAACTTAATGCCCAAAATGTGTTCAAAGACAGAATAGGTCAGGGCTGCACCTTCCCCACCCTTCATTTCTTCTCCCCTCCCCCTCCCCCTCTCCTTTCTTGGTCTTTCCTTTTTCCTTCCTCACCCCTCCCTCTTCCCTTCCTCTTCCCCTTTCTCTTTCTTTCTCCTCCTCTCCCTCTTTCTTCCCACATTTCCCCTTCATCCCTTCCTTTCCCCCTCCCTCTCAGCTTTTTCAACAGCCTGCCCCCACTGTCTGTCCTTATTTTTAGAGAGGATACGAGCTCCAAAGATCACTTTGAGCTCTTTCATGTGAGATTCTCTCAGCATAGGCCCAGACCCTGCTTCTTGTTTTTGTCTGGCTGGGGTCAGAGACAAGTGAGACACCGGCAGTCACAGGAAAGTTTAGACACTCCCTGCTCTTTGAGGGTCTCCAGACAGGAGGGTCTCCAGTCTCACAGCTTGCTGTTCTGACAGTGAAATTTCTATAGTGAGGGAGGCCATCCTTGTCTTGTCTGTGATGCCAGATGGGTATATGGTGAGGGAGACTGGAGTGTCTCTGCTTCTCCTCCTCTCATCCCATTCACCTCTCACCGGCACAGACGCCAGACACCTGCCCTTCTTAGGGCGAGGAGAGTGAGCCCAGGTGATGGAGCCTCTGGATTGTGGCATCTGTGTCCCCTTGTCAACCTTCATCCTGCTTTTGGGTAGAGCCGCCTTCCTACCTGAGTCCCCTGTTGGGACAGCTGCTGTGTGGGGCCACAGTGTGAAAGAGGCACAGGGATCCTTGTTACTGGTCTTTGTTTAACTTTACCCTTTACTAGTACATGTTGGGGAGTCACAATCCCAGTACAGAGTGCCTGGGGCTCTGAAACTCCCTATGAATATCTTACAGTACTGCTATGGAGTCAGGCTTTAGGGGTGAAGAGTGCCGTATATGGACAAATGTACCCACCCCAGGACCTTCTCTGTACTAGATTTTTGTTGTGAGATAATTGTAGATTCTTTGACTGTGCAAGACAGAACCCTAGGCTGGGACCCTGGAGACCCCAGATGCTCATACTGTGAGTGCTGGGGTTCTGGTGAAGCCAGATTTGACTCCCTGGAGCTTCAACTTCCCTATGTGTAATTGGGAGGCCATCATGAATGGACAGCTGGTGCCTGGGACTCCTGGGTCCTCTTCATGACAGGGGACAGTTGAAACATCACTGTGTCTCCCCAGCTAGTGGAGGGAGTGGGATAGGGTTGTACTGAGGGCAGGAGTAAGTCGCCACAGAGACCTGGGTGAACCTGGATGTCTTTAGGGCTTGGCTTACTCAGCCTATCCTATTGCAGACAAACTTGGCTTCCCTATGTAGCTTTGGAGCCTGTCCTGGAACTTACTCTGTAGACCAGGCTGGCCTCGAACTCACAGAGATCCACCTGCCTCTGCCTCCCAAGGGATTAAAGGCATGCACCACCACCACCTGGCTTCCTGAAGAATCACTTGCTATGCAATGGACTGACCCACTACAGAGGTTACTGTGAGTCCAAAGACCTCAGAGTTCCTTAGGGCATCAGCAAGGAGATGGGGTCGGCTTTACCATCTGTCCTCGTTTGCCTTTTATCATCATGCTTTCTAAACACCGTGATCAAGGAGGAAACTGTAAAGGTTACAGTCCATCACCAAGGGAAGTTGGGGCAAGAACTCAAGGAAGGCACCTGGAAGCAGGAACCAAGGCAGAGGCCACAGAGGAGTACTACTGCTTAGTGGTTTCCTCCCTGTAACTTGCTCAGTTTGCTTTCTTCATCAGAACCACCAGCTCAGGGGTAGTACCACCCATAGTGGGCTGGGTCCTCTCAGAGTTATCATTAATCAAGAAAATGCCCTCCAGCCAATCTGATGGAGACAATTCCTTAATCGAGGTTCCTTCTTCCCAGATAAATCCAGTTTGTGTCAAGTCGACCAACAGTGCCCAGCCCAGCACTGTAATCCCGCAGAACTAGGATGCCCGTCTCAGGAAGGCATTCCCAGTCTCTTGCCTAGGATGCCCATCTCAGGAAGGCATTCCCAGTCTCTTGCCTGAGAATCCCCTGCTTTTGTTTCTCAGCATTGCCTGACTCTAAACGATCATAAAGCCTCTCAAATGCCATCACGTGGGACCATGCAGGACCACAAACTCTGGCTGGTGTGATCTCAGTGCCTATCAGTTCCTGCAGTGCTGGGATAGAAGCCAGGTCAGGAGTGCATTAGGATAGTGCTCTATGCTCTACCACTGGGCTAGCCCTGCCAGTGCTGGTCATTCTTACTTATGGGATGGATTCTTGGATTGCCAGAATAGAAATCTTGAATGCCTGGTGTCTGCTCCTAAGATTTCAATCCACTTTGCATGAAACAAAGACCAAAGCCTGGGGTTGGTTCAGGAGGAAAAGCAGAGGCCAGCAGCCTCTAAGATGGAGAGTTCTCAGAAGGCAGAGGGTGCAGGTGAGGGTCCACCCCCGCAGGGAGGGGGTTTGTTCACACACAGAGTTGGCCAGAACCAGCCACCCACTGCTCTTGGCTTTCAAGGGGGAGCAGTATGTGCCTGGCATCCAGATGCCCCGTGTGAACGGGAAGAAGGCACTGATGGATGGCCGCGCCACAATGAGAAATGGATCAATGTATCATCTCACCTGGTATTGGCATTCTCACTCAGAGAGGCGGCACCACAGACGTCTTAGAGTATGGGCTCCAGCTTCACCTATTGGGAGGACATTCCCCCAAGACTAACAGGATGGCAGCCTCTCCTTTCTTGGAGCTTCCTCCATCATAGATGTGGGTGGGAGTGGCGTGGGCATACAGTCTACATATCTTCCCCAGAAGGCCTCAGGTGAGATCGAAGAGGCCATGGGTATTCATTAGTGGCTGCTACTGTAGCTGTGATTTGCTGGAATTTATGTGGCAATGTGTGAAGCCCTGACAGCCCTGGGATCTGCTTTTATAGCCTTTTGGGTTGTTTTCCTAGGAGAATAGGTTGACCATGGAGTGTTCCGTTGCTCCTGGGATCAGCACAAAGCAGACCCCACTCCAGTGACCAGAGGAACACCATGACACTCAGAGGGAGGGGACCCCACAAAGTGAGACCGAAGTCTTCAGGAAGAGCCAAGTGCCCCAGAGCTCACCTTGGCTCCCGCTTCCAGTTCTCATTAGAACCCAGGAATTCAGGTCCCTCCAGCCTGTAGCCTTGGCAGCATCGGTCTGCATGACTACCTGGGATACTCTTCTGTCTGCCCGTCCATTCACTCATGACCACAAACTCCCACACCCCAAAGTGAGCCTGTAAAGCCTTGTCTTGCTTTCAGCCTGTGGGTGGAGCTGCCTTCCCACAACTGCCTCCATCAGTCAGTTCTGCATGGGCAGACAGGGCATGCTCCTCCAATCGGAACCAAAATCTCCTCCCTTTTACTTGGCTTCCTGCTGTAGTCAGCTCCCTGGAAGCTGGTGACCTGTCTAGTGGCCATACCCCTCATTTTGCCCCCTTAGCCAATGTTTTATATCACATACAGTAGTGGCACTGGGCTCATGGGAGGCTGGAGTCATTGGGAGTCATGTCATAGAGTCATGTCTTATTGCCAGCAGGCCTGCCTGGGGTCAGCAAATGGAGGGTGCCTTCTTTCCAGATACACAGAGGATACAGTGAAGAGAGGGGCCTTGCTTCTTATCTGCCAGGGCCAGAGGCAGGGCACCCACACATAGCCGCTGGCCTAGCTGGACCTGCTGTACATGAGGTACTAAGGAACAGGAAACGGGGTTGTTCAGGAGCAGGAAGAGCTTGCAACTAAGGCAGTGCCATGCACACAGGAAAGTCACCATAGAAGGCAGGGACACACCAGAGTTCTCAGTGAGGGCCAATGACAGAGGACCCTGACTTCAAGGTCCAAGGACTTAGAACTCAAGAGTCACCTGCATGTTTTGTGGGTGCTGCCTTCCCAGCCACATGGGACCCTTGGCCCTGCTGGTCACCCTGGTGGTTATGCCCACTCTTTCCAGGGTGGCATGTTGCCACCATGTCCAAGCTGGCTCTCCTGCTCTGTCTTTGTACACAGATGTATAGAACGAACCAGAGAAGTGAAAAACTTCCCCTTCCTCAGCTACTTATCTTCTAAGAGCTCTCTCTTACCTACTATAAAGACAGAAAGCAAGTTTCTGAGGTCAACAGACCCTATGCTATGGCTCCCCTGTCTCTCCCCAGTAATAGCTGTCCCTCCCTCCTCTCCTGAGGTCTTCACTGTGGTTCCTCCTTTTGGGGGATGCACAGAGCTGGTATGGAATAGGCTGCTTAGGAACCAGCATCACCACCAAGAACCATAGAGCACCAGGGAAGGAAGTATGATATGTGGTACAGCCTGTGGCAAGTGAGTATCACTAATGCATCTGAGAATGACAGGCTTCACACTGGAGATAATAAAAATCTTTTTCTTAGGGAATGCAAGCAGGGGTTTTGTTATAAAATATGAAATGTTAGTATTTTTCTTATGGTCCAATTGGTCACCTACATTCCATGTCATGAAACTGGATAGACTATCTTGCAGCCTATAAGCCCTCGGACATGCTCCAAAGATGACATTGAGCCATGTGTTAGGAATTATACTGATGGAGATGATCTGACATTTGATGTTGAAGTAGTACAACGTCATAGGTCAGAGGCAGTACAACCCAGTATCATGCTTGATGGGAAAGCTTTGTACACAAACACTCGGTAAATATTGCTGCTCAGGATAGGCATCTCCATCGCCAGAGGTGATTAGTCACAGCGTGGGCTTGGACGCACTCTCCTCGCTGTAGAGAAAAGACAGAGCCTGTTTATCTCACCGTGTGCTAATTTGGAAAATCATAGTCAATTTCCTGCTTTTCTCTGCTTTCTCCAGAGCTCTGTTTGCTGTGGTTACAGACTTGACTACATACAGTACTTGCTGTACAGACATGAGTAGGCTCAGGTCATCTCCAAACACCTCCTGTTTGTGTCCAGTCCCAGACCTGAGCAAACCTTTGGTAACTATCTGTGATCTAGGATGAAGGATGGAAGGTATAACAAATCACAGGGAAATGCTTGGTGCTCAACCGGTCCCCTAGTTCTCTGATGCTGTCTGGGCAAAGTTGTTCCCACCAATGCTGGGACATCCCTGTTCTTACCTGATAACACTTCATGACCCTTTTACCTGGCCTCGTTGTACATTCCTGTCCATATATTTTACCCTGGTTCTTCACTGCCCTCTCCTCCTAGGTGAGCAGCCATGATGCTTTCCAAGTCCTGAATTGGTTTCACTAAAGCCTGCGTGGTGCCAGTGTGCGGTGGTTCTGTTCTTGGCATTTTCAGGGGATGTATGACATGAATGGGTTGGCCAGAAGCCTTCCACAGATTGTCAGAGGGAGACCCAGAGGGTTTTACTCCTCATAGATCTCTCAGTGTGAGCTGTGGGTCACAGCTATTGGTGGCGGCATGTAGCAGAGAGATGAAGCCAGGCAGCAGTGAACAGCAGTGTGTCCACAGGAAGGTGCTAGACCCCAAGGGCTGCAATGCCATGAGTCTGTGTAGCTTCCAGGCTACAGAAAGCAACCAATTCCATTTTCCTCTAGCGCCTCCCTCTGGCGGTCATCATGTCAAGGCATTCACAATACACTTCATATGGGGAAACATCATTATCCCCACTCTAGAGAAGGGAATGCCGAGGCTCAGCAATGGCCTCAGTGTCACAGAAACATTAGCAGCCATCAGGACCCACACATTCCCTGCTGAACTGGGGATCAAGCCTGTAGCAGGGGAGCTCTTGGAGGATACAGCCACATCCTAACAGAAGCCCCAGAGGACTATGGAAACTCATAAGGTTCTGTTTGGGAACTTGTCAAAGTGTCCTTTGATACTGAAGAAAGGAGGGAGATTTGAGGCCTCATGGGTTGGAATATACAACTCATGGCACATATTTTATGAGAAACTTGCTATTCCTTCCTCTCTAGAAAAAGAGGTCTTTGGACCTATTTTCTAGCACCTGGCTAGATGGAGGAGTACCTGGGTAGATGGAGGAGGACCTGGGTAGATGGAGGAGCACCTGGGTAGATGGAGGAGCATCTGGGTAGATGGAGGAGCATCTGGGTAGATGGAGGGGCACCTGGGTAGATGGAGGAGCATCTGGGTAGATGGAAGAGCACCTGGGTAGATAGAGGGGCACCTGGGTAGATAGAGGAACACCTGGGTAGATGGAGGGGCACCTAGGTAGATAGAGGAGCATCTGGGTAGGTGGAGGGGAACCTGGGTAGATGGAGGCAGGGTAGGGCTGTGGCTGTTAACTAGAGCCTAACAAGGGGCAGCAGCAGCCGAAGAAGGGCTGGCTTACTTTTCCTGGAGCCTTCTCTTCTCAACCTCCACTATGAGAAGACAAGGACAGAATTAACTACATCCAAGGGAAGTATGGGAATGGCTCTGATCACCTTGACAGTCTTGTGATCTCACACCCACCCAGTCCCAGGGTTTGAGAGGGTCTTCAGTGGCTTGTGATCTGCCCTGGCCTCTGCTCCGTGGCAATAAGAGGCTTGTACAAATTCACCCTCTGCTCTCACCTAGTATGCATAGACCTGCAGTGAATCAGTGAGTTTTAAAGCTTTTTTTCTGTGACATCAGTTTGAGATTCATGGCATATTACAGAAATGCAGGAAAGAGTTTTGTGTCCTCCAGTGGCCCTTGATTGTATCATGAGAAGAGATATGTAGATGGAAGTTTCTATCCCACTTAGTCCCACAGCAGTTCAGTTCCAAATAAATACACAGAGGCTTATATTAATTATAAACTGTTTGGCGTATTGCTCAGGCTTATTGCTAACTAGTTCTTAAAACTTAAATTAACCCATAGTTCTTATTTATGTTTAGCCACATGGTTTAATACGTTTTCTCAGTAAGGCATTCTCATCTTGCTTCCTCTGTGTCTGGCTGGTGACTGTGTCTCTGCCTTTCCTCTTCCCAGAATTCTCCTAGTCTGTTTGTTCCACCTATACTTCTTGCCTAGCTACTGAACAATCAGTATTTTATTAAACCAATATAAATGATAAATCTTTATAGTGTACAAGAACATTATCCCACAGCATTTCCCCTTTTTCTTTTCAAAACAAGAACCCTGAATTTAATCTTCTTTGTTTAGCATTTTTCCTGACCATTATCCATAACAACTTCTGACCAACACTCTAAACAAAGACAAACATCCATAATCCATTTTTGGGGGGAATGTCGGTATAGTTTTCTAGGCTACTTCCTGTTGATGGGGGTGCTAGTAATCTTTAGAGAACTCTGAGAAAATTTAGGATTATGGCCAAGTCCTGACTGGAATAGTCTGTGAGGCTGGATCATCTCAACCAGTTATCTAAAGCTGTTCCGGATGTAGAACTCAGAGGAACCTACTCCAGAGGCATCCGAGATGCTGGATCATCTGAGCCATCTGCTCCTACTGGAGATTTTTCAGAAGATCTTCCTTGATTAAATCTGAATTTTCCTAACCCAGAATGAATCAACAGCCCCTCATTCTCTGTGGAAATAAAAGAAGAACCTCTTTCCCAAAGTAACATATTTTTTGACTTAATTGTTTTTGTTTTTGTTTTGTTTTGTTTTGAGACAGGGTTTCTCTGTGTATATCTTTGGTTGTCCTGGAATTCACTCTGTAGACCAGGCTGGCCTCCAACTCACAGAGACTCACTTGCCTCTGCCTTCCAAGTGCTGGGATTAAAGGTGTGCACCACACCTGGCTTGACTTAAAATCTGAAGTCAGGATATTTTTAAAATATATAAAATGGTTTAATCCAGTAGCATTTACAATCAAATGTCTTTTAGCACCTGCTGAACCTTCCTCAACTGTCAAACAATTCAAAGACAACATAATCACATACAGTATCCAGACTGTGCATTTTCCGTCTTGATGCTCTATTTCTTTTATAAGAACTATCTCTGTTCCTTTTCTTTTCTTTCTCAAGCGTATGTATATTTTATAAACACACTATAAACCCTTCAGAGGTTTTCTTTTCTTTTCTTTTCTTTTATCTGAATCTGTCTTTACTGTATATCTCTATCATTTTCTGACCACACACATTTTTAATCTGCTAAATGGCATGGCTAGGATTAAAGAAGAAGCTTTGGTGCCTGTCTCTGCCCCATTCTTTGGCTTCCAGAGAGTCTAGTTTCATGTGGGAGATCCTGGCGGGAGCCACCTTTATTGCCACAACTCTGCAGAGTTTCTAGGTCAATGCCACCACCAAGAAGCCTGCTACCAGCTGCTCATAAACAACATTGAACTGTTTGATAGCAGGACCTCTTAAAAGAGCCACACAGTTTTTGCCACTAACGCTGAGTCAGGAAGAAGCCTCTCTTAAAGAGACATGCCTCTTCTTGCCTCTAGCAAACAGAGCCCACCTGAAAAAAAAATACTACTGTCAAGTTGTGCTTGACTCTGTTCTTTTGTGTCTAGAATCCCTTTCCAAGCTCTCTTAGGTTTTATGTGGATCTAGTTACCTGGCCTGTATGGCTGACTAGTGTGGCTGATTTGCATCAGCCCTCAGGCAAGCTTTATTTATTAAAACACAAATAATATACCACTATATATCTCCTTTTTTGTCTAAAATAAAAAAGGAAGGCTATAACTAATATAAGAAAACTATATACAATAATTACAATAGCTATATACAATCTAAACAGGCAGTAAATACATCAACAATGTCTACTCTATTTGCCTTCCAGTCCAGGGCAGTATTGGCTGGTATGGGAGGGGGTTGTGGCTCAGGTATATACTTTAGTCTCCTTCATGTCGGCTATTCAGGTTGGCTTTTGCTGAAGCAAGGTTTCTCGAAATGGAAGTGTGCACGGGATAGATGGTGCTTCCTACGGCCTCTCGGCTGCTTTAGGAAGTTCAGGGTACTCAGGTGGAAGGAAGGTAAGGCCCTTACAGTTCATGCTTGAAATCAAAATCATGACTTCAAATGGGCATGTTTCTGCAGGATGCCTTGCCTTCTTCACCCCATCCTCCCTCTCTTCCTCCTTTTCTTTCTCCCCTACCTACCCTGTCCCTCTCCCTCCATTTTCTTCTCCTCCCTACTCCCAGCACAGCGGGTCTACCCAGCTAACATTACTATAACTCATTCATCTTACATTTATGCTTACACAGGCAAAGGCCGTTGACGCTCCATTAGTGGTAGAATGCAAAACTTCCCTTACAAATATAATTTAAAAATTTCTATTATTTTTGTGTACATGTATATTTTTTTGTGTGTGTGTATGTATGTATGTATGTATGTATGTATGTATGTATTCAAGATGTGCATGCCACAGCACATGTGTGGAGATCAGAGGACAGCTTTTGGAAGCCAGTTCTCTCAGTCCACTGTGGAATCTGGGGAACAACAGGGCAGCCGGCGAGTCCCAGATCTTCCTTGGGGTAGATGGGGAGTATTCAATGTAACAGGCCCCACCCTAATTCCTAGCTTTCCTGGGGACTGGGGTCTGGTCAGCTTTGCAGTCATGGCTCTGGTTATGACCAGGTGTCTCTAACATGGCATGCTCCCATCTACTCAGGAAAGGATAAATTGTACTCAGAAAATGATATATTGTATCTTTTTTCTCAATATGGCTTCAGAACAGGAGGAAAAGGCGCCGTCCGCCCACCACTGTATGGGGGTAAAGAATCACCATACATTAGCAGCCCCTGCCTCCTGCTGTCCTATCTTGTTGGGAATCACAGAGTCCTTAGCTCTTTGACATTCTCAGAGCTGTGCTCTGACTGGCCCTCCAGCCACCCATACACAGTCATTCCTTCCACCCTTGACACTGAACTGTACTCACAATTGTGTCCCAACCACAGGACCTTTGAAGCTACTTCAGAGACATCTGGAAATTCTGCCTGGTCTTCCTGAAAGCTTGCATATAGGGTCTTCTAGCCTAATAAAAGAACTTCTGTTCCCTGCTAGGATGGCCTTTTGGAGATTGAGGTATTATGGTCTGGAGACAGCCTGGTGTCTATCTTTACTTTTTGACTGTGTCAGACACAGTGGCTCTAATGGCCATGCTGACTCCTGAATAATTGTATGACCACTATGGCCATCTGAGCCTGGCCCAAATTTCTACAAATCCTGTGATACACTAAATAGTTGCTTTTTAAAACCTTTAGGGTGTGGAGTCATTTGTTAGGCAGTGGCTGGAGGACTCAACTGAGCCAGCCCAAGCAATCCTGATCAGCAGCTGGGTAGCAGGATGTCCCCAGTGGCTGTTTTGCAGTTTTGGTGGGCGCAGGGATGACCTACTGAGCTAGCTAATGGCTATCCAGCACTGTCACATGCTACCTGGCATTCCAGGGGCTGCCAGGCCTCCAGTCTGGGGCAAATTTCATCTGTTTCTATCATGAGGGGCACCTAGCTTGCATACTGTCATATTAAGGCACCTGTGTGACTGCAGCCACAAGAGGTGAAGAAGGAAGAAATACAAGTCTAGTGATCTACAAGGGCCTGAAAGCTACCGCATTGCTGGGAATATTAATGCACAGCCCAGGGGTATTCAGTGAACCAGAGCTCTGCGGCAAAGTGCACGGTGAGAAGGCAGAGCCAGGAAAGCCAGACAGGACAGAAAGGTATCCAGAGGCTGCCCTGGAACTCCAGGGCTGATGGTGGGGTCAAGAACCAAGCTGAGCATTGGAGTCCAGAAGCCACTTTGGAAGGAGATCCAGGTGCTGTTACGGGCTACTAGAGAGCCCATTGTTTAGAATGTAGGGCTGGCCAGTTGAGAAGGTGATGCACACACACACACACACACACACACCACACACCTTAGTTTACTTCAACTGGTATATGGCGACAGGTATTGGGAGGACCAGACAGGGACTTTGGGTCTTGGGGTCTGATCTTTAATTGCTACTTTTTTTGCCACAGGCTCTGATCCAGCCTCTCTCTCTGGCAGATACAAAACTGAAGGACATAGTTAACATTTGCATCTGTGGACCAGCTTCACATGGGAAAGGTGCTAACCCAGGCAACTCAGCTGAGCAGGGAGGAGGAGGACAGCTGAGTGACTGAAAACTCCCTCTTCCCACCACACAGCACTGTGTCCTTGATTGTGACCTTCTGCCAGGGCAGGATACCTGTCTTGAAGAGACCTTAAATTTATCAGTGAAGGGTAGCTCCTGCTTTGGGCCATTTTCTAAGCCACCTGATTCATTTTGGGGGGATGTAAAATTTATAGGAAAATAGAGATCAGTGTGCAGCGATGTTCCTAATTATGCTTGTCAGCCTCATAGTTAGCACTTACACTTAGCACAACTCTTTCGTTGCACGCGCCCCATCAGTACCCACAGTTCACACTAGGTTCTCTCTTGTTTGGGCACATACTTTAGTACCTGTGGCCACTGGAGCCCATGACTATAACAGATTCGTGGCTGAATCCTTACCTCCAGCCTGTTGGTTACACCCTGCTTATCCTGGGTGTGCCTCAACTCTGAGAGCTCACAGGGTACCTATGAAGTTCTCATATTGTCAGGCACCTTCTGGATTTAGTATCTTCCTCAACTTCCCTCCCAGATTTTGGGCTACCCCTCGTGGAGCTCCTCTTTTGCTGCTGCCTCTGGCTTCTCTCAGTTTTCCAGAGCGCAGCCCTCTGGTCCAGCCTGAGCCAGGGTAAGATATGTTTGGCAAGCTTTGACCGCGTTTGCAGGACGTGGCTCTGGGTAACTGTCCTCAGCCACTGTTGTTGGCTGACAATCCCGAGGCAGAAAGGAATGCAGAACGGCCCTGCCCCTGGCAAAATGTCAGGTTATTACTGGCAGGTTCCTTATATGTTATGGTAGATGCTGATGGTGAGGATGTTGGGAAAAGGCAGGGCAGATGACTGAGCCTCAGTGGCTCAGAAAAGCAAAGATATAGAAATTCTCATTCTGAACAAGAGAGGCCAGTGTGCCGGTGTGCATAGCCTCAGGACAGGTGCGAAGTCTGTACTTTATCACACTGTCATTTACATTTTAATAGAGGAAATGGAGGCAGGGAGAGGTGGGAAAGAGAAAGAGAGAGAGAGAAAGAGGGAGGAATGGAGGTGGGTGCCCTGGCTGTGGGTTTCCTTTCCCTTTATTGGCCTGGCCATTTCCTTGGTCACCTGAAACCCAGGTTCATGCCACTGCAGAAGCTGGCTTGCTTATTGCTTCATATTTTATCTGTGGGCAATACAATCTGACTGGTTTTTCTGATGGTATTGCCCTCCTGAGATCAGCTGGGTGCCGTGGTAAACCCAGGGCTGGTTAAAAATTCCAAGAACCTCCCAACAAGCCTCAGGATCTCTGGAAAGGGCCTGTACTCCATGCTTGGCTCTTACAGTGAGAGCTGAATCAATACTTGTTCTTCGTGTGGCATACAGAGGAACAATTGGTGTTTACTGATTTTCTGCATTGTTCTGAGCTCTTTCTAGGTGGGTACATTCTAGTTCATTCCACATGACCCCTTGGTACAGGCACATCCATTTCTATTTTTAGAGGCTGCAGTAGAGGAGCTTGGTGATGGGCCAAGGCTCCCAGCTGGTGCAGGCGTACTGAGGCAGCCACCACTTGAAACAAGATCTGTTTTACTTAAAAAAAAAAGTAATAAATAAAAACCTTAGGTTATTCCCGGGTAGTTTATCTATTCATTGATTTTTCCAAGAAAGCAGTGCTATGTACCATAGAAGATACATAAACTGTGTGGCTTTGCCAATAGGTTCTATTCCTGGTGCTTTCCTTTGGAGGAACACCTGCTGCCTTTGCCGTCTCGGTGGAAATGGGGCCGAGGAGATCTGTGGACAGGCAGACCAGCCTGGGAAGAGTTCAGCTGAGCTATTTGCCCAGAAGACTCATTTAGATGCTGAAGGGGGCCTTCTTCCCTGGGCTGTCATTCCTTTATGCATTTTCAAAGTGGTCCCTTGGAAATCCCTATGGGGATTTATCTGCAAAGAATGAGAACCTCAGAGAAATGACTGCCGAGGACAAAGCAGGGAATGGAGATGGGCTTGGAGCACCATGGCATGCCAGACGGGAAGGGCTCCAAACACAATGAAGCAGCGTATGACCTCTCTGTCTCTATCAGGGCTAAGGTGCTCCTTAACTACATTTTATCAACTGCCCTGGTCCTTAGGTCCTTGACAATTAGGGTGCTGTGCAAGAGATGTTACAATGGCTCTGGGTGCCACCAGATAGTGCGCGCGCACATGCACGCGTGTGTGCGCGCGCGCACACACACACACACACACACACACACTCTACTTGGTGACATATTCACGGACCCATTTATTCATCCTCCATTCATTCATTCATCATCTACCCACTAATCCATCCACTCATCTATCCACCTGTCCACCCCCACATTCAGCTAGCCATCCCCCATCCACCTATCCATCCCCCCCATTCAGCTAGCCATCTATCCATCCACCCACACCACTCTCCGAGCCACTCAGGCCTCCTCTCGATGAGGTACCTTCTAGCTAAATGGAACCCTCCATTGTTCTTTCCACCTCACGTTTCTCTCTGCACGTCTGTGCGCCTTCTCCTGCATCACGACATTTCTGGCTCTGCTGTCTTATTTTCAATGGCAGAAAATGAGATTTACTTTTTCTTTATCCCTTAAAGAACTTCTCCTGGCATTTCTTTATCCTCCAGATATCATCCTGTTTATCTGGTTTGCTTTGGAAGTGTAGCCCTTGAAAGAGCAGCCTATATGCATTAGTGTCCACTTCTCCTCTCTCATCCACTCCCGAATGCACACCTCCGAAAAACTGCCCTTGTTAAAGTCATCCATGACCTTTACCACACTGAACTCAATAATAGTTCTGGCCCCGTTTCTCTGGGCCTGACCTTAGCCATAGCAACAGTAGATTTCTCTTTCCTCCTTGAAGTTCTTTATTTCCTTGGCCCTTGGCTCACACCCTGCCTGGTTTTCCTTCTACCTTCATAGTGATTCCACCTCTGTGGCAATTCCGTCCCCATAGCTCCAGAATTTTAAAATTGGATGCTTTGGGGCTGAGTCCTTGGACATCTGAATTCTACTCGGTCACACTTAATTGATTCTGTTCAGAGATAGTCATAGATAGAGTCTGTGCTGAGCAGTTCTGTTAGGAATATCAACCTAGCCCTCCCATGAACTTTACACCCATTAGGCAAACTCTTCGTTTGATGCCTCATTTGGACACAGGAGGCCCCAATATCCCATGCCCAAACCAAACCCAGATCTTCCTTATCCACACCCATTACTCTTATATTTCTCTCTCACATTCTTCTTCTTTAAATCGCAGGAAACCACAACCCTATTCTTTGCCTCTCTCAGCCGAACACCTGGGTGTCCCCCCTTCTTATTTTCTCTTAAAGCACCATGCTTCACCAAATCCCCTGGACCACACCTGCAGCCTGACCCATTCCCTGCACTACAGCTTCAAGCTGGGATCTCTCCTACTCTAAGATACATGGCGCTGTGGACATCCTCTCCATGCTGCCTTGGACCTCAGTCAGTTCCTAGCACAGAGCCAATGTGTTTCTATAAAACACAAGTAAGACTTGGTCACTCCTATGATTGATAAGGAAATCTTTTGTGCTTAGGAGAAAAATGTCTGCAGCAATAGGGTCATTTGTGACATGGCTGCTGCTGCTTCTTCTGATGTGGGAGAGTCTTCTGTTTGTGTTGATTTCATTCGTTAATAAAGAAACTGCCTTGGCCCATTTAATAGGCCAGCCCTTAGGTGGGTGGAGTAGACAGAACAGGAAGAAGGAAGTGAGGTAGATGGCTCAGACAATTGCCCTGCCTCTCCTCTCTGGGACAGATGCGATGGAGCCAGCCACCAGGTCAGACATGCTGAATCTCTCCCGGTAAGACACCACTCATGGTGTTACATACATTATTAGATATGGGTCAGTCAAGATGTGAGTAAGAGGCTGAAACTAATGGGCCAGGCAGTGTTTAAATGAATACAGTTTGTGTGTTGTTATTTTGGGTGTAAAGCTAACCATGCGGGAGCCGGGCCAGATAAAAAGCAGGCCTGCCCGCAGCTCGTCACTACAGAATTCTTCTTCTTCTTCTTCTTCTTCTTCTTCTTCTTCTTCTTCTTCTTCTTCTTCTTCTTCTTCTTCTTCTTCTTCTTTTTCCTCTCTCTCTCTCTCTCTCTCTCTCTCTCTCTCTCTGACAGGGTTTCTCTATGTAACAGCCCTAGCTGTCCTAGAACTCACTTTGTGGATCAGGCTGGTCTCGAACTCACAGAGAGATCCTCCTGCTTCTGCCTCCCAGGTGCTGAGATTAAAGGCGAGCACCACCACCACCTGGCTCATCGCCTCTCTTACCTGCTTGTATACAACTCCCCTGTGCTCATTTCACAAGGCACTCTATCTCCTAGCAAACGACAGGCTCCTGATTCAGAATCTTTACACACGCCATTCTCCGCTTCAATTATGTGTCCATCCCTTTCCTCCTCCTCCCTCCAGGTAACCCCTCTTCCCCAGGTGACCTTCCACCAGTCTCTCCCTCGGGTGACCCTTCCTCATACCTTGCCCTCCACTACCAGGTGACCCTCAAGCACCCTTCCTTTTCACTCAGGTGACCCCTCCATAGCCCCACCCTCCTCTCACAGGTCACCCTCAATCATTCTCTCCTTTCCAAGGAGACTTCCCATTGGCCTCCCCCTCTTCCTCCATCACGGAGACTCCTCCACCTAGGTGACCCTATATCAGCTTTGTTCTCCTTCACCAGGTGACCCCACCAGCAGACCCTCCATCCTCTTTCTCTCTCCTTTCTTTCTGGTCTCTTGCTTAGTTTTAGCATCTCGGTGAGACTTCCATCAACACCCTATCTACATTTTATCACACTTATTTTTATCTGCCTTTCAAGCTTTTTTTTTGTTGAGAAAAATTCCAACCCATTATATATTTTTTCTATCTCATTATCTTCTGCACTGGGAAGGACAGAGCTGTGGGAAGCAATGCTTGCCTCACGTCAGATCTCTCCCTTAGCAGCTTCCAGCTCCATCTGCTCCTAACCCGATGTGGGGCTCCGGGACCGTGTTGGCCTTATGGGCACCCTGCTGTTTTCCAGAACCATTCCTGACCCTCCTGCTAACTGGTCAGGCTGTTAGCAGATCATCTTAGAAACACATCAGGAGGATCACCTAAGCCCCAGAATTTGGGCCAGGAGAAGAGCCACAATGAATATGTATTGCTTCTCCCGAGGCTCCTGTAGAGTATTTTCCAGCTGAGGGTCAGTTCGGAGACTCCCAGAGTTTCACGTCAATGCCTCTCTGTCCTTGCCAAGAGTTCAAAGGACACGCGGTTTTTGCCTCATTAATATTAACTCCCTTGCTATGGGGGCTTGTCCTGATGACATCTCTTTTTGTTAAATATTCATTGCGGAAGTGAGCAGTATTCTGTAGATCGACTGTTACCAGGGAACATCACAGCTAATTGTCACCGTTTGTCTCCCTGCCCTTTGAGAGTCAGTGTCCCTGCCAGGAAGGTCTAACCTGGTCTTCCTTTGGGGAGGGCTTGAGTTTGATGAGTCCCTCAGATGTCCTTCTTAGATGCACCAAAGGCCAGGGGCCAGGCACTGTATAGGAGAAGCCCGTATCGCATGTCTCACGCTGTGAGCGGGACTCTGCCACCTGTAATTGGATGTATCCTTCCATAACCTCATCATTAATGGATGATCATGGGAAGGAATTTTCTATAGCAACCCCTCATTTTACAGATGTGAACATGGGATTTAGAGGTGTTAAGGAATTAGCCAGTTATATACAAACTGGTTTGGGCAGACTGGAGAAAAGTCCATGGTTTTTACTAGGCTACTGGATAATGAAATCAAAGCCAGGCACATGTAATGAAGCCATGTCCAGGTCTCTCAGAGCCCTTTAAAGCCTATCTGCTTACCAAAGTGTTCTGAAAAGCAGTCATGGAGACTTGATCCACCCACCTTGACAGTGCCCAGCACTATTGGTGGATACATACAAGTAAGCACTGTTCATAGGAAGGGTATCCAGTCCAGGTGTCAACATTGACCACTGTCCAACACTGGCCACTTACTTCACAGCCAGCCACAGACTTCCAGCTGAATCTATTTTGTTTAAGCTTAAGACGTTGTCTGTCTCTAAGGACTAATATCCAGGCTCAGCTGAGAACTGGGTTGAGCTCCTTCTGCCACACAGTTTCTAAGGGGATTTCTGTGCTGGTTTCCACAGTGCTTGCACCATGATGCCACAGTTCCATCAACAGCAAGAGCATTCCGATTCTCTCCATTGCTAACTTCTGGCTTTGATGTGTGTTTTACAGAACTGGAGTCCAATCTGAGACTCAATTGTTGCTGGAATATTAACCATTCTAAGAACCTAGTCTGTGACGGAAAACTCGGTGCTTTGTTGAAATGTCTTTTGGTCTGATAACACTAAAAGTTAAATTTAAATGTCTTTGAAAAAAATTTAAAGGTCTGATGTAATGTTAAATTTTCTTATTATAGTAATAAATAGATAAACATGGCAGCCAAGGGGCTTGGCTTTGCTCTACACCATTTGAATAGCTTTCCAAAGGTCCATATTTAAAGTTGGAGTTTAAAGGTGAGGTCTAAGATGTTCCCAGATGCCTGAGATTTGCAGTAATTCCAATTTCAGATGGCTTTAACCCATGTCTCCTAATCTGTAGCCTTGTAGAAATAAGAGGCAGAGGTCCCAGATCGCCCCTGAAAAGTGGCCTTGTTCCAAGGCTGTTATGAAGTTCAAGCTATGTGTCCATCCCTGGCAGGGACTGGGTGGCCCCTACTGAGCCACTCAGAGAGTGAGGCCTGAGAGGTAGCACTCAGTATTCATGGCATGTGACCCATAGCTGTTTCTGGGGGCGAGGGTCCATGGAATTAATATGAGACAAAAACTGGCAAGAAGCAGAATTTGTCATGGATGGCTGAGAGGGTCTCCAAGTCAGTTCCCTACTCCGTGATGTGGGGACAGCTTGAGGACCACATGGGAGAGGGTGGCTCGGAGCATGTGTCACTCGTTGTTTTGGGTACATTAGAAAAGACATCCGGTGGGAGGTCCGCAGACTTGAGCCAGTTCTGGCAACGCCCTGCCATGAGAACCCGCCTCCTAGGAATCCAGGACTGTCACTGTGGTGTGGAGCTGGCAGAACGTATGCCAAGCTAGCTCACAGAAGGAAGGAAAGCATCACCAGGACTCAACTCAGACAGCCCCCTAACTGATGTTCTCCAAGCCTTTGTCTCTCTCCATCACATGGAATTTCCTTATGATGCAGCCTCAGACAACTCCATCCCGGGGGAGTCTCTTGCACTGAAGAACGGTCTCAAAGCATACTTCCAACTTTCAGAGTTGCTATTTTTTTTTGTTCAACAAACTCTGCAAAATAAATGAAATTTTGCAATTAGCTTCTTATTGTCCCTGAACTCAGTAATGAAGGAATTGGGGGTGTTTTCCTTTATCGTTTGCATGTTTCATTGTGCACCATAATGAATGGTGCCATTTACTCTCAGGTAACTACGTGGAGTGACACGAGCTAATTGCATACTTTGCAACCTCAAATCAGCAGAATCTCACAATATATCATGATAATGCTCCTGTATTTCACTGAGGAAACGGGCTGTTGAATACCAGGTTAATTATGCATGCATTTAATAGAATCATGGCGTGGGGTGGTAGGTGGGGGAGTTGAGGGAGAGAAGATGTGGAGTCAGCTCCTTCACCCCCCCCCAAGTACTTATTACTACATAGTTGTCATCTGCTGCCGGAGTGGGTAAGTGTGTGCATTTATTTGTACAATTATAAAAAAGCCCTTACTTTGCAATGCATTTTATACTATGCACATATATTCATGGGTAGTATCTTACTGGCTCACCAGTATACTTAGGAATTAGTAGTCAAAGGAATAATTCCTCTTTTTTTTAATAAATAAGGAAACTGAGGCTTAGGAAGATCGAGCCTTGAAACAGCCACCAGGTTCTTTCTACTACAGCCAATTGGTTGGTCCAAGATGTATGTCTCAGAAAAAATACAAAAGGCAGCAAAAATGCCCTGATCTTCTTAACTCTGACACTGAGGTGCTATCCAACCCATAGCTCACACATGTGGGACTACTCTCCGTCATACACACTACAGCTCTTCGGATGGTCACCTCCTTAAATGATGCCTAAGTTTGCTCACTTGCATCCCTGTCTTCTCCAGGGGCTGCTAGCAAGGTCATTAGGAGTCCCATCACTGAGACTCTGGGATAGTCCTGATGTCACCCTGTTCAGAAAACCTCCCTCATTGCTTAGGACACAGATCCTCATCTTTTCTACTTCCAGGTTTTTTTTCTAGTGTCTTGTTTCTTTCTCTATCTGCTGTCACCTGCCATTCTGTGCAGTGTGGCACATAGCCTTACATGTGACCTTCCACCATATGTTCAAGGACCAGCTGCCATTGGTGTGAGAATTAAGGGGACATGATATTCATGGGCATTTGCAGTGCTCTGAAAACCTCTACATGGCTTCCGTCCTCTTTGACTGCCTATGTCCCGCGTCTCTGCTGTGTCCCCCAGAGCTGGAGTCACTGCACATGGAATATTGGGCACGTACTGTGTTTCTGCCACCACAGTGCCCTGACTTGAAGACAGAAGTAACTGTTCATCAAGTGACGGATTCCCAGAGAGCTGCCTAGCATGTGCCCCACTTCCTTTGTTCTCACCGGGTCTCTGCAGAGACCGACGTGATGTTTGTCTCATAAAGGCAGAGACAGCACAGGGAGAAGGGGCTCTCCGAGGTGTCTGGGGGAGACTGGAAGGGGTAAGGCAGATGACATGTTCCTTGATCAGGGCTTACACACTATGATTCTCAGTTTCCGACAGCTACTAGCCCTTTGTAGCTGGTCCCTGGCTGTGGACAGATCTCATCCCGTGTCCTGTTGGGAGATGCAAGACAGAGACCACTGACTCTCTGCCTAGAAGTTCTAAATAGGGGAGATGCCAAATCCAGAATTTTCCTTCTTTGGGAAGGACCTGGGGTGTTTTTGCTGAGCTGTAAAGGAAAGGGGTGAGACAGGCATCTGTCTTAACCCAGGTATGCGCAGGGCTGTGGAAAGCACCTGGGGGCAGACCCAAGTCATTTGCAGGGCAGGGAGTCCACAGTCAGTGGTTGGTAGAAACAGGGCTAAGTGGGGGGCGGTGTCAACTTTCCCTTCACAGAAGTTAGCAGATTTCAGTAGAATCCCCTTTGTGGAGTTGGAGCTGAGAGAGCTGCACACATATCCACACGTATATGTTTATATACATATTAATTGCCCATGTACCCACTGATAACAATGCTGTTTCTGTGTCTTTGCCTTTGTGAATTATGCTACCATAAACATTTAAGTAAGGTTTCCTATTCCTGAGGAGACACCATGACCAAAAGCAATTTGGGGAGGAAAGGCTTAATTTCATCTTTTATTTTGTAGCCCATCGCCCAGGGAAACCAGAGCAGGAACTTAAGGTAAGAACCTGGAAGTAGGAACTGAAGCAGAGGCCATGGAGGATTATGGCTGACTGGCTTGCTCCTCATGACTTGCTCGGCCTGCTGTCTTATAGCACTGAGCCCAGGGATGGCCCCACCCACAGTGACCTGGGCCCTCCTACATCAGCCATCGACTAAGAAGATGTACAGCAGACTTGCCTACAGGCCAACCTGGTAGGAACATTTTCTCAACTTCTAAAACGACTGCAGCTAACTCGTGTCCAGTTGACACACCAGCTGGACAACACAGAGAGCAGCTGTTGTCCCTCCTACCTACGGATTTGATTTCTCCCCTCCCCTCCATTCTAAGATGCTTCTCTTCTGCTTTGTGAGCATGTTGGTTAGATGAGCATTTGTTCTATGCAAGGTGCTCTGCAGTCAAGCACGGGAGCCACTGTTTCCTAATGTTCCTTAAGGCACCCATGTTTCCTGTTGTATACTGTAGGATGCCAATATTTCCCATTTCCTGCTGTGGGATACCCATATTTCCTGTTCCCTGCTGTGGGATACCCATATTTCCTGTCATGCTACCCTTTGTGAGGACTCAGTGTTTTCTCTTCCCTGCCGTGAGGTATTCATATTTCCTGTTGCCCTCTGTGAGGCCAATGCTTAGCTTGGAGAACACAGAATGCTTGGCTCGTGCAAGGTAGAAGCAGAACTCTCTCCCTACTCTGTGAAGCTATGCCATGTTCTGTAGCAGTCTCTCACAGGTTTGGGACTCACAAGGTTACTGCATTGCCTGGGCTGAGCTCACATCTGTGACCCATGAGTAAGCTTCTACCCTGACCCGCCCATCCCAGGTCTCCGTTCTCTCTGATACTGTGCAAATGACTTTGCTGGGATTCAACAGCTTTATAGGATGATTGAGAAAACCACATAGTTACAACCATCAAAAGCCTCTGCCTCCAAGGTTGGCCCATGTGCAGATGCCCTGGCTTGGTACGTATAAAGAAGATAGAACCGAGGTAGCAGAGCAAATGTGAGCAAGAAACATGGCAGAAGAGAGGAGGGTCAAGAAGCAGAGATAAAACATAGCTTGGTGTGTGTGTGTGTGTGTGTGTGTGTGTGTGATAATGGATGTGAGTAATCTCTGTGGTATGGCCCGTGTTTCTGGAGATAGTATGTACTGTACACGAACATTTGTGTACTGTGTGTGTATGTGTACATCAGCACTATGTACACATATATGTATCACAATGAATGATACTATGGGTTATTGGTGACTTTTGTCCCCAGTGCACAGCCACCTAGGAAGCAGCTATTAAAAGTTGAGGTATTAGGTGTTCCTGCCTCAGATAGCCCACTCTTGATAAAAATACCCAGACTTCCCTCTATCCTCAGAATCTACCTGGCCCTCATGCTACCCCAATAGGAGCTACAGAGCCCTAAAGGTCTCAGAAGATGGCAGCTTGATACGTAGTGGGGTGAAGGCCCCTGGTCTCCCCACACAGGGAGAAGCTGCAGGTGAAGACAATGCCCTCTGCTTGCAGAAGCAGCTCAGATGGGGAAGGGCATCCCATCAGTCCCCAGGAAGCATTTCAGGACACAATTTGTGGAAGAAGGTTACAAAAGGCAGGGAGGGTAGACCTGGATGGTGGAAGGGTACATGGTACACCTGTGAGCTCTAGTTGCTTATCCATTCATTTGTCTGTCCATCCATCCAAGGCTCACTCACCAGGTGCACTGTGGTGGAGGGATGCTCTCCTGTCTGGTGGGCAACATGGAGGAAGGCTATCCCACAGGGGACGGTGCTGTCTCATACTGGCCTGTTGATTCCATGTTGCTGGGGTAGCCTTACTTGCTCCTCACAAAGTTCCAGGCACTGGATAAAGCCCGACTTCCTTCCATACCTTCAGGGGGTCCACAGAGTTCCAGGCTGTGTAGATGCCACGATTCCAGTCCCAAGTGTGCACGGCAGTACTGGATATATGTTATAAGGCCTTGCAGTGCAGACACGGTCCCTTTCTTAGCTCTCGCCTTACTTCAGTGATATTCTCTGCTTTTCCTTTAGGTGCATCATTAAGAACTTACTTTAGCATGGAGATGCCACATGTTCAGGATAATCACACACTGCCAGGCATGCAAGCATCATGATCAGAGAAAAGGCTCACTATCTAAATACAGTAATCAGGGTACCACTGAGACAAATAACCTAGGATGTTCTGGGACATTGAGCCTCACCTTGCCTCTGTCCCTGAACATCCTTAGAACCTCAGTTTCTTTACTGCCTCCTCTTCACTCCATTTCCCTCCCTTCATATATATCTGTGTGTGTGTGCGTGCGCGTGCAAAAACATATATAATCTATATTCTGCACATGAAAGAAAGTATGCAATGTTATGCAATATTTGCTATTCTGGGTTTCTGAGTCTAGTTTATTTTGTCTAATCCTATAATCTCTTGTTCTATCAATTTTCCTCCATTTGGCATAATTTCATTCCTCCTCATGGCCAACCAGAACCCCATGGCGCATGCATACCACCCTTTCATCCATCTGATGATAGACAAGGAGGCTGGTTCTACAACTTGGCCCTTGGGGAACGTGCAGCAATAAATGTACAAATACCTTTGCAGTGCATTGACTTTGAGTCCTGGGGTCTATACCCAGGCAGGCAGCTGGGTCATGTGGTGGTTGCTTTTGCAATTTTCAGAGGACACTCCATACAGGTTTCTAAGTTTATGATCTCACCAGTGGCGTGTAAGTATTCTTTCTCCACGTCTTCGCCAGCGTTTCTTGTCACTCTTTTCAGTAAGAGTCATTCTGGTTGGTGGGATGGCATCTCAACATAGTTTTAACTTGTGTTTCTCTGGCATCTGTGATTTCTCTGTGTGTTAACATGTGTATGCTAGAAAACCTTCCAGGTTCTGGAATGTGAGATAAGATTGAGTTAAAACCTCAAACCAAATCTGAAAGTGCAGGTAACCCTATTCTGGTAAACATGCAGGAGCTAGGCAAAGGAAAGGCACGGTGTTGGTTGGAGCCTCTACATGCACACTTCAAGGAAACGAGAAGGTGGGAGCAGTGGGGAGAGTGCAGAGACAGTTGTTCTCAGGCTGGAGACCTGTGGTCAACGGGCTGGGAGGCTGGTGACCTGGAACTGGGATCAGCAGGTATTTGGCTTTGGCACCAGGGCTGGTTTGATCAAAACTGATCTGATGAGAGGACTGGAGAGGCCGTGGGCTCAGAGGTCACTGGTTCTGGATGGAGGCTGTGGAAGTTGTGTTACTAGGGTGACAGAATATAAGGCAATGAAGACTTTGATCAAGGAAGTAACTGAGCTCCATTTCAGAACCTGGCTGTGCAATGATTAGACCACAAAGGGGCAGTGTGCTGTGGCCATAATCCAGATAACAGTAGAAGTAAGGATGGGGCCTTGCCTGGAACAGGAACTCATTGACAGACAAGATGGCACATCCATCTGAGGGAAAAGGAGAAATAAAATATGATTAAGTTTTGCCTAAGATGCGCTGAATGGTGGTGTTGTCTGTTGAGCTGGGGATGACAGTGAAGACTGATTTAGGGATGAAAAGTCTTCTTTTGAAGCTCAGTTGAAAATGTCTGTTAGCCAATGAGTAGAAGTCCTGTCAGGGAGCAGGTAACATCAGTCTGTGCCAGGAATATTGCGAAGGTAAGAGGCAGAAGTAGGTCAGCAGTGCGCAGGTGAGACTCAAGGTTATGGTTCAGAAGGAGCCACCTTGAGGGTAACACAGAGAAGAGCATGAGGGGTCAAGCCTGAGGCTAGAGGTGAGGAAGAGCTGTGGAGAGAGCAGTTCTAAGGGGGTGCTGTCATGTGACAGTGTCCAAATGGAAAGGTCATGCCAGTGCAGAGGCAGACAGCCGACCAGCTTCAAGACTTTTGTTGTTATTGGGGATTGCCGTGGTCATATTTGTCTTGGTGTTAAATGCTCCAAGGAGGTAGCCATTGCCATCTGAGGAGCCATCATCTTAGCCAAGATTTCCATTGTCCTTGTGTAGAGAAACTACTGGGGGAACAAGATTGGCAAAGCAACAGGCCGCTGTGGCTTTGTGTTGGTGCACCTCGTTCCTGTCCCCAGAGGCACTGGCACAGTCTCTGCTCCTGTGCCCAAAAAGCTACCATTGATGGATGGTATTGATGACAGCTGCACATCAGCCAGGGGCTGCACTGCCACCCTGGGCAACTTTGCCAAGGCCACCTTTGGTGCCATCTCTAAGACCTACAGCTACCTGACCCTCAACCTCTTGAAAATGACTGTGTTCACCAATTTGCTCATCAGGAATTAATTGACCATCTTCCAAAAACCCACACCCCATTCTCTGTTCCGAGGGCACCAGCTGTGACTACCACCTAAGGGTTTTTATGTAAGAAAAAAAAGAATGGAGACTGAGTCATTGGTTCAGACTTAGCTCAAGGGAGCATGCCCGGTTAGGGGTCACCACAACACAAAGAACTGTGTTAAAGGATTGCAGCCTTTAGAAGGCTAAGGACCACTGTTCTAGAGTAAATGACCCGGACGCATGTAGGGGTCAGAGAAGGGATTTTGGAAATCAAGACACTGAAAATGACAAGCCGTAGTGAGTGCTGATTTAACAGACAACCTCCATAGGACTTGGCTTCTTCATCCCGTGTGGGGACCGGTGCAGAGCACGTACGGAGGGCAATGAGAAAGGCAAAATGAAGTTATGTGAATTCACTTTCCTTCTTTAGTGGAGAATTCCAGAATCAACCAGTTTTAAGAATCTTGGAGCTCAACAATCAAGCAGGAGCCACTGGCTCAAGCTAGACCTGAATTGCTAATGAAACAGAGGCAGGGAATCTAAGCCTACCCACAGCAGAACTCCAGCCAAGTGCCCACCCCATGCCAAACAGAGTCAATTGCACCAACAAGGAATTGGGCATTTGGGCACTACAACGATCCTTTAGTAATAAGAAAGTATGGCCCAGCCCAGCATCACGGTAACCTGAATGAGACAGGGACACCCACACACAGGACTGGGGCTGCCCACCCCAGGCTTCAAGGAGAAAACACAGGCTCACTCAGTACCTTACAGCACCAGCCAGATGAGCACTATAGAGTGAGCAGAGCTATGGAATGGTGGTTTATTGGGAGAGAGAGAGAGAGAGAGAGAGAGAGAGAGAGAGAGAGAGAGAGAGAGAGATGACAGACAGGCAGAATGGTTTAGGTCTTATGGAAAGAGGCATATCTGGAAAGGTGAGGGAAGAAGGGAGAGGGGAGTGGGCACTGACACCTTTTGTGAGCCCCGGACTTTGTCTGGGCAGCACAGCAGAGATGGCCCTGTTGATGAGAGTGCAGATGAGCCCAGGAAACTCAGTCCCACCCCTCATCTGCTACATAGCTAAATGGGCTAGGGAGAGAGGCCCCCTCCGTCCATCAATGCCTGGGGCAGGTGAGAGATCTGGTCTTGTGGTTGCAAGAGTGGGAGAGCCATCCCTGACTCCCACCAACTGCAACATTCAGGAGATCAGGCCCTGCACCTCGTGAGGGCAGTGAAGACAGAGCCAACCCTGTTGGCGCCGGTACGGGTGAGCCAGCCCTGAAGTTGTGAACGAGGGAGAGCTGTCCCCATTACTCATCTATTATGAGATGGCAAGGGCAGATGGCAGAGCTGGTCTGTGGTCATAAGAGCTGGAGAGCTGTCCCTGACCCCTGCAGCTGCAACATTCGGGACAACAGGCTCTGTACCTTGCTAAGGCAGAACAATAAAGCCAACCCTGTAATCACAGGTGTGAGTGAGCCAACCCCAAACTTGTGAGCATGGGAGAGCTGTCTCCATTACACATCTGTCCTGTGGTGGTATGGATGGGGGGAAATGCCATCCTCTACCCCTGGCCATCAATGCCAAGGACAGGTGGAAGAGCTGATCTGTGGTTATAAGAATGGGAGAGCCATCCATGACCCTCACCAGCTGCAACACTAGGAGAGCAGGCCCTGCACCTCACCAGCATGGTCCAATAGAGTCAACCCTGTTAGCAGAAGTGTGGGTGAGTCAGCCTCAAAACTGTGATCATAGCAGAGATGTCCCCATTTTCCATCTGGTGGACCAACCCTACAGCTGCCCAGACTCAGACCCAGGGGTATGACTTGACCTACATCAACATCCACCCCATCTATGATCTGCCAGAACATGTGAAGGGATCTGACCCACAGACCCCAAACTGCAGGATCTCCACAACACAGAGTGGCAGCGGGATGCCCAGAAAGAGTCCTAGTGGGGGCCCAGAATCAGTTGTGTAGTAGAGACCAAGGGACTCAAGCCAGACCAATGACTCTGCAATGGACACTTGCAAGTAGAGGTGTATGGACAAAGGGGTAAACAACTTAAGTTGTTGGGTCTCACTGCAGCTTCCATGATGAGATCTTTTTTCCCTCTATTTCTATTTTTTCATTTTCTTTTCTTTCTTTTTTTCTTTTGAATTTTGTTTTGTTTGGGAGGATGTGGGGGCAGAGGATAGATGCAAAGGGACAGGGAATGAGTGGGATCAAAATACATGATGTGAAAGACACACAGAGTAAGAATAACAAAGAAGAATCTCGGAGCTCTTCACAGCCACCAGGAGGTTAGTTCCAGGCCCGAGTTAGCGTCTCTTTGATAGTATGGTCTAGAATGATGGGCTCCAGCTCATGGTTTATGAACATAGAGTTGTGAGGTCACCTGTAGGGCCACCGCAGGGCTGGCTAAGGATCTTGATAGCATCCCATCTACCTTCTGGCGAACAGTGGTGTATCTTTAGAATCTACTTTATTCTCTGCACCTGCTACATGTTTTCGTGGCCAGGTTTCTGGATGCTGTAAGGGTGATGGGTATAGGAAACCACATCCATATGCGTTTTGAGCCCAAACATGAGGAGAATGGGATGGCCTTGAGGATGAAGGACCTCAGGCAGGCATCTCCCCTGAAAGGCTTTGGAATCAGTTACCAACCTGAACTCAGTTTCTCAGAAGCTGCCATGGGGCAGAGTAAGGAATTGGGGCCCTGGATATAGGACCATCTAGACTTGAGAAAACAGGCAGTGTGACCCAGAACCCAGAAAAACTGAGTGAAGACCCTGTTAGAGAAGATATTTTGTCAGGACCATGGTGGTGGTTCCCACAGTGTGCTAAAATAACCTTGGCAATCATTAAACATCCTGATATACAAGTTGAGCTAAGACGATCAGCTCAAAGTCTTGAGTTGAGACTCAGGTTCAGCCCATTTTACTGTATCTGTTGGATTCTACTGTTGAGATAACATAGAAAACCCGCACCAGGGAAGGGGGCAGCTGTCCTCTGGCATGGTCACAGGATGTGCTGTGAGTTCATGTGGGTCTGGAACACACACAAGCAGAAGGCAGCTTGCCCTCTGACACCAGCCCTACCAACTGCTCTCAGAAGAAGTATGGCTCTCTGCCTGTGCCTGTAGGGCAGCCGTGAGCTGCTGGAAGGGAACTCTGCCTTTCAACAGTTTCTGCTGTGGGCGATCCTCTGCTCGCCATCCTACCCATTCACACGTGCAAAGTCCTCCCAGAGCATGCCACACCATTCCAGGATCTGGTAGTTTATCCTCCCACAGTCCTTTCCCTGCAGGCTGAACATGCTCCTTGGTGCAGCGGCAGAGCAGGGGTCCGTGACTCCCCAGCCAGTGTCCAGCATTGTTTTCATGGTCTCACTGTGACTACTAAAGAAAAGACGCGTGTTGGGTTATGCACGGCAGTGCAATGACTGTCTTCCCATTGTTGCTGATGGATACACACTGAACATCTGCCGTTGCCAGGATCCGTCCTGACTACTGGGTAGTGGGTACTTAAAGACAGTGAAGTCCACCTAGAATGTCTTTTATGTATCTTCTCCAAGGTATCTTACTTCAAAAATGTGCTCTTTGCCCAAATCGTTTCAGTAGCTTCTAACCTAGCCCAACTTTTTCTGCTTCTGTTCTCACTTCACCGCTGTGCATCCTGAGGCAATTGGAACCCTCTGCCATAACTCCCTGGCTTGGTACCAACCAATTCTCTGAGAACCAAGTGTCTAACCTCTCATGGGACTGAGAACAAATGCCCCCCTTGGCCCAAGGGATGTCTTCCCAGCCACGTCTCAACTCCCTGCTCCCATTAATCCTCTGTTGAAGCCACAACCAATTACTCTCAGTTCATTAAACGAGCCATCTTGCCTCTCACCTCCAGATCATTGCTCACGCTGTTTACTCTGCCTGCAATGGTGCTCTCCCTGACTCTGCATTTTAATTGCCTATTTATAACTCCACCCATGAAGGCAGCGATCGGATGACAGGGTGGGGAGATCCTTTGCCAGTGCCTAGCATAGTGCACAGATTCTGATAAGAGAATGAGAGATCTTAATAGAATTGATAAATTCATGCATTCGTTAGCTCTGACATACAATTTTTATTACCGATGTCACAAATATCGGCTGTTGTGTCCTGCCATTGGATACTCTAGGTGGCTGTGGGCTGCTGCCAGCTTTTCTCTCTTCACCAAATGACCTAGACATCCAGTAATTGGTGGAAATTCAGAAGGCTTCTTTATCTTCTCTCCTGAGAAGCTGCTGGCAGATTTTAGTAAGATGGAGTTATCAGTGCTTTAGAAGAAGAGAATACGTTTATTAAACAATAAGTTGGGTAATAAAGCCCTCTTTATTTCCTTGTCTTGAGAATAAGAGTGCAATACTTAAGTCATTGAACTGCCATGGGTTTTAAAATAAGCTGAGCTTGTGAAGCAGCCTTGTATGTACCATGCAGCATCCACGAACCATCTACCCATCAGATATTAGGTGCCGTCCTCATTCCTTTCCAGGAGTCAGAGTTCTCTCACGTCTCTGTATTGTTTCTTTCTCTGCAGCATGACATTAGTTCACAGTTACACGTCAGAGGTCTGAGCTATGTTTCCAGTCTCCTCTGAGCCCCTACCAGAAGTTCCTGATGAAGCAGCTGATAAGATCAGACCTTCTTCTCCCACTATACCGAGGTAGCAATGTGGGATTGAATGTGCTTGGAGCATCCAGGCCTTCTATAAAAGCAAGAGCACATTGCTCTCTTTTGCTAGTCTCTTGGACAATTTTGAAAGCTGAAAGTTTAAACTAATGGTGTCTATGCCCTCTCCTCTACATCATTAGTAAAGTGGCAAGTCCAGGTGGTGCCCCACAAAAGTCCCAGCCACTCAGAAGAATTCATGGTGGCTTGGTTCATGCTTGCTTTCGGCACCGTGACCATATGTACCACAGCTTATCTGTCCTTATCAGCTTCACAAAAAACTCTGAAAAGCTGTGTAACTGACACTTATTAGAGTCTAAATGAGTTTTATTTATTGTTATCCCTACCAGTGCCCAGTGCTGCTTTGGGGATGCTTCATCTGCCCAATCTTGTGGGCTGATGGGGGCGCTGTACACAGAAGCCTCTCCCAAACATCTAACAGTTACCAACTTGAACTGCAAAGCATAGATACCAAGCTGACTCAGTGTTGAAGCGCTTCTAAGGTGGGCCACCCGATTTCCTTATGCAAGGTTTGTAGGACATCTTTCACTGCTCACTGGGGTCACAGAGAGCAGCTCTTGCATCCTACTGATGGGTACTCTAGGTGGCTGCGGAATCCTGCCAGCTCTTTTCCCTCCACCAAATAACCAGGCACCCAGTGACCGGCGACTGTTCACAAGACTTCTTTCTCTTCTCTCCTGAGAAATTTCTGGCATCTCAGAAAACAGAAAACTATAAAAGAATGAGTAAATAAATAAAAAAAACACAGTAGAAACATTTTTTCTTTCTACTTCAGATTCTCTTGAGTGAAAATATTAGTTGATATTCATTTCTTTAATTTAAAAATCTTTACATGAAAAAGTAAGAACAGATGAATGAACATGTGTTTGGTAAGCAGAGAAAAGGATCATTTCCACAGTGAACTGAGGGACTATGGGAAAAAGTGCAGTTTAGAAATAATCCTACTAAGGAAGCTGGGCCTTTATTTTAATTTTCAATGTTTGCATACATGTGTATGGAGTATCTTGATTGTATATACCCCTCACTCCTTCATACATGTGTATGGTGTATCTTGATCTTCTCTGCCCCTCACTCCTCCATCCATCTCCCCTAAAGACCCCATCTCATCTTCCTCATGTCCTTTTACACTTACTTATTTGTTTATAACCTGTGCAGTCCAATCACTGCCACCCATCTGTGGCAGGGGGTTATCCCCTGGGACATGGGGAATCGATCAGTTGCTACACTCATAAAGAAACATGACTGCAGAGACTGAAATGTCCACCATGGGGCTGAGCTAGGTCTTCTGCATATATATTACGGTTGTGTCATTGCGTGTTCTTGTGGGACCCCTAACAGTGGGAGGGGGATATCTCCGATTGTTTTGCCTGCTCTTGGGACCCCTATCCTCCCACTGGGTTGCCTTGTCCATCTCCATCCTTTATATGAGTGTTTGTGCCTAGTCTTATTGTAGCTTCTTATGCCGTGTTCCACTGATAACTCTGGGAGGCCTGCTCTTGTTTCTTTTGAAGGCAGAAGGAGTAGATCTGGGGGAAAAGGGTGGTGGGGGCACTGGGAAGAGTCAAGGGAAGAGGCTGTGGTCGAGTTGTATTGTATGAGAGGAGAATAAAAGAAAGTAAATTGTCAGGAAATTAAAGAGAAAGAGAGGTGACTCTCCCTCCATAAGCAGTCATCACTGCTGACAACCCTCAGCACAGGGGAGGGCCTCAGGGGTCCTCCCTTGTCAATGCTGGAATAGAAAAAAAATGTGTGTGCATGTCTGCATGCATGTGTGTGCATGTGTATATTGTGTGTGTGTGTGTGTGTGTGTGTGTGTGCCAGAAGAAGCCATAGGCATGGGAACCCCTAGAGCTGGTGTTATAGCAGGCCTCTGGACATGGGTGCTGGGAAGCAAACTTGGGTCCTCTCTGAGAGCAGTGCACACTCTTAACTGCGGAGCCACTTCTCTAGCCCTTATTGGGGAACTCTAAACCGGCTGGGTCTTGTACAGCTGCGATGAGCTCATCATGGGACAGCTATGCCACGTGGAGAGGTCAGCAGTTCATAGCACTGCCCCTCACCATTCTCTGGTTCTTACATTCCTTCAAGCCCTAAGTCTTAAAGAATATGAAAGCGTTAACATCTGGGAAATTCCGGTGGTTCCATGTGGTGGGATAGGTTGTATCCGGAGTGAGTTTCGTGCTTTGACTATTATTATTCCAACCCTGGCTTTGTCACTTACTTAGTGGCATCAGTTAGTGGCTGTGGAACCTGGTGGAGACTCATCTGCCTCCTTGGGGATGAAAGCCAGCACGGTCAGATTTCCTGAGCCAGGAGGCTGGGCCTGGTTGAGGAGGTTTCTTGAGGAGGCATTGGAACTACACAGACCTGCAGTGAATTCATTACAGTGAGTTAAGGGGCATTCTCTGTGGTCTTTGACCAGTTTTGGTTGCTAGTCATGCAACACTACACATGGGAAAGTTATAAAAGGAAGTTATTTGGGCTCAAGTTTCCTGGACTCGTTGGGGCTGCATCCTTCTTGCTGGTGGATCCCAAAGGCGATACAGAGCCTCACCAGTCAGGGCCAGCGAGACCAGCGCAGTGCAATCTGGCCCTGCTGTATCAGTGCTGTAATACTGGGGAACCTGCTTCCAGCCCATGATACTCTGGGACACACCACAACCGAACCATAGCACTATACTTAAATAGCGATTTAAGTCATGGTACCATTGCGGGCAGTCATGGTAAGCTGAGACACCTTCTAGCTCTTTTATGTTGGCTCCCCAAATCATATGTTCCATTAAATTAGTAATCAGAAAGTTGCCAAGTATGGTGCCACATGCCTGTAACCTTTTCAACTTGGGAGGCAGAGGTAAGAGGGTCTCGGGTACAAAGCCAGCCTGAGCTATATAGAAATGTTGTGTCTTGAATAAAGGAAAGTGTGTCTGGTGACCCAAAACAATGAATTTATTACTTAGAGATTTGTGTCCAATGCATTTATTATGTTCTTGCCCTAAAACCCAGTCTGATACTCAATGTGCTGAGAAGGGCTGGTATTCCACATTCCAAAGATTCATTGCGGCAGAGGGTCTTCATTAGAGCAGGGCAGGAGTTCGGGGTAGAGGGCAGCCCAACCTTTGAGAAAGGGCTGGTGACCTTAAAGAGCAGCAAGATGGAAGGCCCTTGGTTGAGGTTCAGAAGCGACCCCAATTGGGAAGAGAAAACTCCAGGTGAGAAGAGATGACATTTCCCCCCGGCAGTGCGGCAAGTGTGTCTCCCTCCCCAGGGAGCTCCCTGTCTTGGCCCTGTGCCTCCCCCACCAGGACATGCCAGGAGGCCCCACTGCCCCTCTAAAACCCCATTTTCTTGGTTCTTCTTATCTCTGAGGTGACAGGGTGACTTTTGAAAGAGCCTGTATAAATTCTAAGAGGAAATCAGAAGGGAAAGATTACAGGGTAAAAATAGTCAGCGTTCACAGCGCTATGTCTCTTCTGCCTGCCTGGGTGGCTCCTGCTGAGTCGCTCTGCAAGTGACCTTCTCTTTCCTCCATGCTGGCCTAGTACGGTGGGGCAGGGTCTCTGCCTTCCCACAGTCCCATGTACCTTTCTAGACAGATGGCTCATCTGTCACTAAGCTCTCTGGGGTCCCCTGCCTCTCTCTTCTCTTTCCCAGGCAGATCTAATCATTAGCCCTTGTCCCTTGGGGTGGTGGCCCTTCTCTGGCTGCCCTTCCTTCTCACCTTCCTGTCCCTTGGACACAGTTTCCCATTAGAGTTCCCTGTCTTCAGTTCTCAGCATGGTCACACTTGCTCTTAGCTTATAAGGACACACCACATCACCACACAGCTTCTTCGTTTCTACACTCTGGTCCATGGTCCTCGGCTACCCATAATTTGACTCAACCAATACAAGTATCTTATCCTTCAAGTGACAGTCTCAAGTGATCCTCCCCTGCCTGAGAGAAACATCCAGTCTGCAAATGCCTCCCACCAGTGCTGACATCATGGGGTTCTAACTTTTTGTGGGTGTTAGTCCCAACACTGGAGCAGTGGAAATTATGCTCCCACAGAACAGCAGAATTGCAAAGCTTTGGCTACAGGGCAGTTACCTGAGCTAGCCACACAGGTGTGAAATACTTATTTGGGTTCTGGAGACTCCCACTGAGTACCTCAAGCCATGGGCTTGATAGTTGTGGAATGCAAGGTTGAAAATGGAAGAATCTTCCTGTCCTTGAGCCTTGCAGTAGTTCGGGGAGGCCAGTAAGAAACCCTAGGGTGACGCCTCAGTTACAGGGCACTAAGGGTTGAGTTCTAACAATAGCAATGGAGTCAGGCAAGGGTGGAGAGTTTCTGTGTTGTTTATAGAGAGGCTCTCTTAAAGGCATTGGTGACGGAGTCCCTGAACCAAAGAGAAGAATGTCCCAGAGGCTAAGAAGGTCTTATGGGTTGGATGGGTCGGTGTGGTCAATGTATCAGGAGGCCCACCAGGGGCGTGGCTGGAGTGAGTGAAAGAAGAAAGGGGAGAGAAGGGGAGGGGCAATGGGAAGAGCTAAACAGAGCGGGAGGCCCTGGAGTCCATCCTGGGATGTGGTCTTCAAGTTAAGGTGAGATGGACTAACGGAGGGATTTCAAGAGGACCACTCTGGGACGTGAGTGGGAACCAGCAGAGGCCCAGGAAAGCTGATGCAGCGGGCCCTGCTAGGAGCACATGGAGGCTGTTCAGGTGTGAGGAGGCAGAACCAGAGCAGGGATTTAGAGAGAGGGGCTCACAAAGAGCTCACTCCATGGTGGAGGGAACAGCATTCCATGAGTACAGTGGACATGCCACCATTCAGAGTTGGAGACAGAAACCAAGGGATGGAAGCGTCAGAGCAGGAAACGTCAGGTGACTGTGTGCAACGTTTGAGACTCAGAGCAATAAGAACTGGAAGCTCTTCCAGAAGAAGGGGAGTTTGTCCTTGATGCCTCTGTGTGGGGCGGTATCGTTTCCCACAAAATCTGAGCGTATTAGGCCAACCCTCCACAGGAACTGAGGCACAAGCTGTGTGCAGAGGCTCTTGGCAATGTTCCCATGCACACTAATCACAGGGTACCAGGGATGAAGAGGAAATCTCGAATCCACAAAGGCGGTGATTAGGCAGAGATGAAGTTGATTATTGCAGTGTTGGCAGGGCCTATGATGGAAAGTGATAACGCGCTTCCCTAGCTCTGGCTTTTATGGAAACCACAGCACGTGTGTAGTGTGTAGAGGTGTGTGGATGTGCGGTGTTGGGTGCTGTGTGTGCATGTGTACACTGTGTGTGGTATACGTGTGTGATATGTGTGTTTGCACATAAGTAAATGTAACATGTAGTACATACATGGTATACGTGTATGTGCGTGGAGTAAATTTGTGTGTATGGTATGTACACTGTGTGTGTGTGTACATGATGTGTGGTGTATGGTATGTGTTGTGTATGTGTGTGGTATGTGCCTGTGTGATGTGTGTGTGTGTGGGTGGGTGTGTGTGTGGGGGGGTGGGTGGTATGGTGTGTGCTGCTTAGGTCTGTGTGTTTATGTGTATCTGTTGTAGAAGTAGGGATAGAATTTAGGTCCAACTAAATAGATGAGGACTATGTCTCATTCTAAGCTCCCCACAAGCCCCACCTTTTGTCCTAGAGCGCTGAGGACAATGATGTCTTCTAAGCTGAGGACCACCCACCATGCCTTTCCTTCCACTGTGAGTTCAGTGGCTGCTGTGTTTGTCCCACTTGAAGGTCATGACTGTCCCGTAAAGAACACGTTGAGAGCACTCTGCCTGCCTATTCACCACCATGTCCTAAGAAATTCTCAGTGCAGTTCCTAGGGTATTTTTCCTGGTCAGTAAGCAGGTAGACTTGCAGGGAATGGAGACAAACAGGTAGAAGGCTCCAGTCACTGTGGGCTTTGATTTAGAAGTCAGATGATGAACTAAAGGGCATCACAACGAGGCTACCATGCGGATGCCAACGTGGGAATGCAAGAAGATACCACACAAGACCACTCTCTCAGCTGGTGCTGCAGTTCAGTCAGTAGACTGTTTGTCTAACATATACAAAGCTCTGGTTTTGGTCCCCAGTACTGCATAAGTCAGGTGTTTTGGTGCATTCCTGCACTCCCAATGCTTGGGTGGTTGACACAAGAAAGTAAAAGAATTCAAGGTTATCCTCAGTAATGCAGCAAGTTCAAGGCCAACGTGGGATGCGTAAGACACTATCTCAATGAGAAAAATCACTTTCTGTGTTCCTATTGGACCACATCACTTAAGTACCAATCCTCTCCTCTCCTCTGTCCCTGATGGCTGTAGTACCCAGCAGCAAGCTCCCTAGGCACAGTCCCCATGATCCTATCACAGCTGGTTAGACTACCCCTTTGGACCACACTGCCAGAGATTCAAGGATAGAAGGAAGGGGCAAGTATCCAACGCTTTCTCCTGGTTGGGACTGGTTTCCTGACTACGACAATTGTCTTCATGCTATTTCCTGATGGGAAGGTGTTCCCTGGGCTCTAGCATCAGTTTCTCAGTCTGTCTTGGACCACAGGGTGGGTGCTGCTGCGGCTGCTGCTACTAATCTTTGCCCTGCTGTGTTCTTAACTTTGCTCTGACTTCATACAAACTGGAAGATGATCAAACTCCCTAAGGATGCGGTGTAGTGCCTGCCTGCTCCTAGCAGTGTAAGGCTCCCCTGGCACTGTCCTGTGTGTCTGTGTCTCTGTGTCTGTAGTATGACTCCGTCTGAGCTCTGTGTGATCTCAAGATGGAGCAGCTGAGTCTTCACAGACATTCATCTCTTTTGTGTTACGATGAGCAGTGGCTGGCAGGTTTTAAAAGAAGGTTTATGGGTAATTTATTTTCTTCTTTCATTTCTCTGACTTCTTAAGTGAACAAAGTGTAGTTTATGCCTTTCTTCAGTGGAAGATACTTACTTTGAATGAAATAAGTGCTAGTAGAGGGGTGGGCTAACATACATTTAAGGAATGATTGTTCCCTGGTTTGGAGTGGAGACCGCACTCCAGAGTGTGTGGGGTGGGGAGATGAGGGCTCGTGGTTCTGGCAACAGTTTTCCAAGGGTGGGGAACAAGCCCTGTGCTTTTGAAATGAGGAACTGGTTCTTCATGAAACGGAGGGGAGGCCTCTGAGAAGACAGGGAGCTGGAACCACAGTTGAGAAGAAAGACTCATCCAGGAATCAGGACGGCGTGTGCTGAGCAGAGAAGGGAGGGTATAGTGTGCCCTGAACAGGAGTTCTCCAGCAACCTAGGGAAGTACAGCAGATCTGTAGGAACTGAGAGCCTACACCACATGGCCTGCCTATCAGCAAAAAGGAGGGAAGGATGCCATTCAGATCACAGGCCTCAGGATGCTTCTGGCCTAGTTCAGTCTGAGTAGACTAGATTTCAGTACCAGAGAGACTATACAGGAAGGTGGCTAGAAGCAGGGTACCAAACAGAAAGGAAAAAAAAAAGGTGTTTGTTCATGTGAGGGCAGTGACTAAAGGAGATACATAGATCTGTTCTCAAAAAGCAAACTAAAGTAAATAAATCACAAAAAGAGGAAGCAAGCATATGGACCCTATCCCTTAAACCCAAACCCATACCAAATCACATTCAAACAGACAAGAGGCATCACGTGGACACCATCCTCAAACAAAATAAAAATGAAGTATCCCAACCAAGCAAAAAAAAAAAAACCAACAAAAATAGAGAAAAATGTATCTCAGAGCAAAATAAAAATATAAATGAAAGGAATAGGAAGACATGAAGACTCTCTTCTCCTAACCAAACAACCAATAAAACAGAAATAGACATGAAATCTCTCTCTCTCTCTCTCTCTCTCTCTCTCTCTCTCTCTCTCTGAGAAGAGAGTGAGAGAGAGAGAGAGAGATTGGCTGGAAAAGTTGGGAGTGGGGACTAACAGTGGGTGATCAGTTAGCACCAGGCGTAGGAAGCAGGAAAGAGTGCAAACTGGAGACAACCTTCTGGTGTGAGCAAGGCAACGGGAGGCTGGCTACGCTGTGGCAAAGTGTGAAGGGGAAGTGGTATGTGGTGGCAGATGACTGGGCTGAGAGAGATGGGAAGGGGTCTGCCCAGTGAGGAATGATGACTCAGTACGAGCAGACAGCTTCAGGAACCTCAAAAGGCTATGTGGAGGAGGAAGAGAGAGAAGGAGAGGACATTGCCATCTGGACCTCCTACCAATCAGGGTTCACTGTTACCCTAGCCCAGAAGACGTGGCTGCTCAAAGAAAGCATCTACCAGTCATGGATCGTCACTCAGAGCCTGTATTTGCTTGTTCCAGAGAAATTCAAGCAACACTCGAGCACAGCCAAATATATACACGCCCTCATAGTTCCATTCCTAATGTCCCCAGTCCCTTCACATCTGGAAAGCAGCCCCAAGCATCTCAGTCGCCGCCCCAGTGATTCTTGTGTGCACATGCCATGCTGTGCCTGCCGTTTTGCCTTTCCCTCCTCCAGTTCTCCACTGCCGCCAGACCTCTCCACTGATGTGGAGACTTCAGAAGGCCAAGGAATCAGGAATTTGTAAAAGCCACAGTGATAGTTAGTATCGTCAAGGATCCAGAACAGGAGACAAGCCTCCGGAACCCTCACCCTCTGCTTCCTGACTGTGGATACAGTGTGACCAGTTGACTTGTATTTCTGCTACTATGTTGTCCTTGCGGAGCCATACCATATTCATTCAAGGTATCAAGACTTGGTGAAGTTGTTTTTGCCTATCATTTTGTTGCAGTAACCAGGAAAGTGACTAGCGCTGGATCTTGTCACTGTTGTCCCATTACCCAGAGGATTCACAGAATGCAAAGGTGACATACTCTAGGAACCACGCTCCCCATTGCATCTGGCTGCGTGGCTCTAGGACTTGGAATTTCTCCCTGTCTTGAGGGAGTGACAGGGGTGGACTTGGCATCCCAGAGTTGAAAGGAGATAAATGACTGCCGGGGATGACAATGTCTCCCACAGAGGTGGCTGGTTTGGATTTTTATGGTTCCACAGAGAGTGGGACCAATGTCTGTGGTTAAGACAGCTATCCCAAGTGCACAGTCAGCATGAAATATGAGCGAGGACACCAGAGAGCTAAGGGTGGCTCGCTCCATAGGAAAGGCCCCCAGATGTCTTGTTATAGATAAGGAGCCTGTTCCTGTCCCCCATGTGAGACTCATGCCATTGATGAAGCCTGCACACAAATGGTGTTTGCAGAATTGTTTCCAGAAGGTCTTGCTCTTCTTTTCACCTCACCAGGAACAAGAAGCAGATCAGAAGGGAGCTTAATTCAGGCACAACCGCCTCTTGAGGGCTACAGAGGAGGGAGCCTTGAAGAAGGCTGGGCTCACAGAGGAGGGTTGAGCCCTGCTGGATTCCTTTCTTTTTCGGACTGTCTGAGCTCTGCTCAGTAATGGACAATCAGCAACCCACTCTGCTAGCAACCCATTTCCTGCTTCCAAATTATGTTTAATAATTCATCTGGAGAACTACACAGTTGTTTCTAGTTCTCTCAGGGAACCCCCTTTCCTCTACCTCTGTCTCAAGATACCTGCATGTCGTCATCAGTGCTGCCCCCACTTTGGGGGGCAATGCTAGTCCTCCCCAGATTCACAGCTCATCCGTGTTTGCCCTCCTGCCTCAGAAAACAAGGAGAGAAGGTCAGAGACATCTCCTGGACATGGAAGCTCAGACTGTGTGTGTTGGGGGATTGTTATTAAGCCTAGGGCCTCACACATTCTAAGCAAGCACTCTGCCACCTAGTCCTAGGCTGAAAGTCCAGACTTTAACGCCACACTTAATTAAGATCATTCTGGAAAGCCGAGAGTGTGATGGAGCCTCACAGTGGTTTACTAACCACAGGGCTCGTCGAGGCAGGTGATTAGTCACCTCTGCTTACCTGGGAGGCAGTGGGAAGGCAGGTGAGATTATGGTGGCCATCCAATGATGGTTGGCATCCACAGATACAGTATGATAGATATCATCTACACTCTCCTTCTGAGGGCCTCGAGTTGATCAGCCAGAAGCTGCAGAAGAGCCCAAGTGCAATGAATGTCATCCTGTAGTCAGCCTCTGGGCAAGGCCAGACAGACAGGCCAATTGCCCTGGGGGTCTATTTTAGCAATCACTGTTTTAGAAGCCCTGTGGCTACCAGTAGAGCAAGCTGCGCCAACTCTGGCTACCACTGCCACCACTCGGGTCTGACTAGCTTAACCTCTTTTCTCTTTATTAGCAAGGTAGAGACTGAACCTCGGACTTTGTGGGCTCTCATGGGGTTGGGGGAAAGATGCACGCCAAGCTTTATACAAGGCTGCTGTTCCACCTCCCTGACATGCTGCCTCAGCCTCACTTTCCCAGAGGACAGAGTGAGCAAAACTGTGGTGTTCTTGAGAAGGAAGATAGGGTGAATGTGACAGGGGAGGGGGAGGGACATACCCCAGCTCTCAGGGTCTGAAGGACCATTTCAGCGTCCATGCACATCCGTGTTAGGGGCAGGGATAGAAGGGAATTGTCTTAATTGTGAAAAGATCTACAGCTCACAGCAGCTGGGTGGATACCCTCAGGCCATAGAACACTGCTCGGTGGAACAGCCCACAGTTATCTTTCTGATTCCAAATTATGAATACCTTGTGTACACGCTTTTGAAACATGCATTCTTGGTGTCATACATAGGCACACACGTCTCAACCTGCTGCACACAGAGCCTGCAGGTGCATGTCTCTGTGTCACCCCCTGCCCTGGCATACATTTTGCATGCATTTGCCGCAGTGCGCCAGGACAAAGGTAGTGTTCTGTCTAGAGCTCAGCCTAGGGAAAGAAGGGAGTTTTCCCTCTCACAAAATGGCTGCCCGGGAAGGGATAATTGTACATTTCTTGGTGGGGTTTCTTCCTCTCTGTGCTGAGGTTTCCTTCATACAGCTAAAAAATGATGAATAAATTAACCCATGAAAGTATGTAAAACGGAGAAAACATTTCTGCAGCAGTCACAGCCATGGTGACCTGGTTCCAAGTTGGTTCCGGGTGTATCTGCTACCCTAGGCAGGGTGAAGAAAAACGATGCCGGTACTGGCAAGGCGGAGCCCCTCCCCCTCATCTTTCTCTTTCTCCAGAATCAATGTGACTTCCTTTGAAGGAGGGAGGCTTCAGCTTTCCTGCCATCGCTCCTCCTGGATGCCAGTGTGGCTGGCAGGCAAATCAATTGGTCCAGCAGCTCTGCCATCTAAGACACAGAGTTGAGCTGACATCTCCCGGAGAGCCCCAGAGATTCTGCCTGGGCACCTGGGTCTGTTCAGGGCAGAGCAACAGGCAGACACTGGGCGTGCTGTCAGTTGAGCAGGGAAAAGGGACAAGATGCTGTGTCAAAAGTGACACCTCAGCTTCTGCTGGTCTTGCAGAGATATCTGCCTTGATGTGGCTGTGATATCCGGCGGCAGAAGTGGCTGGTTTCTGCGCTGGATTGAAATCCATCCAGCTCCCTGCGTTCACGATGATGATTTCTAATGCTAATTCTCAGCGAGCCAGGCATGAAATATATGCACAGGCTGTGCTCGCGAGGGCCTTTGGAGTTACTGGAGGTACCTGGGATGAAAACATCTGTGCCATCGGCTTTTGTGCATTTCCCTCTCCTCGGTTTCAATTATGCAGTCAGAGACTCTTTGGGCGGGAGAGAGAAGGCGAGAGTGTGCCTCTATGCCCGGCCTCTTGATAAGAGTCAGTGCCTGGCCGCTGCCTGATCAGGGAAGCAAGAGAAGAAAGGGGTAGCCTTTCATCTTCGCAGAGACACAGCACTCTGCTCATGCAAATGAGATTCTCTAAAAGCATCCCTGCCTCCCGCAGAGCTGCCTGGGGTGGGGGTGTCCCGGAGCCATTCTCTCCACAGGACAAATACAGGGTGATTTTGTTGAGATCAGGTCTGTGATCACAAGTAGTTGATAGGGCTGTAAGCCATAGAAAAGATGGGAGAGGAAGGTGTGATAATACAGCAGAGGGCAGCAGTCTAGGGCTGTGTGTGCACAAATCACACGCCTGGTGTATGTTGGTGTATGGATGTGTGTGTATGTTATTCCTGTTTCACGTCTGCTCCTCACAAAGCCTCAGTGGCTCCATGCCGGATCTCCATTTATTCTCTCCTAGAGAATGCGTGCTGATCCCAGATCACATAGCGGGCCTGTGGTCTGACACTCAAGAGGCGGGACCAACACTGCACAGTGATGCAGAGCTGAGCCAGAAGCCCAGGCCTTCTGTCCATAGGAGAAAGGCCCCATGTGTCTCTTACCTTTTGGAGGCCTCTTCTCCATGTGTGTTGACCTGTTGGTTGGTTCTTACTTTCTGGGGCTCATGCTGGGTTGGAGACTACCCGAAATGCTGACACTTCCTTGCTCATACGCCCTCAGCTCTCTCATCTAGCAGCACATGATTTTGGAAGGGGTTCACCTTGATTTGGGAATTGCTTTAAGTGGCTTAGTTAATGGAGGGATCCCAGAAAGAAGCCAATTTCATTATTCTGAAAGGAAAACTCCACTGACATGATGTGGATGTTTTGAGAGGGAGGCAAAGCATCTCTGGGCAAACTCTGGTCTCTTGGCCTGCTACCCATTCAAAGCAAAGTATTACCAGGAACCCGAGTGAGAGGATGATGCTGACTACACCAGCTAGCTTCACTCACCCTTAGTTAGCATAAATGACACATACCTTGAAGTCCATGCAGCTGGGCAGTATGTAGTTAACTTCCTACTGGCTGGCTGGAGACAACACTTCGGACAAGTGGCTGTAACAGCAGCTTGCTGGCTGTTTTTGCTAACTGCACTGACTCCACCAGCGCCTACAGATACTGAAAGACCATTAAAACCAAAGACTAAAGGCTCTAGCCCTCTTCTGTCCTCATACTTCATCCATCTCTTTGGCCGTTTTAACCCTGAGGTCAAACTCTACTCAGCTCTGCCTCTAGACTAGGTCATCACTTGAAATGATTTTGTCTAAGATTCCGTTACAGGGTGAACATGGCCTATGGCACGTTTGTGTGAATGTGTCTCTCCTCCTGGGCCATGTGCCTTCTTGGCAACTCCAGCATCTATAGTCCCTTAGCCTTGAGAGAAGTCAAAGCATGGAGCAGGACATTTATACAAGATGATACATAACCTTAACAGTTTTGGATGATGTTACCACCTGTTAGTCCAGCAAGCATAAGGCTAAGATTTTGGCACGCAAGAAGGGAATTGCCTTCCAAACCTTCCATAGTCAATGGACAATTGTCAAACGTTTGTCTACCCTGCAAAATAGAAGTGTTAACTTGGGATAGCTTCATGCTGATTCTCCTGCCTCAGCCTCTGGAGTGCTGGGATTATAGACGTATATGTCTGTGGACTCTCTTCTTCTCCAAGCTGAAGTCCCCAACAAGGAGCATTGACTTTGCACCTAATATGTGACTTGGTCTCATTTCCACTGTTATGAAACCCCACTGCCTGATACAATATGCTGATAAGAGCTATCTCTAACTCCAACTCCCATCCCAGTCATGTCTGAGGATACTTATACAATCATGTACCACACTCATGCATCCTAGGGACTAGACCTACGGTATGCTTTGGTCTCGCTTTGAGGCCTCCACCCTTTCTTTCTCTTTAGGTCTCTCTCCTGTAGTATCCTCATCTGCATATCCCTTTCTGATGAGACCCTGAGTCCTCCAGATGCCTCCCCAACTCATGTGTTCTTGAGTTCATTGCAGAGCCCAAAGCTACTACTCCCATTTTCTCTTTTCTATCACAAAGTATTGGCAGAGAGAGCGGGGATCTGTCCAGAGTCTTGAGTTCACATGTACACAGTCCCAACAGCAAGAGGCCAAAACAGTCTGCACAGAGGGTGCCCCTCTCTCTTTGCTAGGCTCAGGGAAACTGTTCTGAATGCCTCTCTTGCTTTGGATAATTACTGATTTAGGTCTAGTCCATTTCCTGTCTCATTAGCAACAAGAGGCCTGGGAAGCAGAACATGAATTCCTGGGTCATGCCTCCTACACTCGTGGCTGCCCTGGTGTTGAGGCAGATGCTAATCGCAGGTGCTCAAACTAGGTTGTCCCTGTCCCCACTTCCCCTTTGGGCTCTCACTGTATTTTACTCAGAGTATCTTTTGAATGCATGTTACTTCTCGCCATGGTGTCTGTGTACTCAGTTGTCTTTCTGTAGACTAAAGGCTGCATGAGACTGAGCCTGAGGTACCCCACCTGCCAATGAGGTGGCACAAGGAAGGAAAGCCTGGATGGTGGGTTGATTGGGGGGGGAGGTAATTCATGGTGATCTCCTCCCTCCTTCACTTCTCAGGGCCTACCCTTGTCCTCCTGGGCCATCCTCTGACTTCAGAGAACTAGGGAGCCTGCTAAGGTTTCAGTGACTTTAGCTGCAGGAAGAGGACACTCCTTACTGAAAAAGTGACAGGGACTGAGAGCTTCAACACACAGACCTGGATGGGGAGTGACATTCAGAGGTGGCAGACCTATCCTTGCTTTCCCCTGCCGTTGGCAACACCCCTTCTAGGCCTATTTGTTCAGATTAACAGGAGTGTCCATCCCACTGCCCATGGGCTACATGTGGCCAAGGAAAGCTGTGAGTGAGGCCCGGAGTGAAATGATAAACCTACCTGAAACTCATGAGGCTTTGTAAATTTTGCTTTTGAAACTTCATGGCTTAGCTCTTGGTTGTGAGCTTTGAAGGTGGCAGATCTAGCTGTGGTGTCCAAGTCTGGATATGAAGCCCCTGTGTGCTGGGGGGCATCGCCTGCTCTGCTTCCCTAAACTCACGCTTTCTATTCCCCCTGCCTCGCAGATGCTCACAGAAAGAGGGAAAAAGCCCAGGTGTGGAGAGGCCTCAGGGAGGTTGTGGGGAGAACAAAGGAGAACCTCTGCAGTTCCTCCTTTCCTTCAGGGTTCTCATCTGTAAAATGGGACCAGTGCAAACCAGCTTTAGGGGTAGCTTAAGGTAGTGTCTTCGTTCAGTCCCTTCTACAAGCTACTGATTGTTTTGTTGCTGTTGCTCTCTAGGTTCGGCTGACTTGGGGCTGTGTGCACAGAAGAGGGGGAGGAATTAGAGCAAGGGAAAAAATGACCACTGCTGACCACATCAGTTGCTGCTCCTGCCATACTGCTGAACAGCTGCCAGAAGCCGCTGGGGTCTAGTGCATCATCTAACCTGGATTTTTAACACTTCGTTTTGAGCAGGACATATGAGTGTGTGTGTGTGTGTGTGTGTTTGTGTGGCGTTTGTAGTCTTATACTTTTATGTGTGATGTTTTGTGTGTTTTATGTGTTTTACGGTGTGTTTTGTATGTTAGCATGTGTATGTTGTTAGTGTCTGTGTGTGCATGTGTTTATATGTGTGGTTGGTATTTGTGTGCTAATGGGTATGCATATGCATTTGTATGTATGTGTTTATGAGTATGTGTGTATGTAATGCATATTTATGGGTGTATTGCATGTGCTTGTGATATTTGTGTATTCATACATATGTGTATTTTTATGTGTGGAATGCTTGCATGTGTGTGATATTTCCATGTGTATATATTTACATGTGTTGTGTTTATCTCTCTCTGTGTGTGCATGTGTGTGTATGTTGTATGTGTGTATGTGTGTGTGTGTGTGTGTGTGTGTGTGTATGTTTGAAAGACAAAAGACAGCTGGCCTGGGATGAAGCACTGCCCAGGTGCTATGGAGAGGAGATGGATTTGGGGAGTCTTTCCTTCCTCCTAATTATTTCTGGTTGGCTGCTGTTTTTTCCCCTCCTGTCTCCCTTGCCTCATTCAAAGTGTCTGTGGATCGATAAAAGCTCAGGCTGAGAACCTTGGAGGGAGCCAGCCGCCACTTTAGCTGCCAGGCAGGATGGAGTCTGAGGTAGCAGGCAGAAACCCAGGCTGGGTAAATGGACAGCCTGTCAGCCCCAGGCCACCTCCACCACCACATTTGGTTTGTGCACCCTCCCGAGACTCAAAGCAATGACCCTGCACCACTCCGCAGGCCTCTTGCAGCTCCCGGCTCTGCTGCATGTGACCTTTCTTAATCCTGTGTGCAAAAGGATTTTTCAGGCATCACTCAGTGCCTGAGAATAGTCAAGAGCTTGGGGATACTGGCCAAGCCTCCAGATCGCAAGGGAGAATTCTTTCCAGGTCATATGGGCATAAAAGGATCACCAACCACTGCTGCAAGGATCTGAGTCTGGTACCCACTTCATGCAGCTGACTTGCAGGTTGCCCTTCAACAAGAAGCACAGGCCTGAGGGTTATACCTGAGGTTGCTCAGTTAGCTGCAGAGGAGACCTGTGGTGCCCCCTGGTCTTTGGATAATGCTCTAGTGCCCCTTCTTTCTTTTTATCTTGTGTGTGTGGGGGGAGGTATGAGTGAGAGAGGTCACAAGAGGTGCAGAGGCCATTGGCAGGATTATTGTTGGGCCTTTCCTATGAAAGTCTTGCTGGAATATTAACTATGGCTTCTAGAGTAAGCTAATATGGGCTTTGTTCATCACAAAGAAACAGTTCAGCCAGCAGCCCACTTAGGTATGACAACATTAAACATGAGATCACATAACATATATGAAAACTTTGTCGATTATCAGGACATTTCCGGGTTTAGAGAAGGACCGATGAGACCATGGTTGCCTTCAAGAAGCTCACAGCCAAGTGACATTCTGAACCACATCTGCCACCGCTGGACATGCCCAAGAAAATGCTTAGGGTGAACCACTGACTAGGGCATCGTAATGACTGTACACGACAACCAGGATCCTGTGGGTCTCATTGTTCAGAAAGCCCCCAAGCCACAATGGGTTTAGAGACAGACTGGGATCCATGAGTGGTGCTGTCTTCCTTTGTGCTCTGTGATCTCAGGGTGGAATCTGGTTATGTCCTCATATTTCAGCAGTACATCTTTCTGTAATAAGCATGTGTTTGTGCACAGGACCCAAGGACTGCCATTGTCCTCTCCATGTGAACAGGAGGTGTGCATTTCTAGCAAGAAAAGTAGGGATCTAGACTTGAAAGGGCCTCTCTTGTCTCGAAGCAGCAAGTGAGACTGCGTGTGCTGTGTACTCTGTAGAAGATAAGGCCCCATGTTGCCCAGATGCATCGGTTCCCTGTCAACTGTGGGGCAGAAACATGCTCTAAGGAAGGACAGGAGGTTGGGACTCAGCCCCTGTTGAGTCTCGCTCAAGAGTTGGTGTCACTAGCCCAGGTCCCATTTATGTTTTATAAAGAGCCTGTTTCCAACATGCAAGCATTATCCTGGAGAAGGAAAAATAGCCTTAGCCTGGGGCTGGACCTCCTGAGTTTCTTGTGTTGTAATACGCAGCCCAGAAGAGGAGTTAGAGATGTAAGAAGCAGTCCGAGACCGAATGAGCTTCTACTAGTTCTGCTAATTATGAGATACTTGCTTACGCAGTGCCCCATGAATCTGATGCTCTAGCCCTCCATGTTTTCATATGAAGAACAGGCGAGCATTCAGAAAGACAGGATGTTCTTCTTGGTGAATCGATGCTGTCTGGGGAAATTGTGCTGCACCTCTATGTAAACATCTCTTAAATGGACTTGGTCATGAGCTTCCAATGTGCCTATACCCAGTCTGTTATGTGATGCACATTTTGGGTCAGGGTGGGTTTGTTTTATAAACCTTCCCAGTTGTTTTCCCTTAAAGACTCCCCCACCTTGCTGCCCCAACCCTCATCACTCCACCCAGCATATACACAGGGCTTCTCAGTCACAGTGGTCCTCTGTGCAACCCTACACACAAGTCCCTGCCCTCTCCTGACCAGAGTTTACTGCATGGCACTTGGGCTTGCCCTTGATTCCTGGGACAGGTGATCAGAGGACTCCAGATGGCTGCCAGGACTGCTGTACCATCCATATTGTCTCCTGCTCTGGGCTGGGCTGGCGTAGCATCCTGGCATTTAATAATGCAGAAGCCTTCGCCTATTAATTATTAACCATCCTTTCTGCATTTCTAAGGACAGAAAGGGGATGGGTTTTAAGATAGAAGAGAGGGGGACTGGAATTCACAGACGGAGCTGTTCTCCTTTATGCTCCGGGATCTCAGGGTTGAATTCTGTTTATGTCCCCAGATTTCAGCAGTACATCTTTCTGTGATTGCATGTGTGTTTGTGCACAGGACAGAAGGACTGCAGTCCCCCTTCCTGAGTGAACAGGAGGTATGCCTCTCTAGCAAGGAATAGCAGGGATCTAGACTTAAAAGGGCCTCTATTGTCTCAAAGCAGCTAGAGAGACTGCCTGTGCTATGTAGTCCATAGATGATAAGGCCCCACGTGGCCCAGATACATGAGTTCCCTGTCAACAGTGGGGTGGGAACGTGCTCTCCCTGATAATTGCAGCATCATCTGTGGCTTTACAGCACGGCCACTGCTCTTGCTAGACTGCCACCTTTGATGCCATCCAGAGAGTTCACATCCACGGGGCCTTGTGCTGCAGCAACTGAGAGGCCATCTCAGGATGCTTAGCTTCTTCCCTTCCCTCCAGCCTGGCCCCTGGCACTTGGCAGCTGCTCATGACTGCCAGGCCCGCAGAAGCAATGAAGGCTGATGCAGAGTCACCCCCATACTGGCTGACTCAACGTCCCTCCTCTGAGGCACTCTCCTTCTCCTCTTACCTGAGAGGCTCCACTGTCCTTGAGCGGTATAATATAGTAATAAAAGACAGTGAAGATGATCTGATTTCCTCAGCTTTGCATTCAGAGGAGTAGGGTGGGCATTAGCATCAACGTGATTGCAAGTATTTTCAGTGCAGAGGGCTAGAGGACGGCTCTGTCTAGGGAGATGGGGTCCAGTCACCTTCATGACCATACTCTGTTAAAGTCTATGCTCACTTCCTCCAGAGTAGCCACCTTCCCTGTCAGTGAATCAGTTTGCATCCATTAATGATGAACTCAGAGTCACCAATAATGCGTAGGCATCTCATTAAGGAAAAGAAGTTAAGAAGCAATTCTCCTTGGTGCAGTTTAACCAAGAAAGAGCTCAGATTTGAAGTCTCCACTTCTCTCCTCCTGTGCCTTTTGTGACTTTCCTTCTGCTCCGTGAGTCTGAATCTGTGCCCGTCTGAACACTGTCTTGTGAATCTGTCCATGTCCCTCTTTCTGTCTCCATCCCCCAAAGGACTTTGCTCTCTCTCTATTTAGCAGTACAAAAAGCACAACATCCGGAAGGAGGGAGGGGAGCCTTATAGACATCCTTCACAAGGTTTTTCAGGGGATTAAGTCACCCACTCCAACTGACCCAGATAAACAAACGCTACCAAACAATGTCCATATGTTGCCTTGAGCATTCATGGGGAATGCTCACTTTATAACACTGCTTTTGACTTATTTTCTGCTACTCACACGTGAATGACTTATGGATCTGGAATATGGAAGGGTCACATATTTATATTTTGGCTATACATTAACCGATGTCATCAACATTGATTCCATGAGAAACTCAAGGGAATTGAGGTCGTTCTCACATGGTCCTCTTAAAGGCAGTCTAAACTACCAGGCTGAACACACAGTAGGACAACAATCTTAAATGACCTCCAGGGATATGATTAACTCTGGCCGTGAAGCCTAGCAAAAATTCCAGCCTCTTGGAGAATGAAAGAGATATTTTCATCTTAACGCACGGCCACACCCATCTAACCTGCTTTTCCTCTGGTGCTACCCAAGACTTCCTGTCTTACGTCTCAAGTGAGAACCCCGACTCTCACTTGACTTTTCCCTAGAAGCCCATGGGCGGTGATTTGGGGCAAGATGGTACCACTCTACCCCATTCCCCTTTCCATCCATAGTCTTCCATTACCTTAGGATGTGGTCTTTAGCTGAGGGGCTGTAAGGGCAGCTTCCTTGGAAGATGTTTCTGCTACTGTTGGCTCACAAAGGGCAAATGTGACTGTCACTCCCTGCAGGGGATGTTTAGGGTGTCCATTGCCCTACAGAGGGACATGAATCCTATGGTATACATGGGTTCTTGGTACTTGGTGTACTTAGGCCCTGTACTTGCTCATCGTCACTAACTCTGTCCCCTGCACCTGTCCATCACTAGTTCCAACCCCAGACCCCTAACCCCTGGCTTTCACAAGTGCCCTCATGTGGGCTCAGCGTGTCACTGTCCCATTTCACCCAGCTACTCAAAGGCTGTGATTTTCGAGAGACCTGTCTCAGCCCTTTGGTTCTGGTGGCATTGCCCCTCTCTTGCTCCATGGTCCTCATGAGGTCTTGTGCTGCACTTAGAAGCGGTGGCATTTTTTTTCCTTCTCTGTCTACGTGGTCTTTCCTATCTGGAGCTGAGAAAACCAGATGTGTGGATGTGTGTGCCGCAGGACTCTGGGGTCAGATACCACAATACCCGAGGAAACGGCCTGATCCGCAGTCTCCCCTTTTAGACTTTTAACTGTGTGTGTCTTGGATGGACTGTGTGATTCTGCATGCATTGAGAATGGTCAAGATACTATCTGCATTAGTCTGGTCCCTGGTGGACCTGACTCGATTCAGTAGCATGTGATTGTATGTGCATCTCTCTGTGTGTATGTGTCTGACATGTATGGTGCCAGGCCTTGTGGAGAAGCAGGGGTAAGAGGAAGAACAGGAACCCAGGCTGGAGAAAGAGATCTGAGCCCCTCCCTTCCAAATGTAATGGTACAGGCACTGTTTTCCAGATGAGGTCATTAAAGGAGCCCAGAACCTTACATGTCAGGTTGTTTTATTCCTAAGCATTTGTCTGTAGGATTGAAGTCAAGCGTGGGAAGACTAGCTTGGGACCCTACCTGAGAAGCCAAGTGCAGGCTTTGGAAATGTTTCTGGCGCCATGTCAGGTGCCAGCTTCTAGGCAGGCTTAGGTCCTTATTGCTGCTAAGTCCTGCTGGTCTTCAGAGCCTAGCTGGCTGCTAAGAAGCCCTTGCCCCTTATGTGAACTGTGTCCTGGTCACAGACGTGGCACAGCGGCTCCTCCCCAAACCTGGCAACTTGGAATGGTTGGTATAGACAAGTCTGAACATGCCATGCTAAGGTCCCCATCACCTCTTCCCCCCCCACACACACAGTTCTGGTCCTGGGTCAGAAACTTGATGGCATTGCCTTGTCCTAGTCAGACTTGCAGGGTTTTCATGAAACATTGTGTCCCTACTGTGATAGGGCATAGATTCCTGGTAAAGTCTCTGCTCACTATTCATAGAAATTTGGATAATGTCCCTGTACACAGAGGGCTTGGGTTTATTCCAGACCATCGCTGCAGAGAAAGAACACAGCTGGATAGCAAACCCTGCCCACAGAAGGGATGTTTCATAAGGTAGTATGGGCAGTGGACCATTCAAGTGCAGAGCATCCAAAACTGGCATAGCACCAGGGGGTTCAAGAGAAGCAATGACAATAAGTCATATTAAATGACGATTTGGTGACAAGGGAAGAGGTCATACAAACCAGGAGCCCTAGTTAGCGGGAAGCTGTGAGCCGAATCATTATATGTGATATGTGGGGTAAGACACAAGTAATAGGGCGAGTTGGGAGAGGAAAAGTTGGGAAAGTGGGAAGAGCAGGTGGTGAACGGTATTGCTCAGAGGGAAGGTGTCCCCGGAGGAGCTGTGGAGCTTCCCGAGATGTGGAAGGCCAGATGAGGCAAAGACATAATATCCCCCAGGGAGCAATTCCGCCCTGCAAGGAAGCCATCTTGATGATCGAATGCCTCTCCTACCTCTGACTTAATGACGAGGTACACAGCCAGAGAGCAGCAGAGGACTCAGGCTAGGTGGGAGACTGGGAAATCATGCTGCAAGGATGCTCCCTTGCTGTCTGCATCTCCTTTACTGTTTTGACTGGGACACCACCACATTTAGCCATTAGAGTCACTTAACTCTTTTTAGAGGCCTCACAAAGTCACACGTCGGCTCCAACAGTGAAAACAGCCGTCGTTTGAGACCAGAAGCTTTGAAATCTGGACAAGGGCTTAAGAAGAGGCACTATGATGAAGCCCCTGACTCCCCCAAGGGTGGGGAGCATGTGGACTTGTGACAAGCCGTGGGCTCATTAGATAGCCCTGTGATGTGTCTTCAGGTGGGAAAGCAGGACGTTAAACCCCAAACAAAATGAGGGGGCCCTGTGACCAATCAGAACTGGTATCCTCACAAGGCCAGCACCCCCATCCAAGTTCTAGGCAGGTAGCTGTAGATGGACCAGACTTTGCACACTGGCTATGCCCAGAGAGATGTCCACACAGGGAGGTACAGGTGTGGAAGATGATGTCAGGCCTGTTCTTGCCATCTTCATGGCTTCCAGGAACCCACATTCATGACCGGATCCTTGCAGCATGCCTTGGTTAGCTAGGACCTGGCCCAGGCCCGGCTCTCCCAAGGCTGCTGCTATGGTGTGGAGCAGTTTGCAACTCATCTGAATGCTGAACCATGTCCATTCCCAACCTTGCTCATGGTGTAGGCACCGTCTATTTCCCTTTGGTTGTATAGTTAATTACCTCCTGGAGGCCACCCTGAGTTTCTGGAGGTCATCCTTTACTACTGAAGTTGACGGTGGTTTCTCAAGGTTGTCTCCCATTCATTGCCATGTAGGCTTTCCCACAGACCTTCCACAGTCCAGCCATTAGGACAAGCAGGGGTAGGGCGAAAGGGAGGACAGAAGTGAGACAAGGAGGGGGAAGAGGGACAGGAGGGAGAGAGAGAGGGACGAAGGGAGGGAGGGAGGGAGGGAGGGAGGGAATACATTCAGGCAGCAGAGAGCAAGCACAGGTGTGACCCAAGTGTGACATGGCAGTCACAGCTCTGGAACATTCTCTTTGTTAGAACAGAAGGGGATTCCATGAGGGTGTGAGGATCAGGAGGCAAGGCTGCTGCAGACCCATGAGGGAAAGGCTTGGTGCCTAGGATGGTGATGTGAGAAGGTAGCAGAGCTGAGTGTGTGACCTTGAACTGGAGTAACAAGGAGGAGCTGTGAGCTTTGTACACCAAAGCCCTGTTCGCCTCTAAGGGCCTCCTGTGGGCAGGCAGAGAAGGGAGGTAGGTCTATGGCACAGATATGTGTGCATGGGCTATTTGGAATCTATGCCGATGAAGTTTGCAGACATTGAGGTTAGATCAGAGGCCAGCGGGACAAGCCAGGTACCCTGACCCTCACAGACCTGGCCCTGCTCACGACTCATTTCTAGCCCCTGTCTTCTTCAAGATGGAGTTCTGCCTGACCCCTGCATATCCCATACACTTCTCAGGGGTGTCCTCCCTGTGGACACGCTATGTGACCACATCTCATGCTGAACAAGGGGTTGACCAGAAGGATGCTCTTGATTCACAAATAAGGGCAGCTCATGTCTTTCTTAAACAGCACTTTGCCCAGAGAACCATCTCTCCTCCTGACCTTTTGCCTCCCTGCCCATGGGTTCCCCTCTGCCCTGCCCCTCCTCTTCTGCCCTTGCTCCTCTCCCACATTCTGCTAAGCTATGCTGGTCCCCTAATACAATGCCACACACACGCATTCCGATCTTCACCTCGCTCGAGTATTCACTGCACTAGACACGGGTGACCTTGGTATGTCCTCTGCTCCTGCCCCTGCCTCTCTAGCTCCTCTGGTTTTCTTATCTCTTCTGCTCTCTACCTTCTTCACACCTTCACACCGTCCCCTCCGCTGGGACTTCCACAGCAGTGTGACAGTCTCTCTCCATGAATCTGCTGTGGTTTATATACATGTTTTCACACAATTAGACAATCAAGTTGCTCATGAGTGTGCTATTACATAACTTCGTGCGCTCATGCATCTCCATCTGAGGCTCTGATATCCCTGTCATGGAAAGGAAAATTTGTAGCTGCCCCTGAGCTCCCCCTCCCCTGCCCACAGCTCCCCTCGCCTCCTAGAGCATCTCCCTTGACAGTAGCAGGAAATGCCGCTCTCACCCCTGAATCTCCTTGACCTTTTTAACTGGCTGCCTTGTATTGCTTATCACATTGACCTTGAATCCCTGCGTTTGCCCTTTGTGTGAGCTTCCAAGGTTGGTGCAGCGCAGGGCCATTCATCTGCAGGCCCACAAGAGCCTCGTAATGAGGCTCTTTGCCCTCATCAGCCCTGGGAACTACTGCCCCCCCCCATCTGACCCTCAGTTGATTGCATTCCATGCCAAACAACACCTACTGCTGGGTCTCATGCAGCAGGGAACTAGCAAGTGCAGACTCGCTGGGGCCCTGTCTGCTGTACGAATCTCAGATGCAGGGAAGCAGGGATGGATGAAGACACTCCTCGGGATAGATGAAATCAAATAAGCAAAACAAGAAAGCCAGAAGGGAGCAGGCCGATCGGGCGATCAATTGAACTTCCCTTTTACCGTCTGACTTAAGCCACAGACCAGCAAGTGCACTGAAAGTAAAAGCATTTGCGCATTAACTCATTAGAAGGCCTCCCAAAGCCGGGCTGGAGACTCCTCCATCTATCTTTTCTGCTGCCCCGGAGAAGATTTTGGGTCAAGGCTTTTAATGGTAGATGTTAGAGATCTGTGAATCCTTCAAATGAAAAGAATTAGAAATTATCCAAATTCTTTGGTTGAGAAGTGTTTTTATCCTCATGGATTTAGATTCCGATCTGGGCTTGCAAATTAGAAATGGTGCTGGGGTGCAAGGACTCGTACTTCAGATGTTCTGAGGACAGTCACCTTCCATGCACTTGCTGACAGGATAGACTGAAAAAAAATGTCCACACAACCCTTTCTCCCGGAGCCCAGGTGCTTCTCCCAGTGGGAGTGCATGCGTGGATGGAGCTATTGATAGTGCTGTCTGCCATCAACGCCAAACCCTTGCTGCCTCCACTCTCCCCATGTGCTCATCCTGAGAAATCCCGGCCTGTGTTCTGATCCCTGTCCTCTCTTCTCACAGTCGGGCCTCAGAGGGAAGGATCGGGGGTGGAGATTGCTTCTCGAGAAAGCCACAGCCTCTGATTTAAGTCAGGACTCCCTCGGCTTCCATTCTCTGAGGCCTCAGATGAGGGTGTGAGAACTCAGAGACGCGAGTCGTATTTCATATCCCCAAGTTTATTATCAAGGTAGCAGCCTGTTGATGTGCATGTCTCCATGGACCTCCAGAAATGAATTTCCTGACATTTCGCTCTTCAGAAAAAAAGTATATGTGTTGCTTGTCAAAAGCAGGGTTATTTATATGTCCCCAAATTCATAGGTTCTTGCAGCTAATCTTCACGAATATTACTTGATGGGACATTATGGGCAAGATTTACTTGGTATTTGTCCTTTTTGTAAGCCCGCACATTTATTTAGAATAGCATCCTGGGTTCTCTGCCGAGGAACAGCCTGCAGACCCAGCTATCCTCTGCCTGGGCCTTTGCCAACCATTGATTGCTCAGAAGATAATGGTCTCCCCAGCAGCAGTGTGGGGAGGGGGAGGAAGAGACGCTCTGGTAAGTTAAAAATGAACAAGGAGGCCCTGGCTCTCTGCCGAGGAGAAGACCAGAGAAATAGGCAAAACAGATGCGGAATGAAAAATGCTTTTTGAAATACAAAAAGTTTGTGTTTGCAAGATATGAAGAAATCCACCCTGCTTGTCTTTTTCCACTTTCCTGGCAGGGTGGGCCTGGGCAGGTAGGCCAGGGTAAGTACAAGCAGGGAGTGTCCATCCTATTTGACCAAGAAAGAGTAGGACTAGGATGGCCCCAAAGCCCTTGGCCAAAAGCAACGCTGGAGTTTAGAATGATGCCCCCATCTTTCCTGGGAGAGCGGACATGGGTGTCTCCTTCAGGTATCCCACAGTTGGACCTGGACAGGGTGTCCGGAAAGCAAAGGACAGTGAATTGGATGTTGAGTTCCAAGCAGGCTGTTAATGCCTCGTAGTTCCTCCACTGCCTGGCATTCTATTCTTCTCTGCAAGGGAATTGGGGGAGGGGGGTATGCGGGGCTACTCAGTAACTGAGATCCTTGTAAGCCATAAAATCATGTAATTATCCTCCCAACCTGTTTCTGACCCAGTCCAGAAGATGGAACTAAGTACCAGCAGTCCGAAGAAGAATCAAAGCGGGAAGGGAGAGGTGAATAAGTATGGGTATTCTCTAAGGATGGCGTAAGGGAGGGGCATGGGCCCGGAGCTCTCCCAGGCAGAGCTGATGGGGATTTTAGGTGTGGCCTTGGCCAAGTGAGGAGTGCGGGGTGCCCGGTGAAGAATCTTTTACAGGGGTACAGGGATTTGGGGAAGTGCTATGTAGCCCATAGGATGTCCACGCTGTTCTCTCCCACTGGGTGAATTCACCACTGGTGGATCTGTCACCAAAGCCCAACCACAGCCCTGCCCCTTTCTGACTTCCTCCGTGACTGTCCTCTCTCTTTGGGTTACACTAACAGCCCAAGGAGCATGCGACTACAACTCTTCCCTGTACAGCCTGTTTCCACAGACCAGAGCTGTCTACTTAGACAGCCTAGTGGGCTTTCTTACTCCATTGCTCGAAATCCTCATGGTCCTAACTCCTCTCTAAACAAAAGTCACATTCCTTGTAGTGGTTAAGCCCTTTGTGAGTTTCCTGTCACAGATTAGCAGATTCTGTAGCTGTCGGTTTTCTTTGGTTAATCGTTCATTGCCTTCCTCCTCTAGTATCCAAGCATCAGCAAGATAGAGTTGGAAGGAAACCAGGCCTTGATTGTGAAGTTGGAGTTGGGGGTGCTGGGTAGGGTATGAAGAGGTAGGGGTCAGATTGTAATTAATAGTCTTGGAGAGTACAGATGTGGACTGAGGGTTGGTTCTTGGGAGTCCACAGGATGAAGAAGGGGGACATGGCATGGCTGGGTTTGCAGGTTGGGAAGTACCCCTGGCTGCAGGGATTAAGGGAGAGGAGGTAACAGCCTGGATCAAATCAAAGTGGGGAAGTAGGAGGGAGGTGGAGCTGAGCTAAGGATGGCCTGGCAAAGCACTGTCTTAGACTCCCACTCCATGACATGGCAGAGTGCAATGGTCAGGAGCCTGGTTTGGGCTTAGCACAATTGCATCCTGAACTGCCCAACGCCCCAGAGCTCATCACCTTCCTCTTTGGCTGTCGCTCACGTAGTCCCATGCAATATACTAGCAGGTTTTAGTTTCAATTTGAAAAAACAACACACATAATAAAATTAAGTCAAATAATGTGGGAGTCTAGGTTTGATATGAGTCTTCTACATTTGGCATGCATGGAGGAAATTTGTAATTGCCTTAGACCATGTAAGGTGGGCAAACATTGGAACCAGCTCAGCGACAAAGGCAGACATTGTGTGTGCATTGGGGGTGGGGGCTCCAGAGCTACTTGGAGTCTAAGATGGCAGGTGAAACCCCCCACCTCCATGTCTGAGGCATGAGAACACAAGTGTGGAGGACAAGGTGACTGCACCCAAAGCCTCGATTTCTCTTCCCTGGATCCGGGGCTTCATCTTCTTTTCCTCTGTGCTCTGTACCATTCTTTCATTCTTCCCCAAACACGCCCCTCTTCCTCCAGGCCTACTTTGTCATGTTCGCTTGGCCTAAACATCCAGAGAGCCCCTCTGGAAGTGCTGGGATCCCGGTGACCAGAAAAGGAATCAGACTAGAGGGCTACCCCAGATCCTGCGACTGTCAGGGGACCACTACTGCCGTGGTAGTTGTACAGTTGTGCTCCTGAGCACAGGTCCAGTGATTAGGGATGACGAGGCCAGGAAAGCAGGTAACTGGCCAAGGCTGGCTTACGGGCAGTCAGAGTAGCTTGGAGGCACTAACTGCATGATGGACACAGACAGCGAGCTCCTAAGGAATGGTGCCTTTACCCTGCTCTTTTCTAGGGACTGGAACGAAGGGTCCTATCCTCCAGCTCTGAAGGATATGGAGGATTTCCTTCTTCACCAGGGTCTATGGACATAACTGAGATGATGCCTTCTGCTTCCTACTCACCTAGCCTGTACCACTGAGCAGAAAACACTAGAGAGGAAGGGAAAGGTGAGGCCTTAGGGTGCTTTTCTGGTGAACGGAGTGCTACAGCTCACCGGTCAAGGGGGGCACCCAGTGCTCTTGCGTAGCAGGTTCAAGCCTGTGTTTACTGATCCCCATTTCCACCGTCCTCTGTCTACTGACCCCCAGGTCCACCGTCCTCTGTTTACTGACCCCCAGTTCCACTGTCCTCTAGTTGCCTCTGCTACTTTGTTCCACTCTGGGTTGGGAACTGGCTAAGCTTTGGTTGGGATTGAGTAGGATCCACGGTGAGGTGTGCAAGGTAAGCTGTGGGCTCCGTGGATTCTAGACATCCTCACATTGCATACTCTCATCTCACTGGCTGTGAGCACTGGCGAGGGCTTAGGGCAGCAGGCTCTTCTGCTGGATAAAGGAGGAGGAAGGCCCCGTGTTCTTCAGCCGGCGTCTGCAGGCATGAATGATCAGGCATGTGTGGAGAGAACACAGAAGTAGAACCCATTGGTCATAGCGAGCCTGGGCCATTCATGCAGACCTGTGGCCAGAGGTCAAGGACATGAACAGACACTGGTCACTGAAGACTGAGAGGCTGACCTTGGAGGCAGTTTGGAATCATTGAGCACTGATTTAAGGAAAGTTTTTTGTCACACTGTCTTGCCACAACCCAGGCGCCACTTCTCTGCAAGAAGTGTATTCTTCACTGAGCAGGCAGTGACTTGACTCCAGCCAGTCCTCAGCTTCTCTGGCTCCAGCAGTCTTGCGACTCCTCTCCAGGTGGTGATTTTCATCAGGAGCAGATGGTGTTCTGTGTGCTCGTGACGTATTGCAAAGATGGCCTAGAAACTGGGTGCGTGTCTAAACCCTGCGATGCCCTAAGAGACAGACAGCCCTCAGGGTGGACCCATCCAGTCCTGGGTGCATCTCTGCTATAGGACTAACAGTGATGCCCAGGCCACACAAATCTTTTTCTTACAGGTCTGGCTTCTGTAATTTCCTAGCTCTGTACATGGTGCTGCCTTGAAGGCTGCACTCTCTGTAGAGTCAGGGCGTGTCCAGTTTCTTGCCCAGCGCTGGCCACATGAGGGGAGAAGGAGAAGCATGTTTCTCTTGCGGGGACTGAAGAGTGTCTGAGCTCTGAGACAGGAGGACTACGAGCAGTAGGATAGACCTCCTGACTGCGCCAGCATCACTGGATCTCTCTGCCAGAGGAAACCTAGTCATTGACGGAATGCTATTTGTAAAGCCACATGTGGTTAAAATTAATGGTGACCCTGCAAGGTACTTATCTCCACTGAGGTTCAGAGAGAGACTAGGTTCTGGAACCCAGGAGATGCCCACGATACTTCAGACCCAAGTCCCTTTGACCTTAGGTCTGACATTGACATTGACCAGTATCTTTTTAGACACTGGCTGAAAGTGGCAAAAAGTATTTACTGAATGTCAGAAGGTGATCTTCTGGAAGAGACTGCTTCACTTGTTTGCAGCTCTGTGACAAATCTGTGATGTGGAGAGCATCATCTTCACAGCCCAGTGACTCCCCTGCGCACCAGAGGGCAAACCCATAGCTGATGCTCCTTTGGCTTTGACTGTGGACTTTGGAACAGACCAGAAGAATGCAGGTTTATGCCCCATCCATCCAGAAGAACTAGGAAGAAGGATCAGGGTTCATCTTCTCTTGATCTTACCTAGAATGTTAACATCAAGGCAGGCCAGAGCATTCAGAAGTGGTGGTGTCAGGCTATCCCGCCAGCCAGGGACCACTTCTCTATGGGAAGATGCTCATACCTAAACCTGTGTGGGCAGTGACTGTAAGCAGCCTTCCGCTGCTCTCTGGCCTCCTCAGTCAAGAGGCTCCTCTCCATGTGGTGATTTTATAATCAGGATCAGATTCTGCATGCTCATGGCAGAGAACAAAGATGGCCCTGAACTGGGTGCTGGTCCAAACACTGAGATGCCACACAGGAAGAATGTATGAGACTCGTGGATGACCCTGGAAGCTTTCCATCAGCTTCTAATATAAGACATTAAGAAGAAACACTAAGATCAGAGCCTGTGTGTACAATTCCTCCTGTTAGGTCCATGGAGCAATCTACCTCGACCTCCTTGCAGAGCGAGTATAAAAGTCTGGAAGGACTCATGCACAAGAATGAAGTTCTGGTCCTCCCTGCAGAGCGGGTACTGTGATAAGTACCCAAGATCGGTCTCACTGGGCAGGTGGGGGTCTTGAACATGTTCCCTGACAAGTATCTTTAGACAGCCTGTAAATTCAAGGACATGTGGGGCTGCACATCCTCCTTAAAGGGGAGAGATGGTCCTTAGTTTCCCAGCATCTATATCCAGGTTTTACCAGAGAGCACAATTTAGCATCCGTGACTGATGCTCACAAAAGCTCAAGTAGACACTTAGAAGGGGTTTCTGCAGGAGGAACATTACCATGAGGTTTCTCCCTCCTAAAAATGTCACAGGTGTGGATTTGAGTTATACTCCATCTTATTGCTCCGTGGAGAGGAGGTGTTCCTTTTATTTCCAGTGAAAGAAAGCTCGGTATTGTACTTTACAAATAACCAATATTTATTGTTTATTTCCCATGCGTTGGGCACAATGCTAGCGAGACATTGGGGAATTAGGTTGCCATAGTGCATAGCCCATCAGCCGGGCTGTGGGGAAGGAACCTCGTGTGTACTCTGAGGTGGGAGGATGGGTTCTTGAGGGTGTGAGGCGAGAGCTTTAGTGGAAAGCAGTTAAAGACAGCCCCTTCTCCTCACAGGTACCCTGAGACTCTATGGGAGCCAGCTCTCTGTTGAGAGTAGATTCTCTGGGGGAAGCTGTTATCCTCAGTCCAGTGAGGGAATCAGAACTGGGAACTTCCTAGAGAAGGTAGGCTGTGTTCTTTGTTCAGGGAGTGTCAGGCACCTGAGTAGTGTGCAGGGTATAGGAAAGAACCTCAGAAGGATTCAGAGTGACCTTTCTGGGCATGCCAGTGACAGTGGTACAAAGGCACCAACATCCGAGAATCACAGAGTTGCCCTCCCCCTGCCAGACACTATGGTGAATGGCTGGATTTGCTGCAGTCTGGGGGCTCTCCCCAACTCCTGGAAGCTCAGCACTGCCCTTGGAAGAACTAGTCTCCCTTCCAGATGCTGAGATCTTGCAGGAAGCCTGGGCTCATTCTTAAGGACTCTGAGGCAGAACAAGGGATAGAGGCACAAATAGATTCTCTAAGACAAAGCACATCTGCCTTTTGCCCCTTCTGTTTGAAGGTTTTATGTGCATTGAAATTGTGCCTGCAATGTTGAAATAACTTGATGGGGGGGATCCTTGGAAATAAATAAGCTTTAAGGAATATATTTATGAGAATGATGGAGAATGGAAAAGAAATCTGCCGTTTGAGAGCTCACTGAGAGAGTGCTTGATCCTGTCTATTGTTCATCTTATTCAACCATCTCAGTCTCTATTGAAGCTGCCAGGGACAGGATGGAGTGTGGAGTCTGGCTGGACCACAGGAGTGCTTAGGAAGCTGGTCTTGGCAGATGTAATGTCATCTTGACCTCTCCAGAGAGCTGCTGGGGCAGGAGGAGGCCCGGCCTGATTCCAAGTTCCTTTGCCTGGCTCTGACAACTGGGGCTCTAAATGCCATGCAAGAAAGATTGCAACTTTGGAGTAAGAGTCTGCAGTGTGGACGTGGAGACTGGCCCTTCAGTGGAACCAGGGACCTAGCCCAGGTTCCCAGACTGAGAGCTCTTGCCTGGCTGCTGTGCGCATTAGCATGAGGAGGCTTAAGGTGGCAGAGACTGATTCCTTCGCAGATCTGCCTGGAAATCCCGAAGCCAGGTGTTGGCAATGCAGTGATCCCTCTGAAGCCTCTGAGAGCAAGCTGGCGAATCCCACTGTCAATTTGATTGGACTGAGAGAGTGCAGATTAGCAAAGTGCATCCGGGGGTTGTCTGTGAGGGTGTCTGGGAGATGAGGCAGATCTTGAGGGCTCAGATCTGATGAGCGGTTCAATCCATCTGATGGAATCGGACGGGAGGGGGCTGGCAGGGCTAGGTGGGAGGGCGGACGATGGGGCTTGTTGGGGGAAGCTGGGCACTGGTGAGATGTATCCTGGAGGGCTTGGCCCCATGTGTTAGCGCCCTTGGGTTTCTGTGCTAGACTTTCCTGCCAGAATGAGGCTTCTGAAGCTGAACCACATAGCTTTCCCTCCTTCACTGTTGTTTGGGTATTTAGCCACAGCACTAATCTAATCAACACAGGGGTGCTCCTTATTTATTCCTGCTTCTGGAGGCCCAAGTGTCCTTGGTTTGTGGCCTCATGTCCTCAACCTGTGGTTTCACTGTCATGTTGCCATCTCTCTCGGCAAGCCTCTGTTTCTGTGACTGTCTTTAAGGATGCTTGGGTACAGGGGTATGCAAATCTCAAGCTGATTGCATATGCAAAAACTCTTCAGACAAGGAAGTATCCAGAGATCTGGGGAATGTCAGGAAGGCTGATCTAAATGGAATTATCCCAACTGACAAAAGAGCATGTGATAAGACCAATAGCAGGTAGGCAGGTACACTACTCCCCATGCTCTGCTCTCCCTATGGCTACAACCTAATCTGCTCTTTGGTTGTGTGACAATCTCCCTGGAATTCTGTAAGAAAGCAGTCTGATCAAGTTGTAAGGAGCAAGACAGTAAGTAGCACTCCTCCTGGCCTCTGAATCAAGTCCTGTCTCCAGATTCTTATCTTGTTTGAGTTCCTGCCCTGGCTTAGCTCACTGGTGGGCTGTGGTGTGGAAGTGTGAGCTGAAATAAACCCCTTTCTCCAAAGTTGCTTTTGGTAATGGCGTTTCATGACAGCAATAGCAGCCCTAAGACCACTTGGAAATGGAAGAACCTTGTGGATCTCCTAAGTTTTAGGGACTTCCTGAGACTTGTGAGTTGTTTACATTCTTCAGAATGGAAGGTTTCAACTCAGAGAAAATTGCTATCCAACTCCTTCAGTGTGGTTTTGAAACCTGACTGCAACAATCCATCATATCAGTCTCTGCTATCTTTATTCATCAGTCCTAGCAATGAGCCCATCTATTTTAGGGACTTTTTCCCCTGTATTGTTCCAACATAGTATACCTTAGGGCCCTTGGCCCCACTCCAGACTAGTACCACCAGGATATGAGTGTCACATGGGCACATAGGCTTTGACTCCTGGCTTGTTTGGTTAGTGTTAATTGCTGACTTGGCAGGATCTAGACTCACACAGGAGATGTGTCTCTCAACATTCCTGTGAGGTGTTATCTTGATTGTATCAGTGGATGTGGGAAGAACCATCTTTATCATGCAAGGGTCCTTTCTTGTGGTCAGCTGATTCCAGACTGAATAAAAGGGAGAAAGGGAACTGAGCATGTTCCCGCTCAACTCTCTCTGCTTCTAACTGTGGATACAATGTGATCAGATGCTCTTGTTGACTTGACACTCCCAATAGGATTGACCTCATCTTGAACTGTGAGCTCAACAAGCCCCCTTCTCGCTTAAGTTACATTTGTGGGTTGTTACATTCATGAGTTGCTTTATGAAAGCAACGGAGAAGGCAGATGTGCCTGCATGTCACAATTTTCTGACCGTAAGTCCCTACCTCCTTGGAACTTCACGGCCATTCTAGCAGCCCTGGAGCATCTGCTCTGCCTCTTGTCCTAGCTCAGCATGATCACTTCCTACCTCTGAGACACTGTAGAAATCAGCTGCCGTCAACTGATGTCATCACTGTCACCATCTTTGTAGTTTAGAGTTCGGGTTGTTTTTTTTTTTTTAATGTAGTCTCTAAGATTATTAGTTCTATTTGTTTTGAAATGACTTTTGCTTTCACCTGCTGACAAAGCCAGGCATCACCCTCTCTTCAGCCTTCACCTATATACCCTTGTGGGCTTCAAAGCCGGTTTCCGTGACTGCTGCTTCCGCTCCCACCAAGCGTGTTAACCCCAAGACACACACAGTCCCACAGTTGGCGGAAGTTTTACTCCATGCTGTGCAATCGGTTCTTTGGAGAAGGTAACATTTCCTTGGAATAGCCACAGAGCCTGGCCTTCTCCAAGCTACTGAAGGTCACCTGCACACAGCCTGCCCCATAGCTGGCAGCATGGTGAAGTTGTCTCAGCATCTCCATGGAGACCTCTCAAATGGGCAGAGGATAAGAGGCTCTAAGAAAGGAAAGCAGGGATGCCTGGTCATACATTGGTCAGGGGTTCATACGGAAGGTCAGTCAGGGATGTGAAAGAGACATAGAGGGCAGATAGCCTGGAAACACGTTTATTGTGACAATGGTTGTCACCATGACAACCACCACATGTGTTTGTGGTGCAGGAAAGCAGTCTACTCTAAATACCCTTTGAGGTATTCTCTTGCCTTTTCTTTTTGAGACATGGGAAGTTGGAGTTGCTTCTGGATGTCAGCATGTCTGGCTGGAACTCGGGCCTCTCTGTCTTCAAACTGCTTAGGTTCTTTATCTTGGCATGTACTGGCCGGCCATACTGGAAGCATCCGAGGATTCGCAGACTGAAAACACCAGAAGGAATCATTTAAGTCTTAGGAGGGTGACAGGGTGCAGCATATCTCCAGGGCTGGAGCCCAGCCTCAAACAGTGGAGGGAGGAGGCCGAAGCTGCAATAGTTTTATTGTGCCTCTTGGTGGAAACCGTGGCTATGGTGGCATAAGTGAGGAGGGAATAAGGGATTCAGGCTGAGAGGCACTGTGCAAGGCACACAGAGAAGCTGAGTACGGCGTTAGTGGGCTGTTTGCTGCTTCCTTAGGTAGCATGTCACCATGGGCTTCACATTCTTTATCATCCATCAGGAACCCAAGGGGATTTAAAAACAGCATCTAGGACATGACCATTGCTCAGGAGAAAATGGCTGGATGGAACCCGGGGTCATGCAGAATCTAGCAGTGCCAGGTGTCAGGAAGGCAGGCAGACTGGGTGGATAAAAGGCAACAGTCCAGCTCCAGATAGACTGAGTTTGCATCAGCTGCAGATGTAGGCATCCCAAAGCATCTGCCGAGTCTCTGTGGGTTATTCATGGACAAAGGTCAGAGTACGGACTTTCTCCTATCTTCGGGAGCCTCAAGTTCACCCTAGTGTTAGGTACAGAGACAAAACATGAAGAATCAGAGTCCTGGAAGATAAAGCAAACCTGAATAGGAAAATCCAAAGAGGGAGAGCCAGAGAACAGTAGTGAGGAACAGGGAGCAGTACTAGCGAGCAGAGAGCAGTACTAGGGCATCTCTGGGACAGTCTGATGTAATTGGCTGATCAGATGCACATTCACATGCAAGGATTTTTAAACCTCTCTCCAGGTCTCTGGACTTTAATTTCTCCTATCTACAGAGTATCATGCGTATCTTTGAAACACACCTTTCCTTGCGCTGACTCCAAATGTGTTTCACATTTGCCCCCCTGGCTTTACAGGCTCCTGGATCCTTTCCTTTCTTCCAAAATGCCTGAGCCAGTGTTAGAAGCTGCCTCCCGCAAAGTGTTAAACAACAGAGGAGCCTGGCAGACTTCCAAGGCACTGAGGCTGCAGGCAGGCGAGCAAGCTGGCTGGCCCCACCAGGGGAGACATTTTCAACCTGGGTAGATGGGGACACAGAGGAAAAGGTTGGCCTTTCTGGAGAGGTTTCTCCCATGCACAGGCTGCCGGCTTCAGAGCCATTTTCTCATAAAGCCCAGACTCAGCCGTGAAAGGCTATAATCTGAGGGTTTAAAAATGCCAAATCCAATCCTGGGGGATGGAGAACACAAGATGAACTGCTCTCTGCTCTGGCGTTGGGAGGAGCACACCGTGGTTTCCCTTATCTGCTTGCTGTTAACCCAGCGCTAGCCGCAGCAGGGAGCAAGGGCTTCTGGTTTATCACCTGGCCACCTGGGAGACACAAAAGTCAGGGCCCCTGGTGGGCAGCCACTGCTCTGTGGGTCATTTTGCACTTCTGTCAAGGGCAGATAAGAGCTGCCCCACTCCACTTGTAGATGTGTGGAAGAGAGATGTGATTTGAGCGGTGTATGCATTTTATAAATTGAAGCAATCTAGGCAATCAAGGTAATATACATGCTGCCTGGTTTTTTATATAATGTCTTCTCTTATAGCTAGACCGCTCCTGTGGGTTTGTTAGTTCTTTGAAACCAGTTCTCTCTGTGAACACTTTTTTTTTTTTAATAGTTTTTGCTTTTTCCTTTTGTTTGAACCTAGAATGGTGTAGTATGTCTATTTTTGAAGACTGCTTTCAATAGCCAGGTAGTGGGTACTTTTTGGAGTTCATGGGCATGAGCTGAGGCACAGACATTAGCATGAGGATAAAATAATAGGGGGGTAGAGGATTCTTAAATTCCACTTTTAACTATTGAGCCCCACACAGCAGAAACTCCTAGATTCGAACCTGTTTTCTTGAACACCCAGAGATCTCCACAGCAACCATTTTTTAAACCAGTAAAGACCTCTGCCTGCTCACTAGCTCTGGCCACATCTGACTTTCCTGCTAAGTCTTTATCAGATCCCCTCAGGCATTCTTACAAGTTGCTTAGTCAGGAGAAATCAAAGCTCTTCTATGTGTTTATTTATGTATTTACTTTTCACGTTAAGTACACAATCAGGTTGACATTTTGAGAATGCTGGACACGGTTTTAAAAACAAAGCACCACATGCCATCTTATCCTAGAGAGATGAGGTCAGTGTAAGCATTCATTCCGAAGAGTTCTGTCTTCACGGGCATTGTTAGCTGTTCTTTTATCTGTATGGAGTGCTGACCAAACACTTGAGGAAACAGCTCCAACAAAGGACTCATTCTATGTCATGCTTTTAGAAGGTTCAGCCCTTAGGTGCTTGGTTCCACTCCCTTGAGCAGAGCATCATGTTGGTAGGACCATGCCATAGAGAAAATCCCTTTACCATGTGGCAAACAGGAACCGCAGACAGAGAGGAGAGGCTGATTCAGAGGCAAGCCTACTCTTCAGCCTGCTCCCGCCAGTTAGATCCCACATCCTAAAGTCTCCAGAACCCCCCCAAATAGTACCACCAGTTGGGACTGAGTGTTCAATACATGAATCTATGAAAGGCTTCCATTTTCACACTCCAATAATTTTGCCTTTGGCCCCAAAGTCTAATGACCACCTCCACAGTGCCGGATGCTTCTAGTTTGCTTCCAAGAGTACAAATCTTTGTTTTTTAATCTTACAACTTTTTACTTTTTGACAGTTTCATACATACACACAGTGCACTGTGACTATGTTTATCCCTTTACCTCCTGTCAGCTCCCTTCCTTTCCCATTGACCTCTTCTTCACAGCCTCTGCCCTCTGGTAGGTATACCCCTGAAGAAAATGACACCACCCTTGCCACCACCCTTGATTCCCCACTCCCCCTATTAACCATTAATAGGTAATAACACGTCAGGAAGTCTGGGGCCTGAGGAATAATTCCTCTGCTCCTCATTGAATATTGAATGCTTTGTCCTGTGAGGCCTGTGGACCCTTCTGCGTGATGGATGTCAAAGGGTCCAGTCCTAGGCAGGTGTCCGTTGCCTCTCTGTGTTCACAAGTGCAACGGTTGTAACATACTCCGGTTGACAGTGCTTTATGGCACATCCCCAGCTCTTAATTCTTTCCTCCCATTGTCCTGGATGTCTCCTAGGTTTGAGAGCTGAGAAAGATGTCCCGTTTAGGAATATGTACTCAACACTCACTTATTACCAGCACTTAGACCAGATGTGAGTCCTTGTCTGAGCTATCACTCTCTGCAAAGGCTGAGAGCAGAACTAGTCTGTAAAACAAACCTTTAGAAGGGAGTTTGAGAACAGGCTCACTTAGGGAAAGGACAGTAGTATATTCCAGGCATAGGCTTTTGACCAGGCTTATAGTACCAGATATGTATTCCCCTCCATGGAGCAGGCCTCTGATCCAATCACAGAGTGATTGGTTACTTTAAATCATCATGCCACTATTGCATCAGTGAGTGTGGTGATAAGTTGTCTGTGATCTAACAAATAAAGCTTGTCTGAAGATTAGAGTATGGAGCTAAGCCACTAGTTAGCCACAGCGACCAGGCAGTGGTGGCGCACACCTTTAATCCCAGAACTCAGGAGGCAGAAGCTGATGGATCTCTGTGAGTCAAGGCTTCCCTGGTCTACTCGAGATTGATCTGGTCTCAAAGAGAAACAGAGCTAGGTGGTAGTGGCTCACACCTTTAATGCAAGTAATTGGGAGTCACATGCCTTTAAATCTCAACACTAAGAATGAGAAAGGAAGGGTTATGGCTGGGTGGAGAGAGGAATATAAGGTGGCAAGAGGCAGGAGCTCAAAGCATTCAGTGTGAGGATTCCTAGAGATAGGATTGCCCATTTGGTCTGAAGATTTGGTAGAGGTAAGAACTAGAGTCTGGCTGCTCTGCTTCTCTGAACTTTCAGCATTTACCCTTATATCTGACTTAGAGTTTTTATTATTAAGACAAGATAGAATTCAAGCAAAAAGCGAGCACATCTTGCTTGGTAGGTCAGTACTGCAGTTTGCATGGTCTATAGCTGGGTGAGACTATAGAGAGTTTTGTTCCCCAGCAGCCTGCACAGCCCTGTCCGGCACTATGGATGCTACCCAACAGAGAGAATTTCCAGTTCAGTGACAACTTGATTCCAAGAGTTCAGTCTCGACCATCCCATTGCTGTTCAAAAGTTCAGCTCCAGAATCTCTGAGACTCATGGACATCTCTTAGGTGCAAATCATAATTATGAACTTCCAACACACAGTAACACAGAGTAAATGCCCTCATTATGAACAGAACAGGAGAATAAAAGGATTGGACCTCAGCAACACTGAAGTCTAGCAGTGCAAACACTAAACCCTATGTTTCCGTGTCTGACATGTGGGGCATATGGTGTCATGTGTGAGCTCCCACAGGCTGGAGAACCCCACTCCTACTTCTTTATCATTCATAACCATTCTTTTCTTGTGCTGACTCCATTTGCATCTATGGAGCGTTGTCTACAGAGACTCTGATCCTATTATGCACCGCCTTACTTCCAAGATTTTCATTGTAGTGTGGGCAGAAATAATATGAAATTAAAAGCCTGAAGAGCCAGATTACAAAAGGAACCCAAATTCAGCTGTGTGGTGGCTGTTTTCCTTTCCCTGGACTAAGGCTGCTACATCACTGAATACCTGGGTGATCAAATGCCCTGTAGTGAGCATGGAGAAACAACTCTCTGGTTCTCTGTAAGGAGCATACACCATGCTTTTCTCATGGGAGTCTTTCAAAAGAGTGTACTCTTTGATAGTCTTGACTCTAGGTGGAGTCTAGCCAATTCCAGAGATTTCCTCTGGCGTCTTTCCTACTGCCCTTTTGGAAGACACATGCCTTCTTCATGGAGTAACTAAGCTCTTCCACAGCCAACCCTTCACATTCTCATTTTCTGACCAACTTATAACTTTTTCAGATCGTCATATTCTTCCTTTTGCTCATCACCATAGTGAAAACTTGGCTAAAACCAGCTCACATCAGCCATGCTGCAGTCTGCATCTAATTCCCAGTGGAATCGTTATACCCATCTAAACAGAAAGCCTTGTGAGTCAGGTTTTCACTACCTGACTTCTGATGGACAGTCTAGTCTTCCGGGATTATACAAGAGTCACCCTGTATATTCTGCTTATTATATTCTCTGTTTTCTCTAATCCCTATCTCTAAGATCTTCCAAATTGCATCCATGAACAGGCCCAAGGGCTTAAGAATCACACGCTGGTCTTATCTCGGAAGGAATTGCACTTTTATGATGTAATTTTCTGTGTTTAGTGACTTTTTTTGGTTGCTGTCACAAAGTAATTGGCTGAGCAACTTGGACAGAATCCACTCCACAAAATTGTCTTCTTGCTTCCACATGTGGGCTATGGCACATGCCCCCCTGCTCCATCATACACACACAGACACAATGATAACAATAGTTAAGCTTCCTTCAAAAGGAGGAAATACAGCGGCTCATGGCTTTAGTGGGGTCAGGAGTGCATTGTATTCTTGGGCATAACGTCATGGTGTATGAACTTATGGAAAAGCCTGATCATTTTGCAGTGAATGAGAAGCAGAGAGGAAGGGACTGGGGGGCGGTTTCCACAGCCACTCAGGATATCATCAGTGAGGGGGACCACACGGTCAACATGTGACTGTATGGAGTCTCACTGTCAACCACAGCAGTTACTATGTGTGTCTCTGTGGCCGTCTGCTGTGTTGTGGCTCCATGAAGTCCTGTGGTGTTTTAAATATCTTACTCTTCCCGCATCTTCCACCAAGGATCATTTGTAGTATTATTCCAGAGGCTGATTAATATTTCAACTAAAAAGGCATTTTCTTCCTTTTCCTGTCTTGTCTCTTTATGTTTCCAGTAGAACACGCAAGGCTCTCTGCCATCCTCCGGAGTGTTTGGTTGTTTCTGGGCCTTCATCTGAAATAGAAGCTTCAGTGCACAGCATTCCCTGGTTATTCTGTTGCCAGTGATTGACATAAAGAACACAGCATAACACACAGCAGCTCATATGTGACAAGTACTTGTTGCCGATGAATGGACTCTGCTGTCTTCCCGTGGAGATGTTTGAAATGATGATGCACTGAGCTACATCACATGCAAATAAATCTTTATGTATTTTTGTTGTTAATTGATGGAAAATTCTGTAACAAAATGTTGATAATCAGAAACTGTAGGTTTTTATATGGACCTTGATTAATTTGCCAAATTTTAAAATAAAAATGGCATCTACTAGTGTTCTTATGACCAACATATGAAATTACTATTTATTTCCCTTCTTCTCAAATACTCACTTGTATTTATTTTCCTGCCTATCAATTCCATAGGCACAATGATACATAACTTTTAATTTGAACTATAACTCTAGTGGATGAGAAAAATTTTGCATATTTATTAATCATTTATATTTTCTGTGGTCTATTTCTTTCATTCCCAGTGATTCTTCCCTTATTTCTTTGTGAAACTTCTCTGCGCTTTAAGAAAACTGATCTCTTACACATAGCAAATTCTTATTTGCTCCTGTCATTTAATTTTGCCATAATGCTTTGTATATACAAAACTTTTACATTTTTCTGTAGTGAAACTCACCTGGTTCATTATGATGTGTGAAGTTTTATGGAAGAGCATTGGGCTCATAACTAAGAGATTACCCTTTATTGAAGGACCCACCGAAGAGAAAGGATTACCTATTTCTTGGTATGAATGGATTGCAGATAAGCCATTTTCAAGACAGAGTCTGGTGGGCCTCGCGTGGTGGGGTCAGGGTTGTGGTTTGGGGTCCGAGCAGTGGTGAATCTAAGGCCCCTTGATATGCATACCTGTCCTCTCAGAATCCATCTCAATCCCACATTCCTGATGTTTTACCATCTGTTGCCAGGCCTCCCTCCCTGAAATAAGTCAGGGCTTGAATTAATTTCTTGCTACATTTGCTTGGCCCTTCATTTATTCCATATGTTCATCGCCTTTATGTGCAGCCGTTCCTTTAAGGCTGCACCGCGGATCCCTATTCCAGTCCCTTTCCCTGGTCCACAAAGTATGCTTTATTGTCCTTATTAATCCCTCCACTGATACTACCGCAAATGCTATTATTTTTCAAGAAAATTAGGGCAATTTTTAAAGACCTCATTATTTTATGTGGGCGAAATAAAAAGAGTTGTCTTCCAACGGACCGCGTCCTTGCCAAATTTGTGTTTTAGTCAAATTCTCGCTCCACAAGACTTGGCCTGTTTTCAAAAGCCTGGACTTGTGACTTGATTCATTAATAAACAGAACTTCTGTAGAGACCAAAAAAAAACACCAGAGGGGTCCCAGAAGATCTTGAATAAGAGCTATAATTCCAGTCCCATTCCTTGTTCCATAAGTTTTGGGGTGGATTCTCCATGGATGTCTACAGGGTCCCTTATGTGCGATCAGTGAGCTCCTTGCAGGGAGGGAAACTGCAGATCATGTGGTCCAGACCCACTTGCCACTTGCTCCTCATTGACATGGATGTTTTGGGTCTTCTTCTGAATCCAGGACAGTCCAAGTAGTGGTCAGAGGAAGGGGCCTGTGAGTAAGGATGGCTCAAGATGTATTTGCATGCAGGCTTCTTGGCATCAAGGCCTTGCTGGTGGCTCTTCTGATTTTAGCCAGTATAGCTGCATTTCTAACATTGGATTAAAGAGCTAAGCATTCTCAGGGACGTCAGGAAGTACATCACGAGAATCCAAAAATGATTCTGTGGTACTCTAGAATCAAAATTCCTTCCCTGTTTAATATTCCAAACTCTTCCCAGAATGAGTTCTTCAGGCAATTATATCATGCGCAACCCTCAGTGAGGCATCGACTTCGCCAATGTCATAAGACTTATTGGATGATGACTCAATATTTGCCTAGTCATGGGTCACAGTCTGAAGTCATGTGGGCTGCTCAGCAGCAGAGGTTGAACAGTGGGTTGTTGGGAAACAATGATGTGACACCTTATGGCTTGGAGTGAGTCGGAAAACAACTTGTTCAGCCAGTTTGCATGTTTCTCGCTCAGTAGATGTTCCTTTACTGTAAGGAAATACCAAGGCTGGGCACTTTGGTTTATAAGGAAAAGATAATGCATCTAGCGTCTTTTGTGGCCCAAGAGTGCAAACAGCATGATGCTGGCTCTAGTGAGACTCTTCTTGCTGCACGACGTCCTGGTGGATGGCATCACGGTGAGAACATGTGAGGGGGGGCAGATGACATCACTGGATGAGAAGTCTTCCAGAGAGCGGCTGGAGCGGGGCAGGTGTGCTTCTTCTATGGCAATTTTCTCATGAGCATCAAGTCAGTATCCCATCTTTGTCCCTCCCATGGACAGTGTCTGTGACTTACATGTTCTACTTCCCAAATGCCCCCAACTCCATGTTACCACCCCAGGAATAAAGACTCCAGCATATAAACCCCTACCCCATGGAGGATAGGAGTGGCTTCTATTCTAAACAAAGCCAGCATAGACTAAGCCCCTCTGGGTAGAAGTGGCCTCAGAGATTTGTAGTGATGAACTGCGGGCTGCATTCCAGCCCGGCTCCCGGCCAGCGGCTAGCTTATGCCCCGAAATAACAACACACAAACTGTATTCATTTAAACACTGCCTGGTCCATTAGTTTCAGCCTCTTACTCACATCTTGACTAACCCATATCTAATAATCTGTGTAGCACCACAAAGTGGTGTCTTACCAGGAAGGATTCAGCATGTCTGACCTGGTGGCTGGCTCCAAGGCGACTGGCTCAGAGAGGAGAGGCATGGCGATTGCCGGAAGCATCTGCCTCACTTCCCTCTTCCCAGCATTCTGTTCTGTCTACTCCACCCACCTATGTTCTCACCTATTAGGCCAAGCAGTTTCTCATTAATTAACCAATGAAATCATCAGATAGATAGAAGACACACCTACATCAGAGGTTCAGTCCCAATCCAGCAAGGCTGTCCCACCCCATATCGCTCCTCTTTCCGGGTTCAAGACTGCAGAAGCATCCTATGCACTGAAGAGTAGGGTGCAGAGAAGACGCTGAGGGGACAGATGGCTCCTCAGAGGTCCGGCCTTGGGGCTGGTCAGGCTCTGATTAGCTCCTGAGAGGTTGCTGACCTTGCTTAGCTGCTCAGAACTGGGTATACAGTGGGGCAGTAAGGTGGCCTCCTATACTAGGGGACAGTATCTGAGACAGCAGAGATATGATGTCCGGATCATATGGAGTGGACATAATCTGGTTCCCTTTCTTTCTCCTTCCCCTTCTTTCCCTGGAGTGGTCACATTTCTCATTTTTGCAACAGAGTGGGGCAGAGTGCTTGCCAAGGTCTGTTTGGTCTCTAACCCCAGAGGGGAGTTTACATAGCCTAATTGCCCATAGTTCTGTCCATGCCCACACCTGTTTCAGGGGAGCCTCTGGTGATCACTTAGTTCCCTAATGCATAGGTACAAACAATGGGGCCAGCCTTGCTCTGCAGCCAGGCTTCCCAGAGTCAGCAACCTGAGAAGCTAAACGACCATCAGAAGCACAAGGAAGCAAGGAGAAGCCCACCTGAGGCATAGAGGGTCTGTGGAGGACAGGGGCATGAGTGTTCCACTAAGCCCCTCAGGGGTCAAGTCAAGGAGCCAATCTTAGGGCAGCACCAATGAGTTGCATAGTCATGCCTCAGCGTGAAATAAATCTTCTAGAGCGATCTGACAGTGGCTATTCAACGGCAAGGGGTCTGTATGTGCTCCCGTGGATCCATGTGTCTGCACGTGCTTTCTGCACACACACACACACACACACACACACACACAAAGGCAGAGACACACACACACATACACACTGTAAAAACCTTGTATCTACTCCGCTCCTCCCACTGATCTGTCCAGCCTCTTAGCTCCTCCTCTTCCTCCACAAATAGCAACAACATCTTCCCCCTTGTTGTATCCTTTCAAACCCTCTTTTTCTTCAGTTGCCGCCCAAGCCCTTGAACTTGGCCCAGCCCTGACTTGTGTCCCTATCTCCAAAGTTCTTCAAAAATCTAACCTCTTCCCGAACACTACCCACCCACAACTTGGCTATGAAGGACCAGGTTGGCCTCGAGCGAGGGGCAGAGTCAAGTTAGAAAGTGCTCTGGTTTTAATCTCAGCTGCTACCCACGTGGGACCTCGGGCATGATGCCAACCTTCTTAATAACTGAGAAAAGGGAACAAGTGGAGAGGGTGCAGGCGGGGAGACAGGAAGATTAGACTCCACCCAAAGAGCAGGTCTTTGCTCTGGAACTGGGATGAGAAAATGCAATCAATCACCCTCCTTGTGCTTGAGGAGAGAGAGAGAGTGAGAGAGAAAAAGAGAGAGAGAGAAAGATCATTTATTTACTAAAATCGTCTTTTCCTGTTCTTAGTATAGTGATTTGCCAATTCTGTTTAATAATATACAGGAAACTGGAGGTTCTCGAGATTATAGCTACTTCTTCCTCTCTGAAGACTTAAGGCAACCATCCCTAGGAGAGGTGTTTTTTATTTATACTCATTTTCTTGAGACTATTGGATATTGGCTCTGCATGGTGCTGGCCGTGAGTTGATGACCCAGAGTCTCAGGGTCTCTCCTTGTGGATTTTTATTGTTCCTGCTTCAGACAGTCATATCTTCACCCAATATTCATTTTCCTCCTTCCTCCCTTAACTGTAAATTCTTAGTTGAGCATCTGGTCCTCTAAAATAAGGATCTATTTTGTTGCTTTCTTTGTATCTAAGAGTGACTAGGGAGGAAGGCGCTGGTCCAAGAGGCTTAAGCAAAAGGTTCAAGCCTAAATACCAAGCAGTGCGGTTCTAATGGTAACAGCATGCAGGTCTCAGCGGTGACAGCATGCAGGTCTCAGCGGTGACAGCATGCAGGTCTCAGTTCACTTCTTCTTTGCTGTTGGTCACAGCATGCGAGTTGTAGTTCAAAGTCATATGTGGGGGATAACAGTGTGCCACCCCCCCAAAAGAAATAAAAAGAAAGAAACCAGAGTCTCTGATATGTGCGGAACCAGTAGTTTAGAATTAGCCGTCTAATTTCTGAATTTACCTTATTTTGAATAAATTGTCCCTTGGGTCTTTTTTCACCTAGGCATTTTCAATGCTCTCCAAGGCACACAGTAGAGATGCTCCCCGTGTGGAAATGGTAGAAAGAGATAAAAGCAAACCACTACATGTAGTCACAGTTTAGTCCAAAATGCCAGCCATGCACTTACATGTTTAAATGCTCGTGGCATCCCTGTGGACGGTTGTGGAGTCACTGAGGCAGGGGATATGGCTGGCAGAAGTGGCTGTATCCCTGGAGGACAGCCTTCTAGGGTTGTAGCCTGGAATTGCTTTCTATGTCTTGATTTGCTGGGCTCGAGAGGCTGTCCTGTATGTTCTAACTAATACAGTCTGTGCTGCCCCTGGCACTGTGTTTTCTCTGTTGTCACAATCTGTATTCTTGAACCATCGGCCAAACAGACCTCTTCTCCCTTAGGTTGGTACTCTCGTGTTCTATTTTGCTTTTTGTTTTCTCTTCAATGGTGAGAAAAGTAACTAAAGACAGAAAATTGGTACCCAAAATGGTACCAATTGCTGTAATAACTCTATGTGGTTTTTAGGCCTATGGAACTAGTTTGATGCTGTGCTGAATCAGTAAGCTAGAGATGCTGTGATTAATGCTTTATGGGCTATTCTGGGAATGTGGAAGACCAAAATGTAGTAGAAAGAAGAAACTAAAGACATCCGTGCTAGAGAAGTTTCAGACAAAAACAAGGACTCTGTTGGGAGGTAGCTGAGAGGCCGCTCACATTGCATCCTAGCAAAGGATTTGGCTGAGTTCTGGCTTTGTCCTGAAATCTTGAATGAAGCTCAATTCAAAATTAATGCACCAATAATTTTTGGTAGGAGAAATTCCAAGACAGCATGGTAGTTAGGCTGTGGCTTGGTTGTGTCTTATTGTGTTTAACCAGATTTATGTCAAGACTGCAGAGCCCAAATAGAGCAGAAAAATGCAACCCAAAAAACATGCAGTTTGTCAAAGAAAGGCGTGTGGACACTTAAAGTTGTAGACAAAGCAATTGTAATTGGTAAAGGCACTGGTATCATTAAAACAACCTAAATGCCCCTCAACCAAAGAATGGATAAGGAAAATGTGGTACATTTACACAATGGAGTACTACACAGCAGAAAGAAATAATGACATCTTGAATTTTGCAGGAAAATAGATGAAGCTAGAAAACATAATTTTGAGTGAGGTAACCCAGATCCAGAAAGATAATTACCACATGTACTCACTCATAGGTTTTTTTTTTAAACATAAAGCAAAGAAAACCAGCCTACAAACCATAATCACAGAGAACCTAGACAACAATGAGGACACTAAGAGAGACATATATAGATCTAATCTACATGGAAAGTAGAAAAAGACAAGATCTCCTGAGTAAATTGGGAGCATGGGGACCTTGGGAGGGAGTTGAAAGAGAGGAGAGAAGTGAGGAGGGGAGCAGAGAAAAATGTAGAGCTCTATAAAAAAAATTAAAATAAAAATTAAAGAAAAATCACACATCTTTTCTGGGCCGATGGGGATGCTGGCTATAGGGTGAAACTTGATCACCCACAGGAAGTTCTGTGATGTAAAATACAAGCCCATTTGGAAAAGTTTCCTTTAAAGGGACAGTGACTGGTGAAATAGAGCCTCCAAGGTGCTTGCTCACATAGAGACAGCTAGGTTAATGTTGTCCAGGCTCAGCCTCATAAGCACTCATTCATAGACTGCAGCAACCAGGGTCCAGGCACTCGAGCAGGCATCTCGAGCTGACAACAGAATTGGCATCATCCATGCAGTGCTGGTTGTATAGGCTGCAGGATGTAGGAGTCATAGAGTAAATGAGGCTTGTGCCAATGTTCCAGAGGATGGTTGACACAGTGTGACAGTTAATGCCTGTTGTCAACTTGGCGTACTCGAGAAGAGAGAAGAACCTCAGATTGGCCTATGGGCACGACTGTGAGGTATTTTCTAAGTTGCTGATTGACGTAGGAGGATCCAGCCCACTTTGGGTGGCATCATCCCTAGGCATAAGGAAGCTAGAGCAGGCCAGTAGGCAGAGTTCCTCCACGGCTTCTGCTTCAGGCTTCTGCTTTGAGTTCCTGTCTCAGATCCCCTCAGGGGTGGATATTTTAACCTTTAAGATAAAATAAATCCTTTCGTACTCTAAGTTGCTTTTTCTCAGAGTGTTTTCTCACAGCAACAGAAAGGAAACTATGCACAGAGAGGTAATATCTAGCAACTCAGATTATCCTTAAGGATCCCTTGAGAGCTGCAAATGAACTATGAAGGCACATCTCCAGTCTCAGGGAAGACCAGGATGTTGGAGGTGTTGGCAACATGGGACTTCCTCCAAGGAAAGTTGCACATGCTGGATGGGTCGAGTCCAAGCAAGACACCACCTGAGCTGCTGGTGGAAGGGTTATAGGATGGAACCAAGCCTGTTGCCACCCACACAATCCTAGCATGCACCGTATGTACAGCTATGAGACTTGATGTTTCCCTGCTTAATTTTGGCCTTCTCTGGATCCAGAGTTTTCTTTTAATCCTCCTATTCCTCCCTTTGGGAAGGGAGTATTTACTCTCTGTAACCATAAATTAGAAACATGTAACTCGCTTCTTCGTGGCCATAAGATCCCCCAGCTCAGCCCCTTTGGGCACTGGGACAGGGTGGTGAGCACAATCGGGTAGGAGTTCCTTTGTTTCAATAGCCTGCCCTGCAGCAGGGTAGGCCTTTTGTCTGTGAGGTCCCTGGCCAGCTAGGGTCTCTGATCCTGTACCAGAAGATCCATCAGAGGGGTGAGTGAGTTCCTGAGTGGCAGCAGCCTGGGAGATAGAGCACAGACATTCCTCAACCCCCTATACTTCCTGGTCATCCTGGAGGGGCTACTCTCCCAGGCTACTGCCTCCCTCTTCCTATCTCACCCCAGCTTGCACCCAGGAAATCTCTCCCTTCTTCCTTCCTTCTTCGGGGCCATAAGATCCCCCAGCTCAGCCCTTTTGGGTGCTGGGACAGAGTGGTGGGTGAATGCAATCAGGTGGGAGTTCCTTTGTTTCAATAGCCTGCCTGCAGCAAGGTAGGCCTTTTGTCTGTGAGGTCCCTGGCCAGCAAGGGGCTCCAATTCTGTACCAGAAGATCCATCGGGGAGCATTCAGAGGAAGAGATGGGCAGGCACCAATGCAAGAATCCTTCCAACAATCTGAAAAAACAACATGAAAGCACCGGAACCCAGCGAACTTACAACAGGAGGGCTTGAACACCCTAATCAAGAAGAAGTAGAAAAAATTGACTTTATGAAAGTGATAGAGTCCTTTAAACAGGAGGTGAAAAACTCCCTTAAAGAAATGGATGAGAAGAATAACAAAAAGTTTGAAGAAATGAATAAATCCATAAATGATATCCTAGGAAACCAAGAAAAACAATCAAACAGATAATGGAAACAGTGCAAGACTTGAAAACTGAAATGGAGGCAAGAAAGAAAACACAAACCGAAGGCCGGCTGGATATGGAAAATCTAGGTATATGAACAGAAACAAGCATAACCAACAGAATACAAGAGATAGAAGAAAGAATCTCAGATTCTGAAGACACCATAGAGAAAATAAACTCACTGATAAAAGAAAACAGCCAATCCAAAAAATTCTCATCACAAAACATTCAGGAAATCTTGGACACAATAAAAAGACCAAACCTAAGAATTATAGGGGTAGGTGGAGGAGAAGAATTATGGCTTGAAGGCCCAGAAAATATATTCACTAAAATTATAGAAGAAAACTTTCCCAACCTAAAGAAAGATATTCCTATGAAGGTTCAAGAAGCATAAATAACACCGAATAGTCTGGATTAAAAAAATCCCCTCGCCATATAATAATTAAAACACAAAACATACAGAATAAAGAAAGAATATTAAGAACTGCAAAGGAAAAAGGTCAAGTAACTTATACAGGTAAACCTATCAGACTTACACCTGACTTCTATGGAAGCCATGAAAGCCAGAAGGTCCTGGATAGATATACTGCAGAAACTAAGAGAACATGGATTCAAGGCCAGACTACTATACCCAGCCAAGCTTTCATTCACTATCAATGGAGAAAACAAAATATTCCAGGATAAAAACAAATTTAAACAATATGTAGCCACAAATCCAGCCTTACAGAAAGTAATAGAAGGAAAATCACAAACCAAGAAGTCCAACAATGCCCACAATAACTCAGACATCTAGCAACCCTTCACCAGCACAACTCAAAGAAGGGAAACACACAAACTCTACTACCAATAAATAAATAAATAAATAAATAAATAAATAAATAAATAAATAAATAAAATGACCGGAGTTAACAACCACTGGTCATTAATATCACTTAATATCAATGGACTCAATTCACCTATAAAAAGGCACAGGCTAAAAGATTGGATATGAAAACAGGATCCAGCATTCTGCTGTTTACAAGAAATACATTTCAACCACAAAGACAGACATCTACTCAGAGTAAAGGGTTGGGAAAAAGGTTATCAAGCAAATGGACCTAAGAAACAAGCGGGTGTGGCCATACTAATTTCTAACGAAGTTGACTTCAAACTAAAATCAATCAGAAGAGATGGAAAGGGACACTTTATACTCATAACAGGAACAATCCATCAGAATGAAGTCTCAATCCTGAATATCTATGCCCCTAATAGAAAAGCACCCAATCATGTAAAAGAAACACTTCTAGAACTCAAGGCAGTCATCAAACCACACACATTAATAGTAGGAGACTTCAACACTCCTCTCTCACCAATGGACAGGTCATCAGACAGAAACATAACAGAGAAATAAGAGAATTAATGGAGGTAATAAATCAAATGGACTTAACAGACATCTATAGAATATTCCACTCAAATAGGAAAGAATATACTTTCTTCTCAGTAGCTCATGGAACGCTCTTGAAAATTGACCACATACTCGGTAACAAAACAAACTTCCACAGACACACAAAAAAATTAGTAACCACCTGTGTCTTATTGGGTCACCATGGAATAAAGTTAGTCTTTAACAATAATTCTACCCCCAGAAAGCCTACAAACTCTTGGAAGCTGAACAGTCAACTACTGAACCACCCCTGGGTCAGGGTGAAATAGAAATAAAGAAAGAAATTAAAGTCTTCCTTGAATTCAATGAAGATAAAGACACAACATACCCAAACCTATGGGACACTATGAAAGCAGTGCTAAGAGGAAAGTTCATAGCTCTAAGTACCCACATTAAGAAAACGGGGAAAGCTCACATTAGAGACTTAACAGCACAGCTGAAAGTTCTAGAAAAAAAAGAAGCAGAAGCACCCAGGAGGAGTAAAAGATTGGAAATAATCAAAATGAGGGCTGAAATCAACAAAATAGAAACACAGAAAATAATCCCAAGAATCAATTAAACAAAGAGCTGGTTCTTTGAGAAAGTCAACAAGATTGACAAACCTTTATCCAAATTAATCAAAAGGCAGAGAGAGAACATGCAAATTAACACGATCAGAAATGAAAAGGGGGACATAACAACAGACACTGAGGAAATCCAGAGAATCATTAGGTCTTACTACAAAAGCTTATATGTCACAAAGTTGGAAAATGTAAAAGAAATGGACTTGTTTTTAGATAAGTACCATTTACCAAAATTAAATCAAGACCAGGTGAACAATTTAAATAGACCTATAAGTTGTGAGGAAATAGAAGCTGTCATAAAAAACATCCCAACCAAAAAAAGCCCAGGACCTGATGGTTTTAATGCAGAATTTTATCAGAACTTCCAAGAGGAGCTGATACCTATTCTCCTTAATGTGTTTCACATAATAGAAACAGAAGAGTCATTGCCAAACTCTTTTTATGAAGGTACAGTCACCCTGATTCCAAAACCACACAAAGACCCAACCAAGAAAGAGAATTACAGACCAATCTCACTCTTGAACATGGATGCAAAAATTCTCAATAAAATTCTGGCAAACAGAATCCAAGAACACATTTTAAAAAAATTATCCATTATGATCAAATAGGCTTCATCCCAGAGATGCAGGGCTGGTTCAACATATGAAAATCTATCAATGTAATTCATCATATAAATAAACTGAAATTAAAAAAACCATATGATCATTTCATTAGATGCAGAAAAAGCATTTGACAAAATTCAACAACCCTTTATGATAAAGGTTTTGGAGAGGTTAGGGATACAAGGATCATACCTAATATAATAAAAGCAATATATAGCAAGCCAACAGCTAATATTAAATTAAATGGAGAGAAACTCAAAGCCATTCCACTAAATTCGAACAAGACAAGGCTGTCCACTCTCACCATATGTCTTCAACATATTTCTTGAAGTTCTAGCAATAGCAATAAGACAACATCAGGAGATCAAGGGGATTCAAATCAGAAAGGAAGAAGTTAAACTTTCGTTATTTGTAGATGATATGATAGTGTACATTAGTGACCCCCAAACCCCTACCAAAGAACTCCTACAGCTGATAAACACCTTCAGTGATGTGACGGGCTACAAGATCAACTAAAAAAAATCAGTAGCCCTCCTATACACAAAGGATAAAGAAGCGGAGAGGGAATTCAGAGAAACTTCACCTTTTACGATAGCCACAAATAGCATAAAGTATCTTGGGGTAACTCTAACCAAGGAAGTGAAAGATCTATTTGACAAGAACTTTAAGGCATTGAAGAAAGAAATTGAAGAGGACACCAGAAAATGGAAGGATCTCCCATGCTCTTGGATGGGTAGGATCAACATAGTAAAAATGGCATTTCTACCAAAGGCAATCTATAAGTTCAACGCAATCCCCATTAAAATCCCAACAAAATTCTTAACAGACCTTGAGAGAACAATAATCAACTTTATTTGGAAAAACAAAAACCCAGGGTAGCCAAAACAATCTTATACAATAAAGGAATTTCTGGAGGCATTACCATCCCTGACTTCAAACTCTATTACAGAGCTACAGTAATGAAAACAGCTTGGTACTGGCACAAAAACAGAGAAGTTGACCAATGGAATGGAATAGAAGACCCAGATATTAACCCACAAACCTATGAACACCTGATTTTTGACAAAGGAGCTAAAAGTATACAATGGAAGAAAGAAAGCATCTTCAACAAATAATGCTGGCAGAACTGGTTGTCAACCTGTAGAAGAATGAAAATAGATCCATATCTATCACCATGCACAAAACTCAAGTCTAAATGGATTAAAGATCTCAATATCAATCTGAACACACTGAACCTGACAGAAGAGAAAGTGGGAAATAGTCTACAACACAGGAGACCACTTCCTATGTATAACCCCTGTAGCACAGACAATAAGGGCAATATTGAATAAATGGTACCTCCTAAAACTGTGAAGCTTCTGTAAAGCAAAGGACACTGTCATTAAGACAAAAAAGCAACCTAATGATTGGGAGAAGATTTTCACCAACCCCGCAACATACAAATGTCTGATCTCCAAAATATATAAAGAACTCAAGAAATTAGACTTTAAAATGCTAATTAACCCAATTAAAAAATGGGGTATTGATCTGAACAGAGAATTCGCAACTGAAGAAGTTCAAATGGCCAAAAGACACTTAAGGTCATGCTCAACTTCCTTAGCAATCAGGGAAATGTAAATCAAAACAACTTTGAGATACCATCTTACACCTGTCAGAATGGCTAAAATCAAAAACACCAATGATAGCCTTTACTGGAGAGGTTGTGGGGTAAGGGGTACACTCATCTATTGCTGGTGGGAATGCAAACTTGTGCAACCACTTTGGAAAGCAGTGTGGAGGTTTCTCAGGAAATTCGGGATCAACCTACCCCAGGATCCAGCAATACCATTCCTGGGAATATACCCAAGAGATGCCCTATCATACTACAAAAGCATTTGTTCAACTATGTTCCTAGCAGAATTATTTGTAATAGCCAGAACCTGGAAAAAAAACCTAGATGCCCCTCAATGGAAGAATGGATAAAGAAAGTGTGGAATATATACGCGTTAGAGTACTACTCAGCGGTAAAAAAAAAACAATGACATCTTGAATTTTGCATGCAAATGGATGGAAATAGAGAACACTATCCTGGGTGAGGTTACCTAGACCCAAAAAGATGAATATGGTATGTACTCACTCATTAGTGGATTCTAGCCATAAATGAAGGACATTGAGCCTATAATTCATGATCCTAGAGAAGCTAAATAGGAAAGTGAACCACCCCAAAAAAACATGTAGTTATCCTCCTGGATATTGGAAGTAGACAAGATTTCCAGGCAAAAATGGAGAGCTTGCGGGTGGGGGTGGGATAGCGGTAAGTGGAGATGGGGAGAGAAAAGTGAGAAGGGGAGGATGAAGAGAACTTGGGTTGGGATGGAGGAGGAGTGGATATGGGAGCAGGGAAGTATATATCTTAATTAAGGGAGCCATTTGAAGGTTGGCAAGAGACTGGACTCTAGAGGGGTTCCCAGGTGTCCAAGGAGATGTCCCCAGCTTGTTCCTCAAGCAGCTGAGGAGAGGGTGCCTGAACTGGCTCTATACTATAGCCACTCTGATGAATATCTTGCATACCACCATAGAACCTTCATCTGGTGATGGATGGGGATAGAGACAGAGACCCACATTGGAGCACTGGACTGAGCTCCCAAGGTCCAAATGAGGAGCAGAAGGAGAGAGAACATGAGCAAGGAAGTCAGGGCCGTGAGGGGTCTGCCCACCCACTGTGACAGTGGGGCCGATCTAATTGGAACTCACCAAGGCCAGCTGGACTGGGACTGATAGAGCATGTGATCGAACTGGACTCTCTGAACGTGGCTTACATGGAGGGTTGACTGAGAAGCCAAGGACAGTGGCACTGGGTTTTGAATCTACTCCATGTACTGGCTTTGTGGGAACCTAGTCTGTTTGGATGCTCACCTTCCTAGACCTGGATGGAGGGGGGAGGACCTTGGACTTCCCACAGGGCAGGGAACCCTGACTGCTTCTTGGACTGGAGAGGGAGGGAGACGGGTAATGGGGGGAGGGGGAGGGAAATGGGAGGAGGGGAGGAGGTGAAAATTTGTAGTAATAATAATAATAATAATAATAATAGAAAAAAAGAAACATGTAACTCTGTTTTTGTTGTTAATTTTGCAGAGGTTCATAATTCATAGAGCACCCTGAGTTTACAAAGAGACTTGGGAGTTTTTAACAGTCGGACTATGGAGATCTTTGAAGTTGGACCGAATGCTTTTCCCGTTATGAAATGATAATGAGACCATGGGGGCTGGAATGGAAAGAGAGTTTGAGCTGACATGGTCACCTAGGTTCATGTGCATATACGCTTGGCTGCCAGCTCATAGAAATGTCTGTGGTGGCAGTGGGATATCTGGAGCATGGTTACCATTGTAGGTTATTGGGGAACTTGTACCTTGGGGGTTATAACCCAGGTCTGCTTCTGGCCTGATCTCTCTGTTTGCCCATCTATCAAGGTATGGGCAGCCATGCTGCAGGTTTCTCATGGAGAGAGGCTCTCTCTGATTATCTTTGCCACAGCAGTGTGTAGTCTCTAAACTGAATCTTCTTTCTTGAAGTTGTTTCTGTTAGCTAGTTGGTCTCAGATATAGAAGCAATGATACAGCACATTATCAGAACTTGGGCTATTGATAACTATCTTGTGGTAATGGAGTAGAGGGAATTACGAGAATGACAGACAGGAAAGACCTCATCTCATCAGCGGAGCTGAGAGAATGGACTGAAGCCCACAAAGACAAACAGGGGTGATTCAAAGTAGACGAGACACCATGTTTCAAACCACCCATGAGTCTGGATACAGACTTAAGTTGTCAGGATTTCTGTTGGCAAAGTGTAGTCAGTGACCTCCGAGGATTTACAGATCCCTTGTAGGAGTCATTGTCCTACCCTCAGATGAGGTCATCTCACAGAGATTCTCTAGGAAGGGCAGAAAGGCCTGCGGAGGGCTGTGGGGTCCTTCCAAGGCTGTTCCTCTCTGAGTCCCACTTCTTCCGAGCAGATTTCCCCAGCCAGGTGCCATGTCCCAGAGACATTTCAGGCTCTAGAAATGCAATCTTCACACAGATGGGAGACACTCTCCACCTGGAGTTTCAAATCCCCATAATTTTCTGTGATTGTGTCTCTCTTGAAATGTCCCTACACCAACTGGAGAAATAAGACACATAAAATGAGAGCCCAAGTGTTCATGTCTCGATGCCAGAGTGAGTAGATTAGAGAATGAAGCACAGACTGTGGGAAGGGGCACTGTGTGTGGAGGAAGGGAGAGTGCACCAGGGAAGAGGGGACCATGGAAGGAAAATATTCAGAGCAGGGAAGATATAGTGAGGGACAAGGGGACTCATATGGAATAAGGGAGGATGAAGGAAAAGAGCACATTTGGAGGCTGGTAGATGGGCTGGGGGCATTCTTAAAGGATAAAGGATGAAGGAGGGGGAACTATGTTGGCAGGGGGTACCCCCTCAGACAACTCTTCATCTCAGATTATCCAGTGGTCCTTTATCAATGGTAACTCACCTTGAAGCTCAGGAACAGGTTAGATATAGCATTGAGGTAGCAGCACCCATATCAGCTCTGTGATCATAGCAGCTACAGTGGCACAATGCAGGGTGGCATGCTTCAGGTGGTATGTGATGGTGTAGGTGACATGATGTCCAGGTGTGTGATGGTGCAGATGGTGTAATGATACAGGTGGTGTGATATTGCAGGTATGTGATGGTGCAGGTGTGTGATGGTGCAGGTGTGTGAAGGTACAGGTATATGATAGTGCAGGTGTGTGATGGTGCAGATGTGTGATGGTGCAGGTGGTGTGATGATGCTGGGTGATGAGATGATACAGGTGATGAGATGATGCAGGTGATGAGATGGTGCAGGTGATGAGATGATGCAGGTGATGAGATGGTGAAGGTGATGAGATGATGCAGGGAAATGAGAAGATACAGGTGATGAGAGGATGCAGGTGATGAGAGGATGCAGGGAGTTGAGGGGATGCAGGTGATGAGATGATGCAGGGAGATGAGAGGATGCAGGGAGATGAGAGGATGCAGGTGATGAGAGGATACAGGCGATGAGATGACGCAGGTGATGAGATGGTGCAGGTGATGAGATGGTGCAGGTGATGAGATGATGCAGGTGATGAGATGATGCAGGTGATGAGAGGATGCAGGGAGATGAGAGGATGCAGGTGATGAGAGGATACAGGTGATGAGATTATGCAGGTGATGAGAGGATGCATGTGATGAGAGGATGCAGGTGATGAGATTATGCAGGTGATGAGAGGATGCAGGTGATGAGAGGATGCAGGTGATGAGAGGATGCAGGTGGTGTGAGGATGCAGGTGATGAGAGGATGCAGGTGATGAGAGGATACAGGTGATGAGATGATGCAGGTGATGAGATGGTGCAGGTGATGAGATGATGGAGGGAAATGAGAAGATGCAGGTGATGAGAGGATGCAGGTGATGAGAGGATACAGGTGATGAGATTATGCAGGTGATGAGAGGATGCATGTGATGAGAGGATGCAGGTGATGAGATTATGCAGGTGATGAGAGGATGCAGGTGATGAGAGGATGCAGGTGATGAGCGGATGCACGTGATGAGAGGATGTAGGTGATGAGATGATGCAGGTGGTGTGAGGATGCAGGTGATGAGAGGATGCAGGTGATGAGAGGATACAGGTGATGAGATGATGCAGGTGATGAGATGGTGCAGGTGATGAGAGGATGCAGGTGATGAGATGATGCAGGTGATGAGATGATGCAGGTGATGAGATTATGCAGGTGATGAGAGGATGCAGGTGATGAGAGGATGCAGGGAGATGAGAGGATGCAGGTGATGAGAGGATGCAGGTGATGAGAGGATGCAGGTGATGAGAGGATGCAGGTGATGAGAGGATGCAGGGAAATGAGATGATGCAGGTCATGAGAGGATGCAGGTGATGAGATGATACAGGGAGATGAGGGGATGCAGGTGATGAGAGGATGCAGGTGATGAGAGGATACAGGTGATGAGAGGATGCAGGTGATGAGAGGATGCAGGTGATGAGAGGATGCAGATGATGAGAGGATGCACGTGATGAGAGGATGAAGGTGATGAGATGATGCAGGGTGAGGTGTGAGGATGCAGAGTGGCCTGATGCATGTAATTGTGATGATGCAGGTGGTGTCATGAGGCAGGCAGTGTGAACAGGCAGGGTCCATGAGGCTAATGGGTGGCATGATGCATTCATAGAAGGATCTCAGCACACAGTAAGGTGGTATTTTTATAAGCAACTCTAGAGACAGAACTTTATGGACATGATTTTATAGAAAAGAAAAGTGAATGTTGGAGATGTTTCACAGCCTTCGCGCTGCAACAAGGGGTTCAAATTCCAACTCTACTTTTGAAGCCACCCAGCAGCCGCCCCCACGAGCTCCTGAGGATGTGTGTAGGTGTGGAGTCTTCCACGCTGTATGTCATGTCCTTCTTCCATGCCTTAATTAAAGCTGTGCATGTTAATTTTTCCCTCACTTTTAAACTCAAGGGTCATTCATAGCTCATTGACAATAGAAATCCAACAGTTTTCCCCCTAAAGTAAACAATAATTAGCCAAACTAACATTTAGTTTGATAAACTTAATTTGCAGAAAGCCTGCATCTTACATTAATCCAGGGATTATCTGCTCAACAACTTCTTAAGAAATCCATGAGGTGTGGGGCTCCACGAGTGACTCGTTTGGTGTCATGCATGAGCTAACCTGATCTACTCTGCCAGGCACCTGGTGCCCCCCGGAGCCTCTGCTTTGTTCTCAGCTTCCAGGCTTAGCAAATAATCATAAAACTTTAAAGTATAGGCTTCTTATTTTGCAGGTAGAAAATATTAATTTACCCGTATGTAACAGAACACATTAATCTACCACCCTACTCTCTGGTTTCAGAGCCTCTGCACTGTTGACATTTCTCATTGGACTAGCACCCTACAGACACCAGCATGTGCCAGGTGCAGAACTGAGACCCTAGGCTGCACCTGTAGCTCATGGAGGAGCACCCACCTGAACTGTCCACTAAGGTGGCTTCCCCACCCAGTCCTCTCTGTCCCTCATTTCGTGGGAGGATATAGGCCAGCAGACCTCTGATACAGGCTGTCATTTAGGACCCAGGTGTTTCTGTGTTATGGGCTTCCAGAGCCTCTGCAGCCAGCCATCTCTGGGAGAGAAGACAGGCATCCAGGGCTCCTGAATCTGGAAGGAGCCCTTCTAACTGAGCAGAGCTCACATTTTCAAGATGACTGACAATATGAGTCCAGCTGTCCATGGAGGAAAGTTGGGCCTCATTGCATCTGGGCCATGGCTTCCTCAAAAGGTTGATGGGGGTGATGGAGCCTTTATGACGCTTGCTGTCTTTCATGAGGCTATGTCAGAATCAGGGGGATTGTCTTATGTCATATGTGGTCATATGAAACCACAGAGGCTGTCAGGTGATCTCTCTTCCTTTCAGATGCCAGCAGGAATGAAGGAGGCCATATAGAACATACGTGCACAAGTTCACATGCGCTCACAAGTTCTGAGGGAATGGTTGAAGCCATCTGGCATGTGCCCTTCCTCATGAGGGTAGACAGCAATTAAGAAGGCCGGGCGTTTTCAAATGCTACGGTGTTTCTTATGCAGATATTTCTAATCTAATCCCTTTACATGTGAGGCAGAATGGACTGAGTCACAGCTATGATCCGTGAATACATAAATCAGACCAGACCTCCTGGGGGACTCGGGAAGACGAACAGCCCATAGAGAGCTGGGGTACCACTGCAGGTGGGGCATAATGTTGACTAGAACTTGGCCCGAGACTCGGCCCCAACATAGCAGCCTTTTCTCTCAAGCCTCAGTTCTTGTGAGTGTGCACCACCCTCACACGACTCTCTGCAGGACCAAGCCCAGCATCTCTTGACTGGTGCTTGCTCACATTTTTCTCCTCATTCCATTTCACAAAGTCCTGCCTGGCTAAGTCATCAGGGATCACTGGAGATGATGAAGGAGGGGGGAAGAATGTGCCTGGGTCAATCTGGAGCTCTTATAGACTAGAGAGAAACATGGTGTCAGCTGAGCTTCACCACTTCTGTGGTCATGATGGTGTCCTGTGCTCTCTCACTGTCAGAGTGAGACAGGAAACTCGGGATGCCATTGAGAGAGTTTAGCCTCAGAGAACAAGGGGCAGAAGCAGGAGTAGAGTAAAGTGGCCACAGGGCAGAGTATGCCCCAACAAACCCAGGAGGTCCCTGGGAGATCCTCTGTGGGGCCAGATTCATAGGCTTCACCTCTGAATCAGACAAGGAGAAACAGCTATGTTGAGGACTCCACAGAGCAAGAAGCCCAGACATTCCTGCTGAACATGGTACTCATGGAGCCATGGAACTAAAATAGACTGATGGGAGCCCTTGGAATGCCAGACATGGTACCTGCAGCATGAACTCTCTGTTTATTTGAATATCCCAGGAAGAGGCTGGGCCTGGGCCTTGGTCCCCTCTCAGGGTCATAAAGAGGGACAAACTGCAGGGCATGCAGGGCACAGCCAGTACCACATGTAGAGGTCTAATGGCAGGCACATGTCTGGGACTGGTGAGCACAGATCTACTCCAGGGTGGGTATGAGATGAACACCTGGATCCAGATGCTGTGCCGATGTGGGGGTATAGGGCCCTCCCTTAGGAAACCAAAATTTTCCCCAGTAAGACCCATCTTCTGTCTCAGACTGGTTCCACATAGCTCCTGAGGGGCCCCTGTTCAGTTCCTCAGGGTGATGATCAACATCATTTGCCCATTATCTTGGCACTTGCTGTAGGACACCAGGCTGAGTTTCAGGCTCCTGTTTTACTGGCTTCCCCAAAGCCAAAGAGGCTTCTGTTTCCATATGGCTGGGCCAGAAAACACCTGCGGTATTAGACTCCGAGTTCACTGCGCACGCACGCAACACACACACACACACACACACACCCACACACACACCAGAGAGAGAGAGTAGAAGGAGAGAGAGAGAGGAGAGAGAGACCGAGAGAGACAGAGAGAGACAGACAGACATACAGAGAGAGAGAACGAAGAGAGAGAGAGAGAGAGAGAGAGAGAGGAGAGTAGGGAGGGAGGGAGGGATGGAGGGAGGGAGGTAGGGATGGGAGGGAGAATGCAAGGCAAGCTCATCCAAAGGTAGGTATGGTAATCAAATGTCTAGATACATTCACACAACACTCAGCCCCTTTGCCCCTTGCTTTTTATGTAAATATTTCCCCAATACAATTTCTAAGTTTGAGACAAAAGAGAAGCATCATTGGAAACTTCCTAGGCTTAGGTGAAGCCATTTGCACGAAAGGGTGTGTTAGGAGGTAATGTTCCCACCATTATTACTAGTTGGGTTTAAATTGCATATAAATTAAGATCCTGAAATGAGGATAAATGTAGCATAATAAGTTGTAAGTTTTATTCTCTGTAACTGTACAGAAAATACTTTAATTTAAAAATTTCCATAGTTAAGTCTTGCTTTTACGGTATTATCTTAGAAATGAACACATCAACATTTCTTTCTCTTCTTGAAATAATTTTTCAACACCTCAAAAGTGTCTACGTATGTTGTGCTTGATTTGGCAGCACATATGTACATTTGACAACACATGTGCACTCAACATTTCCATGTAGGACTTTTCAGACTTTTGCAGGTCATTTCTTCCTCTCCTAGACTCTGAGGCACGTGCTGTGATTTAACCTTCACGAGACATTGGCTCTAAGAACTGAAGTCATCTGACATTTATTGTGGTCCTGGCAGCCGTGAAGAGGATTTCCAGGGATCACAGTTGAGTGGGAAAGGTAAGACTGATGCCTAACCCTGAGTCCTAATGAGTTAACCCAGACCTCCAATGAACAGACACCCTAATGTGCAGCTCTGGGTCCACTGTGAGCAGACACTCCACAGAACCCTGGCATCCCACCCTGGGTCCCCTATGAGTGTACACTACACAGAACCCTGGCATCCCACCCCTGGGTCCCCTATGAGTATACAATGTACATAATCCTGAGCCCTGATTTTGAGAAAGTGCTTCCTTGCAGCATCGCACCAAGACTGAGGCAAAACCACTTCTGGGATCATGCCTAGGCAGAGCAAAGCCAGGTCCACAGTGAGGCAGGTGCCACTCCCCGGGCTCAGGTGAGGACCAGAAGCTCTGACAAGATGCCTTCTGCCTGCTTCCCACCAGAGGCCCCTGTCTTGACAAACACCCATGCAGAGCAAGCCTCAAGCCCCCAGTGGATCTTTGTCTTCGTTACAGTTTCTATTGATGACCATAACAGAAAGTACCGTGGGGAGGAATGGGTTTACTACATCTTATAGTATACAGTCCATCATCTAGAGAAGCCAGGACAAGAACTCGAGGGAGGAACTGATGCAGAGACCAGGAAAGAGTGCTGATTACTGGTTTACTCCAACTTGCTCACCATGCTTTCTTATGACCACCAATGATCACCTATCCAAGGGTGGTACCACCTGTGCAAGAATGACAGCACCTATGGTGAACTGAGCCCAGTCATCAGCCATCAATCAAGAAAATGCACCACAAGCTTTTGGGGTAATTTTCTCAATTGAGGTTTCCTCTTCCACATGCCCACAACTTGTGTCAAAGTTGACATGAAACTAGCCAGCACAGACTTGGTATCCATACTCCTCCTCCCTACTACTGCAAACCTATCTCAGATCCCTGCCCTGAGTCTGTCTCTTACAATGTGAAATTCACTGTGTCTCAGAATTTTCTCGGGTGCATGCTGGGTGCATATGGGAAGAGAGGACATCTTCTAGCATCCTGAGTTGGGACCTGACTTCAGGGCTGGTAGCAGCTGATAAGCAAGAGCATGCACAGGGCCTGTGAGGACTGGAACAACTCAGCAGCCTTTATGGGAACCATCTGCCCAGACTACAAACCATGTCTTATTCCTAATAACCCAAAAGAAACTGGATCCCACCCCAAATGACTTCAATGGAGTTCTCTCTTCTGCTCAGTGTCCTTCAGCTTCTGCATTCGTAGGGAGGTATCAGGAAGGAGGTTTTCTGAAGTAAATGCTTTCCTGTTTAGGCCGTCCCTGGGTGAGCACACCCTTGCCCAACAGTAAGCCAGGCTGGGTCTGGCAACAGTGTCTCCATGCTACCCTACTTGGGGTGTGCAGAGATGGTTTGGTGTGCAGGTCAGGACCAATGAGTGGTGGCTTCACGGGGCAGGGAGTAAGGTGATACAGTGTTTGCGTGTATCAACCCTGTGGGAAACAGCATGCTGGGAAACAGCAGCGGCACAGCCAGGACATGAGGTGGCTTTCAGTAAGGGGTGGAAGGGCTCCTGGTGTTACTGTTGGTTTCCTTGACAGGGTGAAGACACAAGCCTTCAAACTGTTCCCATAATCACCTTCCTTCTCATTCGGACTCCCCCCTTCTTCCTTCTCTTAGGACCCTGAATGTCATGGCCCACCTCAGCTCATGGCTCCACCTCTTGATCTATAACGCCATCACACCTGCAAGTCCCCTTGGCCACCGACAGACAATGAGCACAACTTACAGGGTTGGGAACCAGGGCATCCCTGGGAGCCATTACTCTGCTCCAGAGATGAACACAGGTGGAATTTTCTTGTCACCCCAAATTCATGGAGCAGGGTGCCTGTTTGTTGCATCCTCCTGTTTCTCTCCCTAAGCGGTTGCAGATTTCACAGAAACAGAACAATGGCTGTCACATGCTGTCGCGAGGGAGTACAGCATCTTCTCTTCAAGATCAGAAGAATGTAGCAGGGAAGCGCTGTGGGTACCTCCTGCACACTGTGACATCAAGGTCGCTGTGATCCAGGAACATTGTGGTGACAGTGACATGCTCAAGGTCGCTGAGCCCAGTGTGAGGCGAGGAGGAAAGCCCCACCTTCCCGGGGGAGCAGCGCTCATGAAAGGCATGCATTTTGCTCTCAAGATTTTAAAGCTCCTTTTACCTGCTGTGACACGTACTCACGGGCCAGGAAGAGCCCTGTGTTTCCAGCCATTTCCACGCTGTGACCACCGGGGACGTGCCCACCTTGCTAATTGGGGAGGATTAAATGGAGGCAGCCAGCACAAAGCCTGCAGCAGCCACTGTTTCAGAGCGGGAGCTGAGCTGACAGCAGCCTTCCCCTTCCTACAGGCATGGCCCTGAAACAGCCTGCCTCCTCACAAAGGCAAGAGCCACACTGCCGAGGAATGGTGTCTTCCCACCTGCAGATTCCTGCTTCTCCCAGCCCGGAATAGCTCAAGTAGGCTGTGACCTCGGCAAGCACCCTTGAGAGAGTCTCGAGGCGCCTTGAGAAATTGCACAAGAGGCGCTCTGCATCTGGGCTGGATCTATTATTCATGCAAGCATGTTTCAGCGAGCTGGGTAATTTAGAGCCTCTCGGAGAGTGCTCTCTGCAGCAGCCATAAACCACGTTCCCAGTGCTCCAGGGGAAAATTACCTTTCCATTGCTCCAGCTAGGGGTCATATCAGAGATTTCACCCAGGGAAGTGAGGGCTGAGGAGGGGCCGAGACAGTCCAGGGCTCAAGGGTCCTCCAGAGCCTACGCTGGGGACATCTCTGCCTGTCACTTCCCGGATGACCTCTGGAGCTTGAGCTTTCTCACTGCGGAATGAATGCTGACTGCAGATGCCTAGCAGCCAGGCTTGTACAGGAGGAGCCCAGCTCCCGCTCTCTACTGGGAGCCGCGACTGATCCGCTGCCTCTGGCATTGGTTCCCTCCCGGGGTCGTGGATGCCTGTCTTTCTGACTCAGGATCCAGGACACTGGAGGCACAGTGATAGGCACACAGAAGCACAGATCCACCGAAGGCATCTCTCTCTCTCTCTCCATCCTCACAAAGCTGTCGTCTTGATATATTTAAAAACCCACAACAAATACAGATGCACAGATTCTTTCTCCCCCCCCCCCCCCCCAGAAAGGAGAGCATTGACACTAACACGCGCGCCGCTCACACATCCCAAAGAGGGACGCATGCAAAGAAGAAAGCATCAACGTCCGTCTTCAGACCCGAGGCCGGCGCTGGCTTCAGGCTTTATTTTTAGCGGTGAGAACGTGGCACATGTGGTGTGGCCGCTTCCCCCTCTTCAGTGCAGCGCCGCTGTCATTTCATCCTACAAATGTTTGGCTGCTCTACAGAACAACAGCTCCCCCCCCCACACCACCCGATCCCCCCCCCCCCACCCGGCCAACATGCTGGGCAGGAGCTGGATAAAGCTCCAGGCGCCCGGGTCTGCGGCAGGCCCTGCCCTCCGCCAGCGCTCTGTTGGCATGACTTGGGCTCTCTGGGGCATTCTTCATCCAGCAGGCCTGGCTGCTTGCATCTTATCTCATCCCTTCAAGCCTGGATGTGACACTTCCTCAGGCTCTCTTGTGCTCGTGGCTGTCGGCTGGTGACAAGGACGTCTGTGGGGATGCAGACCCCGAGGTGAGAGGGAAAGCGGCTGCGAGCTGAACACCTGCAGTCCCAGTGGGGCCAGCGTTGCCACCTTAGGTGTCAGGAGGAGTCTGGGATGCCAGTCAAAGGCTGACATGCAGTTGGGCTCTCGCTGAGTTTCTGCCAGCTTGGTGGCCTCCAAATCATGGCCCTGTCACTGCAGGGATGGTGATGTTCCCCTGGGGCGCCAGAGTGACATCCCAAACCTCATCCTTTAATTTCTCGGGCCTTTGTTTGTTCTATTCCCGTCTATTCAAAAAAGAATAACCCATCTGGTCGGAAAATTTTGTTAGTATACTAAATGCCACTAAATTATACATCTTGAAAGAGTGGGTTTCATCTCAATAAAGAAAACTATGTGTGGCACAGTTGGTAGAGTACCTGGCCAGCATGCAGAAAGCCTGGGGTTCAGTTCCCAGCACTGTATAAACTGGGCATTGTGGTATACCCCTATGATTCCAACACGTGGCAGTTGTTGGAAGAAAACCCGAAATTCAAGAGTTCAAAGTTATCTTTGATTACAGACTGAGTTTGAGACTAGTCCGGGTTACAAGAGACCCTGTCTCAATAAGATAAAATAAAATCAACAAGAAGAAAAAGAATATGTAAAATAGATAACTGAGACCTTGAGATCTTTAGAACTGTGCAGAACCTCAGAGGCCATCTGGGCAGACGGCCTCATCTGAAGATGGCAACTCAGGGCACACCCAGGGCCATGAGAGAGAAGGATACTGAAGCCCAGCGCCTCCATTCCGGAATCAGGATTCCACTCTTGAATGTTTCCACGTTTCTTCTTTAGGTGCATGTCTAAACAGGATCCTGATTGGCTGTTTCCACATTTCTTCTTTAGGTGCATGTCTAAACAGGATCTTGATTGGCTGCTTTGTTGTTGTTATTCTTTGATCCTCTGGACTAGGTGCTGGACTGAGTAGCCTTGCCTGATAGCTGCTGTTCCCGGGGATGCCACTCTGTGACAAAATGCACCAATCCCTGGGTTCCTTTGTGTTTAGGATCATGATGAGCAGCTGTGGACGGTCAGCCCCTGACTCTGCTCTGCCTACTCCTGTGGCCAGGAGTCCTGACCCTCAGGGGCTTGGTTTAAGGATCCCATGGCGGCTCAGTACTCCTCTCAGAGAGGCCAGAGAGACTAGAGCGTGGTTCAGCAATTAGAACAGGGAGTGACACTTCTGAGGGGGACTCTAAGGGACTGACTCTCGGGGAACCGCAAGACCCTCCTATCTTTCATAGCAGGACTTCCTGAGAGCAGCGGGAAAGTCAGTTACCAAGAGCAAGGGCATCGATGCCAGTGGGGAGTGCACTGCTGTTCCTAGGCTGGGCCAGCAGCTGGCCTCCTCATTGCAGCAATGTCCTAGTGAGGTCACTGTGGCTCCAGTTACAATGGGGGCACGGCCTGCGCTCCAAATCCTTTGAGAAAGGGCTATTGACACACTTGTTGTATGATAAGCATGGCCCAACCCTGTGGCTGCTAGCCAGAAGCTGCTAGTTGTCATGACATCGTAGGAGTAGGTACATGGGTACTCCAAGGATATCAAGAGGTGAGGGTGTATCCAGGGTGGGTCATGACCTCTCTTGGCTCAGGACTTGAGAGTCCCACAGAAGCAGAAGACTGCCTCTATATTTCCAGAAGTCAGACAAATGAATATCTTGTGTCAGGTATGTGTGTGTGTGTGTGTGTGTGTGTTGGGGGTGGGGTGTCATGGAGGTGAATGGGGGGAAGGTCGAGGAGGAAAGAAAGAAAAGCAGAGGCATATCCTATGGGGGGTGGGGAGTAGAGAGGAAACAGGAGAACAAGGTTGGGAGGAGGGAACAGGAACACTGAAGAGGGGAATGAAAGAGAAACACTAAGATGCAAGGTGCAGAAGGGAGCAGGAACATGGAGGGAGAGGGGGAGCAGGAGCACTGGAGTCTGGGAGAAAGCAGAATCACCGAGGGGCAGGGCAGGCAGGAGCACAGGGTTGTAGGGAGGAAACAGGAACACTAAAGCTGGGGGAGGAAGCCGGAACACTGGGGTGATATGGGGCAGTGGGAGAGGTAAAGCAGGACCACAAGATGGTAGGTGGAGGTGAAGGGTGGGGGGCTCTCAACAGAGGAGAGGCTAGGGTGGGCTTCCCATGCCAAAGCAGCAGGCAGGTGAGGTGTCGGTAGTACCTAGGGGAGTCTGCTTCAGTGAGGCTGCCCTGGGTGGGCAGGTCCAGAGAAGATACGTGTCAGAGTGACCAGACAACAGAGAAGGTGACAGGCAGATGTGGTGTGAATAGGATTGACCGAGGGGCCGAGTCTGAGGCTTGGAAGTTGAATTTCAAGGTAGTCACATGGGGACTCTCTTTTCTGTCCTGTCCGTTCCTACCTTCTAGGGAAGCAACAGATCTAGCACAGGTCCTAGTCTAGGGACACTCCTGTAGCTCTTCGTTATGACCTCGGGCCTGCAGTGAGGTTGACGCAACCTGCAAGCTCTCATGTGCTCTGATAACTACTGGGCTGTACCGAGAGGATGAGCCTCGGGGTGGTGTACACAGGTGGTCTCGTTGTCTGGAGATCAGAATCCCCTCATTGGGTATTTCCTTTCACTGGCCCCACCCTAACTGTTTAATTTGCATATTTATTCCACACCAGGTGATTGTGTCTCCCTTCAGGTGTTGTGGAGCAAGTACTCACCCTAGGTGTGTGAGATTGCAAGGCTAAATGGCAGTTGCCAAGAAGAGGGGAGGAAAGCAGTCCCAAGGACCACGGTGGTATCAGAGGGTTGCCATGGGCATGGCGTGGCTCAACAGTGTCAGTGTAAGACAGTAACCCAGGTGCCCAGCAGAAGGTTCCTGTGGGCATGGCGTGGCTCAACAATGCCAATGTAAGAGAGTAACCCAGGCACCCTGCAGAAGGTTCCTGTGAGCATGGTATGGCTCAACAATGCTAGTGTAAGAGAGTAACTCCAGTGCCCAGCAGAGGGTTCCTGTGAGCATGGTATGGCTCAACAATGCTAGTGTAAGAGAGTAACCCAAGTGCCCAGCAGAGGGTTCCTGTGGGCATGGTGTGGCCCAAAAATGCCAATGTAAGATAATAACCCAAGTGCCCAGCAGGGGATGAATGGACTTTGGAAGTGTGGGACTCAGACAGTTTTGGGCTTGGGGCTTAAGAGGACAGTGAGGCAGATTATCCTTTTGGGTAACAGAACAATTAGGAGAGTTATTAATGCCCTAGAAAGACAGACACTGTGGCTGGAACTCTGAGGAGAGTCAGGTCCCCAGGGCAGAGTAGAAATCCCTTCTCATGGGTTCCAGAGGAGGGAAGGTGTTCGGTGCCCCATGCCTGATGAATAATGCATAGGGCGTACTTGCCATCGGGCTGTGAATGAATCAGATATGAGACCGGGAGGAGGAAAGCCTAAAAACACAAGCTACCTTAGTTCTGGAAACTGAAGGACTGTCATTTCAGGAGCCATCCCAGTTTGAACAAAATGGAGGATATTTCTGAAAGGATTTGGCCCTTACTAACAGTATGCGTATGCTCGCACGTGCATGCATGCGTGCATGTGTGTGTGCATGTGTGAGTGCGTGTGTGTGTGTGTGTGTGTGTGTGTACATGCACACATGCACCCTGGAACAATGTTCAACCTCGAAATGACAAGGAGTCCTGGACATGATGAAGGTAGATGACACCATGCTGTGTGGCCAAGACAGTCATCTTACCTGTAGGTACATCTTACGCTATGTACCCGAGTGTTCTTCACACTGAAGCCAGGGTAGGGAGCAGGCGCCAGTCTTCACCCTAAGATGGATGAAGATGGACATGGAGCTCAGGTACCCTATGGGTGAGTGGTGTGTGAAGCAATTAGTGCATGTGTACGTGTATCAAACCGTCCCAATGCATACTTTGAACATGCACGATCTCTGCCAATTATTTTAAAATCTCATAAATATTTTAATTATTTTGAAATCTTTGTCAATTATTTTAAAACCTCATAAATATTTTAATTATTTTAAAAATTATTTTTAAATCCTCATGAATAAAACAGAAGGCTAGTCAGGTCACAGCAGGATGTTTACAAACACAAATAACATGATAAAAATTAGTAGAAAAGTAGGGAGAATAAACAAAGGGAGCGGGAGTTTTGCGAGTTTGAATCATCATCCCGCGACTGAATATGGGGAGGTGGAGAGAGCTGGGCTCTTTTCCATAGTCCCTTTGACTGGATATACACATCTGTGGGCAGAGGAAGCAGGCAGCATGGCCGTGGCCAGCTCAGCACAGGCTTCTCCCTCATTTCACAGAGAAAGATACTAACCATCCAAGGGTCTTCCCAAGGTAATACAGCGGCAATTTGTGGCCGACCTGAGGCATCTGTAGACTTGAAGGTCAATGGAATTCTGCAATATCACATTGCATGAGCTGCCTAGGACAGCCTCCTGGCCCTGAGCCATGCTCACAGCACTGCACAGACAAATAAAGACATTCTTCTGGGGACAGAAGAGTCACATCCTGTAACACATCTCTGATTATTTGTCCCCTCCCTATTTCTGATGTTTTGGTTGGGAGCCTTGACTTTTAAAGGCTGAGCCACCTCTCTAAGCCCTGCCCCCTCCTTTTTCTGAACATCTTTTACCATGGTGCTCAGCATCCTTGAGGATGTCAAGTGAGGGTCTGTATACAATGGCACAGCAGATAATAAATTCCTTGTATGTCTTTGTTGTTGGCTGGGCTTCTCAGGATGGTTTATCAAACCCTCGTGAACTTTTCCTCTGGCTCTTTATCAAAGGCGGTCTATTTGCATGTTAAGATGAGGGAAAAGAACAACCACTTTAAAAGATAAGGGTTGGAATTTATAAGCCTTTACGAACTGTTATTTCTTTCACTGGGGGGAAATAAAAATGGGAGATAGTAAGAAGGCAGGGTACTGCAGATAACATCATTTAGAGGATTCTGAAACCTGGTATAATTTATCATCATCTAAGATGCTTTGGTCTGCAAGATCAAAGCGACTGGTGCTATCTGTCTGCATGCAGCCCATTGAATTGCCTCTTCAGAGTCCCAGACAAACATTTCATTAGCTGCCATTCATCAGGAAACTGGGTTGAAACTCCAAATCCCTTCTTTAAAAAAGCTGGGTTGCATTTCCTACACTTGGTACTTAAAACAAAAACCAACCATTTGTATGGCACTTCTCTTCAGAGTGCTCAAACCATGTCGCTTCCCAAATATTTGTAGTCTTCCTGACCCTCCTTTCTAGTCACGAGCTTTATTCTTCTCATTTCTCACGCAGAGGCAGAAAGACGCAAACTATTTCAGCGCGTCAAGTCAGTCTGGAATCCAGGCAAGAAAACCATGATGTCATTGAAAAAGCTATTGAATGCCGACAACAGCTGTGACACTTAGTTCGGTAGTCATCTCCATCAGAAGTCTGTGAGAGGGGCAGGAAGGTGACGTGGGCTTCAGTTTTTCAAACACATGAATTGTGTTGCGATTCCTGAGGTGGCATTGCGGAGGGAGGTGGTAGAGACGGTCCGTTAGGAATGCTGTCTGCCTGTGGACTAAACTGTACCTGATAGATCATGAGTCTGACTTGTCTCATCTTAGGTGGGGCATTTACAGCAGTGGGGGGTGTACAGATATTCCAGATTGGCTGCCAACTGCTCATGTGACCTGTTCCCTACCAAAACCACACCTGGGGTTTGTTTGATGCAAACGTGGAGGAGCTAGATATACATCATTACCTCACCAAGAAGATACGGGTAAGCCCAATGAAACATTCCTCTGAAGCTACGCGAGAGCCACCCAGGCATTCGAGGCTTGAGGACAGCCCTCCCAGACAGATACCCACAGGGGATCTTCCTCTCAACGCTAGAAGAAACAAGCCTGGAAGGTGGACTGAGCCACCAAGGGCAGAAAAGACAGTGGCAATCCCGAGGTTTGAACTTCAAAAGCACATAGGAAAAGAAGGTACGAGGTATCTTGGTCAGCTCAGAATACCGTGGCAGGATGTCACTCATGAGACACTGTCACCTCCTTACCGCGTGGAGGTGGGAAGCCTGCCGTTGAGCTGCAGTAATAACCAAGTCCAGATGAGGCTGTCCCTGGCTGTAGGTAGACACTGCTTTCTCATGGGTAGCATTCTCATGGGTAGCATTCTCATGGGTAGCATTCTCGCGGGGTAGCATTCTGGTGCTCTCCTCCTCTTACAAGGGCACTAATTAAAGTGTGGCCTCACTAAATTTAATTTTGCCCTAGAGACCCCACCTTCAAGTACCTCCCTACTCCACACCCAAGGATGAGGAGAAAATCTTGAAAGTTGACACGGCATAAGTGTGCACCTGCCTTCTGCCACTGCAGCCAAACACCTGAGGTGTGGCTGAAAGGTTTCATCCTGGTGTATATGCCAGAGGTTTCAGTCCAGCAACTGATGTTCTGGCTAAACATGATGATGGATGATTGTGCCACTCACTTAATGGTAGACGAGCGGTAGTGGGAGAGGGGATTGGAGGCAAAATCCACTCTACACAGGTACCCCCAAGGACGTACTTCTCCAACCGGACTCCACCTCCTGCTGCTCCCTCCATCTAGCTGTGACAGGATTAACCCACAGCAACCCTGTGATCACAGCACTGATTGGGAACTAAGCTATCAGTACACGTCTTGGAGAGAGCACTTTGTATCCAAGCCATAACAAAAATGTAACTACCAACTTCATGGGAGGAGCCAATATTCTCCTTTCCTGTCTCACTCTAGCCAGACTTGACTCCCGCCCCCAACACTCATAGAGACACACTGCTCTGGGGAGCATTGAGGGTCAGCAGAGAGGGTACACCAGGACTGTGGACACCAATGCTCAGGATCTTTCTGTGTTGTGAGCAGTAGTTGAACTGGACATCTTGTTCTGGCCATAGAATGGTTCTTCTGTGACGTGTCTGCCGGGCTTTCGAATGGATCAGTCTCAGCGCTGAACGCCTTCTCCAGGTCTAGCCTCCCATCAGTACTTCCAGCCCAGGCTGGTGCTTGGGGCAGATGGTTTCCTTAACACACCAGACAACAAACATTTACAAGCTATTGTAAGGGCCAGGGAGATGGGTCAGTGGCCAACCTAAGGACCACATTTGGATGTTCCAGAACACACATAAATGCTGGGTGGGCATGATGGTTCACCTGAAATCCTAGCCTTGGGAAACAGAGACAGGCTATCCCAAGACCTGCACCACTCAGTGTAGAAGATGGAAGAATGGAGAATAGTTATTGTGGAGAATAATTACAGACTTAAATGTCAAGCCTCCACATACATGTACATGCATACACAGGCATGCATGCTCCCTCGTGTATCTACACGCATACACACACACAACAGACACAAGAAAAAGGGGAGAGAAAAGCTATTGTAGAGTTTGCCTGATTATATGAAGTCATGTCAATTACCGATATTAAAGAAGCCAGGTACCCAATCATCTGGCCCCCATGATTCGTCTGCCACCCCACAACAGGGGACTGGAGTTGCCCCCATTGCTACACAGTTGTGAACATGGATGCCACAGCTCTTGCCTGGACACATGGTGGTTCTTGTTTGGCGTCTGTACCTTGGTAAATTCTGAGAAGTGGAACTTAGGAGGCAAAGCCAGGCACCCTTAAGGCTTCTGATTTCTGCTGCACAATTGTCTCCTGGAAGTTGTAGAGACGACTGCTCCTAGGTGAGGCTGCTCGTTATTTCCAGCATAGTAATCCCTCCCTAAAGGTTAGGACCACTGTCATCATACACTCAGTGCCTCTGTAAATTAGTTCTGACCTCACACACTTTCTGTTCTGTTCCATTACCAGGTCACCTTTCCTAGCTCCAGGGGTGGCGGAAAAAAAAACTGCTTAATTATCGCATCTCCATACATTTTTATAACAGGAGAAAGAGTCCCTATTAAATTTTCAATTAAATTATTTATTCTCTAATGAAATTTAGAAGTACTCTGTATGTTTCTACCCAATTGTATTTTTTTTTTTTTTTACAAAAGATGTTTACATCGATACCTTAATTTGCAAAGAGGTAGCATTTTCACCCTTCTCTGCTCTTCTCGCAGAGCACAGAGTCCGGTCCCAAGGAGCCACCCGCTCTCAGTCTCTTTGTTTATGTTCCGCAATTCCGTTAGTGTGGGTTCTTTTCTGCTCATTGCTGACATTTTTCTTATGCACTCTCTGTCAGTCCAGTTTTTCCATCTCAGATCCTTTCCTTCCTCACAAATGAGATGCCTCCTTTATAACTTGGCCTAGGAGGAACCTACTGCATACTTGCTACAAGATTCTAAGTTGGAATTTGTGTGTGTGTGTGTGTGTGTGTGTGTGTGTGTGTGTGCATTATCAATGTTATCCAAGTGTCTTCTGGATCTTCATGTCTGGGAAACTTGCTGGCTTTATTTGTGATCAGTCCTGTGGACAATCCTGTGGTTTACTTTCCTGTGGCTGTTCTTAAGATTTCCAATTCACCACTGGTTGTCAGTAACTTAGAGGCATCGCGCTTTCGTTCATCTCTGCTCTGCTCCAGTGGTCAACCAGCTTCTTGCATTAAGATCCTAGTAATCTTTGTTCACCCTCTCCTACTTTGCCTTAGTTTTAATTTTCTTCCATCCTTGCCCAGCTCTCAAAACTGTATCTTAATTCCACCATCCTTCCCTTCTGCAGGTCCATGCTTAATTCTGGGCTGGGACTTGAATTTTTAATCTGACTTTGTTTTCAATTCTAGGAGTTCCACTTTGCAACATTTCTCTTCCGTCTTTGCTACAGTAAAATGAACACATTATCAAGCTTGTCATTTCACCCCTTCTTAAGTATGGGGCTTGCTGGGAATGACTGCCACCATCCGTTTCCAGAACCTTGCATCTTCTCAAACCAGCCTGGGCCCTTTAGACCTAAGATCTCCACTTAGGGAATTCTTGCTCTATAGACTAAACACTCCAAGCCTTGCGTGTGGTAGAACCTCGATGTAATTATCAGTCTGTATGTAGTTATTTGGCGTGCTACAAATTTTTATTGTCTCCACCTCCCCAGCCTAGCTTTGCCCACTGTTCTTGCTCCTTGATCAGATTTCCTCTCTTGCATTCAGCCAGAAAGTGTCCACAGGCTTTCATGGCAGCACTGTGTGTGTGCATACATATGTGTGCGCACGTGTGAACGTTTCACTGATGCCTGCCAACAATAGTAATTTGTGTGAAAAAGGTAGCCTTATGCTCGTGTTAAGTGTCCCTTAGGTACCTACTACAGCTTTTCATTAGCGACCACCAGGCAGTGTGGGATGTCAGTACCAAACATAGCTCTCATCGAAAGGGATTAAGAAATAGTATATTCTGAAACCAAGTAGGTATGACCATGTCCTCAGAACACAGATTTAGATGGCTTCAAATATCATGTGCGAACACAGAAATGGTTTCATGAAGTTTTTATAGAGGACAAAAAAATCATAAATCTAAACATTTTTCAAATACATTGATGAAATATCAGTATTTGGGTATGCTGACTACTTTTTTTTTTCAGTTTGACACAATATAGAGTCAGTCAACGGGAAAGGAAGTCTTGATTGAAGAATTGCCTAGATCAGATTGCCCTGTGGCCATGTCTGGTAGGAACTGTGTTTATTGATGATTGATACAGATAGGTCCAGCCCATCATGGGTGGCATCCTTCTCCAGAGGTGGTCCTATGCTGTAGCTGTAGAGAGAGCTAGATAAGCCTGAGCCTGTGAACGTTGCTCGAGAACGAGCTGACAATTAAAATTCCTCCGCAACAGACTGACCTGGAAGTGCAAGCTGAAACCACTCCTTCCCTAAGTTCCTTTTGGTCCAAGTGTTTCGTCACAGCAACAGAAAGTGGAGAACAGCCATTTACAGAAAAGCAGAGGGATCCGCTATAGGTTCCAGACGCTCCAGTCAGAGGAAGCTCATATTTCTGTTAATACCTTTTCAAAGCGCTCTGCCCGATAATAAGAAGATAGTAGGTCAGACATAAAGGCAGGCAATGGATGGTTGTCAGGCAAACACTAGAAAATTTGATCACAGATCTGTAACCCTCACCTCTACACCCTCAAAGTTCTAGTCAGTTAAGCTAGTCTTGTGGAATCTTTAATACAGCTGCATTTTTTTTTCCTGCTGAGAATTTCATCACCCACATTCAGAGGAAACTGTGAAGGAGGCCAGGTGACCCTTGTGCCTACATATGTTGGAAATGTTGGAATCACCTTTATTTACACCCACCGGAGAACAGAATGCTTGCCCGTGGTGGACAGGGAGGCTTCGGGCTTCCTAGTTGGTTCTTCTTCCTCCAGATACCTTTGCTATAGTAAGAAATGGCAAAGGAAAGAAAGGAAAGACCAGAAGATCAGCCCACCTCAGGAGTTAAGCCTGAGCCCCACGTATCTTTTTCTTTGCTAAAGGATTTTACAGCTAAAATATCTTCAGAACCTTTCCCCATCAGTTTTCCTATCTTGGCAAAGGCCCTGAGGAAGATGAGTATTTCTTAATAAGCTACAAGATTTGTAAGAGCCAATGTAAAACAAAATGAATAGCCCTCTCCTTGGCAGTAACAGCAGCATGATGGGAGCGAGGCTGGAGTCTTTTGGAGTTCAAGTTCACCCTGGGTCATAAACTCATCTTCAGTGTCTGGCAGGGAGCCTCACGATTCCAACCATGAAAGACAGGATGCTCCGTCACTGGGACCAACTGGAGCCTGTGCCCCTCTTTCCTCTCCTTACATGTAAGGCCCAGCTTAGAGGCTCACATGAGATTTCTTTTTCATAGTTGTGTTTTCCTCAGACTTGTCTTTGCATCCAAACTAGAATGAAGCACAGATACACAATCTCCCAGCAAGAGCCTGCAGACACATAGCTCAGCAAGCCCAACTTGCTCCTGCAGAATCCTAGGGAAGAGAACGGACCAACCTGGCCCTGGCCCTCTTTTGTACTAGCAGGTGGAGCTTCTCCAGCTAAAACTATCAGAAGCTACAGTCAGTCATTTCTGGTTGGGCACATAGGAACTGATCGCTCAGGTTACTAGGGAGGGCAGGTGCAGCAGAGTGGCCACCACCATGGAACTTCCGCCAGGCTCACAGGAAATTGACCAGAAACCTTAATCAGTCACCAGCCAGGCAGAGGCCGTGACTGAGTGTACCAGGCTGTCGTGCCAGACAAACCCTGGGAGTGGATGCAGATTGTGCATTCCACCAGTCCAGAAACTGCTGCTGCAGACAATAAGGAATGCTTTCCGAGAAAGGAACTAACCACTCAAAGCACACGCACCCTCGATCGCTGCACTCACACATTGCATACAGATGCACAGAAAAGGCAGGTGCACAGGCACCCATCCAAAACCAAAGGCGAGCGGTTTGAAACTACAGCTGTCCAGCTGTCACTGAGCCCCTCAAATGGACAGTCCATCATGCATGGTTACTACATGAGAATTCTTGGCTGCACTGCGCTGACCAAGCCGTGTTAAAATGCACGCTCTGCTTATTTAAGTAGTCGGGGAGCTCTGCATGCCACAGCAGTCACTCTCACACAGAGACTATAAAGAGCAAAGAGAGGCACTGCAGCCCCCACCGCTCTCCTCCGCTGGGCACTGCCTAGGCCACGGGGCATGCCTGGGCAGCGCGGAGCATGCTGGGCACTGCAGTCCTTTACTCCCCAACTCTCGCCGGCGGCTCCGGTGCAATGCATAGTGGTAATTGTAGTCTACAGTGCTCCGTTTCAACCTGGCAACGCCCCGGAGCAGTGCATGCTGGGAAATGTTCTCCATAATTTCCCTAATAGAAGCCGCATGGTCCCCTTTCAGTGCAGGCTGGCCTGAGACCACACCTTTTATCATGGGACGGGCCAACTGCAGTGCCTTTTGGGAAATGTAGTTCTATAGCTCTGGCAGTTAGAAGCCCGGATGTAGTCTGGTTTGGCTTATCTGAGCGGTGCCACCCTGGCCATCTTCAACCTGCACACAACCCTGAGTTCCAGCTTTAGACCCGGGAACCTGATCGGACCTGTAAACAAAACACAAAATAAAACAAACTATTTTGCTCAAAGCTGGCTAGCACCAGGCTGAGAAAATAAGGTCAGCCTGAGGAAGAAAATTAACCAATATAAGACATTTACAAATAATAAGAAGAATAAAAAAGTGAAGATAATTAAGATATAGCTGAACAAAGAGTTGACAAAGTCAAATTTCTTAGGAGCCACAGTCACCTGAGAATTATTGCTAACCTTGAAACACAAAATCTGAAAAGTCATTTTTTAAAATTTAATTTTGTACTCTGTGTGTGTGTGTTGATATGCACTCTACTAGACTAAACTGTATCCCCAGTCTTGTTATTGTTTTTTAATTAAAGTGTAGTATTTTTCAGTTCTGAGATTCAAATCAAGTCCTTGAACACATGAAGGAAAAGCCCTTTACCTCTGAGCTAGTCCTAATCCTAATTTTTAACTTTAAGTAGTATATTCATGTGTATATTTATAGTATACAAGATGGTGTTTTGATATAAGTATACATTAGGAAATGATTTGGTCAAGAAACTGGCATCCACCATCACATATTTTTTGAGGTGAATTAGGAATTGATTTAAATATCAGCAGATGAATAGATATACATCCTGAATTATTATTCCACCTTAGAAAAAGAAGAAACTCTGTAACTAGCAACAACATAGATGAGTCTTAAGAGCACTGTGTCTAAGCGGAATGAGCCAGGCACAGAAAGACAAGCATTCCGTGAGCTTGCTCGTGTGGGGTCTGAAAAAGTATAAGCCATAGGAATAAAGAACAGAGTGGTGGTTTCAATAGTGAGAGGGAGATGGGAGAAGTTGGGGGAGAGGGCAACCAAGGAATAGCTCAACTAGAAAGGCAAAATAACATCAGATGTAGTATATGATGTAATTATGGTTAATGGCAATTATGTAACAAACATGGATTCACAGTAATAATTTTGGTAAACTGATATTATGGATCAGAATCCAGCATAAACATATACCTTCAGACATATATCTGGCAAAGTGGTTGTTGGGTTATATGGTAGTTACATTTTTAACCTTTTGGGGCACCTCTATGCTCATTCTGTAATGGCTGTTACAATGGCTGTCTTGTTAACTTGACACAACTGGAAGAGTAAATTTGAGGTGATCAATCATCTTCATCAGATTGGCCTGTAGCCATGTCTGTGGGGGAAATTTTCTTGTTTGCTGGTTAATGTAGGAGGGCTTAGCCCAATGTGGGCATTGCCATGCCTGGGCAAGCGATCCTGGGTTGTCTAACAAAGCAATCTGAGTGTGCCCTGGGTAGCAAGCCAGTAAACAGCAATGGTCCTGTTCCTTATTGCTCCCTCAATGGTGGACTGTAACCTGTAAGCTGAAACAAACCCGTTCTTCAAGTTGCTTTTGGTTAGTGTTTTATCACAACACCCCAAAGCAAACTAATACGGTTGTGATCATTTATACTCCTGTTAGCTGTGCTTCATGGTTCCTTTAAATCCACATCCTTGGAAGGATTGGTTGTGTTTGGTCTTTTTAGTGAAAACCCAGCAGTTCTCAGCCTGTGCGTTGTGACCCCTTTGGGGAGAATTGAATGACCCTTCCACAGGGACTTTTTAAGACCATCATAAAACACAGACATTTACATTACAATTCATAGCAGTAGCAAAATTACAGTTACCAAGTAGCAACAAAAATAATTTTATGGTTGGGGGTCAGCACAACCTGAGGAACTGTATTAAAGGGTCACAGCATTAGGAAGGTTGAGAACCATTGTGGTAGTCTTTTCTGACTGAGGCAAAATTGTATCATGATTTTCATTGCACCATGATTTGTGATGTTCAACAATTTTCATGTACCTATTGACCATTTGTGTGTCTTCTTTTGAGAAATGATTATTTAATTCCTTTATTTATTCCCCTTTTTATTTGGGCTATTAGTTCATTTGCTGTTGAGTGAATTCTACATATTTTGAATAGTATCCCCTTAGTAGATGTATGATTCATAACTGGTTTCCCTCCTTACATAAGTGGTCGCTTCACTGTTTGTTGGGGAATATTATCTTAAGCTGTGTTGTTTTTGTTTACGCTGAATTTGTTTAACTCTGTGAGGCTGTGACTCTTTGCCTGTCTGAAACACCTGATGGTCCTAATAACTGAACGGCCAACAGCGAGGCAGGAGCAAGGATGGGTGGGGCTGGCAAACAGAGAGCATAAGTAGACATAGAGCTCGAGAAGAGGAGAAGCAAGAGAACAAGGAGAGGAGGACTTCGGGGGTCAGCCACCCATCCAGTCATGGGGTAAGAGCGAAAGTAAGATATACAAAAGAAAGGAAGGGAAAAGCCCAGAGGCAAAAATTAGTTAACTTAAGAAAAGCAGGCAAGAAACAAGCCAAGCTAAGGCCGGGCATTCCTAAGAGTAAGCCTCTGCATGTAGTGTATTTGGGAGCTGGGTAGTGGGTCTCCCAAAAGTCAAAAGAGTAAAGGAGTAAAATGTCACACAACTACTATTGATGGCTTCTTTGGTACTGCAGAAAATTTTCATGTGGCATGACCCCAATTTTTAAATACTGTGTCACTTGTGTGCTTATGCTCCCGTGGTTTGTGCCTTGGTGTTCATATCTGACTAGCTTTTCTCAGAGCAGTGTTAGTAAGCACCCCCCATTTTATTCTCCAGTTTTATAGCTTTACATTTTATGTTTAAGTCTTCAACCCATTTTGTGTTGGGTTGTGTATGGCGTCAAGGTCTAGCTTCATTTTTCTGTGTTGTCTGAGCACCATTTATTGAAGAGAATGTTGCATTCCCAGTTGTGTTCCTGGAACCTTGGCTAAAATGCTGTCATAAATGCACAATTTTCCATTTGTTCAGCCGGTCTGTATGTTTATCTGCCAGGACCACTCTCCTATTGCCGTGGTTTTGTGGCATATTTGGAGATCAGATAGCAAAGATGCCTACAGCTTTATTCCCTTTGCTTAGCTTGCTTTGGTGACTGAATGTCTTTTGAGAAACTATCTTAGGAATTAATTTTACTTTGGTGAAGGTACAATTTGGGTTCTGTTAGCAATTGCACCTGAGTCTCGATCACCCTGCGGCATGCGCACAATTTAACAATCTTAATTCTTTCAATCCATTAACATAGAATGTTTTTCCATCCTTGAATTTTTCATTTTTCTCACTGGTGTTCCATTCATAAATCCCCCGTGGTCCTGTTCTGACAAAAGTCATTTGATTATCACATGACCATCTTCATGTGATGTTGAATTTGCTTTGCCATTATTTTTGCCGAGGACTTTCACATCTGTTTTCATCTAGAGTATTGTTTTGTAATTTTCTTACATTATCCCTTTCTCATCAGTTAAGTGGGAGTTTAAGTGCATGGGGGGGCTGACTGCAGAGATGGAAAAGCCAAGGCGAGAGCCGGGCGGTGGTGGCGCACGCCTTTAATCCCAGCACTCGGGAGGCAGAGGCAGGCGGATCTCTGTGAGTTCGAGGCCAGCCTGGTCTACAAGAGCTAGTTCCAGGACAGGCTCTAAAAAAGCTGCAGAGAAACCCTGTCTCGAAAAACCAAAAAAAGAAAAAAAAAGAAGAAGATGGGGAACCAGAAGGGTACACATGAATCTTATTCTTGGAGTGTGACACGATTGTTGTTTAGGACAACAGGCAGAGCCTTGGTGCAGAGCAGCCCACATGCAAGTGTTTTCCTGTAGGCCCAGGCTTGCATGGTCAAGCTGGATGCATACCTGTGCGATAGCTTATGCTCAAGGAACCTGCACAGACTCCATCATGCGTGCTTGAAGTTTCCATGCTTGACTTGGAAAATCAGTCCATCCCCATGTGAGCACAGGGATAGGTTCAAGGAGTAGTTTCTTTTTCTGGTGACTCGTTACAGCCCTTATTGGACATCCCTTGGGTCTCCCAGGGCTGGTTGTCACCAGCCTCCCCCAGAAGTCAGCAAAACTGTGATGCATCATTCAGTCCAAGGCTGGAATCAAACATGAGTTTCAAGGTTTGATGTCCTCTTTGCTTTTGTCCTTCTCAGTAATTTTAAAGATGCCATGGTCATAAAATAACTGAAAATGCAGGATCAGTTTTAAATGCCACGAATATCGCCTAGACCAAATGCCATCATTTTGAAAGGGTCTGTCTTGCTGTCCATAATCCGAAATCTTGTCTGCAAACAAAGACTTCTGTGATGTTCCCACTGCTTCCAAGGAGTTTTTGGGTACTGCCCCCAACACTTTGTCTTTGTGGTTCACTTAAGCCTTGAATCTCTGCTACAGTACAAATGTGAAATCCCTCCATAGGGTCATATGTTCAAACATTTGGTCCTCAGGCAATGATATTCTTTGGGAAGTTTGTGGGACCCCTTTGAAACATATGGAAGAGTCAGCAGTGAATCACATGGAGCTTGCCTTGAGGGTGACACCCACTTCTGGTTCTGCCCTGAGCTTTCTACATCATGATGTGGGAACTCTCCCCACATGATGGATTCTGCCCGCCTGCCTGTCGTCTGTCTGTCTCTTCTGAAATTGTGATCTAAAATAAATCTTCCTCCCTTTAAAGTGTCCTGTAGGAAATTCTGTCATGGTAAAAAGGAAAAGGTAACACAGCAAATTGGCACTGAGAAGTGGTGTTTGTTGCTGTGATAAACATGGCCATGCATTTTGTATGCTTTTACAACTGGTTTGTGGGTAGAATGTGGAAGGATTTGGAGTTGTGAGCCAGCGAAACCTGAGAATTATGAAGGCAAAATTCAGAGAGTGATGTTTTGTTGACAGAAGTTTCTATCCTGCCAGATCCCACAGCCATTCAGTACCAAAGAAAACGCACAGAGGTCTACATTGATTATAAATTGGTTGGCCTATTAGCTCAGGCTTTTTATTAATTAATTATTGCATCTTAAATTAGCCCATAATTTTTGTCTGTGTTAGCCCTGTGGCTTGGTACCTTTTATCAGTGAGGCATTCTCATCTTGCTTCTGTGTCTGGGTGATGACTGCATACTCAGCCTTTCCTCTTCCAGAATTCTCCTGTTCTCATTGCCCTGCCTCTACTTCCTGCCTGGCTACTGGCCAATCAGCATTTCATTAAAGCAATAATACAATATAAGTGACAGGGTGCAAGACCACTGTCCCACAGCAATGTTTGTGGGAGCTCAGAAGAACAGAATCCAGTATCAGCGTGGTCAGAAGAGATCACACTTGTAGAGTTCAGATGGGATGTCTATCAGGACTAGGGGCGATTTGTGTGACATTCTGTCAAAGGATATAGCTATGTTCTTGTTTCCAGGACATCTGGTGAGGCTGGATTCAAAAGTAATGAAACAATTGGGTGGACGAAATTTAAAGATGGTGCAGCATTTGGATCACACTTGCTGCCTTGAGCTAGGTTTAAAATGGAAATGCAGGTCAGACAACAAGCAGGGAGATGTGAAACTTAGAAGCTTGGTGGAAACAGATGTGAAGAAGCTGGAGGACAAAGCAGCTTATTCTGTTAAAGTGCCAGTCATTAGAGCGATTAAAGAGAAACAGCACCGTTTGCACACGGACAGTAGGAAAGGTGCCTTGAGTATGAGATTCTTGCACATTGTAGGCTTCAGGATCTAAAACCAATAATGAATTTGCTCCAAAGATGCCAGAGCAGCAAGAGATAGCAGAAGAACCTGGTGCTCTTCATACGGTACTGTTTTATGTATATGCAGAAGTCAAGAGGTGTGGGCCACTGAGGCTTGTGCCCAGATTCAAGAATAAAAAAGCTTATTTGTTCAGTTGATACGTGGGGAGATCAGTTTCCTACATTGAGATCTGTAGAGTCTGATGCTCGAAGCTGTGAAGGTGAATATAACTGGCAGTGGCGATCCCAGGGTGATAGAGATTTGGGGAATATAGAATTTTACTGAGGAAAGCTGTAGAAACCATTGTGGCAAGCAGGGCATGACGGCAGGAACATGAGGCAGCTGGTCACATGGCACCCACAGTCGGGAAGCACAGAGAGATGAACAGTGACACTCAGCTCACTTTCTCCTTTTTTCTTAGTTTCAGGACCCTTCCCCAAATTTTAGGGTAGATCCTCCCACCTCAGATTAATGCAGTCTGGAAACTATCTCACACTCATGCCCAGAAGTTTGTTTCCCAGGGGACTTCACATCCTGTTAATCAGATCCCCTGGAACTGGAGAGAGAGAGATGTTTGTTAGCTATCCCATGGGTGCTGGGCTTTGAACCCAGATCCCCTATGGTGGGATGCCTTGTTCAGCTTGGATGCAGTGGGGAGGAACTTGGTGCCGCCTCAAATTGATATGCCATGCTTTGTTAATGACCAAGGGGGACCTTACCCCATCTGAATGGAGTCTGAGGAGGGGTAGATGGTGGGGGGAGATAATGAAAGGGGAGGAGGGAGTGGAAACTGTGGTTGGCATGTGAAATAAAGAGAAAAAAGGATGACAGTAGTATTTAACCTCACTGTCTGTCATGTTTGACCAAAACATGAAAATTGTGGTCAGCTGTGCACTACCATATACCATGGTTTGCACAACTCTTCGACTTTTATGTAAAATTTATATTATGATTTTATTGTGAAGTGTTCCACACAGGGTCCTATGTTTGAACTATTGTCCCCAGCTGATGGTGCAGTTTGGGGAGACTGTGTAACCTTTGGGACCTAGGACCCAACAGGCATTAGAGCTGGACCTTGATGGTGATACTTGATTCCTATTCTAGCCCAGCTCTCTTCCTGTCTGCCACCACAAGATAACCAGCAGCTAAACACTCCCATGGCCATAGCTGGGACCTTTCTAGCTGCTATGCCTTCCCCACTAAGATGAAATATACCTTTTAATCTGTGAGCCCAAATACGTTCATCTTCCCTTATGTTGCTCTGTCAGGTATTCTGTCATAGTGTGGAGAAAATCATTCAATACATCTCCCAAAGTGGAGAGCCTGCAGGGAGAGTGGGAATCCTTTTGTCTTCTTCTGTAGATCACAGCCAAATGGGATTTCTGATATGAGATGCCCTTCTGTTTGCTGTTAATATGTCTTATTTCCGTTGGTTAATAAAGAAGTTGATTCGGCCAATAGCCAGGCAGAATATAGCTAGGCAGGGAATCCAAGCAAAGATAAAGGAAAAGGTAGGCGGAGTCTGGGAGATACCAACAGCCATTGCCGAAGTAAGATGTGAGGTAACAAGCCATGAGCCTCATGGTAAAAATATAGACTAATAGAAATGTGTTGATTTAAATGTAAGAGTTAGTAATATGCCTGAACCATTGACCAAACAATTATAATTAATAGTAAGCCTCCAAATGATTATTTTATAAGCAGTTGCAGACATTGGCAGGTAGGAGAAAAACCAGTCCAGTAGGACCTGAAGGGACAGAAAAAGCCTCCAGTTACAAAAAACTTCTGCTTCAACCAGGGAACCCGTTCTCTGAGAAAATGCTGTTTCAAGAGAAATGGCCTTGGGAGAGGTATCCCTCTGGCTCACTGTTAATATTAACTAGAAAATTGACAGGCACATTGGAAACAAGAAAGTAGGGTGTGAGTGCAGGAGCTGTGGAAGGCGTTGTCAAAGGTATGAGGAAAGGGGAGATGAGGTAGATACTAGGCATGGGTTTGTGGTAAAGCATTGCTGTTGGTGCTGTCTCCTAGCAACGCATCATTTCCTTTACTCTTAATAGATTGTTTCCAGGTTCTGGCTATTATGAACAATGCTGCTATGAACATAGTTGAACACATATCCTTCTATTATGATTGAGCATCTTTTGGGTATATACCTAAAAGTGGTATTGCTGGGTCTTGAGGTATGTGGTACATTTACACAATGGAGTACTACTCAGTGGTTAAAAAAATAATGACACCTTGAAATTTGCAGAGAAATGGATGGATCTAGAAAAAAAAACCATATTGAGTGAGGTAACCCAGACCCAGAAAGACAAATATCATACGTACTCACTCATAAGTGGCTTTTAAACATGAAACAAAGAAAAACCAGCCTACAGTCCACAATCCCAGAGAAGCTAGACAATAATGAGGACCTTAAGAGAGACATACATGGATCCACAAAGGAAGGAGAGAAAGAGAAGATCTGAGTAGATTGGGAGCATGGGAGTCACGGGAGAGGGTAGAAGGGGAGAGACGAGGAAGGGAGGGGAGAAGAAAAAAAATGTATAGCACAATAAAAACAATAAAAATAGTTGTTCATGATTAAGTTTACCATCCTTAATAGTGGAAGACTCAGAGGCTGAGTGGAGTTGAGGCACTAAGTGTACCCCAGTCAGGTGAAGACCAGTGTGCACACATGTAGCTGGATGAAGTATTTATTCCCCCAGTCACCTGCAGCCAGAAGGGAAGGGACCCCCTGACCATAGATGATGCTCTTGTTAACTTCTTCCCTAAATATTTCAGTGTGAGCCAAACCACAGATTTGTGACGTGCATTTAATACAAGTAAAATTGACTTTAAAAATTAAATCAGGTCATTTTGAGATAATAGGGAATAGAAGCCCTCTGTACCATGTTATGGACCACATCTTGTTCAAACAGCCATTACCTAGGACAAGGGATGACGTTTGTCCTTAAATTGACCTCAGTCATGTTGCATGTGTGTGGGTGTGTACATATGCCCTCAAGCACAGAGCGCATACTGAACGTGCTTATTGAGATGGCTTGTGTTGATTGCCAACATGACAGGATCTAGAATCACCGTGGAGGCAAGTATCTGGGAATGTCTGTGAGGGATTGTCTAGGTTAGCCGAGGTAGGAAGCCATACACACTAACCTCAGACAGCACATCTCATGGGCTTGTGTTCTAGACTGATTACAAAGGACAAAGCAAGGTGAGCACCAGCGCTCATTCTCTGTGCTTCCTGATTTTGGATGCTGAGTGTTCCTGCTGCCAGGTCTTCCTCACCAAAACCGGCTATACTCTCAACTATGAAACAAAGTTTCATCCTTCATCCTTTCATCCTTCTGTTGTTTTTGTTAAGTACTTTGTTGCATTTGTGAGATGAGTAACTAAATCCGCAGAAAGTATTCCTGCCAGTAGAAATACTGCGTGCTGGATGGTGGGCGTCAGGGCTGCATGGAGACACGTGACACCGTTTCTTAGTAATTTGCTGTTGTGCTGAGATACCTGCTCAGGTCCAGATCTTAGATCCTGAAGGGAAACCTCCTTTCCGCAGGGAAGACTCGGGAAAATGATAAATACAAATGTAAATTAGCTGTCAACTGGATATTAAAATGGATTTTTAAGACGAATTTATCTACTTTAAAAGCGAGTAACGATGATCCTTTTGCTAAATGATTTGAGAGCGTAATTGGCTGATGAAGGGTTAGGAACACAGTGATGAGAGGAGAGTGCCTTTAATTCCAGCCTGTCACTTCCAGCTTTATAAATTGGTTTATTCCAAACGAGTACTCAGTTTTCAATATTAAATTACTTTTTATTTATTTAATATTTTCCTTTTCCAACATATTTATGTGGCTCCTTAACTATATCCACCAGTAGGCAAAAGCATACAATATCCGTTCTCTGGGTACATTTTAAGGTCTGCTGGAGTGTAGCATTAATATCAGAGGATATTGTATTATTAGCTTCAACTTGCAAACCTGGTTAAAAAAAATGTTTGGCACTGGGCGTGTCTTCCTTAAGATAAACACTTGTTCAGAGGAACTTGGGTTGATGTGACAGTAACTTATTTCCACCATGACCATTTTCACCATGGGCAAAGTACCTCCGCTCCCGGAAGAAGGACTTGCCTCATTTTCTTCATCACAGAACCAATCAGCTGTGATCAGCTGGCTGTAATCCCACAGGCTCTTGAGAGCCACGTCTTCCCGTTCATCACTGAATCCTCCCAGACCAGTAAAACAAAGCATGCAACCAGTCTCTCACACGTGTCCGGACATCACTAAGAAGGCTAGTGTGAGTGTCAAGGGAGCCATAGAGGTTCACCTATCTTTGCCTCTCAGACACTGGGATTATAAGTATGTGTTAACAGGTATGCCTAGACGTGACAATGCCATGCCCTGATTACACACAGGCTGAGTGTAACCACTCATGGATTCTTAGGAAGGGAGAAGAGAGGGGAAGTGTGTCCAGGGAGAGTGGGCTAGGGTGGTGGCACTGTTACTACGGTGGAGCCCTGAGACTGGTAGCTGGAGGCTTGTTATGAACATATTTGGTCCCCCAGCTCATCCCAGTGACCTGCTGATGTGAGCAGATTCCCTTCCGCAGCAATGGATGTCATTCAAAGTTACATCTCTTCTCAGACTTCTTCATTCACTTGTGATATAAAAAGGTAGTCGGGGAAGAGGCAGAGACAGGATATAATGGAGCCTGTGCGTGCTGTTCCATGTCTCCAGTCATGGCGAGAGTCAGCTCTTGGAGAATCCTGTATGTCCCAGCTACTGACACATGAACCAATAGATGCTGTGTCGAGAAGGGTTTGCAGTGTCCAGAGTTAATGGAAGCTAGAGCCCAACATGCTGTGTCACGTGGAAAGCAGATAACCGTAGATGGATGTCTTGGAAGGAGCAAATCTTGGGGAGAAGCACTAAAACCCCTCCCATTTCCACTCTGAGGTGGAGGAGCTTCTGAGGGACACCAAGCTCAGAACCTCCGTGTCTGCTGTCCACAATCTAGGTTTTGAGCTGAGCCTGTTGGTTTGTGTGACATTGCCAATGACCTAAAACTGAGCAAAATAGTCGTGCCTGTCCTCAAATTTTCCTTAAGGAAAAAAATGATTAAAGGTTTCTGTGGGGTCATAGATAAGCCGTGGAGATGTGCGGAAAGAGCGTGGCCCGGGAGCATAGCCACAGCCCCACACACTGCAGACATGGAGCCACAGCGGCGGCGCTATTAACTTCATTAGGAAAACATTTCTGACTCATTCAGAATCAGTAAGGTTTTATTGTCAGTTCTGATAGGTCTGAGTATAAAGTCACATCTATCAAAGCACAATGTTATAATGAACACTAATATGAACATTAATATGACAATAAAGGCGTCTGTCAGGAAGTCTTTTTCTTAGTTTATCTGGGGTGGGCAGCTAAGAGGTAGCTTGGAAATCACCAGAGTCGGTGATGGACAATTTCCCTCCCCATCTTCAGGGACTCTTGTGGTTTGGGTATGAGCTGGCCCCTGGAAAGCTCGCGTTTTGAAGGAGTGCAGGGATGGATTATGAAGGATCTGACATCATTCGTGGATTCATGTGTGCATGAATTCATCTTGTGATGTCATTACTTGGAGGTGGTGGAAAATAGGAGGTGAGGTGAGGTGAAGACGTAGGTCATTTGGTGCCTGTGTATCTGTGGATGCTATATCTTGTGTCTTTGGAGAAAGAGAGGTTGGGGAAGAGGGGGAAGAGGGGATGAAGGGAGAGGGGGAGAAGTTAAATCTCTCTCTCTCTCTCTCTCTCTCTCTCCATCTATGTGTGTGTGCATGTTTGTGCGAGGGTACACATGTATGTGTGAGTATGTGTGCATTTGGAGGCCAAAGGATGAACTTGACTGTGATTCCCCAGGCAGCATCCACCCCCTCTCCACTCCCTCTTCCTTCTTCTTTGTTTTTTCTTTTTGTGACAGTCTCTCACTCCTGTCCAGAGATCACTAAGAATGCTAGTCTGAGGGCCAAGTGAGCCACAGAGGTTCACCTATTTCTGCCTCTCCAGCACTGGGATTACCATGTGCAACTGGAAACGTAGGCTCTGGTGATCAAACTCAGGTCCTCATGTTTAAAGACAAGAACTCTACTGACTAACCCCCCAGCCCAAAGCTAGAGTCTTTCATGAAAGCATCAAGTGACTTCTGACCGTGTTGTTATAAGATGATGTTCTAGCAGGTTGGCAGATGTGCAGGATGGAAGTGAAGGATTCAGGACAGGACAGGATTCAGTCTACAAAAACATCAGACTCAGAAAAATAGACCATGTGTTTCAGGATGATGTATTGAAAGGAGATAATCTCTATGTCTAGGCCATCATCAAATTAGCCATTCTCAACCTGACCTATTAATTATACAGAATAGAAAACAAAGCAACTGTCCATAGGGGCTTTGGGGCTTTCAGATGGTCTTGTGCTACTTCCTGCCAATGTAAGGGCATGGTTGGCTTGGATGTAGTTCACTAAATAGACAAGAGAGGCAAAACTGTGTGTAAGGCAGCTGCGGAGCCAGAGGGACCTAACCAGGCCCCAGGGTATAAGTCATTGCTGCAATACCTCCCTCATCTGTGCAGAGTGCAGAGCTAACTCGTGGATCTCACCAGCTCTGTACTCGCAACTCCTTTGCTGTACTTCTCTCTGATGCCTTCTACCTTACACCTGGGGTGGAGTCTTCTCGGGCCGCTGACATGTGGCACAATAGACCTAAGTCAGTGTGATGGCAATGCAGGGGATGTTCACAGTGAGACACAGGACCAAGAAGTTCAGAATGAAGAGAATCCTAGAGTTTCATCCCCTCTTCCCTCTCTCCGCAACCGTCAGATGCTCATCACCAGGTATGGCTCAGGCAGCTCATCTTCATACATCCCCAGTCTGCCCTCCAAGATGCTTTTCTTTCCAGGGCAAAGCTTGGCATTGTAGCAAGTTGCTCCACTCAAAATAGTACTAGAAGAGCAGAAAGGTTCGAGAGTCCATGGCAGCTGGGAGAGGGCACACATGCTGCAGTCAGTTTCTTAACAGAATTTCTAGGACTACCTCCCTTGAGCCCACAGTCCACACACTGAGCTCATTCTGTCCACATTTTCCTCTAATTGAATAATGAGGGCCACTGTCCCCTTTCTCCAGATAAATTACTAAGGTTGAGGGTGAAGCCTTGTGCCATGCCATGCTATGAAGACTGGGATACCTTTCTAGGCAGAATATTGGGATCCCCAGGACAAAGGAGAAGCATCATTCTGCATCTCTCTACATTCCACAAGGATATTGTTTCTAAGGCACAGGATCCAGGAGTGCAGAGGAGCTCCAGACTACACCATGGACAATGAACTTTAGGGGTCACTCTGATGGAGTCCTCGGAGTTGAGGGCCGGGGATGACCCTGAGTATTGTTTGTCTTTAAAGTGAGATTGCAGGGTAGAACCAGGGTCGGGACCGAGGTCATCTCTGAATACTGTTAACTGGCTGTGCAATCATTTGATGTGAGGGCTTCAAGTCTCCTCCTTCCAAACTTTCTCTTTCCACCTCTGCCCTTCCAGTTCTTTAGGGTTGATTCCCTCTCAGCTTCTGGAAGTAGGAAGAAGGGTTTGAAGGCTTTAGTTTCCAGTCTGTGTGATGCCCTTGCTTCCTCTGCATCTCTGTAACATGTTGAAGGAAAAGTAGGAAAGGCTCCTGGCAGGACAGCTCTTGAGAGGCAGCTTGGCAGTGTGCATATGATGCAGTCTAAGGAGCCTGGGAAACAGCTGCCTGGCCCCTGGGGTCTAGATCCCTGCGACTGGCTTACAAACACATTGGTCTGAGCTCCATGATAAATGGAACAATAGGGTAATGGTTGGTTCTCTGCTGATCCATATCCAAGAAGGCTATAAAAATGGTAATGCATGTATTCATAATTAACACACTAGCTATAAATCATCTCAGAACCAAATTGCAAAAACGAAGAATCACACGTATCGCTACTGGGGTGAAAATTGGTTTGTGCAAAAGCAAGAAGACAGAACTGGACCAGTGAGGTGGATTCACCGTTGTCCAGCTCAGTGCACTGGAGATGGAGAGCAGCCTCTGTGATGACCCCACACTGAGCCTCTAGGATGGGGAGGCTCTGGGTAGACTTAGGAGATATGGCAATGCAAGAGATTTCCTCCAAATTGAAGCACTCTCTCCTGAAGGGAGGAGGGGAGGCTCTTGAGACTCAGGAAGTCCCTGAAACTAACCAGATCTCAAAGTCTTTCACCCAGGGTATGGAATCAATAATCAAAAATCATTTTCCTAATTGGTATGGGTGATTGCTCTCATCTCCCCAGAGAAGTCTCACACAACATAAGCACACCCCAGAACATGGCATGAGGACCCCTGTGATTCAGTGATTATCGGGACAACACTTGCCAGCCTACATTTTATTCACAGAATTCCAACAGGAGTTACAGATTCCCTCAGCTGTGGTATTCACCTGGGGCGTGATCATCACCAGGACTGTGGCTGTGCTGGAACCTTTGTACTTAGTCCCTGTCTTGGTAGATGCAAGATCACAGCTCTGTGTATCAAGCAGGGGCTCTCTAGAGGAACCCAAGCAACAGAATGACGCTTCACCCGCTTGGCTCATCCAGCAGGCTAAGGAGTCTTCCAGTTCCTAGTCTGGATGTCTCAGCATCTAAGTCTGGTACCGAAGGCCTAGAAGGTCCCGGGAGAATCATTAGTTTCTAGTCTACACTGGGATGCTGAAGGAAAGTTTTAGTATGGGCAATGGCTGGCAGCCACGGCCACAGCTGCCACCTGCTGGAAGGTGGGGGAGGGTCTTCATGCCCTGTGAATACTTCTGAGACCATCTCACACACTGACCATCCCGGTTTGTCCGCACAGCCAGTGAGAGGCCAAACCAGACTGAAATCCCAATTTCCAGAGTCTCAGGATGGGTTTTGCTTCCTGCAAAAACACTGTCCTGTGTTGTTTTCCTACTGCTGTGGCAAAACCACTGACAGACAGGAACTTGGGGAGAAAAGGGTCTATTTATATCACAGCATAGTTGATCATGAAGGGAAGTGAGGGCAAGGACCTGGAGGCAGGAACTGGAGTGGAGACCATGGAGAAGTGCTGCTGTCTGAGCTGCTTGCTTATACATCCCAGGACCACCTGAGCCAGGATGGTGCCATTTATAGTGGGGCTGAGCCCTCCCACATGAAACAATCTAGAAAATGCACCCTAGACTTGGTGCGTGCCGATCTGATGGAAGCATTTTCTCAGTTGAGGTGCCCTCTTCCGAGATGATCCTAGCTTGTGGCAAATGGGCAAATAATGAAGCAGAACAGGTGTCTCACTCAGCAATGGGCTAGCTGCCTCCTCTGGGGAGACGAATGAGGTAGAACCTGAGGACCAGACGTGCTCCTGACCTGGATCCAGGTTGGACCAGTCCTGACCCATAGAGCGCTGCCCAGAATGCTTGGGTCTAAATTAGGTCGAAGACAGAGCACCAACAACAATGTTTTCTGGGTATCTTGCAGAGGAGGGTCTTTTTCCTGGTGCACTTGAAGTCCTAAGAGTCACAGGATAGACGGGTTTCCTGGGCCAGGTAGATGCTCCTTGAGCAATTTTTGAATAGAGAATAAAAAAAATGCAACAAGCATTTGTCAGCTCTGTCCATGAGGATCTCTTCTCATTACTAGCAAGCTTGATGGAGCTCATGCTTTCTTACACACACACACACACACACACACACACACACACACACACACACACACACACGCACGTGCGATTATGCACATTCTTTTCCCAAAGTCAGTTACTGTATTATGCTCTTTCGGCTGCGCCTTTCTTACCCTCACTGGATTATAATCATCTGGTGTTAAGCTCCTGCTATACACAATCCAAAGATCAAGTGGGGATTTCACGGGCAGCTGGAAGCTCAGAAGAAAGAATCGACTTGAGCGTCTGCATTCAGAATGTTCCTTCTCTCACCCTCTGAAAATATATGGAATAGGATCAGGCTATTACGACTTAAGTAGCCAGGTACAATCAGAGCTGAGAAGAGGCAGCCCCGGAAGCCAGATGTCACAGAAAACCTGGGTACCCTGTGCGTTATCCTCAGACCTCACTGAGCTTTGCTAAGCAGGCTTCATCCTTCCTCCAGTTGAAGAAACTGCGTGGAGGTTCTGCAACTCAGTCAAGGTGACGTGGCTGAGATGAGGCGCTGGGATGCCCCTCCCAGGTGCCGGTGTCCCTCCAGTTCTGCCGTGTTGTCCTCGGCAAGTACAGAGTCTCTTCGGTGACCGAGAGAAGTAGGAGGCTTAGATACGCGGTTCACACCTCCCTCTCACCTGCTATGCCCCAAGTCAGGAAGATTCTCCTCTGTGAGAAGGACAAGAGAGACCATCCCTGCAACTAACTGTCTTCCAGTCACAATGTGGTCACCCGTTGTAGGCTCTGAGATCTACAAGGGGACATGAAAATGTAAGGCTTCTGATATCTTTGTTAGGGGTCAGAAGCCATGGAGATGAGTTTAGCTGGGTAAACAAATTCTTACATGACACACATTGGAATTTCCTCTAAATGGCAAACATTAAGAGTAGCAAAGTACCCGGGCAGTTGGAGACAGCAAGCTCCCACCTCTCCCCGTGTGATCTGAAATCTCAGCAAAGCAGGATGAGGGACAGTGAGGGGTAGGCAGGTTTATAAGGTCACATAGGCTTGCTCTGGTGAGGGTGGACTCCGTTTTCCCAACAGGCTCAGCTTTCCTCATTGTATATAGTGAGGTAGAGGAAGGAACAGAACGCTAGAACCTATACATCAAGTGCAAACTTCCTTAACTAAAGATGGATACAATGAGGGGCTCTCTGATTTATGACACTTGCCAGCCATGGGCTTGGAGATCACCTCTCAAGTGCTGGTGTCCATCCAGCTAAGGCCTCATAATCTTCATCTATGAGATCGGGAAACAGTGTCTTCCTAACAACCTGCGGGGCTCTCATGAGGACCACATTTGATTGAACCAGCTCCAAATGCTGGTTCGGAGTGATACAGTGCAGACTGGCTGTCTTTGGCCTTAGCAGACAAGCACTGGAACTCAGTGTTTGCTGCCAGGTCTCCAGGAGCTCTGGCCATGCATCCTAGGGCCTAGACGGGTTGCACATTGATCCAACTTTGAGGCCCGACATCACTGTGCTCCTGTTGCAGTTTAGCAGGATTGCACTTCCCCCAACAGAGTTCCACAAACACAAGCATACATGGTGTACCCCTGCCCAGCTAAACCTGAAAATGTAGAAACAGGTGTTACCATCTCTTCGGGGTGTATCTAATATGTCACAAGGTCTGAGAAGTGCTATGTTAAAGGGTTGGGCTGGAAGGGATGGTTTAAAGCCACACAAATGCCACCTCAACAGAGAAGTGGTAATAAGGGCTGGGTGCTCTCTCCACTGCCTAGGAATGCCATGTGCCCCGAGATCCTGAGTTACAGACAAGGACTCCTTTGAACAGAATGAGCATCCTCAGCAAGAAGGAAGCAAGATTAAGAAGAGGAACTGAAGTCTCTTGATAGTCAAGTTACAAACAGAAACCCAATCACCACTAGGGAAGAGGAATACCCCTTGAAGGTAGAGACACCAGTGTGTGACAACTTCATGGCTCTGTGCAGCCAAACTTGATGCTCTTGAGTCAGCTTCATCTTTTATGGGCATAGAAGAGTGACTCTGTGTAGTGAAAAGCTGCGGGCAGGCCTGCTTTTCATCCCACCCGGCTCCTGCATGGTTAGCTTTACACCCGAAATAACAAAACACAAATTGTATTCTTTTAAATACTGCCTGGCCCATTATTTTCAGCCTCTTACTCACATCTTGATTAACCCATATCTAATAATCTGTGTAGCACCATGAAGTGGTGCCTTACCGTTTAGTTTCTAGCATACGTCCATCTTGGGCTGGAGCTTCATCGCGTCTGGCTTCTCTTTGAGGAGAGGCACGGTGGTCTGTCTAACTTAGGAGAGGCGTAGCATCTTACTGATCCTTCTACCTCACTTCCTCTTCCTGTTCTGTCTACTCCACCCACCTAAGGGGCGGTCTATCAAATGGGCCAGGCAGTTTCTTTATTAGCCAATGAAATCAACTCAAACAGAAGACTCTCCCACATCAACTCTGGGTAAGATTGGGAGATTTTGCTAGGAGCAAAGCTGGCTGCACCTACTGATACTGCATCTCTCTGGACTTAGGAACTCGAGCTTCAGAAACTGCCTTCCTCAGCTCTCCTCCAGGAGAGCCCAGTCCAGAAGCAAAACATCTAGAGCTTGGTCTGCTAGTGTCAGGATACAGAATGGCAAAGACCAATGAATCCCATCGGGAAGATGGTTCAGTTTGGAAAACACAACCAAAGCTAATGGCAGTAAGGCAATCAAACACCTGTACTTGCCCAGGGCAGCTGTGAGCACAGGGTTGTTCAGGCTCCATCCATCCCGGCAGTCCTGCTCTTGCTCAAGCCTCTGCTGCTGCCAGGTCCCTAGCTGCACTTCTCATGGGTAACAATCCCCTTTTCACTTTAAAATTTTCAGTCATCGAAACATGGGAGCTTTCCGAACCTGTCCCAGGAGTGCATTTAGTATTGCATCTACACCAGCCTTCTGTAAATAACCTTATTGTAAATGGATTCATAATCAAAATGTCCTAGATAGTTACATGTTTGCACAATTTGAATAAACAGGTGAGGACATCAAAAACAAAACAAAGCTAAACCAAACAAAGCAAAAAGCCAAAAAGGCTCAATATCAAACAAATGTAAGTATCTCTATCAGCTACTAGAAACCATGCTGGTTTAAACAGTGACTCTTCCTTGTCTCCTAGCACAGAGGGTTCACTGTTCTTTGTGGATGATTTGTCCTTCAAGGTGTGTTTGCTCAACTGTGAGTTACTTATATGCCCATGGGCTTTAGTGAGGCTCGGCAAGGAATACTCATTCAAAACAATGTTGGAAATGTTTGCAGAGAAAAGTGAGGAATGATATAGGCCTTCATGTGCCCTTTTAGGACAGCATTGTGGGTCACCAGCTGTTCTAAAGGACCGGACCCTAAGCAGAACCCATTGCTCCTGGGTGCACGAGTGACATCACCTTGACTTGTCTGTGCCGACGGCACTGTGCTGTTTGGTGTTGCTGGCATCGGTTCAAAGACTCATGAGCTTTGTATGTGATGTGTTTATTCTACACTGAAGAAGGTTCACTGCACTCTAGCTAAGGCAGAGATAGAGGCTTACTGCTTTTCTCTGCTCATGGACTGAGGCATAAGTCCCGAGAAAACTCATGAGAAGTATCATAGGCAGTAGACATAAGCATCGGCGGAGCTTGGTGTAGCTGATCTGGGAGCAAAACAAGCATTGAGGTCTTCCTTCCATAGACCTAGTAGGCTATAGGCATTGGCAAAGTTTATAAACCTAGAGCAAGGAGAACATCTGGTCCAGTGGAGGCCAGAGATACTGGAGATCGGGGGGGGAGGAAACTGGAGAAGGGCAGTTGTAGGTCCTGTCATGGAGTCTAAAGTTCAAGATGTGTTTTTGCCAGAGTAGCTATCTAATAAACTCTAAAGAGCATCACTCAGAGCTTCCAGAAAGAGTGAAGAGGCCCAGACTATACCTTAATAGCCTCCAGAAATGATGATTTATGATCTAACATGGAACATGTGTCAATAATGGGGAACTGATGTCCTGAAATAATGTTAAGTGTGGTCTTGATCACCTTTGCCAGCCTTGGTAGGTGTTTCCTGGTCTGGGAGGAGGGAAGGTAAGGGACATTCTTGGAGGTTTTCTTGAACAATTTAGGCAACTTCCCTTTCCCCAGTGCTGTCAATATGGTTATCGCCTCTGCCTCCTGATGAACCCTGAGCATCAGTGACCTGTAATTCTTCAGGGAAATTCCATCATCTTAGAACATCTAGCAAATTGACTTTTGTCAGTTGTCAGTAAGGTCAAATTCATTCATGGGTTCCTGTTCTTCTTTGGTGAAGGGTATGGTAGGTCTTGCTACATTTTGGGCAGTGTATTTATTTCCACCCAGCTTGCGAATTGATCATACATTCTGAATACAGAACTCTTGTTGAGTTTGTGGTTTGCAAAAATCTTCGGCTATGTCTAAGAAACAATCCTTGGTCAAAATGATTTTCTCCTCCTTCCTCAAGAGGTTAAAACCTCTCTGGCCAATGTCTGAGTAAGGAGTCTGGAGATTTCAGTGTCAGGATGGTGGCAGGAAGAGGCGGGAAAGGGAAGGTTCTGGTATAAAAGATGGACATATGGGGTCTCAGATCATCCATAGCTCATATCAAAGCAGCATGCATAAGCATGTACAAGCATGCATTTATGAACACAGGTGTGTGTGTGTGTGTGTGCATGTTGCCATGTACTTGGGATCACCTAGAAAAGTGTCCTTTCTCCTAGCTTTATTAGTTACTTTTATGCATGTGCCATGATGCGTGTGTGACTGTCAGAGGACTCTGAAAGTCAGTTCCCAGGGACAAAACTCAAGTTATCAGGCTTGGTGGTAAGTGACTTTACGTGCTGAGTATTTGGCCAGTCCCATAAATTGGTCTTTATTTTATTCTTTCATTTACATAACAAGAGATAGCCAGGCCTCTATTCCTTTCAGCTCTGCCATGAGTTCTAGGGAGATGAAGCCAAGAGTCCTTAGGTATCCAGGCCTGCCAGGAAGGAGTCAGGCTGACAACAGTAAGCACTCAATGCAGCAGGCACTGCTGAAGCCATGACTGAATATCTCAGAGACCAAGATTTGGAGCAGTGAAGTTGCTGAACCATGGACCATAGCAGTGGATGCCATTTCTGAGGCAACACTCCTCGCTGTGTGTAAGAGTGTCTTGTCACCCACAGTTAAGGTGCCTTACATCAAGTTTCCTTCACTCTGGTGTTGGGAGACAGAGAGGCACACAGACTGTCAAAGTGTGCCTTGGTCCAGGGCCTCTTAAGATGCTGGAAGGGTAGGCTTCAAGCAGGGTCTTTTTGGGGAAGCTGAGGAAGTCAGGGACTGCTCCCTGAGAAAGCTCTCCTCTCCTCCTATATCCATAGAGAACATGGAGTATAACATTCTTGGTATTTCTATCATATACATCTATCACAGTCACCAACTTTCAGGGTTTTAAAACTATAGAGTGAGCTTCTTATGGTGAATGACTCATTTCCCAATTACCTAGCATGCATTTTGTGTTAGGTGAGTCCCCAGCACATACCTGCTACTTAATAGCTAATTGCCATTAAATAAACCAATTAATCAGGGAGTTGAATATATGTCAGGCTGGTAAATGCTGTTCCATTTGCTCTTGTCTGGGGCAGAGATGCTGCCATTATGACTGATTTCAGCCCACCCATTTGCTGTCTATAGTTCAGTTGGCAAACTACAGACAATGGAGCCATTGGTGTTCGTCAACCAGTACAAGATGGGACCTCAGCTCTCGGGCGTGTCAAGACAGACATCCCTGTGCACATGTGGGTAGAACTGAGTACTGTCTTAGCCCAGGTTGTGCTCCTAGGTTGTGGGTAACTGCGCGGGCAGAACACAGGTCTCATGCGCCTCGATTCTCTGTAGTTATGTCACATGTGAGCTCAACCTCCCAGGCTCTGAAGATCTGTGGGGATTTTCCTTGCCAATAATGAACATCTTTGGAGAACAAACTCTCAGCACCCTTGGGTACCACGATAAGGACCCCAGATGAGTGATGCCCTAGGCATCACAGGTCAGGTGGGGAGGAAATAGGATCAGTAGAAGAAGAGCAGCCCAGGAAAGACTCAGACCAGGGCAGGAACACAAGCTCCATGCTACCCTTGTCCAGGGGGGTCATAGGATGCCTGCAGAGCCAAGGAGGGCTTAGGTAGCTGCAGGGTCTGGAATAGCCAGGATCACTGAAAGGCTCTCTGATCAAGACCTGCTGCGTTTCTTCATCTCTTAATAGACTAGGGGGCTGCCAGTTTAGATTAGAACAGGATAAGAAGTTTGGGAAGTTTCCGGTTGAGGTCTACCTCTGTCCACATACCTTGGTACATGCCTGGTTCTGCTGGGAGTTGAGGTTGCATGTCTTAGGCTTCTCTGAGCCTCATTTGACATTAGATGAAGAGGTGCCTGTCATATTCCATCCAGAGTCCTAAGCTAGGATCCAAGCACTGCGCAACTCTGCCCAAGGGCTCACATGCTGCTGTGGGTAGTCCCCTACCACTCAGGGGTCTGCTTGAACTAGACAAACCTTCCCTCTGTAGCCCAGGCCACCTAGCCCATCCCAGGGTTGACTCTATTACATCCAGCCTGCATCTCCCATCCTCCACAAGAGCCACCATGGAATCCCCATTGCCCACCTAGGAACAGCCTTCCATGTGCCAGGCGAAGGAGATTTTGGTTAATCCCTCACTCCTTGGCTCAGAGGTTGCTTATCTATCTGCAGACGCACAGGGAAACACTGTCCTTGGTGCTGAATCAAATGCCTTCCTGCCTAGGTTTTTGGAGGAAATGTAAACCATTTTAACATTATTTTTTCTGGATGGAACTTTCTAGTGTTATGGAGTATGTGTAATTTAATATATCTTATTCATCTGTGTATGGAGTGGTAGGAGAGCACAGACATTTGTGTATTTAATGCGTGGCTGCCTGTGTGTGGTAGTGGTGCCTCTTTGTGTGAGATGCATGTTGCCTCTGTCAGAGGTACATGTCTCCTCTCTGTAAGGAAGGGGTGAAGTGCTGTCTGTGTATTAGGGATGCACTGTCTCTGTGTATAGTATGTGATATCTGTGTGTATTAAGGGTGTGCTGCTGCTGCGTAATAGGGGTGTGCTGTCCCCGTGTGTGAGGGTGTGCTTTCTGTGTATATTAGGGGTGTGTTGTCTCTGTGTGTAGTGTGTGATGTCTGTGTGTGCTATTTCTGTGTAAGGGTGTGCTGTCTCTGTGTGAGGGGTGTGCTTTCTGTGTGTATTAGGGTTGTGCTGTCTCCCTATGAGAGGGTATGCTTTCTGTGTGTATTAGGGGTATGATGTCTCCCTGTGTGAGTGGTGTGCTGTCTCTGTGTGCGCTGTGTGATGTCTGTGTGTATTAGGGGTGTGCTGCCTCCCTGTGTGTTTTATTTTTTCTATTGATGGGAAAAGCCTAACAATCAAATTACTTAGAAGACTTTTCAAATTGACTTTGCCTCTCTTATAAAAATGAGCCACATAATGTCTTCGAGGCCATCACTGAGTCTTTCAGAGGGAGGGTGAGGCCAATCAGCAGTAAAACCCACACACTCTCACTAATGGTGTTAATCTCATTTGCTGTCAACATTCAATCCTCATTGCAACTCCTGTCCCTCTACCCCCGGGACAGAAACCCCGGAAGAGGAGCTGCTGGAGGAGACAGGCTGCAGCCAGAGCCACACTGTAGGCCCCAGATGTCAAGGGAGGGTGCGGTTGTCATGGCTCACACAAAAAGGCTGTCTGTGAAGAGAAAGAAGGGACAGGTATGGACTTGAGAGCTGCTTCTTGCTGGAGCAAATAACATCCCACATATTAGTACTTGTGTTGTTTTCTGCTCCATGCACGTGGGTCAGACAGCAGAGGTCTGAGCCTGGGAAGGGAGAGTGAAGATGGAGTGTCATCGTGATACATTCTCTTGGGTAGCTCCTGGTGACAAGTTCAGGTCTGTGGAGCAGTAGGCTAGCTTGGCTTCTGTAAAAATTCTGAGCTGGATAAGTGGGAGCTAAGATGCCCCCATCTGCCAGTACATGAGAAATGAGTGGACCTTTCTGGGCCTACACATGTTTGTCTCAACAGAGAGGCACTGAAACCTCCTGTCTGGTTTTGGATGAGTGGGACTCGAGGATAGCAGATGTCCAGCAGAGCGACTCCACTTTCAGGCTAGAACAACAACTACGGATGCTGGCCATTGTTAGCCTGGGAGGTACCTACAGAAACAAGATAAGGGGGTAGGATTCTGTTAACAGAAAGAACCTCTGGAATGAGACACACAAATAGAGTTTCAAGGCATTAGTCAGGGAACTGGGAACAAGCACAGGAGGGAGTCAATCGACTCAGAGGAGCCAGAGGAAGCACCAGGATAGAGATGGCTTTGGGTGGAGCAAGCTCCAGCCTGACTCTGGTGTCTACCACACTGCACTGTCTGGGCAGGGCATGCATGCTTGATTATCCCCGTGGGACAGTTGGAAGTCAGGGTGGCTGACTGCACTGGGCTGAAATGGAGCTGTTTGTGAATTAAGTAGGGAAAGGCAAAGTATAGACATAAAAAGACTAGGGTGTAACTGAGTGTGGCAGATCATTGCTCTAAGGGCAGGGAGCCAGAATATATAGAAAATGGGGGGACCGCGACCCTACTGGCCAGAGAGGAGAGGAATAGAGATGTGGGATGGGAATAAAGGCTTTTGGGAAGGGAAAGCAGTCTGTTCTCCTGGATGGATTGCTTAGAAATGAGAAACATAAAGCCCCAAAGCATTCAAAAGATGCCAAGCAGAGATGGTGCTTCATGAGGAACACACTGGATAAAATTGAGCATCAGTGCGAGGCAAGCAGCAAGCCTGCCCTGCTCCCCGCTATGCAAGATACTATTGCACAGATCATAGGCAAATCATCTTATCTCTGGGCCTGTCCTGTGATGGGAGTGCAACAGAGAGCAAGTCAATGCACAGCGGACAGTAGATGGTGGCTGTCATGGGCTCCTTGTATGGTAGTACAAGGAAGAGGCATAGGACAATATGATACGTAGGAAGCCCAAGGATGGGAAGGATGTGCACATACAGAAAGCCAGCACCCCTGGATTCAGGATGAGTCAGGTACAGGCTCAGGTTCCAGGTATAACAGTCGCACTTGTGCAGAGCTCCAGGACCAGCAAGGTACGGGAAGTGCTCAGTTGAACCCGGCAGCACTCTGATGCTCACTGAGTTCTCTCCCTCCTCTGACCTGTCTGGGCCTCAACATCTCTGATATCCTGAATCCCTATAGTCCTGATTCTGGATTGTCAAGTGATACTGGCATGGAGGCTTGGGCACTTCCTGTCATCTATATGGACCCAGCTCTGAAGCTAGCATCTATCCAGGAAACAGATGCTTCTCATCTTCGTTGCCTTCTTTCCATCCTCTTCTTTTCTTTCTATTTTTAAGAACAAAGGCAAAGAGATCTCCCAGTCGCATCCTGTCTACACATGCATCCATTGTTGTCAGCATCCACACCAGGGTGAAGGTACATTCGTTATGGTCAGAGAACGACCACTGGCGCATGATTGTCACCCAAAGTTCACATTTAGCTTCATCCTGTATATGTATGTATTTGCATGAACGCAGTGACATGAAACGATCCACCGTTGCGGATCATGTGAAAGCTATAGGATAACGTATCATCACTGCCTGAAATTCTTCTAGGCTCTCCCATCCTGTCCCTCTCACCCCGCCCCTGGCATTGCCCACCACTGCGCTCTCTCTTAGCTTCACCCTTAGCTGAACCTCATCACAGTGGACTCCCACACGAGTAGAACTCTCACACCTACTTAGGAAGAGATATTTGAGTTCCCCTTATGTTTTGAATGGCCCTGGAGCACCATTCTTTCTGGGCTGAATGCTATCATAGCATGAGTACACCCCCTTCATCAACTCCTCCACTGAAGACATTATTTGATTGCAAGGTTTAAAAACCAAGAAAGAAAGCTACTGTAAATATCTGTGTTCGGGGTGTAGTGTCAACAGCAGTTGTTATTTCTTTGGGGGAAAATACTAAGGGGGTTAACTGCTAGATTCCAAGGACTGTGAATATATATATGAAACTGGCAGGCTGTCAATCAAACCTGGCTGCATCATCCAGCAATTTGTATGGGTATGCATGCGAATGTACATGATGTGTATGCACACATGTACAAGGGTTGTGCATGCATGTGTGTACACATGGATGTGGAGGCCAGATGTCAACTTCAGCGGCTGCTCCTTAGGCATGATTTCACCTCATTTTTGAAACAGAGTTTCAAAGTCTCATTGGCTGTGGACATGTAAGTTAAACTTCTCTCCAGAGAGTCCAGGGATCTGCCCGTCTTCTCTTTGCTAGCACCGGTATTACAAAAAATACACCAGCACACCTTGAGTTTTGTGTGTGGGTTCTGGGCATTGAAATCAGGTGTGCATGCCTGGGAGATGAGCAGTTTACTAAGTGAGCCCTGCGCTGGCCCATTCTGCATTTCTTGTCTCAGTGAGTGGGAGCCCCTGCTGCTCCTCATATGTCAAGTCACCCTCGGTCCCTGCTACCCTGGCGAGTATGGAGCCCGGTCCTGCTTTCCATGTGCATTTCTCTGAGGAGGAGTGCTAAGGACAGTCTCCCAGCATACTATGCCAGATTTCTACCTGTTTCCCTGACTATAAGGTCTTTGCAAAGACTTTCATCCCCTTGTTCCTTGTTGAAGGGTTCTTTCCAGAGTTTGGATAACAGGTCTTTAAGTCTTTGGGAAATGGTTCAACCTAGTATGTGGCTTGTCTTATTATTCTCTTACTATCATCTTCTTTCATAGAGAATGTTTTATTCTTTATGGAAATGTGGCTCACTGTTTTCTCAGGGTCCTTTCCTTTGCTCCTGCAGGTAAAATGTCATTTTCACATCTGAGGCCACCAGGACATTACTCTCTCACCCTCCAGGAATGTTGTAGTTAGGTATTTTACATTGCAGTCTTTGATCCATTTTTAGGTAGAGTTTGTAACAGGTGCTTGCTCCATGTCTCTATTTTATTTATGTATTATTTATTTTGTCGTGTAGATGTCCATTTATTCTAGGGCCATGCACTCAAACACTAGCTTGGCTTCACTGCGTGGCCTTTCTTGTCTCTAAGGGTCCTCTGTTCTTTTCCAACCAGCTATTTCTCTTCTCTTACCAACACCAAATTGTCTGTAGCATCATTGTAGATCTTGAAGTCAGTGTAAATAATGTCACTGTGTTCCTTCTCTTCAGGATTGGGCTAAGTAATCTGGGTCTTTTGTCTCTCCACATAGTTGGTCTGTCAATACCACAGTTATTAGGGGCTGAGGCTTTCCTTGGAATGATGCTGAATCCACAGAACTATCCTTTTTACAACACTGAGTCATCCCGCCCACGACCACGTAACAACCCTTCTCCAATTCAGTTCTTCTATTTCATTCACAAGAATTTGGTTCTCAAACTAGATCTATTTTATTATACATGTATACAAATTTCACTTCAGCTGTGTGAATGTAAACGGTACCTCGTGCTTAGATTCAAATACCGCTTCTCATTGCTACTACCAGAGAGCAGTGACAGGCTTCCCGGTTTTAAGCTTCTGGGCTGTAATATTGCCAAAACTGCTTATTCCTGGTGTCTTTTAGTTACTCTGGGTTTTATTTAGAAATGATCATGACATCTGCAAGCAGATTTCTTCCTTTCCAAATCTATCTATTGTCTTTATCATATCGGCCACGACTTCCAGTGTGTTGACTAGAAATAACAAGGGGGAAATCTGTGTCTTGACCCTGGCCACAGCGTGAAAGAAGCCCAGTTTCCCACAGGAATGAAGACACTAGATATAAAGTATTTCAGTAGGTTTTCTTTCAACCAGATTCCCCTCTGCTCCCAGTGTTTTCAGTTTTTAACCATTCGTGTGGGCTTGATTTTGTCAAGTGTCTTTTTTCTGTATCCATTTGCAGTATCATGTAATCTATTTTATGTGTATGAATGTTTGCCTGCATGTACATGTGTGTGCCATGTGCTTGCAGTACATGCAGAGTCCAGAAGAGGGCACTAGATCCCCTGTTCTGGAGTTATAGGTCATGGTGAGCCACCATATAGGTGCTGGGAACTGAGTCAGGGTCTTTCGCCAGAGAAGCAAGTGCTGTTAACTACCGAACTGCCTCTTCAGGCCCCACAGGAGACTATGTATGCGATCTATTTTACTGATAGTTTTGAGACAGGCTCCTATCATGTACCTGTATTCACTCTAGCCAAAAGCTGAGCTTCCCCTTGAGATCTCCCTCCTGCCCTAGAGTGCTGAGTGTCTAGGTACACACCCTATGTCTGGCTCACATCTACAAGTGTTATTGTGAGAGTTGACCTTGGGTACCCGGCCTGCGCTCATTCCTTTAAACACTGTACCCACCCAAGCATGTAAGTTATTTTCCGAGCCTGAACCTTAATGCCAAGGAGGCGTGACTTGATGAAGAAATGAAGTCTGTGGCACTCACCTTTCTCTGGAGGTCTAAGGGTGTGGTACCAGCTTCCACACAGGAATAAGGGACATTCTGTCCATTTACAGCAGCTTGCTCATAATAGCCATTAGGGGTCTGTCACTTGTGATGTCCCACTGGGTTCTATGTCTTAAGGATCCCTCCAACTCATAACAAAGCCATATTGGACAGCAAGCTTCCAATACCTGGCCCCTTGGGGAATAGACCTTCTCCGAACCACAAATATAAGGGAAGCAGAGCTGAGGCTTCAAGGCAGCTGCCCCTGCCCCTGCCCCTGCCCCTGCCCCTGCCCCTGCCCCTGCAGTGTTCTCTCCAATTGCACCTGGATCAGATGGGTGCAAGTTTGCCTCTTATTATGTCCTACATAAAGCAGACAGCGAATGAATGAGGTTGATCACAGTGACTTCCGGGAGACAATAGACATTTGGCTGAGAATGAAGTGCCCCCACTGAGATCCAGGCGAACCCTCTGACTGACAGTGTTTCAGAGGAGACATGTGGTCAGATGCCAAGCAGCAGCCCCAGCTTGCGGGTGCCTTGCATCTAGACATGTCACCCAGTAACTTCTGCTGTGTCTGGTTCATCTCTGCTCTCCAAAGACACCCGCCGCTCCCTGGCCTGGCTCTTACACATTTCCAGTTTCCTGTGGCGACCAGTGTTGCTGCATCCTTGTCCTCCAATTGCAGGCTGAGCTGTACCAGCGGCAGAACTCGGTGGAGCTCCCCTCCCCACAGTCCTTCCTACAGTGCCTCACCTAGGAAGTGTTGCTTGTGCACCCGTGTCCTGATGAGCCTTGTTCTCTGGACCAAGTGACTGGCCCCTCACCTTGGCCTGCTGCCATCTGATTCCTGCCCCCTCATGGTGTGTGGTTAGCATCTCAACATGCAAATCCTGGCAGCTGCGAAGTTACTGGAAGCCCATTTTCCTGTTGTCGGCCATCCTGCCACGGAGACAATGGCAGCTGGGGTTTTGAGACCGCATCTATCCCTAATGCTATTTCCTGTAAAATTCCTCTTAATTGTTATCACTTCTCCCTCTACAAGTCCCTAGAATATTCTGGTGGTAATGTGATGACCGTAATCCAGAGCCCTCCTCCTCTTTAAATCATGCCTTTGGCCCATCTTGCAAGGCTAGGCTAGCCAGTCCCTGTGTCTGTCTGCTGGAGGGAGCCAGCCCTGGGCAGCCACGCTACCTCTTGAGACCTTACCTCCAACGACAGAGCAGAGCTGTACTTTTCTGAGGTAGGCCTGAACCATACCTCATGCTACCTTCGCTCCCAGGAAAACATCCGCTTTGGTGTGCCTTGGTTAGGGTGAGTGTATGCTCTGCTATGCCCTTTAGAGAGCGTCCTGAAGGCGCTCTCTAAAAGACCATATCGTATCTGATTGTTTTATCGTGGACTGTGGAATGACCTAGATGGCTATATTGACTGGGAGCAACTTGGTGATTTTCCCCTCTGCTTCTCACATTGAAATCTGCTGAACCTCAAAGACTATAATGCCCCAGAGTCCCCTTCCAAACCTGTCACACCACAGCTGAGATTCTAAACACAGAGCTCTTTCTAGAATGATGATTGGATATGCACTGGCAGCTGGGACCTTCTCATTCAAATATGTAGTTGTTCCCTGACCAAGGATAGCACCATATCCCCAGCACAAGGCAGCTAGAGCCACCACCGAGGTTTCTCTCAAGCTCCTCAGATGTTTTAATAGTTCCCTACAGTACCTCCTGTGAGGCCTTTGGACACACTCACTTATCCGGCAGTATAGCTGGTGTGTGCAGGCACCCCAGGGAGCTCACCTCAGACTGTCAGTGAAAGTCCTTGACGGACATCGTCCTCCCAAGTTGTAAGCCTCCAGAGCAAGTGCTTCTCATTTAGGACAGGTCAGAGTTGTAAGTGGACCAAGTTGTATGTGGGCCAAGGAGTGAGGTGTCTCACCCTCCCATCCTACGATGCCATCCACACCAACACTTCTGTTTTATCTCTAGGGCTCTGTTTTTCACCCCTACGCACACTGAAGTTGGCTGTCTCTAATGTCTCTAAGATAAACCACCACGGCTGCCTCCTCCTGCTCCTCCTCCTCCTCCTCCTCCTCCTCCTCCTCCTCCTCTTCCTCCTCTTCCTCCTCTTCTTCTTCCCCTCCTCTTCCTCTTCCCTTCTTCTTCTCATCTTCCTCACTCTCCTCTTCTTTGTTCTGTTCTCCTCCTCTTCTTCCTCTTCCTCCTCTTATTTTTCTTCCCTTTTCTTCCTCTTCCTCCTCTTCCTCCCACCAGGTTAGCCCGGGATTCTATAGCCTTTCCTAGGTCACTACCTGCTCTGGGCCTGGAGTTAGCCAGGCCCATTCACTTAGCAACTTCCCCATGCTTGCCTTCTTTTTGGACATTTCCATTCCCCGGGGCAGGGCTTTGCCTTTAAGAAGCTTAACCAGTCTCTTTCCTTCCTCTGACAGTCAGAGAAACATGCAGTTCAGTATGGGGGTGGGGGCTGAAGTTCTGGGAAGAAAAAAGTGGAGACAATAATTCACCTTCTCCAAGCACACTTGATTCCCTGATATAAACATGCCCGGAAGCTAATCACTTCTTCAGTATATTCTGCATGTGCCTCACCTCTACTCACCTGGATGGCTGCTGAGTGCCCTGCACTGTGTACCCACCCACTCCCTAATCTCATAGTGTATCCGTTTGTCATTGGCCACCAGCCATAAGGCCATCAACATGGCCACCCAGCTCACTGAAGCTTGAACTTTCCCCATCTATCTCCTCAGCCGGCTCTCCCAGATCCCCTTCAAGGCTGTCTGGCTCTAGATGGAAGCCTGCTCCCAGGAGAAGCCCTTGGTGTCTACATTTATACAAAGTATCTTTATCCCAGCCCTCACTGGACCTCAAACTTGTTCTTTATTGTTACTCTCCTCTATCCCTTTAGCAAGCCGTGTGGAGCCTATTGTCTGACACTGGGCTGCTGGTCTATTCACAAATCTGGTGCATGGCAGGCATCTTCAGGCCTGTGCAGGGCCCCTGAAGAGAGCAGGGCTGAGATGACTATGGCCCAAACAACTCCAATCGACTGCACCCACACTGCTCCCAGAGATGCTAGAAAGGATGACCCAGCAGAGAGATGTCTAAGCAGGATGGTAGGCAGGTGCAGAGGCAAGGGCTGGTTCGCTATCATGTTAACACAGAGGTGGAGTTCAGAGCCTGTTACATGCTTCTCAGGTGGCCCTTGGCTGTTTCCTTCACTACCAGCTCCTGAAAATTGCCTCTACTATCCCTGTTATTCCATAGGTCCCAGTGAGAAGCAGGCAAGGACCGTGCCCTATGGCTTAAGGTCATGTTGCCACTTAGGGAGGCTATGATTGCACAGAGCTCAGCTGAAGATCAGTGACTTCTTTACACATACATTCAAGAAACTACTAGAGCAGAGATGAAGGGGCTGCTGACAGACTCCTGTGGGTACTCCATGCCTGCCTAAATGGCTCTGCTTGCTTCTGCAAAGAACTTGGCTAGAACAAGATTTAAAAATAAAAAGGAATGAGATGAATAGTGGTCAGTTCATGGCAAGCCAGTGATGATACAAGGTAGGCCCAGAGAGCAAAACGCACACACAACTTAAAGGAAAACTCCAACTACTGATCGAATTTTCCCACAATGTGTTTCGCTAAGAGCGCAACAAAACAGAGAAAAGATTAGCGTGCCCACAAGAGCAATTCTGAAAGATCCCAGAAGCCAGTGCAAAGTGAGACCACTGCCCAGACTCCTAGTCTCCAAGCTCTTCTGGATGGGGCTTCTCAGTGACCATTTAGAAAAACCTGAAACTAAAGACTTGTGTATGTCCTTGAGGCAGGCGAGCTTAGGGCTGGCTTCGACATGGACCCTCCTTGGCTGGAGCTACACATTTCTTTTTTAACAGAGTCCTTACCAACCAACCATCCATGCATCAGTCTGCATGCAACTTCCCTCCAAACAAAGCAATCGATTGCTCTAACCAGAGCTTCCTAGCAACCCTCAGTTAACTCCCTTTTTGTAATTAGACACATCTCACCACTAAGATAAATGAGGTGATCTCGGCTGGACTGGTAGATTGTGTCTTCTCTATGAATTCCTAAAAAAAAGAGGAAAAATTCCTATTTGCCATCTTATGCCTATGCATGATTGGGTGTGCATACGATTAAAAACAGAAGCTTAATGGGAAAGGACATCCACGAAGAGCAAAGGCTTACACAACTCAAGACCATCAATCAAAACAGAAAGCCACCCACACTCCAACCGGGTTGAGTATTTCCTCTGCCTCTTGGACCTACCTAGGCAATCACCAGTTTCAAAGAAGTGTGTTTGCTCAGGGCCTGATGCTCCCTTGCAGTGTGGCTCATTCTATTTCACTTTATTTGTGAACACAATCCCTTGCTACGACGCTATTTTTGTGTTATTGTTCAGTTCTTCAACCAAGATAGAAAGAACCCTGAGCTATCTGATCCAGACACCCTGGTAAGCTTCCCTTGATTACTGAACCAGTGGTAACATGGCTGGGGCACCACATGAGTCAGCTTTCTTCTGCACGTGTGACACCCCTCCCCCTGAGAATGCTGGCCTGGATGCTTTTGTTTGGGTTGGAATGCTCTTTTAAGAACTGACCAAGAACAGCACACAGATAATGGCCAGGTTATGTTTTGAAGAGTTCAGTGTCAGGTTCATGTCATGAGAATCTACTTCTGCCAGCAAAGTTCACCCATCCTGCTCTTCTCTGGTCCTGGGGTCAGTGCACACCCTGCCTGCAGGGGAACTAAATGTCACTGAGCATCCTGCCCCCATCTTGGCCAGGTTCTTTGCAATGTGAAGATCTCTGGGGAAGCTCAAGAGACTGACGTCTATGACTTTAGGACCCTTCCCATGCCACTCGGGTGACTGCAGGGCACCCCACTTCCTTATTCTTCACCCTTCTCTTTCTTCACTCCACTCCAGAGTTCATTATAAATTACAGAATTCTATAGATGACAAATACGGAGCCTCATACAAAAAACTATGCCAACTTATTTATAAATAAGCTGAAAGTTGGCAGGAAAGTTGAGCCCAATACACGCTCCCGATTTTCATCTGTGGATAAACAAAACTGCTCGCCCATCCCTCCCCCATACTGCCTTTGATAAAATAGCAGGGGGTTAAAAAGTTATTAAAAATAACCTGAATGTTGAATTAATGACTGAAAACTTTAAACTAATTTGAATAAAACATAGTTGGGCTAAAAAAAGACGTTTTAAAAATCATTTTTGTAAAAAACTCATCTTTCCCCTAACTCCTTATAAAGATGTGAAAGCCCCCTGTTAATGATGTCCTGTGAATAGGTGCCCTTCTTCTGAATGGCATTGTCTATGATCTAGCATTGCTGTGAGGGTTTCAGAAGAAACCCCTCACTCCAGTCAGTAGAGCACCCCCAAATGCTCTTCACAACTCAACTCTCTTCTAGGTCCCTTACTTCCAAATGACCTCTGGGATACCTGAGTGTATCAATGGCTTATCAGTGACCCCCATCATTTTTAGGAAAGCCATGCATACTGCCTACCAGCTTGCCCTCAGACTCTGCAGACTGTCTGTTTGTGTTAAGTTATTTTCTTGAAGAAGGAAGCGCTTGTTCTGGCTTTGGTTCAAGGTTATATAGTCTACCGTGATGGGGAAGACAGAGTCCACCCACAGTCAGGAAGTGGAGGATGATGGGAGCTTGTGCTCTGCTTGCTTGTTCTGTCCATTCAGTCTGGGATCCCAGTCCATGGGGATGTCACCACCCACGTTTAGGGTGGCTCTTTCTACATTAAACAACCCATCTAGGAATTCCCTCACAGGCATGCCTAGTAGTTTATCTCCCAGATCCTGTCTAATGACAATAATATTAATGATCACAGTGGTCCATCTGAGCTTACAGCTTCCCAGAGATGATGGAGGTCTCTCCACTGCACAAATGTGACCCTTCATGTGGATGCCTGGCTTCCGCTAGTCAACTGCCCTCTTGTTCTTTATCTAGTCTGTGCATCCTGTTTTGTCTATGTCCTGGGCCGGGGAGCAGACCGCCTGTCTGTTATCTCAGGCTCCCAACAGGTCCCACAGTCTAGGTAGCTCACACAGCAGGCAAGAGCTTCCTTAAAATTTGGAGGAATGAGTCCATGTCCCAGGTATATTAGAAGGAGCTCCCCAGAAGCTTCTTTGTGGCCCCCAGATGCCATTTCTACTTTATGTGTCTTCCATGCCTTCTCATGCTCTATTGCTTCTTCTGTAAAGAGTTACTTGCATCGGATCAGGGCTACCCTGAGGCTGCATTTAACCCCCTACCCATCTCCATATCCAGCCATGTCAAGGGTGAGCGTTTCAGAATATGGATTTGAGGGACACGGTTCAGTCCACAGCATCTCCGGTCTGACGTCACAGATCACTTCGGAGTATATGAATGCCTTTTCTGTAAATGTCAATATTTGGGTTTATGTGTCTTTGTCTCTTTGATTATCCATGCATATTCCTGTCTCTGTGTAAGAGTGTAGTGTACTCCTGTTTGCTTAAAAAGCTGTCACCTCGTGTGGTAGGCGGGGGAAACATCTCCGGCAGGAATGCATCTTATCAGGCGTGTAAGCATTCAATATGTTTGTGCCCCAGCTCCAGGGTTGTGGAAGAAGAGGCGAAGAGAGAAGCCAGGGGAGGGCACGGTAGGGGTGGCAATCAGCACCAATCATGGAGTGGAGCTCCCTAACTGCACGCCCACGATCTGATTGCCATCCAGGTGTGGCTGCAGCTTAGCAGCTAGCAAAGTGCAATCATTTCTAAAATTGGAGCCCCCACACTGCCTGTGTTTGGACTGCCACGTGTGATAATGTGTGCCTGCTCTTTGCTCCTTCCTCCTCCCGGGCAGTCAAGAGAGGACAGAGCTCAGGGATCAGTCAGAACACTATCAGATTCTGTGATGTGCTTCCTATTCCGTATGAGAAGTAAGTTCAGAGACGGGAAGGGAAGGAATGCGGAGAATATAGCAAGAAGGAGGAATGGTTGGGCACACAAAAGTCATGGTAAGTGGGGGTGATCAGAAGGGCTTTGCATGAGGACCCTAGCGTCATGCCCCCAATTTGACTATCCCTAATTCTAACCCTGGGCCTGAATAAGAATAATACAGGTAGGTCCAGAGAACCTCTCCCGACTGTACATGGCATTCCTGAAGGAATGAAAGGATATGCAGGACACCGGTCTCTCCAGCAAGCTCCACAGAGCAGCGGTAACAAGAAAAGCCACGCTTCTTGGGCACAGTCATCCCTAGAACATCATTGTGGTTTCACCAGTGCCACACATAGATGGGACTGAATTTTAGCAACTCTTTCCTAAGGTCAAAAGCTGTGCACCTGGAGATGGTAGAAGGTGACTTCCAAGTGAAGCAGTCCTCTTGAGGTCACTGCCACCAGCAGCCCTGCCTGGTGAACAGCATCTGCACAGTGAGCTCTGAGCAGGTTGAACTTCAGCAGAGACTCCCAGAGCCTCTGCAGATACCTGTACCCTCGGGAAAGACCAGATATCTGGAAAGTCTACTTAGCATTCCTCCAGCCTCCCTCTTCCTCCCTGCTGTTTCTCAATGTCTTTAGTTGGCAGCATCTCTGCTGGGACCTACTGGCACAGGCTTAGGGAGAGGCGACTTGGGTCAGCTCAAGGTGGTCTGGTCAGCCTCATCTACCTGCCTGCCTGTCTCACCTGCCCACTATTCCTGCTTAGGGGCCCCCCAGGTAGCTCCCACATCCCAGATGAGTTGGGGTAGCCCCTGGATACACTGCTGCATCGTGGGAAGAACCTCTCTGAGACCGAGCACTTAGCAGTGGGGTTGAGGTTCTACACAGCAAATGCCCAAATGTTCACAAGCACTGAACCAAGTGGAGCCCTGAATGTTAGAGGTAGAGCCCCCTCGAGGTGCCTGGGAGAGGGTGCATTCATCTGCCGCTGTGGCCTGGAACCTACCACAAGTGGATAGCCCTTCACTTGTGGATGTCTGTTAAGGTCACCGGCAGTCCCCTGCTTAAGGCAGCTGGGAACTCCCACCTTTCAGAGGGACTGAAAGGCTACATCTTTGCAGCCAAGGAGGTCACCTGGGAAGGACCACCTGGAGAATAGAGCCAGCAGGACATGAAAGCAAGCATAGGAGGATCTCCAAGCTCCCTGCAGATCAGAGTTTAAGTTGTACTGTATATAAACCATCTCCTTAGTGTTCTGTAACCCTGATCTGCTCTTAAACAAGTACCAAGGTGAGTTTTAAGCATAGAATTGTACCCCTTGCTCTCAAGTTGCAGACATACGCTCTGTCCACCATCCTGTTCCTGCTCAGGGCTCTAGGAATCCCCAGTATCAGAAATAAGAAATATTACAGAGTTGTGGGTGGGACTGTGTGGCAGATGGGCCGATACAAGTGCTGTTTGCTTTGTACTGGGCAGGGTCATGCTTGACCGGAACTGAAGAACCATGTTCTGGGCGATGCCTTTGGTGACAGGCAGGTAGCTTTGATGACCAACATGGTGAGGCCTGCAGTTTCTGTTGCCAAAGGCACAGGGTGTAGCTTTGAATCTGCCTGGGTTTTATTGGGCATCTACTTTTGTGCCAGCTGAAATATTGGAGCTCTGGGACATAGAAATGAGCATTACACTCTTCCATGGCTGGAGATCAGTACCTCCTCTGAGATCTGTCTTCTAGGTATAGTGTCCAGATTTGGTTGGAAGAACCAGACTCCAGTTCTCAGGCAGGGACAACAGGAGCCACCAGGAAAGCATCAGCACATGTTGTTTAGTTAAGGAAATTAAATGGGACACTGATGATGGGGAAGCCTCATGAAACTGCAAAGCTTGGGAATCCTTAGGGGTCCTGGGTATGCTTTACCCAGTGACCATCCAGCATCCAGGGTGGCCTGCTCCTCATGTGGCATAGCTCACATGGAGCATACAGCTCATGAGTACAGTGTGGTTCCTTGCAACATGTACCTTACCCAAACTATCAGAACATATTGCCAAGCTATGATCTCAAGATAACACTCAGGAGGGAAGGGACTACTTAGTGAGTAAGTGTGTGTGTGTGCATGTGTGAGACAGAGAGAGTGTGTGAGATGTGGTGTGTGTAATATGTATGTTTGGTATGTGTATGGTATGTATATGTAGCGTATATGTTTGGTATGCATGTTTAGTTTGGTATGTGTATGGTATGTATATGTAGTGTATATGTTTGGTATGCATGTTTAGTATGTGGGATGCATGTGCACGTGTGTGTGGGCGCGGGGAGGGTTGGTACCAGAACATTGCCAAAGTATATGCAACCTAAACTACAGTAGTCTCAGGTAGAAGCATCTCCTAGTCACTAGGAGAAACAAATTTTAAAGAAAAACAGTCTCAACTTAGAGTCGCAGAACGTCTGTAGGCTGTATTACAACAGTCAGTTTGTAGTTGGCAATTCTAGAGGATGGGGGGAAAGCAAGGAGGAACACACTTCAGGTTTGTGGGGCTGGAGTTCTCATGTAAACTCTATCAGGACTAAAATTGCAAAGACGAACAGATGACAGAAGGCTGCATGTATGTCTGAAAGGCCACCTTCATGCACACACACTAAAATGGGGCTGTCATTTGATTCATCAAGCTCAGAGCTGGCAGAAATGAAGTCAGTGTCTCGGAGATGTCTCTGCTGCGTTCATGGTAGGATCACTGGCAGAAGCAAAGAGGTGTGAACAGCCTAAGGTTCACCCACAGGTGAACAGATAAAGAAAATGTGGTGTGACTGCACAGTAAACTGTCATCACATCTGCAATATCATGGATTAGAGTGGAGGCATGCGTGAAACATATGTCAAACAGAAAGAACGGTGCCACACTGTCTCACACGTGGAATCCAAAATCAAGCTCAGAGAGACTCAACAGACCCAGCCTTGAGACCTCCTCACAGACAAGGTTTGTCTCCTAGGCAATCATAGAGCCTGTCTAGTTGGCAACCAGCAGTAGCCACGCACCGTGTAAGATGTTCTCTTGCCCCTGACCTCTTCTACCTGGAAAATTTCCCTGACGACGGTCCTCAGGCCCTCAGCGCATCATCTCAACATGAGCTTGAAGGTGGAATGGTCCAGACAGGCTGTGTGAAGCTCCACGGTGCACGCTTCCAGCAGGTTTCTCTGTGATGCTCACACACACACAGTGTGTAGAGAGGCATTGCTGTGGAGACCAGGATGAGAAACCCATCTGTGCAAGAATGATGCTCAACACTCACGCAAGGTGACGGCCAGCTCTGTTCCTCCCAGCACAAGCAGAGGGGCAACTGCTGCCACAGGTCTTTGAAAGCGAGCAGTGTGTTCCACGGAGGCAAGTCCACATCCGTGGTGAGCAGATCCGTCTTGAAGTCTGGAAGAGACAATTGTGTCGAAAAAAACTTTAAGAAGGAAAGAAAAGAACTTTTATTGTGAAAGATAAAATGAACAGACAAACAAAAAAAAAACTGGTCAAGTCTTAGGGACCTAACCAAGAGCTGGGAGGCAGAGAGAAGTAATTGGTGTCCCACTGAAAGTGTATAGGGATGTTGTTGGTTGGGAGGATGAAGGGGAATTGAGAGGAAGCAAAGCTGGGATTCAGACATCACCTGGATTCATGGAAAAGGACTAGGAGACTCTCTGAAACACACTTGTGTGAGCACCAAGAGCCTGTACGTGGCAGTGACACAGACAGGAGTCACAGACAGGAGTCACAGACAGAGGGTCAACTCTGCGTCCATGGCTTTTACCTCACCTTCTAAGGAGCAGCCTAGGAAGCACCAATCTCAAGGGAAAAGCTCTTATTCAACACAATGACTGAGTGTAAGTAATGGCCAGGAGGGGTGGTTTGGGGAAATGGATCAAAGGCAAGCCTTTGGGCTACCACATACTCTCTAAAGGAGCCAGAGGGCAGCCGTGTCCAGCGCCCACCCACCCCATGATGGCACCAAGGAAGTAGACCATCAGAGGTCACAGACTGGATCGTGATTACGGGAGATAAGGCTGGTTTGGGACTGGAGACCTCTCCGGGCAGAAGATGTCAGCTGCTGCTGCCTGGGCACCAACGTGGCAGTGACCTCTGACCCACGTCAGGACTTGACAATAGCCCATACTCCTGGTGTCCTTGATTCAATTCCCATATTCCAGGATGTGGAGTCTCCTGAGGCAGGTTGGGGAGGGAGAGAGAAAAGCTGATGTGTGCTTTCTCGGGTGGAGTTGCCTTCACCCCTGGGAGGCTCACAGTCCTCTGCCCACCTGCATGGATCAGTTTGAGAGAAGATTGCCATTTACATCTATTCAGTCTCCCCTGCCCAACTTATATTTTGAGCCAAATTGCTCAGGAGTCACAACTGGTCCAGGAGCTTTCTCCCTCACTAACAACCCTCATGAAGAAAGGGAAAAACTGCCCTAAGCTGGGTAAATTAAGGTTGGACTATAGTGGTGACACCTGTCTAGAAATGTCATTGCCAAGTGGGACCCCTGCCTGGTACCGGATTGAGCCTTCGAGGGTATGACCCTGCGTGGAGACTCCCAGCAGCTCCCAGCTCTGACCTACAGGCAGCGCTGTGCTGCTAGGTTTGGCCACTCCATGCCTCACCTTTCCTGATTATTCATCTGAAAGGCGGACATTGACACCTTGGGGACGGCTGGGGTTGAAATGACCTACACACACAGATGCACACTGCAGGGAGTCATATTCGTTAATCTGGGAGTGGCCAGGTCCGCGTGGCAGACAACCGCTCTCCAGGAGAGGTCCAGGCGCCTGCCTCGTGCCAGCAGCAGTCCCTCTCTTCACTAACCTCTTCCCTTCTATGCCTGCTGACAGGTCAGGCCCTGGCCCTCACCCTGATGTCTGTCTCACCAGTGATGACATAGGCTAGAATGGAATTAGTCACAGAGACAAAACCCCTCTCATCACTGGGCGAGGCTCTCGACTGTAAGGCAACACACACCAGTCCGCTACCTATAGCCACCTCAGGGTTCTCTGAGGAGGACACAGCCCACTGAGACATCGACTTTTGGATGTGAAGTCTCTTCTCACTGCAGTATCCTGAACCAAACTGTCTCCTCAGTCATTCAGGTTTCGGCTTTGAGAGCATCTCTCTCTACTGCTGTCTCCATGTTACTGGTTTGTGTGTGCCTGTAGCTGTATCAATCTAGTGTTTCTCTTGTTATTCCTCCTCTTCATGAGAGTAATGTGTGGGAGAGGGAGCATGAACCAGACACATACATGCTTCCACACACACATACACACACATACACACACACATACAAATACATACACACGCAAACACAGATGCACATATATGCATCCACAGGCACTTATGCACACACACATATATACAGATACACACACATGCAAACACAGGTGCACATATATGCATTCGCATGCACACATGCACAAACATACATATATGCACACACACACATGCAGATATATGTACACACAAACACCAATGCACATATATGTATCCACACGCACTTATGTAGAGACACACATATATGCACACACATACAGATACATATGCACACAAACACAGATGCACATATATGTATCCACATGCACATATGCACAAACATACATATATGCACATATATATACATATATACACACACAAACACAGATGCACATATATGTATCCACATGCACATAAGCACAGACACACACACACACACACACACACCCAGGCACACGTGCATTTTTACTGTGGCTGTTCCCCAAATCTTTTTTTTTTATTGGCTTGACACATGCTTGACTTTGGAATGAGGGAGAATGCAGCCTAGAGCAGGCTGCCACCCCTCCACTCCTCCAGATGCCCCTCTGACAATGAATATCTGTCATCTAGGACGGAAGTCACGGGATTGTCATCATGAACAACCAGACTATAAAGACTGGGTACTGTGTGAGCCACATGAGCCACAAGTTGTATGTCTTTTCTTTCTTTTACAAACTCTTGAGTTAGATGTGCCAAGTCTTGGGACCAACCTTGTACCTCCTGAGTCAGAATATGGGTGTTAACACCATTCCTAGGATAGCCATGCGCATCAAGTTTGAGAAGCAAGCTGCTTCTTACCGTTTTAATTCTTAAGTTGATTTTGTGGAAATATTTGATGTCTCCCTTACTGTGATCTGCAGTCTGAGCTATGGCACAAAGCACTTTACAAACCACAAAGGCCCGGATCTGGATATTTTGTCTTTCTGTGAACAATTCACAGGATCCAAGAATATACAGGCAGAGAGATGGCTCCTCTGTTCTCTGGGAGCAATGAAAATCTGGTGACCTGCTGTGCTCAACTGACCCGGAAATAACTTTGCACTTAATTTTAATTTGCTATGGGTGGCAACAGTGTTCTTTTTCTGTCAGGGAAAAAAAAAGCAGCCGGCACTCACATGGGTGAAGGCTGCAGCTGTGATTGATGGCAGAGAATGTAGGGTAAGGGCAGGCAGGGCCTGCGGAGCCAGCTGCCATCTTCCAGAGCAGCAGGAGGCCACTCCAGAGGCTGCTGAATAGGCTCTGTCCTGTGGAGGGGTGCTCTGGCCAGAGCCCGCTGGCGCCCTGGCTTGGATTCCTAGCACATCTGAGAATGCCCTGCACAAGGAGCTTAGGAAAGGAGAGGTGTTCCTAGCCAACTCTTAGGGGGTGATTATTTACTATTTCTACAATTGGGCATGTCAAGACTATGCTGTAAGGTCCTCAGGGGCTACTGGGGGTCTGGACCACAGCTGGAATGCCCTCTTGAAGACTTCAGTTTTTCCTTCACAGCATGGCTTCGAGACGAGAACTCTCAGTGATCTCCCTCCAGCTCCTAAATCTGCAATCTCACCCTGGAAGTCCCTGCAGGTCCATGTTCTTCCTTTGCCTCCTCATCCTGTCTCCTGGGATTTGGGTGGGATGTAAAGGTGGCTTCAGTCTGCCTGTCACCATGGTGCCAGGTGGACAGAGGGGAAGGCCTGACCTCTCCTCCCTTTCGTGGGGCCAATGCCTGTCTTTGTGTAGTTGGACAGCTCAATGCTGATTTATCTGTGAAGTACAACCGAAGGGTCACGGTCTTGCGAAAATCAGGATGAAGTGACTGACTGCCAGCTCCTGGTGGGATTCTGGATCCCAAACCATGAGCTTCATAAACTCAGGAACCCCAGAGAGAGCTCTAAGGGTACTTACGCTAACCCTTACCAAAGCAAACACCCCCTAACAGAGGTCCAAGGAGTGATGGGGTAGTGGTGCCTGGAAGGATGTCAGGTTATCCCCCTGCTGCCTGCCTCTCCTCTCCTGGAGTTGATGAGACTGAATGACCTCCAGGCAATGTGTCCTTCTGAGGACCCTCATTATTGTTGGCCTGACTTTACCCCATCTCTAATACAAACCCTGCAGCGTCCCCATGGGTGGATCAGCCTGCGTGTACACCACTGGTCTTAAGACATCTGCCTCCTCTTCCCCCTCTTCCAGCATCCACACATGCTTGTCTCATCTTAATAAGCCATGTCCAGGAAATAACACCAGAGCGACTCTGGCTGAGTCAGTGTGTCAGCGAGAGCCGTGTGTGTGTGGGTCAGGGAAATTTGCATTAGGCAATTTGACCCAAGGGTGTCAGTTCACGAGATGAGAAATCAGGCCAGAGAGGTTGGTGGAGCATGGAAGACATTTAGGGTTGGCTCTGCAGTTAGTGTTTGAACATGCCTTTGCTGATCACAATTTTCTGTCCATAATTAGACCCAAATCTAATTGGGCTTCTGGAAGAGCCGTTGCTATTCAGACGGCCTGAGTACTGCGGCAGTTTGATGTACTGTGGAGATGAATGTGTACAGAAGCTCCCTGCCGCTCAGACATCCTCATCCCCTGAATGCATTTCCCATGATGCTGTGTGTCTTGAGTTTTCTGTGACATTGATGGGTACCCAGTCTGAGAGTCTCTGAGGCATATATTAACACAGGTGTCAGGCCTGGGACAACATTTGCACACTCAACCTTCTTTAGGATACTGAGACTGACTGCCCATCCAGTACGTACCGCCTCAGGTACCAACTCCTTAAACCGCTTGACTGAAGTCTCCTCACAAGTAGAGGTATATGGCTATACCTATTGGAAAGACGTCCCTACGTTTAAGTTAGGTGACATTAGTAAACCCCCAGGGGAAAAATCCATTCAAGGTGAGTGGCTGCTGAATGGAAGGCCACGCTTCTTTTCCCTTCCTCCTGTCCCTGGCATGCTGTCCCTCTCCATCCCTCTCTTCATCTCCCACTGGTCTTTCTTCTCCAGGTCCTTGATGGACTTGGTAGTTACACAGCAAGGAATTTCCTTGCATTTAATAGGAGATTCTAGTAGACTTATAAGATGGCAGTATTTTGTTTCATTTTTATAGCAGGATCTTGCTATGTAGTCCAGGCTAGCCCCCAGTGTGCTTTATATTCAGGATGGCCTAGAATTCACTTTCCTCCTGCCTCATCCTCCCCAAGCAAGGTAGAGTCACCTTTCTGAAGGGATCATGCAGAAGACTCTAAAAATGTAGCTTGGGCTAGAGAGAGAGGAAGAATGGGAGTTAAGGCCACTCAGTAAGGGTAGGAGGAAAAGAGGGAGGATCATGCACCTGGATGCAGATGGGAGACTCAGCTGCTGCCCCAGATCTCCAGGCTTTGTAGCCACCCCAGTTAGTCCTCTGGCAGTACCTGGGCACCATGGCCATGGGTAGGGCCAGCCAGTTCACTGCAGTCCAAAGCATCTTCCCAGTAGGTTATCTGCAGGTCATTTCATGACTGCATCTCAGCAGCTTCTTGTGGGTGGCTAACAGCCTCTTCACACTGCAAAAGCTTGGCCGGGAAAGGACAGGGGGAGAACTGTGTGTGTCTTCTGTTATACACCGGTAGACATGAAAAGTCTTTTTAAAATGTTTTATTTATGTGTGTGCTTTTGTGGGTGTATGGTTCTGTGTGAGCATGTGTATGCATGTGTCTGTAGAAGTCATAAAAGGTGTCAGATTCCCTTGAGCTGGAGTCGCAGGCAGTTGTGTGCCACCCCATATACAGGCGATGGGAATGAACTCAGGTCCTCTAGATAAGATTCTTCGCTGCCGGGCCTGTTCAGTCCATGTCTGCTGTTCAAATAAATATTCAGTGTCTAATTGGGAGACACAGGACCATCCAAGGGCACCTGTACCCCAATACCCCCTTGTGGACATCTAGCATGATGGGGTGATCCCACAGGGACTTGGAATAGTACAGTCCATTCCATGGGAGATTGAAATGTGCAAGTGTTCGGAGTGAGGTCTCTTCTATCTGCTCAGTGTAACCCATATTCCCACTGGGACACAAACCAATGCTTGTACATTGTTTTGTGTGTTGTTGCATTCTAACTTTAAGCCATGGTGATTCAATAAGATACATGGGGGGTTATTCCAAGTTTTTGTATCTGTTTGCTTCATTACTGAATTTGTGGTCAATTTTTGCGAACGTTCCATAAGGTGCTGAGAAGAAGATATATTCTTTTGTATCTGGATGGAATGTTCTAGAGATATCTGTTAAGTCCATTTGAGTCATAGCATATGTTAGTTCCCTTATTTCTCTGTTAAGTTTCTGTCTGGCAGACCTGTCAGGCAGTGAGAGTTGGGGACTTAATGTGTGATGTGAGCTTTAGTAATGTTTCTTTTACATACGAGGGTGCCCTTGTATCTGGGTCATAGATGTTTAGAATTGAGATTTCCTCTTGATGGATGTTTCCTGTGACAAATATAAAATGTCATTCTTTGTCTCTTTTGATTGACTTTAGTTTGAACTTTATTTTATTAGTTATTAGAATACAGTCAACAAGACAAAATGGCAGCCTACAGAATGGGAAAAGACCTTCACCAACCTACACTAGACAGGACTGATCTCCAAAATATACAAAGGATTCAAGATACTTGACATCTACAGACCTAAACAGAGAACTCTCAACAGACAAATCTAATGGTTGAAAGACACTTAAGGAAATGTTCAACATCCTTAGCCATCAGAGAAATGCAAATCAAAACAACTCTGAGAATCCATCTTACACCTGTCATAATGGCTAAGATCAAAAACACTGAAGACAGCTTATGCAGGAGAGGATGTGGGATAAGGGGAACACTCCTCCATTGCTGGTATGAGTGCAAATTTGTATAGCTTCTGTGGCAATTTCTCAGAAAATTAGGAAACAATCTACCTCAAGACCCAGCAATAACACTCTTGGGTATGTACACAAAGGATGCTCAATCATACCTCAAGGTCATGTGCTCAACTATTCTGATAGCAGCATTATTTTAATAGGTAGAACCTGGAAGCAACCTAGATGCCCCTCAACCAAAGAGTGGATAAAGAAAATGTGGCACATTTACATAATGGAGTACTATTCAGTGCTAAAAAATATAGTATTTTGAAATTTGTAGGCAAATGGATGGATCTAGAAAGAAAACATACTGAGTGAGGTAACTCAGACCCCAAAAGACAAATACAATATGTACTAGCTCATAAATGGCTTTTAGACATAAAGCAAAGAACCTACAGTTTACAACCCCAGAGAACATAGACAACAAAGAGGACTCTAAGAGAGACATACATGGATCTAAATAATTTTTTTTTGACACAGGATCTCACTATATAGTTCAGGCTGACATTAACTTCTGCTAAGCTTACTACCCCAGCCTCCTGAGTTGTAGTATTGCGGGTACTTGCTACCACACCTGGTATTTCTTGTAGATAAAAGCATGAACAGGCAAGAGAGAAATCCATGTTACACTAAGATCCTTCTTGACCTATCAATCTTATTGGAATGAAGTCCATCATTTTTGGATCAAAGTTTCTGCTAGACCCTAGCTCCCTGGTCTGTGCACTTCTGCCGAGACTATGAGCAGGCTAAGAGCGCTGTGCCCCTGTAGGAGGGTTCCACGCTATTGTGCTTGAAATACATCTTAGATGTTCTCCAAAGGCTCACATGTTTGAACACTTAGTCCCCAGTTGGTGGCACTGTTTGGGAACCTTTAGTGATGTGGAACCTCACTAGAGAAAGTGGTGTCGAGGTTTTAGGGCCAGCTTTATTTCCTGTTCTCTCTCTGCTTCCTGGGTATGGAAGTCATATAACCAGTCAGTCTCCTGCTCCGGCTGCCATGCCTTCCCTGCCACGTCTTCCTGACCATGAGGTATTGTGTTTCTCTGGAACTGTAGACCAACACAAACCATTTCTCATTTAAGTCTTTTTGTTGTTATTGTTGGGAACTGTGTTGTGACTGTTCCTGGAGAGGCACAACATAGCCATCTGCTTACCCCAGATAGGGAACCCATGACAGATCAGAGTACAGATACCATCAAAGTCCAACTTGGTGGACCTGTGGGTTTTATTGGGGTTACTTACAGGAGCTGAAATGACTCAAAGATAAAAGCTTCACCAAAGCCCATCTCTGCATGGATGGCAGCTCATAAAGCCGGGAGCCTGGAGCAGACTGCACAGCCTGGAGGCAGCTTACAGGTTGAAGACTGTCCTTTCCAGCTGCCTTAGTTGATCCAAACCTGTTCCAGGCAGCCCAGGTGGTTTCTGCTTCTCCTAGGCAGCTGGTTGGGTCTAGAACCTTCTTTGCAGCTGGCTTATCTGAGGGTGTTTTGCAACGCAGCTTTTCTGAGCCTTCTTTGTGGCTCTGTGCCTGTAACTTATTCTAGCAGGGAGGGGCCTGTCGAATCTTGTCAGTTTCAGGGATTTCCTGAAACTGTTTTGAGTTTGTAAAGTTTATCTTTCTGCTTCCAGAGCTTCCCTGCAGGGTGGAATGTTTCAGTCTTGGAAGAAACTGTTGCACAATGCAGGGACATTTTAGTACAGAAATAAGAAAGTAGATAATATCCATGGTCTCTGCTTCAGGGTGGGGAAGACCCAGGACCAGGAGGTGGTCCACTCAAGAGTGCATTCCTAAAGACAGCAGCCGTTTCATCCTGGGACCAAGCAGGCAGGGCCCAGCCCCTCCAACCTCCAGGGTTCCTCACAAAGTAAGGGGGCTTGAATCTCTAGACTGCAGTCTCCACTCGATGAAGCCACCTCCACTCTGCCAGCAGCAATCATTCCTCCCTAAGCCGTCTACTGCTCTGTCTTGTGATTACATTGGGTAGTGCCAGGAAGCGCGTGCTTTGTGCCGTTCTGACCAGATGAGAGGGCCCACTGTGTTACTCAGCGTTCTGCCACTGTGGAAAGATGCCCAAGAAAATTAAAGGAGGGAAGATAAAGATGGAAAGGCTTTGCTTGTTTGTTTGTTGTTTTGGTTCATGGTTTCAGAGAGTACAGTCCAGAGTTCTTTGGCCCCATTACTGTGGGCCTGTGGGGAGGCATCAGGGTGGGGAGGATAGTCAGAGCATGGCTGCTCGCCTCAGTGTATCTTGGCAGCAAAGAGAAAGAGGAAGGTGGGGGCTCAGGCATCCTCTTCAAGGATAACTCTGCAGTGAACTAATTTCCCCCTGCCCAGCAGTCCTTTCCAAAGGTTCTAATATCCCCTGATAATGCCTGTAGCTCTGGAGCACGGATTTGCACAAGGCCAGCCAGAGACATTTCAGATCAAAAGACACAGCACACTTTCTTTTACATTCTCTCCCTCCCTCCTCTCTCTCCCTCCCCCTCTTCCTCTTCCTCCCCTCCCTCCCCTCCCTCCCTCCTCTCCCTTCCTCCCCTTCTCCCTCCCTCTCTTCCTCCTCTCCCTTTCTTCCTCTCTTCCTCCTTCCCTCCCTCCCTCTCTCCCATCTTCATCCCTTCCTCCCCCTGCCTCCCTCCTCTTCTCTTTCTTGCTTTTCACCCCTCTCTCATTTATTCTCATCCTCTCTCTTGCAGGAGTACACACCCTCTCTCCCTCTCCCCTTCCTCCTGGCTCTCTTGCTCTCTCATTCTCTTGTTCTCTCCCTTAGCTGTCACTCATATTCTCTCTCTCTCTCTCTCTCTCTCTCTCTCTCTCTCTCTCTCTCTCTCTCTCTCTCTCTCCCTCTCTCCCTCCCTCCTTTCCTCCCTCCCTCTCTTCCTCATTCATTCACCCTCATTCTCCTCCTTGTTCTCTATTTCACTCTCTCCTCTCGTTCCCAGTCTTAACATGTATAGACTCACTTTGAATTTTGTTACAAAGACAGTCTTCAGGCCCCACCCACAGAGGTGCTGGAATCTAAGGAGACTGAAATTTTAAAATAAGTGCAGTGAGCTTTTTAAAGAGTCCTTCCTATGCCACACTCAGGAAACAAGCCACAAGGTGAGGCTGATCCTGAGTGGGCTCGTTGCTGCTGTCATCCTGGCCTGCCCTCCTGAGGCTTTGCAGGCACAGGAGGACAAGGTCAAGGCCAGGCACCGCAGTGGCCAGCACTGAGCAGAGCTGTGCTCTACAGTGTCTAAAAGCACCCCTTCCAGGCTGAGTGACCTTGGGCAGTACTTAGCATCTTCACCCTCAGCTGTCTTATGATTCTTGCAGGCAGACAGGACTGTGACAGACACACCTGTGATGGATGCACCTGTGTGGGAGCACCTACCTGTGACGGACGCACCTGTGACGGACGCACCTGTGACGGACGCACCTGTGACGGACACACCTGTGACGGACACACCTGTGACGGACACACCCATGATGGACTTAGCCATGATGGACACACCCATAACGGACTCACCCTCACCCGTGCCAGACTCACCCATAACAGACACACCTGTGCCAGACTCACTCATGTCAGACTCACCTGTGCCAGACGCACCCGCGACAGACACTCCTATGATGGACACATCTGTGATGGACACACAGGCCCTCGTGTTGGTTAAAAGACAAATGCCTGGATGAAGACATGACTCGAGTGATAATTTCTTACCCTACAAGAAAAAAGACCTGAGTTTGCTCCTCAGAACCCACGTATGAAAGCCAGACATGATGATATGTGTTTGTAAGCCCAGTTGTAGGACAATAAACTACTCTGTCTCACAAAAAAGGAGGATTTCTAGAGAGAAGGCAGCAGTTAAAAAACATTTGCTACTCTGCCAGAAGTCTGAGTTCTGTCCCCAGCACTCACATTGAATGATTCATAACTGCCTCTCACTCCAGCTCCAGGGGATCCGATGCCCTCTTTTGACCTCTGCAGGCACCCACACATGCATGGCAGACACTTACACAGAAACCACACACATATACGAATAAAAATAAGCCTTTAAAATAATAAGTGATGGGTAGCCTAAGGATCGACACATAAGGTTGTGCACATACACATTCAGGCATGCCTCCACACAGCATAAGCATGCAGCCACGCTCTCCCCCTCTCTCTCTCCCTCTCACTCTCTCTCCCTCCCTCCCTCCCTCCCTCCTTCCTTCCCTCCCTCCCCCCCCCTCTCTCACACACACACACACATACAGGGGCTGGCAGGGAGGGCTTTTTGAGGGATTCCACAACAGGGGCAGACAGAAGACAGGAAGGTCATATGCCAATGTGGGATAAGAAGGCAGCAGGGCAGAGAGCACCGGAAACAGGAGGGGACAGACACAGGGCTTCTTCCTATGGCCCTGCAGTGAATCTCCCTCCCTCCCTCCCTCCTTCACTCCCTCGCTTTCACTGATCAAGTCATAAATTAGCCAATGGACAAAGAGCTCAGCGTGCTCATTGCAGGAATCAGAGGGGCTTCTGCAAATACCCAGGAGGCAGAGTGGCTTCAGAAGAAAGAGAGAGGCAGGAAAGGCAAAGACAGCTTTCAAGGCGGCTCTGATGTGCTTGTTTGACTGGTACATGGAAGAGGAAGCATAGGAATTCCTGTGCTATCAGCACCAGGAGGAGGATTCGGGCATAGAAGGTGGCTGAGAGAACAGGCTGAGAAAGACAGGGGAGTCCAGTGCAGGATGAGAATCAGGTCTCTGCCCTGGGTACTGTCACTAGCTGATCAGAAGAGGTGGGTCACCTTAAATTTGGCAAGGGATATAGCCTTAATCATGCCTTCTCCCGCCCCTGACCTTACTGCCAGCCCGACCACATCTGTCTATCAGGTTGCACTCCTCATGCTGCTCTAATGCATGTTTACTAAGAACAGGGAGGGCATATTTCTGTCACATATAATGCGGGGCTGTCCCTAGACCACAGGTCCTTGGTCTGGGGGTTGCACTGGGGACAGGGACCTATGGTGAACTTGGTGCCAATGATAACTCCAGCCCAAGAAATTGGGAGAACCACGTGCCTTATCCCTGAAGCAGTTTATGTTTGGGATGGCTGCAGGCCAACTTAGCATTGCATTAACAAATGTACAAAGATGGTTTCCATGTGGGGGAAGCAGAGAATGCTCAGCTCGTGGCCCTGAACACCCTTCTCAGCCTGAGGGCTCTCGACACTTTCTGGAGTGCTCACTTAGTGGGGGTGATGGCATTTCAAGGGCAATTCTGGATACAGAAACTGCCAAACGCTGTCAGGCAGGATGCAGACACAGGAGAATTCCCATTCAGAACACAGCTGTGTACGGATCAGTGGCCAGGGTGGCTTCCTTCCCGTCACACCAGGTTGTTTGCCGCACTGACAGTGCCGGGCTCTCTGCCTTGTGTCTTCTGAACAATTACAAGAAGGAAATATGGAGAAAGGCTGTCACTTGGAAAAGTAAATGCTAAGTGGATGCTGGGAGATGCTGCCTCTGTGTTTCCCTGTGGGCTAAAATCATCCATTAATTTTCAGAACTACAAGCAACTACCTCTGAGTATTTCCCCAGGGACACACACATACTGTGACTTGTGTGAGGCAGCCCCATTCATCCCCAGGATGATGCTGGTCTTTGTGAATCACCGTGTCTAATTTAGAGTTCTTCTTATGTCCATGGTGTGGTGTGGTATGCGTGCATGTTCTCATGCATGAGCATGTATGTCATAGTGCATGTAAGAGTGTGAAGGCCAGAGGTTAATCTTGGCATCTTTTTTTGTTGTTTTGATGGCTGTCTGTATTATATATTAACATGGGATCTCTCACTTGAACTTAGAGGTTGCTATTTATGATGATCTACCTAACCTCCCAAGCACTGTGGTTACAGGCAGACTGCCACAAACATTCAGCATTTAGGTGGGCTCTGTGGATCCAAATTATGGTCCTCATGCTTGCAGGGTGAGCGCTTTACCCATCCACCCATCTCCTCGGGCTCCTGGTTTGAATCTAACTGTACAAACGTCTCGAATGGATGCTTTTTTTCCTGGCCTGGACCCTTCTTATCAAGAGTATTTCCATATTTCAAAATAGCCTGTGAATTTGCTTTGCTGATGTGAACACATTTATTTTACACAACAGGTCTATTCAGTGGACACCTTAAATAACAAATTCCACCTTGATTCTGCTTTATTATAACAGGTAAATGATTGTCTAGTGGGAGACCCTTTCATGGGTTTTCAAGCCTGATGGTGATTTTCTTTGGAGACCACCCTTCTGAGCACCTGCTAAGTGTTGGCACAATGCTCATTCAGGAGGCATACTTACTGAGTGCCAACCTGTTGGTGGACAGTGGCTGATTCAATTGATATTCTGTTCATATGGCTGAATCTCCTAGCTCGGCTCACCCCAGGGTCCCATAGAGCTGGATGGGGTGCTGTTTGGGAACTGGAAGGGCTGATGGACCCTGGGAGAAGCAAGTGTAATGTCATTGCCAAGAATTTTGGGCTTGGAATATATACATCTGGTTGCCTAGCAGACATAGCCGGCCAGGCACTTCTGTGGCAGCCTGGGCAGACAGTTTCCAGAGAAGTTTCTTGCTGTATGGTGGGACACCTGAACTTTGGACCCTCATCACAGACATGGAATCCATCCCAGTGTTGGATCCACAGTTGTAGCTCAGAGAGTTCACACCCTTGGATGATGGCTGCCTAGCCAATGAGGATAGGATGGTACCCACTGAGTAAGCCACATCACATTGACATTGCTGTTCTCATTCTCTGTCTCTGAGATGGACTTGCTCTCTCATTGGGGGGGTGGTGGTGCCAGTCAGAACTATCTTTATATCATGAGAACCCCAGGATGCATGAAAGCAAGTCATCTCAGCCAGGAGGTTTCCATTCAGGGAAAGACAAAGACTTCTTAGGGACACAATTCCTTGCCATAATGCAGGATTAGAGGAAACATAGAACTTGCTCCCATCTTCTAGCCTGTTCCTTCACCGAGTGTTCACCCCAGGCTTTGGTCCCGATGGTGTGAGCACCACAAACAGCTCCTTGTCTTTAGGTGACTGTTACGTGCACCCAGCATCTACAGAGGAGTGATAAGCTTTGACCCATTTCTTAGATCCCTTCCAGGTACCAGAAGATACACCCTGTGGCCAGTAAGGCACAGGGTTGTCATCAAGTGAGATGGGGTGTATGGTTGTGGGTAGTGCCAAGCCTCTGGGATGTCCACTGACTCCCCACTGCCCCATATGCTTGGGAAACACCCTCTTCCCTGTTAAACCCTGCCTGTGTGTATTTGTGCCTGGTTATAGGCATAGTGGAGACTCATTCTGTTTTTTAGAGACCTCCAGCATAAAGTGCTCAGTACCTGGACTACGCAGCTTTTTCTCCAAATCCTTCAGCACACTGCAGATCCCTTGAGCGAAGGGACCACAAGTCACAGTCTGCCATCTTCGTGCATGTGCCTACTTCCAGCTTGCATGTTAAATAAGGTTAAATATAAATTCTGTACATTTTAATAAAGCTTAAATATAAATGCTGCTATAGCTATTCCTTGCCAATTTTATTGAAACAGCATCCAGTAACGCTGCCTAGATAGGGCACAATATTTGAAATATTATCTAAAATGAATGAACAGAATACTCTAGGAAACACAGAACTTTGACTTCTGTCCACAGTACTGTCAAGGTCTGGACAAAGGGGAAAGCATTAGAGGTTTGCATGACTTCCGGAGAGTGCTTGGTACGCTAGGAGTTCACAGACTGTTCACACTCACTGAGCTGGAACACTGAAAAGGCCGCAGCACCCATCCCGTTATGGGGTGGAACATCACCCAGTGCTCTGGAATTGCAAAGTTGTGCAGCCTCTTTGGAAAGTAGCTTGGCAGTTTCTTAGCACCATCTATGTAATCTGTTTGTTCTGTGCCTCGGTGTTTCCCCAAGAGATAGAAGATGCTTTCATGCGCTTAACAGCGCGTGCATCCAGAGACTGCACAAACGTCCTCAGAAACTCCACCTGTGACAGTAAAAAGAAAACTGGGAACAAATGAGTGCAAGGGACCTGGCGATGTCACTTTGAGCTCACTGTGTGACAGGAAGGAGATAAAAAAAACACTCAGCCATGAAGTTGGATCGGGTTCATTTCAGGATGCCATGTGTGTAATTAACAGTTGTTTGTTTGTTTGTTTTTTAAATCAAAGTCTCATGTAGCCCAGGCTGCCTTCACACTCACTATGTTTCCAAGAATGATCTTGAATTTCTGATCCTCCCTGCTCCCCCTCTCAAATGCTCATATAATACCTTAAGTTTATGAGATGGTAATGGAACCTTGGGCTTCATGCCTGGCAAGCGCTTTACCAACTGGGCTGCAGCCCCAGCCCAGCCCTAGTTTTATTTATTTTTGGATTATAACATTCTACATTTTGAGGATGGAAAACCATCATAGCCTTCTCAAAGCCCCCTGGCATCAGCGTTAAGTGGTTGAGCTCGTCTGCAGTGCAACCGGCAAAGAGCATCCGAGAACCTACCTGTGTACCCTCGGGGCAGTTCAGAATTGGCAGGGTCATACCTGCCCAAGATAGGGCCTCATGAGTGTTTTCAAAAATAGCCAAAATGCTACTCAAAATAGTAAAATATAGTAAAAATAATTAAAAATAAAAGTAACTTAGTCCAACATGAAGGAATTTATTAAACAAGTCTGAGCCATGCAGTCTCTCTCTCTCTCTCTCTCTCTCTCTCTCTCTCTCTCTCTCTCTCTCTCTCTCTCTGTGTGTGTGTGTGTGTGTGTGTGTGTTTCTCTCTTTCTGAATATAGAGTCTCTGTCTACAGTTGAGTATGGCCCATATTCTTGATCCTGTCTCTGCTTCCCCCTGAGTTGGAATACATGAAGACAGAGCAGAGCTAGCAGTTTAGGTAATCAGAACACATCTAGACTAGATTTTTCCTGATGTTTCCAATGATCTAGTAACAAACACCCAATATCATGATTTTATACCTTTTTCCATGTTGTTTGGATGCACACATCTGTGAAGTACATTTTCAGAAGGGTACTACTAGGCCAAACTGTATCTTCATTTAAAGAGCTGGTTGATAATTATTTTCCAAAACTCTTGTTCCAGAGTGCTTTTACTCCAGCATCAATGTTTCCACGTCCAGCCCACGGTGGCCCTCACCAAATTCACCATGGAACAGGTGGCAATATGTCTAGTCCCTTTCATTCTGGCAAGCACTTGTACAGACTTCTGAGCACACACCTTCTTCCTGAGTGTCTGGTTTTGCTTTCGCAGGAAGAAAGCTTGCCAGCTCCACTGCCCAGCATCCTGAGAGCTGGAAACCTCCCTTGGCTCCTTTGTCCCAGTGCTTAGCGGCCCCTGGTCCACACCAGCAGGTCTGTTGAGTCAGAGCAAGGGAGCAGATCTGATCTTTCCTCAGGAGTTTCTACCTGGGCTCTTGAGGCAGCTCTCTGCAGCCAGAATCTCACGCTGTAGGGAGTTTTGTTTCGATGTTTTCCTGCTCTGTGGATTAAGTGTGGCTGTAGCAGAATGGGTTAAAAGTCTAAAAGATTATCAGAGACCAGTAGGGTTGGCCAGAGAGCCTCATGGCGTGCCGAAGTCCTTGGAGTTGCCCTGCCTACAGGCAGATCAGCTGAGCCATGGACATAGTTTCAATTAGTTCCTTAAGTGAATGTAGTTCTTGGTTGAGTCCAGAACCTTGGGTTACTTCCCACTCTCCTCTTCCTCCTCCTATCTTCTTCTTACCCCTTCCTCCTTTTCCCATCTTTCCTCCTCTTCCTGCTTTTCCCCCTCTTCCTATTTTTTTTCCTTTTCCTCCCATTTGGAGACAGTCACTGTGGCCTCATGCTGTCCATCTTCTTGCCTTGGTTCCCCAAGTGCCATACAGCCACATTTCTATCTGCTGTCTGATACCAACTGTCCTTTGGTAGTCTCTGAAAAGTTGGCTATTGGTTTATTATGAATAAAATCAGCCCTTGTTTCCGGTGCTCTATTTAAAAGTAAGTAACAGGCTCCGGGAGAGCTAAGGTGTGCTGGAGTTACTGCACTAATTATTGTGATTCCCACCTCCTGTCTCCTGCACTGCTTGACAAGCTGAAGTCACTGAGAGGAAACTCTATACCAGAAGATCCAGCCATTTGCCCCATTGGAGGGGGGGCAACGGGTGACTTCACAGAAACCCACTGTCTCTCATCAATGAAGAGCTAGCCAGATCAGCCAAGCATCAGACCGCTAGCATGTGCTGGCGACCTTGGTGAACTCCTACCTCCACATCATACCAGGTTGATTTAGAACCAGTTGGTGGCAGTACCAGCCAAAAGGAACATATGCAAAATGAATTAGGTGGTTAGGCTGCTCCTAAGACATCCAGGTCCCTCCCAAGTTGGATCAGTGGCCAGAGGAGGTAGCCAAGCATTTCTGAGATGAGGAGTGGGCAGCCAGTTCCCACTAGCAAGCCAGCAGCTCCCTTCTTCAGCAGCTGTGGCTGCCATGTGGTTATTTGTGTCTGTGCCAGGTTTGAGCAGGTTGAAAAGTGGGTCCTGGATAATGTGACTCCAAGGACACTTTCTTGCAGTGACCTCATATTCTCCTTGTGCTCAGGTACCTTCCATATGGCACTATCAGACTTATGCACACCACACACATGCATACATGTGCGCGCGCGCACACACACACACATACACACACATACACACACACCCCTGCATGTTCATACATCTGTGCAGGCTCTCAGGGTTCATCATGTGCTGCCATTATGTAGACTCTGTATGGCCAGGTGCCCATAGAAAGAACCATTACCTGGCTGTACCACACAGGACTGAATAGAAATGGCTTTTCACTCCCTCCTGACCTTCTCCGGGGAGCTTCAGGGCCTGTGGCTGGCCTGATCATGTTAGCTAGTTTATCTTTTCTGCTTGGGCAGGCTGGGACAGGAGCCAGGCTGACCCCTTCTGCAAGCAGCCAGACGGCAGGAGTGAGCATTACTCCTTTGCAAGAAGACTCCAAGAAAGGTGCAGCTGGTGTCATTAGCATCCTGGGGCAGAGCTGGCATCCTATCTCCCCTTCCACCCGGGTCTCTCCTTAATGACAGCAGAGAGGGAGAAATGTCCTCATCGAGATACCCAGGGAGAGAAGACTTGGGAGGAACACAGCAAGGGCAGTCCTTGTGGAGTTCAGGAGTGGACGTGACAAGTTGCGCAATGACTTCACTTCCTCAGACTCAACTGGCCCAAGCAAAAGTTCCTGTCCTAACTCACATCCAAGAAATGTCTCCTGCCTTATTCTTTTTTTTTCCCAGTATCATCATCATCTCAGAGGCCTTACCACTTTTCTCCTCCCTCTGGTAGACCAGCCACTCTGATAAATGACATCTCGCCCATCTCTGGGTTTGTTCCTAGACTTTAGTATTAAGTGAACTAATAAGATTACATAAAAACACAGTGGATGAGGAGGGGAGGAATCATGGCCACCTTCTATCGTCTCATGTCATGAAAGGAAGGTCCCATACACACACGTGCACAGACACACCATATTGGTGATGAAGGAATTCTGGGTCCCTCTGTTCTATGAGAAAGCCAAGAGTACCCAGAGCCTCAGCAGGGACCAGGTTTTACCACTTCCCTTCTCTGAGCATCTTTCTGCTTTGCATGCCATGACAGGCCCAGAGGACTCCACAACTGTGAAATGCCCATGCACATCTTCCCATGTCATTGCACGTGATCAGTGTCTTACATTTTCTATAACATGGCATGAAGACCAGATCCTGACTTCTTCAACAGGCCAATCTCACTTCCTTGGCCTGTCAGGTAGAGAAAGTCTGGTCTTCTGTCTGACAAGAGGTTTCAAGTCCGTTGCAGGAGTTTGGTACTGATTGACAATTCACTTGTCCTAAATTGTTAGGGTGAATTGAAGAAGGAAAGTGGACCAATCATAGTCAATTATAGCATGAATCTAATTGGTCTTAATAATAAAAACTCAGAGTCAGATATTAGTGGGTGAAAGCTGAAAGAGCAGAGAAACAGAACAGCTGGTCACTAGTTTTTACCTCTACAAAATCCTCAGACCAAATGGGTGATCCTGCCTCTAGGAATCCTCAGACTGAATCCTAAATTCCTGTCTCCTCCCACCTTATATTCCTTTCTCTACCCAGCCATATCCTTTCCTGTCTCCACCTACCTAGTGTTAGGATTAAAGGTATATGACTTTCATGTACTGGGATTGAAGGTGTTAGCCACCACTGCTTGGCTCTTTTTCTCTTTTAGATTGATTCAATCTTGGGTGGCCTTGAACTCATGGAGGTCTCTGCCTCTGTCTCCCAAGTGCTGGGGTTAAAGGTTGAGCCACCACCACCAGGCCTCTATGGATAACTAGTGTGGCTAGCTCTACACTCTGATCTTCAGTCAAGCTTTATTTGTTAAAGCACAAACAAAATATCACCACATTTCCCATTTTCTGTCTAAAATATAAAAGAAGGTTGTAACTAAGAAAAACAATATACAATAAGTACAGTAACTATATACATTATGTACAAGCAATAAATACATTAACAATGTCTAGTCCACTTGAATTTGACAAATTCAGAGAAAATACTCTTATCTATTCTATCTTGGTGAGTGCAAAGTCTTGGATCTAATTAACTTTCTATCCTAACCTGCATTACTATCTAAAACTATCTTTTGATGACACTAAACCTTGTACACTTTACACCTCTTTAGTGAGTTTCTTTCCTGAGTCTGGTAAACAAGGAAAACTATAGCTATAACTATGTAGTCGTCAACTCCCTTGGAAATCTGAGAAGGAAATAAAATTAACTGAGCAAGCAGGAAGTGCAAAAAGTGACTTCCAAAAAATGTGAGAAAATGACAGAAACAGCTGGCTGCATGGACAGTGACCCAAAGTTCCTCTGTGATATTGGGTCATCCATCTTCACCCTACAGGCCTAGAATATTCGATAGACTTTTCTATAAAGAAGGATTTTTGAAAAACTGTCCTACCTTATTTTGGCAAAGTTTGGCAGTCCTGTCTTTTGTGTCTCGCTTGTCCAATTTGAACAGCATACAGTCAGCAGTCAAGGCAGGGGCACTTTCTTGCCCAGTAGGTAACTTTTGCTACAAAGGAGGTAAACTCCATGTGAAGTTTCTTCACATGACCTTCTTCTTCAATGTAGATTGGTGCTGCCAGAAGCATACATGTCTCATTATCATAAAAAGAACCTATGCTATTAAAACATCTTAAATGCCATATTCTGCAGATGTCTGAAGATATTTGAAGATGACCTATTTAAATATATATATCTGCTTGGACCTTGAAAACATAATATGACTACAAGTTTTATTGTAATAGCTGACTACCTACTAACCTGCATTTCTTTATTATCCTAAATAGTTTGTAATAATAATTTTCAAGGACTAGAAATTTTGCATTACATTGTTAAATGAGATGTATAGGCACAATACCTTAAACAAGATTAAAAATATATGTACAGTATATTCTAACAAAAATAATCTTAAAATCATATCAATATACAAAACTTCATATGAATGTAAAATATTTAAAACTAGTGGTTGCTTCTTTGGTTTAAAAATAGATTCAATAATCTACATTTTTATCAGATGTTTATGTCCCTTCTTTTTCTTTTCAGAGTAGACTAAATATACCTTTATATCTTATCATAGCTATATCCCCCTCTTTTCTTTTCGAAACAAGAACACTGAATCTAAACTCCTTTGTTCAACTTTTTTTGATCATTACCAATAACAACTTGTAACCAACTACCCTAAACAATGACAAATATCCATAACCCAATTCCCTCTTGGGAATGTGAGTATTGTGTTTTTAAATTTGCTTCCCGCTGTCTGGGGATGATGGCATCTTTAGGAGATCCTGAAAAAATTGGGGGTTAATTGTCAAGTCCTGGGAAAGGTAGCTGTATTATTTATTGGCCCAGCCTCTGTTTAATGGGAAAACGCAGGGTTTGTCTCAAGTCCTGGCTAGAGTAGTCTGTGAGACTGGACCACAACTAGCCATCTCAAAACTGTCCCCAGCAGTTTATAGTACAAAGCAGATCTTAAAGTAGTGCTTTTCAGATTAGTGGTATTATCATAGTCCTGTGGAATTGTCATCGTGAAATCCCATCATCTTTCTGAAGAATTCAGAGATCACATTAGGTCAGATTATTCCTTTTCTTGGTAATTTTTATTTTGGTGTAGTTCTCCCTTCTTCTTTGGATGCTTGTCTGTCCAAAGGTCTTTAAATTCCTCAAGATGAATGGTTTTATTTTCCTGAAAAGACAAAACCAGAACCCTCCCTCAACCCTAAATTTAGGAAGTTTCCCTTTTGGCAAGTTATATCTGATAAAAGGAAAAGCATTTGTTAGTCATATGAGTTGGTCTAGATGGAATTGTCATGCTTCTCTGATGAACTATCACCTCTTCTAAGCAGGAGGTCTCCCTTGTTCAAATCTAATCTTTATCAATTTTTATTTGTGGTTTCTTCTGAAATTTTTCTTTTATTTTCTATAGCTGTTCTATCATCCAGAGCAGTATGGTTTCTTACAATAGGTGTTAAGTTCTTTTATTGCTTTGGGAAGGAGTTTTCTCCACAATAACAGGAAATGACTGAACCAAACTTGACAAGAATGCCTGAGAGAGGACCCTCAAGGAGTTTCCTGATTGCAAAGCATTACCTTGACTGTCCCTTGTTGATCTACATTCATTAGTCTAATGCCTGCCTTTGCTACACCTTCTGCATAATCCAGAAGGGAACAGAGTTCTGTTTGGATTATGCTTAGGAAAAAACATTGTTTCTAGGAATGCTCTGTTTACAATGTCTTTTAAGATGACCTTTTTTTGCCACAATTAAAAACTTGACATTTTGATTTTTCTTCAAACCTCTGGAAATCACCTCTACCTATCTAAGCATCATCATGGTCATGATATTCAATGTTGATTATATCTCAGATCCATTCCTCCACAGGGGTTGATTTTACCTTTAATGGCCTAATTATCTTTTTGAATTGTGAATTAGCATTTTCAAAAGTCAGAGATTCAATTATTATTTGTCTAGCTTCTGAATTTGGTATCATTCTATTTACCGCTGAAGTCAGTCTTTGTAAGAAATCGATGAAAGTGCCTTTCAGACCCTGTATAACTTTAGTGAGTGACTCAATTTTCTTTCCTACTTCTCCAGTTCTGTCCCAAGCAGTCAAAGCTGCCGTGAGCCATAAAGCCAGAGTGTGGCCATAATGCAGACATTGTCTTTCTACATTAGCAAAATCCCCTTCTCCAAGAAGTTGGTCTTGGGAGATTTCCATACCTCTAACCCTACCTCATTGTTCAATGGTCTTAGCCTCATCTTTCCATCAGGTCCTCCAATGTGATTATGAACCAGGCTCTAAGACTGCTTTAACCAAATCTCTTCAGTCTTAAAGGATATTTCTATTCTGAGTTGACCACAAGTTTAATATCTGCTTCACAAAAGGTGAATGCATGCCCTATGAGTCTATCACTTCTTTGAATCTCCTTATATCTAACATTTCCATGGGATTCCAGTGATCACTTAAATAGTCTTGGGGATATCTGTCATTTGGTAGTTCCTGTAAAGTGACTGGATATATTAAGGTTAGTTGTTTGAAAACCTTAGGCTGTTCCTCTCTAACCTTATAACACAATGCTAAAATTGGTTCTCCTTTAAGTTCCTCTCTCTGGATCTGAACATTTCTATGATCTTTTTTAACACGTTTTTCTAAGGCCTGTATCTTAGCACTCATATCAACCAACTTCTTTTTATAGATAAACCAAGAATTATCACAGTGATAACTAACATTATGCCAATCCCAGTTAAGTTGATTGTCCCTTTATTTAATTGATTTAATTGCTCCAATTTTAAATCATGCATTGCATGATCATACAGAGACCTAATACTCTCCATTGTAATTGTGTTTCCCATTTTTTTTAATGTGGGAAAAATCTCTCTCTTTTAACTAATTCCCTCCATTAAGAATTCCCAATAGTCTCACCAAATCTGCCACTGCTGATGAATCAGATGACAATGAATTGTGAGTCTGACTGCTGCTGCATAGAACAGTAGAAGCCCAAGTGGGTTTCAAGACAGCTACCTAGTTTGTCAGCAGCCCATGAAGGGGGTCCAGGGAAAGCCCACAACCCACCAGGAGAAAAGAAGCCAAGGAGCCAGCCATCTGCACAAGGAAACATGCAAAAGAAGCTAACTCCTGTGGTGTATGGCGCTCAAACATCTGTGGAGTTTACTACAGAGACGCTATAACAGAAAAATTTAGACCCATTCAGAGGGCTTGGAGAAAAGAAGAAAGGAAAACCTAGCTCGTAGGATGGTGATACCAGTTGTGTGTAGCTCCAGCTTGTGCCGGTGGCTGCCAAGTCACAGGAAAGTCACTTTTTCATGAATTTGTGCCCAATGTTGGGTGCCCCAGATATAGCATGAATCAAATTGGCATTAATAATAAAAACCCAGAGTCAGATATTAGGGGGTGAAATCTAAAAGATCAGAGAAGCAGAGCAGCCAGCCACTAGTTCTTCCCTCTACAAAATCCTAAGATCAAAAGGGCCATCCTGTCTCTAGAAATCCTTAGACTGAATGCTGAGCTCCTGTCTTCTCCCACCTTATATTCCTCTCTCCATTTAGCCACATTACTTCCTGTCTCCACTTGTCCAGTGCTTGGGTTAAAGGTGTAAGCCACAACTGTTTGGCTTTGTTTCTCTTTTAGACTGATTCAATCTCGTGTAGCCCAGGGCAGCCTTGAACTCACAGAGATCCTTACATCTCTACCTCCTGAGTGCTGGGATTAAAGGTGTGTACCACCACTGCCTGGCCTCTGTGATTAACTAGTATGGCTAGCTCTGCACTCTGATCTTCAGGCAAGCTTTATTTGCTACAGCACAAACAAACAAAATACCACCACAGTTGATATCTGTAGGTTCATTATCTGGGTCACCTTGCACACATCCCTTGTCTATTCCTGGAGCAGATGCTGTGAGCCTGGACTCGTGTCTAGAGACATCAGGCCAGCACTGTTCCTTGGACTCCATGGGGCAGAAGCAAAGAAAAACAAAAGTTCCCTCCACAGGACTCCCTGCGGGATGGTTCTAACCTCATCAAACTTGCCACTTTTTTTACACTGAAAAAGCTTTATTCTGGTTAAGAACAAGCAACCCCATGTGATGATAGTTGCTGCCATAAATAATAAATAATGAAGTCCTGCTATAAGACTTTGATGGTCACAGGACTTGAACTGCAAGAGACCTGGGAGTAAGCCCTGGTCTCAAGCCTCTCACCATGACAGACAGTGTTGAGATAAACCCCGTGCTTCTTGCCACAGCAGACACAGTGGAGAAAACCCCAACCTGGCATCTTGTTTCACCGGGCCTGTCCTGGCACACCAAGCAGAAAGATACTTAGAAGTGAAAAAACCTGGTGAGAGTATCTGCACCAAGGTTCCAAGATTGATCTTTCCTTGATTTCCATGAGGACCAGTGGGATCCAGCTTCTAGCCCGGTTAGTACAGAATGACTCTAGGAACTGTCCTGTAGGTAACTGTTTCTCCATTCAGCCGTTCTTTGTCCAGGTTGTACGAAATTACCTCTTATCACCCACAACTTCAGGCTTTTCATATTATCTGTGGTCTTGAAACCATCTGACCCCCAGGGGCCCCACATGTTCTCTACTTCCTGTGCTGTGTTAAGATACTGTCCTTGGGCTGTGAAGACTGAGAGACACAAGCATGTAAAAGCATGTAAACATGGTCAAGTTCAAGGCTGACCCAAATGCTATATATATATATATATATATATGGAAAGCATATACTCATGGTTATATATATATAATCTATAATAAATTATATATTATATATAAAATATGTATATATAATACATATATATATAATATGTATATAATATATAATAAATATATATATATATAATTGGGAAGCAGACACTCATAGTTTTGAACTGATTCCTGATTTGCTCTACAATAAGCTTTAGTTAATTAATTATTTATTTAGGGACCTTTCTGTGTGTACATGTTTGTGGGACTGAGAGAGTCCATGTGTACACATGTGAGCTTGTAGAAGCCAGAATAGATATTGGTCCACAGAACTAAAGAAGAGGACTCTGTGAGCCAAGTGCCTGTGAAATGGGGCTACCCTGCTGACATCCCAGGGTGGAGGGGAGTTCTGGAGGAGGCCCTAAGATTTCTGGAGAACAACTGTGCTTGAGCATCTGGGTGGTCACTCAGTGAATGTGAGGATGTGGCTGAGGTGCTTGCCTCTCTAGGCAGCATTGTTCTTGCAGTATTGAAGGTCCTCTTCTCAAAAACCATGCTCTCTTAGGGACTTCACAGACATGAAGCCCATATATATCTCTGTATATATTTGTATGATAAAGGAGTTTAACTGAAGTCACCCTGCACAAAGGATAATGCTCCTCCAATGGCCTTAGGTTACCAAATACAAAGCCCAGTGCTGGGGGTAGAAGGCCTCTCATGTATTTTGTCTGGATGCCCTGGAGACCTCAGAGACAATGGAGGCTGCTGTCACTGCTCTTGGTGGTTACCAGAACCTATGGTTGAAGATGCCACACACTTTGGTCACAGGACATGTAGAAATCAAGTTAGTACTGACTATGAAGCTAGCTTTCACAGTACCAGAAGCTACAATTCAGGCTGAAGAGGGAGATCAATCAGTGGTCTTAGCTGAGAATTGCAATGATGAGTGGCTTAGCAAGATAGATCCACAGAGGCAATAGTGGCATGAATGTGGAGAGGTAACCAAAGACTTTCCAATTGACTCTAAGGATAACCCCACAACAGGAAGTTCATGGTTCTTATCTGACCAAGAATCCGTGACTCACAGGTCTCAGGGAAGGAATCATATTACCACTAGCCAGCTAGAGCCTAAAACTGACCCCTCTATATTTGCAAATTAGTCCAGCTCTCAAGGCCTCCTCTGAGAAATGTCTTTGTGTACTGGATGATGGTTAACACAGAAACTCACAACCAATCAAAGAGCAGACAGTAAGTGTCAGGGAAGGAGCATTCAACTCCATCACACCCCTCCCAAAAGCTCAGGGTCTCTCTTGGAAGAGATAGCAGAGAGATGTAGGAGTCAGAATCCAGGAAGGGGACAAGCTAGAACAATGTCTTCTGGGCATGGCAGTACTGTTGGGTTCATGAGCTCACAGCAGATGTGGCTGCCTGTACAGACCTGCAGAAGATGGAGTGAGCCAACGTTCTAACATGGGAGAGTAGAGGAGCTCATGAACTTCCACCTATAACCAAGGTGCTATTGACAATTGTCGGCTTCTGAAGCAGGGAGATGCCCTTTAAGGGTATGTCTCCTGTTAGGACAGCTATGCTCCAGGGGATAGCTCTGGACCTAGAAGTATATGGTTAGTACACATTGAACTGTATGAGGTTTTTTTGAAAATACAAGGACAGGAAGTTTGCATGGGTTAGAAAGGTTGGAGACCCACTTTAGTGTTTCATTTAGGACGAGCTCCCTACTGAACAGGACAGGGTGGAGAGAGGAAGCTGCCAAGAAGTGGTGAACTCAGGAACAGACAAACCGTGAAGTCCTGAGGGAGGGGCATTCATGCAGTGAAGACATTTTGCCCTTTAGTAGATGACTACACTTAGCAAACAGCCTTCAGGGAACACAGATACAATGAAACTTAAGATAGATCTTGGGGTGCAGCCCAATGGTGGAATGCTGACCTAGCATATGTAAAGTCTTGGGTCTTTAGCAACACACACACACACACACACACACACACACACACACACACAGAGAGAGAGAGAGAGAGAGAGAGCGAGAGAGACAGAGAGAGAGAGAGAGAGCACTTGAAAGTAAAATAATAGGAAACAAAGAAGGCTCACTAGGCTGAACACAGGCCAAGAAAAGGCAGCATAAAAATGACCTTGGCTGGATCAATGAGGAGTTACCATGGGGGCACATGTGAGCTGCTTGACCCTAGAATGCACTGTTGAAACACTCTCACAAAATATTCATCTATGACTTAAATATGAAGATAGCTCGAAAGTTTTTTGTTTTAAAAATGTCATTCCATTCTTCATCTGTTTGCAGTGTTAACTAGAAAAATTAAAATCAAGCTATTGGTAACAAGCTCTTGCTGGGAGTTGTAGAAGGACCCATCCATTCCATTTGATTTCAGCTGCCAGCAGATTGGAGCAAACCGAGATGGCTTCAGTGGTAGATTAGGAAGTCCTGTGCTCCATCTGCCTGCAGGTTCCTGTTATCAGTTCACCAGCTCAGGCAGGCAAAGCCGCACAGTGAAGTTGTGCATAGCAACCGGCTTTCTGGAAAGATCTGACCCAGAGACACCTCGTAGATGTAATCATGGGCTAAAAAAAGACTAACAAACACTAGTAAACAACTTCTTTAGCACAATGGAAGGAACGCGGGAGCGCAGTGCTCAGGGCTCAGACCAAGACTCCATGTGGGGAAGTTGCTCTGCCTTCTGCCCTAACTGTAGGGAAGGGCTTATCATGTTTCTGGATGCCTCTGTTGGAAGCCCTCCCACCACCCTCAGAAGATATGGCCCAGGTCTAGCTTCTTCTTCAGTTTCCTCCTCCCCAGAAGTCCCTGCCTTTTCAAGATATTGTAATCGATGATTTATAAACCATTTCCATCAAGGGAGCTGATGAAAGTTTTGTCAGAAAGCAGAGCTCCGCTTGAATTTTTCAGATCTGTCCAAACAGGACAGCTCCATTTGCCCCAGGACAAACTCTGTCCTTTATACCCAGAGTGGGCATAGCCAGCATCTCTCCTCCTGCATGTCACGAGAAAGCTTAATCTGAAGTGTGACCACTATGTTGAGTATCAAACAGTAATCGTCCCTTTTCCTTTGTGTGTTTGGAGAAGAGAGAACTCAACCCTCTGGAAGGTATTGCTATCGCCATGTTGCAGTTGTGGGTCTCGGTGTCTCCAGGGTGCTTCTGACATAGGCTGGTACTGGAAGGAGCAGGAAGGTGCCAGGGTGCCAATGAGGAGCCTCCTGAAGTGGATCTGCATGTGGGAGGTACTTCTCTCAGATGCCCTGGGTCCTTACCTGCAAAATGCATCAGGCAAGTCCCTAGAAATCTGGCTCACAGAATGCTAGTGAGGCTGGGGTGGTGAATATGAACATGTCAGTGTGCGCCACGGTGTTAGCATGGCTCAACCATGAGTGGAGCCATGCCTGTTGTGAGCTTAGAGCCTTTACACACAGCCAGTTCTTCTTCCCCACCCTTCCAGTCCAGACAAGTTAGAGGTGAAAGGAAAGGAGTCCCAAAAGGAGCAGAGAGGGAACTGGCTGTGATCTCTGGAGACAAAGGCCAGGCGTTCTACAGTCCTGGGGAGACGCTGACTGTAGCCCTCTCTGGTCCACTGTCAGGAGCTGTGCAGGCTACACACATCACCGGTACCTTCCCAAACAGCTCAGTTGTCTCCTTCCTCTTCACAGCTGTCCCCCCCCACCCCCATGTCTGTCCTCTTTGGAATGAGAGCAGCTTAAGCAACACACTGATTTTGTCCATTTGGGGCTATCCTATCTCAGGCCCCACGTGTGTGTCTCTCTGTCTGTCTCTGTTTCTCTGTCTCTGCCTCTCTCCCTCCCTGCTCCTTAAAGGGCACATTGTCGCTGCAAGGGGCACTGTTCATTCACAGGCCAGCCTTCCCTGCAGTAGACCTTGCTGAGGCTGAGAGCAAGAGTTTCAAATGCGTTCCCTCCCACGCTCTGCTTTTTAATTTCGGAGCCCCAGGCGATCTGCGTGGGGTGACAAGTGGCAGTAGCTTCCCTGATGTTGGTATTCTGAGGTCGCAATGTGGTTTGCAGCCAGAAGCCCAGGGATGAAGTACGGCATTAAAAATAAGAGAGATTAAAAATATGTGCCCTCCCAAGTCAGCCGAGCAGAGCCAACAGCCCCACATAAAGAAGCTGCGAGCAGGATGGTCTGGTGACGGGGAAGCAGAGGGGGCTCGCTATGGCCATCAATCCTCTCCCCGCACCAGTGGAAAGCCAGGGCTGAGGGGGGGAGGGCAGAGAGGGGAACTGGCATTGGGAGAAGAAAAGGAGGAGGCAGGCAGGGAGAAGGGGAGGGAGGGAAGAGAGAAGAGCACTTCTAGGAAGCAGAGAGAACGGTGACCAGGTGGGTGCAGACTCAGCCAACAGAGAATGGGGGTGTTCATTTCTTCCTTATATAACCTAAAATGGCAGGTTTCAGCCTGTGCGTTTATCTTTTAAAATTGCGCTGTGCCGCAAACCAAGATTTCGCAACACGCTGTCTCCCTGCCGTGCCCACAGCTCTTAGCGTATCTTTTCTCTCCCCTAACTCATCTTTTGCTCTTCTTCACCTGCCTGGTCCCTGTCACAGTCTGAGTTCGTGGGTCACCCCCACCGCCATCCCCGGCACCTCGCTCCTCTCCCGCTCATGCTAGCAATAGTAATTTTTCAGATGACAACTTGCTCGTGTGGGGGTCAAAGCCCATCTTCTATTGTTCTAGTTGCTCTCTGTTGCTGTGACAAACACCATGGCCAAGAGGAACTTTGGGGAGGAAAGGGTTTGTCTGGCTTAAGCTTTCAGGTCACAGTCTGCCACTGAGGGAAGTCAAAGCAGAGACTCAAGCAAGAGCTTGAAGCAGTAATCATGGAGAAGCGCTTCCTGCTGACTTGCTTGCGGGCTCATGTTCAGCTAGCTTTCTTATCCAGCCCAGGGCCTCCTGCCCAGAGAATGATGCCCCTCACAATGGGCTTGGCCCTCCTCTGTCAATTCATAATGAAGACAGTCTCTCACAGCCATGCCGACAGGTCAATTTTGTCCAGGGAATTCCTCAACTGAAGCTCTTTCTTCCGGTGACTCTAGGAAGTTGCCAACTAAGCTCCAAAGGACCTACTCGGCATACATGTACTAAGCAGGTGATATGAACGAGTCTGTGTGTTGTTGTCACGGCTGTGTGTGCGCTTGAGAAGGGCATGATAGGAATGTGTAATTAGTGCTCAAACAATTTCAATCTAATGGGATGATGGGGAACTGAGGTGCTCCTGTTATGACAGGAACACAAGCTTTTAATATAGAGGCCTGGCGAGGGGCTCTGAAAGGGACTGGTCGAGGGCAGTTTCCCTTGCTGTGGAAGCAGTGTCATTAGGGAGGTGTAAGGTATCTCTAGAGGACGCTTCCCTTTGTATCATATACCTCTTTTCCTGAAGATCGATTGATAACTTCATTTATTCATTCATTAGAAATTCATGCAGATCATTAAAATATCAGCGTTGTGGTTTTGTTCTTCTTAGTGAACAAATTTGGACTGTTGGCATCACTGAAAAGATGCTCCATTGGTCAAGAAGAAATGAAGTATACAAGATCAAGGAACCATAGGATTGTGCCATAGTTGTGAAGGCCAGCTAAGAGATGTAGGAGTGAGAAACACACAGAGTGAGAGACACACAGACAGAGATACACACATACACACGAGAGAGAGAGAGCTGTCCATAGCTGGGTGCTGAATTCTTGTATTCCAAACTCTGACACAAAATCCAGCCATATTTCTCTCTGTATATCTCTGTCTGACTGACTCTCTTTGTGTGTGTCGCTCTGTCTGTCTTTCTCTGTGTGTGTCCCCTCTCTCTCTTTCTGTGTGTGTGTGTGTGTGTGTGTGTGTGTGTGTGTGTGTGTATGCATGTGACTGTCCACAGCTGGCTGCTGAATTGCCCACTAAGCTCTGACACAGAATTCAGGTATTTGCTTTGGTTTTAGTTCCCTTGTCTGCAGATCCCAGACAATAAGATGCCTTCCTGACAGGGTCATGGGAGGAGGGTGGGGATGAAAGTTGAACTGACAGCAGAACACAGTGGGACTCCATTGGTACCACTGCTCAAGGACTCCATCCAGCACAACTCCTCAGAGTCCTGTGATTAAAATATAGTTTAACCTAACATACTTGCCTGAAAGGTCTAAAATTCTGCTTCCAGTTTAAACTTCCCAGCAGGAGTGTGGAGTGCCCTCCTGGGTGGAGTACAGCTCCCCAGATTGCTAGGTCTTTCATGGACATTTCAGATTCGGATGGTGAAATGTCATAGATGGCCACAGGCTAGGACAGGGGTTGGGGTGCATCAGCTCATGATTTTATCTTTACAATGAAGGACCAAGGTAAAAACTTTTTATGACTAGCCCTGATTTACTCTGAGCTCGTTATCATTCCCAACATGGGGCTGGGACTTAACAGGAGGAGCAAATGACTGAGTGGATGAAAGAATGAAAACGTGGATGTTCAGATGGGAATGTGGATGTAGGGATAGGACTATGAAGAGAATGGGTGGATGGATAGATTGATACATAGATGTGTGCAAGCATTGATGGATGTATTCACTTAGAAATGAACGGATCTATTTATGAGTGCCTGTATGTGTATGTAAATTAAGAGACAGGCAAACATGAGTGCCTGGACTTGGCTTACTTTAGTATACAAATAGAAAGTATTTTGGGGGGTAATTTGGTACAAAGGTTCCAAGGTGAGAATCCAGATAGAAATTTGGTAAGCTAGGACAGTGTGCGATCCCAAGAATCAGTCCCATAATAGCAGATTTCTGGCAAGTAGAAATAGGGCAAGAGACGACACTGGTGGCAGCTGTCTCCGTCACCCACACACAGTTCATCCTCACCCACAAAAGCCTTTCTGCTCTTTCTATCCCATTTGTTCGTTTCACTGATGTTTACAGTGGAGACAGGGTCTTAATGGGTGCTTCTCCCGTCCTAGACCTGATTGCATGGACTTGACTGGCATTCAACTCAGAAACAAATATACCCACCTCTGCTTTCTGGGTGCTGTGGTTAAAGGCATAATACACCAATACACCCCGTTTTTCCATCTTTGAAACAGGAAGGAAGGCTTGTTGTTTCCCATCCTGCCCGGCTAGCTTATACTAGAAATAATCACACAGAAACCATATTAATTAAATCACTGCTTGGCCCATTAGCTCTAACTTCTTATTAGCTAACTCTTACATCTTAGTTTAACCCATCTCCATTAATCTGTGCATCACCACAAGGTCGTGACCTACCAGCAAAGTTTCAACACATCTATCTCTGGCATCAGCGGGTCCATGGCATCTCCTGACTCTGCCCTTCTTTCTCCCAGCATTCAGTTCCATCTTCCCTGCCTACCTAAGTTCTGCCCTATCAACAGGCCAAGGCAGTTCCTTTATTAACCAACAAAAGCAACACACAGACAGAAGGACCTCCTACACTACATCTTATTTTTCCTTTTGTAGTCAGTAATTCTTCATTTAATTTTCTCATGCACACTATGTACTGTTGATCTTTTTCCTTGTCTTTCCCTGTTAATAGACATTTCTCTTATAAGGTGGTATAACATATAAAGGGTCCAGAAATGACTGCGTTGACTCCCCATTTCAATGTCCTTCTAAAGTGACTGTCTATATCATGGAATAAGAGTGGGGAGCACCAGAATCATATGACTATACCATCAAAGAAATATACAGTTACAAGGCAATTGTTTACCTTTTCTTGTTTTTAAGATGGGATCTCGTGGTAGTGAACTCCAGACCCTCTTGCCTCTGCATTCCCAGTAGATTAAGAGCAGGTGGCACCTCACCTGACTTTTTAAAAATCATTTTTAATTGTGTGTGTGTGTGTGTGTGTGGTCATATGTGTGTACAGCATGTTCATAGAGGTTGACTTCGGGTCTCAGCCAGAGTCATTGCCTTTCTCTTTGAGACAAGAGCTCTTGGTGCTCACTGCTATTATAGAAGCTACCTAAGATTCTCTTTTATTTGTCTCTCATCTCATGGTTGGAATTCTGGAATTATTATCCTGGATTATCTCATCCCGCTTTACTTGGAATCTGGGGATCTAAACTCCATTCCTCTCCTTTGCTTGCCAAGTGTTTTACCTACTGAGGCGTCTCCCCATTCCTGAAGCCTGGCTTCCATTGATCTTTTTTTTAAGCAAATAAAATAAGTGAGACAAAACTAAGAGAAACAAAAGACAAAACCCAAACACACATACTCGAGAGGTTGAAAAACATACATGAGAGGCGAGACTCAAACCCAGGTCTCTGAGGTTCCCAAAGTCATGTTAGCTGGCTTTGTGGCCACTGCCTCTGTAGGGGCAGAAGCTAGCAGCCAAACTGTGCCACTCTTAAGCATACTGCCTCTAACAGGGGCACCGGAGCTGATTTTTGGAGAATGGTGTGCCTTCGGGACAGCAGCTTTGAGACTGAGCCTGTCTGCTTGTGGGGCTGATGAAGCAAAGCCTATGAAGTCAGCTACAGAAATGCCTCAGGCCCTTCTTCTAAGAAGAAAGGCGGTCCCTGTTGGGCTGGGCACAGTTCTCCTCCAGCTTAGCCCCAAATGGCCCCAGGCTGCTCATTCATTATCTTCACAGTGCCCTGCCCCAGTTGGTGGACGACACAACACAGAGAGCAGCTTGGACCCACCCTCCTCCTCCAAGGACAAAGAGCAGAGCCTCTTCCCTCAACTGAGAGCCTCCTCCCTCTGCTGACTAGAGACTGGGAAGGGAAGGCTTCCCAGCACCAGTCTCCTTGCTCAGTCCCTGCAATTTGCACAGAGGGAGTTCAGCTATTTGAGAGAGCCAAGGTACTAGAAATACCTGAGTGGTGGGGAACGCTGACGCCTCTGCCCACACCACCCTCAGAATCTAGGGTAGTCAAGGGTGAACTCTCTGTCAAGGTGACATTGATTTAAAAAAAGGTTTGAAAAAAAATGGGACCAATCTTCCTAAATGCCGGACAAAGGAACGCACAGAAACCAAACCAAAAGGCAAACAGAACTGCAGGAATCTACTTCCTCCCAGGACAAGGCCCCCTTTAGTGCCACTGCTCAAGGATCCCTGAGACCCTGCTAAGATGCAGACTATGATCCTGTGGTCTTTTAGGGTGGGAGAAGGAGGCTGGAGTTCTGCATTTCAATCAAGTTTTTGAGAAGCCCTAGTGTTCATTCCTGGGCCATCAAGGGTTACAAAGAAGTCACCTTCCTCCAGGGCAGTTCTTCTCTGCACAGCTGTGGTCAGGTGTCCTGTAGACTCCCCTGGAAGGAAGCTGTCTTCTCTGAGTGCTAGCCCAGTTGGACAGTGCTGACCAGACACTGCTCTCACAGCTAGAGTTTGTATGTACTTCTTGGGAAAGAGATTCTTCTCAGGGGAAGCACACCACAGCGTGGGAACTCCTGGGACTAGCTCCTTGTGCAGACCCCACTCTTCCCTAGGGAGCAATCCTCCAGGGACCAGCACGGTAGGGACAGGTCCCATTTTGTGAGTGCTGCATCTCTGTATCCTGTGGAGTTGACTGCTGGAGATAGTCTTGCTTGTGGTCCCTTCTCTCGAGACAGGACATTTGGAATTAGCCCTTCAAATCTTCTCAGAGCTAATGAAGACTTTGGGCAGATCACTGGGCCAGGCAGGATGCAAAGTCTTGCAGAAGATAAGAACACCGATGACCCTGTAGTCCAGACACACAGGACTTCTAATTATTTTTCCAATAAATTTCAGGAAGATGTTGCCCAGAGCCGGTCTGATAGCAGCTGCCACGGTGAGTGTGTGTTCTCAGGAACCCCATGGGGATTGCAGTTCATCAGCAAAGGAAGTACGCTGCCGTTTTTTATTTCCTTCCTGGAGTATTTTTGTTTTGCGATCTTGAAAGAGGAGATAGAAGAAAATATTAGTTCCTAGCGAAGTACATATCTCCAGGATGTGATCCTGGTGCCTCGTGACCCCAATGGGCTGCCCCTCTCTGAGGGACTGGGCTAGCAAGTATCAGGTTACATTCACATTTACACACAGAGGGACTCAGAGAGGACAGCACAGTGGCCTGCAGCTAGCGCTAGGCTGAAGCTGGTCCACCTGAGGCTCAGATGCTGGTCCTGAGGTCTGTGCCTGTGTGGTGTGTAAGTGGCTATTCATAGTTCAGGTAAATTCTTTCCTTGAGTCCTGGGATATGGTTATAGAAATGTCACAGGGGGCATGTAGCCAGAGACAAGGTAGCAGTGGCAAAATAGAGCTCTGAGTTAGGGATGTGGCCCTCTCTAGCCCTGGGGTCTGTTGGCCTGCCCTTCTGTTGGCTTTCTGCCTTCTCTCTACGAGGCATTCAGAGAGTGGCTGTAGCTACACGTGATATCAACTCAAATTAGAAAATCAGGGGTCTCTAATGGACACGCCGGTATTCATAAGCTCCAGGTCAAATGTGGGTCTTCACACGTTATAATGGCACACAAAGTTCATTTCACCTCTACAGGCAGAAGCAGGCCGCTATTACCCTCATTTCTGTATCGAAATTCAGGAACGTTATTAGTTAGTAAGTAATTAGTGCAAGTGCTAGCTGCCAGAGGTGACAGTGAGCGGGCTCTGCGTGTCCATGTCTTTGGGCCCAGTGACCAGCCTAAGCCATACCGACAATAGAGCTCCCAACTAGGGAGTTTCCCAGTCTCTCACAGAAACCATGTCAAACCCTGGTTCCCATCTAAAGTCTACCTTTTCTATCCTTGCTTCCCTATCTGCCAGAGGGACATGGGTGTGATAAGTAGATGCCCAGAGCCAGAGTGACACTAAAAGGAACAAAACTCCTTTCACATCTTAGAGACACCAACCCTAAGCCTCCATCCAGCGACAGATCCTTACTTATGAAATACGTAACACACAGAAATACAGTTAACCAGAGACGCACATTTTATCAGTTTGGGTCAAAGTCCCATTTCTACACACTGATTCCAGAGTGGACTCAGCTTGGTGGGGACCAAGCAAAGAAGATAAGACTTCCCAGAATACCTAGGTACAGACTCAGACCATTTTTCAGAAGTGGGGATTGTAATTATTTAGTCACAAATAAAGCTGCACTTCCGGGTTCTAGAGCCATGCACTTGCAGACAAGTTAAAGGTCCCTGTGTGACCCACGTGCATGCATGCGTGGTTCCATCCACGTATGAATCAGCTGAACCCTTGCGTGCGTGTGCTAGGCAGTTTTTAAAAAGCATGCACACAGGGGATTGGCGTGACTACGATGATGGGCTCACGCATGCGCACAAGGGTTTAGCCCAATGAAGGAAGACGGGCACTAAAAGGAAGCCACTAGGTAACAATGGCAAGTCCAAACTAGGTAAGGTGGTGGGGTCCTGGGAGACCCCTCTCCAGGAGCCTCTAAAGCGTGAGCTAATGCTAAGTGAATGGGTTTAATTAAAGACTTAGAGCAATCACGACAATCGGGTGTTTATCCCCTTGGAACCCTGGCTACTCCCAATAGCAGATGTTTTGGTCCTTCAGGGAACACGACCAGGTGAACAGGAGAGGAGGAGAGCCACCTAAATGGGCCAGGGAAGTCACCGTGTGTGCCTCAGGCTCCCTCTAGACCTCACCAACATTCTCCTAAGTGAGGCTCCCTGGGTCCTGTCCCCACAACCAGCCTTTCAAACCCCTTCAAAGTCAGGAGAAGGGCAGAGCATGGATAAGAGATTTGTTTGAAAAACAAATTGCTGAACTGAGTGACTGACAGCCAACGAGCCTGGCCTTCAGTCCTCTGTGTGGCCAGGCCATAGCGTCTTAATTCATGTAGTGGGGATATTTTCTTTCTCTAGAACAGGGGTTCTCAACCTTCCTAATGCTGCAATTCTTTAATACTTAGGTAGTGGTGACCCCAACCACAGAATTATTCTCATTGCTATTTCATAACTGTAATTCTGCTACTGCTAGGAATCATAGTGTGAACATCTGTGTTGTCTGATGGCTTTGGGTGACCCCTGTGAAAGGGTTGGTTGACCCCAAAGGGTTGCGACCCACAGATTGAGAACCACTGCTGTAGCACATACAGTTTTTAGGATATGAGTGATATAAGATGGGGAAGAACATAAAAATTTATGAAAATGTAAAGCGCCGTGCTCTAGTTGATGTGTGTTTTAGACTGGCAACTTATAGGATGAGGGCTATGACTTCCAAGGTGGGCGAAGGAAGGAAGACCATCTGGGGTCAGTAAAGGTCAGAACCTAAAGGTCACTGGAGCAATTAGGTATTGGCACCTTCATTCTACCGCAAGGGGTGGGGGCATGTCAGCTCATGGGTGTGCTGGGCCATTGTCTGTTAACTCACAAGCTACAGGAATCTGGGAAGAGGGAGTGTCAGCTAAGGACTCTATCAGACAGGCTTGTGAGTAAATCTGTGGAATTTTTCCTTGATGGATGATTGATATGAAAGGGCCCAGCTTCCTGTG